>NC_139237.1:35126614-35798821 GCF_977018435.1 Lepisma saccharinum
CATGCATCAAGCTGTACTAGATATTTAATTTACTGCTGTCTCTCATATTCAATGACAAAGTGTGCCCTTGTAAACCACATGTGTGCACATTGTGCCTGGTCACACTCCCGGAAATGTGGAAAATAACCTCATCTGTGAAACATATACACTGTAGGTACTCATTATCATAATTGATCTGCTGTGAAATCTCAAACGTAAATTTATTTGCAGGATGAGGGCAGTCATCTCGCTTCAAAGCATGCAGTATCTTCACTTTATATGCATACAAGTTAAGTCACTTGTGTAAATTTCTTTGCACTGCGGTCTGGCGAATTCAGATTTCACGAAACGCATGACAAGTAGACTTTTAATGGCTTCATACAAATGCTTGCTGCACAGCTTCAACGATCTATCAACTGATGGATGGTCACCTTGTTCATGGACAGGAAAGCATATTTTCTGTCTCCTTAAATTTGTCAATGATGCTTTTGTAATCAGGTGGTGATCATCCATATTCCAAACTAAAATTCGCTGTACAGCAATCGATGACTGTTTCATGATACTATACGACACACGGTTTTAGAAGCGATATCGGGCGGAGTCACGCAGAGGGTGTGCGTGGCCACCAACCAATGGCAGGAGTGCAACGTTGTACAGTTAGGAAACTGCGGCGCGCGAGTTAAACGCCATGTTCTGTATATTTCTTGCGCGCAAGAAGTTTTCATAAAACTCACCACTTTAAGGTTCATCATAAGATGGGGAAAGACATTTTGAACCTGACTGTCCAAGTTCCATGAATTTCCGCCGCCTACAGCCGGAGTTATCATTTCTCAAAGAAACATGGAAAACAACACGTCTCTACACACACACACACACACACACACACACACACACACACACACAATGACCCATTCGTTTTCCTTCCGTGTTCCGTTTTTTTTTTCGTTGCCACCGTGTTGACCCCGATGAGTTGTTGTGTCTTGGTAAAGCTATGGGTGTCAAATTCGGCTGAATATGCACAATGACCTTTCATTGTCTTATGTGTTCACAAACATTGCAAGTCTGGGTCAGTTTTGAGTTCAGCGTTTTCATAACAAGCGCGGTGTAAGATAATTTTACTCGTACGGCACGAAGAACAGTTGTGACAGGATTCAATACAGCCCTTATTGATTGATTTATTTTACTTCACTTTTTCTGCCACTTTTGGCTAATTTACGAAGATGGGGATGAATGATGATATGATGAAATTGATGAATGGACACTCACAAATATCCATGCCCAAGTCTGGATTCGAACCCGGGACCCCTGACGTCGTAGCGTGATGTGCTAACCACTCTGCCATGGGGGCGGGCGATGAAATTGATGAAGGGACACTTACAAACACCTATGCCCGGGCCGGAATTCGAATCCGAGACTCCTGGCATTGTAGCACGTTGTGCAATACAGCCCTTATGCTCGATAGTTGTGCAATAGTGTGTGTGTGTTGCGTGAGTGTTATTTAATAATGTCGCGCCGGCGTCATTGTGGAGTGGTTAGCATATCGCTCTACGATGCCAGGAGTCCCGGGTTCGAATCCTGGCCTGAACATGGATGTTTATCAACGTCCCTTCATCAATTTCATTATATCATCACTCATTCCCATCTTCGCAATTAGCCAAAAGGGGCAGAAAAGCAAAGTAAAATAAAGCAAATCAAATCAAATTAATAATGCCGTTCTCGAAACCTAGGACGTACCAGTAGTACAGGCACCAAGGGTAAAATACTCGTATTACGTTCACAAGACAGAAATCTTAGTTTTAAAGCTTATTCTTACTTCAAGGAATTGACGTTCGCAAGAAGTGCGTGCTGAAACAGTGTTTTCTCAGAGTCGAGAACTTACGGCTAAAGTGTTTGGTGTATGTGTGCCTACTGTGTTGCGCATTATAAAACAGGGTAAAGTATCTACCACAGAAATCGGCGAACCCCTATTCAAATCTCCTGGGAAATATGCCAGAAAACAACAACGAGAGCGATGATGATGACCTTGCAGTTCCCCTACAATAAATACGTACCTTCGAACTTCTTTCAGGTACGAGTTTCTCTTATGCTGCAGTGATATGATATAATCCTGTGTAGAATTATTCACTATATATTTCATTGTACTCAAATATCACGTGCATGCATTATACCCATAAAAAGTTGAATATTGGACACAACGAATTCTTTGTGTTTCTCTTCCGCTAGCAGTTGGTTTCGCAACAGCGCGACAGCACTGGCTGCGTATTGGCTGAACTCATGTTCCTTCTAAAAGTGTACACCGTATATAAAACACGTTGAGCTATCTCCTGCACTGATGCCATTTTCAGTTGTGAAACTTTTGTAAAGTTGGAAAGAGTTTTTGGCCACCCTGTGCTTGCACAAGATGTATTTTGATGCATGACAAAGTGAGGAACAAGAACAGAAATTGAAAATAAATAGGAATTTCCTCTAACTTTCAAAATAAGAAATAAATCACTACAACACAACACAAATTTTCATATAAATGTTACCCGCATTATTACTTTGATCACTTTGTTGAAAGTTTTTAACATAAACTGATAAATATGGAGAAACTAGTACTCACTTTATCCCCGAAACTGTTTTTTTCTTCTTTGCTCTATTAATTTCAGTGGCCACTGCCACCATCCTCATTGGAACTTGTTGTACTGTTGCTTGGCTTGCTTCTACCTTATTGTTCGTAGTTCTCCGGCCACCACTAGGTGTACTGTTGTTAACTGTGTGTCTGCTATTTCCTCGTGCTAACTTTTGTAGTAGGGGAATCCATGTGTGGTGTGCCTGTCTGCTATCGATGTTTAGCTCATGTTGGAAGTGCATTATGGCATGTGTTTCCTTGATTTTGGTGTCTACGGGTGCATGAACAGTGTGCTTGACTTGTACGTTTTTGTATTTTATGGCTATTGTATTTGATGTATTTAGCAAGACCAGTAGTGGGTTGGACTTTTTTTGCATCAGTTAGGTGTTGCAGGATTCTTTCATTGACAGATCTGATGGACCCAGGGGCGAGTCCTCCATGTAGTAAGTGAGGAACTTCATGCAGCTCATTTATACTTGCTTCCAGTTCTCTACTTTTGTAGGAGTTTAATGATAATGCATGTTATAAAATTATGAGCGCAATGTACGTACAATTGACTAGGTTAGCTACTGTCAAGAGTTGACTGGTGCTGCTCCTTCCAGTCACAGTGCAAAGACGATGGACACACAGGCTTGGCTGCCGCTCGCTGAGGAATATCGGCGGTCATCCTACAGGCAGATGGGTGAGGAGTGGAAAAGTGGCAAGGGGGAAGGTTGTGGTTTTTAAAGATCCAGCGAGGAAGCATCGAGAGGTTTCTCAATCAGTGGTGCCAACCCCATCAAAATGATACTAAATGTAGCACAGTTTGATCTTCATTGGGCCTTAAAGTAAGAATCACGAACCTTCCGACCTTCTGTAAACAACCGTCTCACTTCGAGTAACGTATCACTCCGCGCCAGCTGTCCGTGAATGGTGCGGCCATCATATGCTGTTCACTCGCCCTTTAATTTTACATAACGTGGAAAAACGTATTCTTACTTTAACTGATAATCTACACATTGAAGTAGAATAAATTTTCTACAAGTGATTAAATACGTGTTCTTGTTCAAGAATAAACATAATTTTTCTACGCCAAAAGTTCAATTTATCTGACACTGGGTTAACAGACCCCCCTTTCCCCTTCCTCTCAGTATGACAGCGCCAAAGTTATACAAGAGAGAGAGAGAGAGAGATTCGTTTCAGTAATTCAAGCCTTTTGGTTTTATTTCCACCAAATTATTGCCCAACATTGTTGACATGTGGAGTATTGTTTTCTCCTTTGTGCAACAAATATGCCGCCAGTTTTAGCAGAAGCTAAACAAAGATAAGCCGGGGAATAAAAAGAGATTGTTTATCTTTCTCTCGGTTTTTCGTGCATTAGAAAACAAGAAGACGATAATAAGCACATTATTTACGCACGTCTCATGCAAGTAATGTATTTTCTTACCTTGATTCAGCAGTTCCTTTTTGAATTTGAGGCATTTTCGGCGCTAGACATCATCCTGTCAGAGTACAGTCTGTCAAATTTGCTTCCCAAAAAGGAACTCAACGTGGCACAAGACTGCTAAAATTGGGGAGATCGTCATCAATCATCACTATCAACATCTTTCCCACAGTGGACAGGACGGCTCTTTGATTGAAAGAATACGAAAGCACCTCGCATTGTATTGCGCTTATCTCAAAATCGCTGTACTTGTTTATACGAGCAACAACGTGTTTTTTTCCGCGGGACTCACAAATTGACCGGTCGTTTTCCTTTCTTTCACCGCACCGAAAACACAAAGACGCAGACACACAATTACACTTGGACACCAACTTCACTGCTTGCTCAGGATAGCACCGACACAACGTCACATAAACGTTAAGAACAACCTGCTTCTTGCCACTTTTCAAACGGCTGTATTTCCGAAAGACTACTCTGAAAACACGGGAGACCTTCCTGCACGCATGGAAGTCGCCATGTTCGAAACTGGCGCTATTTTCTTGCTGTTCATGTGATAGATTGTATTTTATACAATAATCACGTATTATTCTTATAAACAGAAACCTTTAATGAAAATATATTTTAAAATGTATAATCCAATGTAATTTACGCGTTTTTCTTCCATTATCGTACTTTCATAGAACGGACTACATGATGCGGAAGAAATCAGTTATTAGGCTGTTGCCAACCACAATACTTCTCACTAAGTCAAGTACAGAAACGGAAGTGGTATGTCGATTGTCGGCATATGATAGTGTGATTTCACATTGTCAGTGACGATCCTCCGGAGATGGGGAAGGGGGTGGGACGCAGGAGTCGATCTATAATAACAGAGGTGTTCACCATCCGGATGGTGACATCCTCACACTCCGGAATACTTTTGCGGGTGAAGGAGGGCAGGCCGTAGGGTGAGGGAGGTTGATTTAAAATGAACACCTCACAACAAGAGCGAAGAAAAATGTGACAATATTTAAAAATTCACCCCCAAATATGCATTTTATTTTATATGTAGCGTACAATAAAATGTGACTGCCTCAAAATATTTCTGTATTCTACAGTCTTCTTTTCCCACTTTTATGCTTCTCTAAGTTGCCGTTTTAGTTTCCCTTGGTAGCTTTGCTGCATAATTATTAATTTTTCAATCAAATCTTATGTATTAGCTTACTTTCATTATCTATAATAATAAATCATAACACTTTCCAACATCAAATAAATTTAATGAAGAAACCCCGGTTTCAAAACGTAATTTATCTCATGTGTCACATTCTTCTAGCAAGGTTCTTTTTAGTAAAATATGAGAGAAAATTAATCCTTTGGTACGGAACCGTCTTACTTCTGGGGGATGTACATTTTGTATTTGATTTTTTTAATTCAGCGTTGCTTTTCTTCCACTTTTGGCTAATCCCGACGATGAGAATGAGTGATTGTCAGATGAAATTGATGAAAGGATACTCACAAATAACACCCATGGGATTCGAGCCAGGGAACTTCGGTGATGAGTCTGAAAATCGGCCACCAGGCAAGATGTACATTTTTAAATTTTTTTTAACATACATTCAATAACTTTCAACAGGTCATCACTCAGTGATACACTGCTTATTCCGTATCTGTTGACAAATGGAATGTTTTTACACCTTGCAGCCTATGTGGATTATTTTTTTCCATAAGTTTGCAACACTGTTAGGGTACACGTGCTTTTGTTTACAGAAGAAGTTCTATGATTCTCACTTTAGAATCCTGTTTTTGGCATAATGGTCAAATCTAGCATAATCTGCAAGCACTAGTCCCTGGGAGAGGGAAATCGAATTCAAAGGAATATGTTTTCAGGAAATAGAAATAAAATTACATCCAAATCTAATTTATACTTCACCAGCGGACTTGTTTCAAATAAAAGGGAGTATGCATACACAGCGACATGCTTTTTTTTACGACCATGCGACGTTCCATCCTCTACCTTTTCTTTATCCTGTCGATTTTGTTCCTGAGGGAATTTTAAGGCAGTAATTTAATTCAATAGAAGGTTGGGGGTAAACAAACCATTTTTTCAAACCATTTCAAGTTCTATGTTGAGCAATTCTAATAGATTGAATCTACGCAATTTTGTGTAGTGAATAGCAAGTAACGCAAGTTCAAAACTCTAAAAGTATATGCATAATTGATCTTAAAATTGCAGTTATCCGAAAAAAGTAATTAATAATAAATCCTAGCACAATTTAGAAGCATTTAGCATAATTTCAGAGTTTAAGCAGCACTTTTTATTGTCCTCGATCCACACGACAGGGAGAGGGAGCAAAATCGAAATTCTTGCAAGAACTGAAATATCGTCAATACTATTTTCGTTGGTTTTTATAGGTTCACACTAAAAAAAATTCATATTTCAGGGGTGCAAGGGCCCCTTGCCTACCTTGTAAGGTAACATTCTAAATGCAATGGATAGTATGAGCGATTTGTGCAACTGTAATTGAATGCATTTTTCAAACCTTCCTCAGTTTACCATAACTTCTTCCTACACTGCAAAAAAGCCACGAGTCGCCACTGGATGGACCTGCCAATGTAATGTGACTTGCACTCGCACTCTGTATCATCTACACCTGGGTTATCAAGGAGGCAGAGGAAGTACCGTTTGTGTTTGTTTTATTTCTCAGCTGGCTTTGTTCGCTACTTTGATGTCAATGAAAGAATCCAACAACACCTAACAGTTTTGCAATGTCTGCTTTAAGAAATTACGAAACCGGAATTTATGTGGCCCACTTATATTCTTCAATTTCTGTACATCAGGGGTTCTTAAGTGTAGAGCCATCACATCTGTGGCAGAATTACATGACGAGAGGATCTTAAACCACTGAATAGTTTCCTCTAATTACATCCAATAACAAGAATTTCATTAAATGATGTGTAATTCAAAAAAAATGTTTGTAAATACAAGCTGAGCATATTTCCTGTCATCGTTTTATTCACTTTTAGTGATCACCTGGTATAAGCCTTACAGTTGAGAATGTCTGAAGAAGGTCATTGTTTCTTTTCCGCATTAGCTGTATTGTGGATTTGAATTTTGAATTAAATTTTTTTGGGTGCATCAGCACTGAGGCTTTTTTGCACCCGTCACACTATACGGGGTCAAGCCCCTTATCATAACAAAAATAAAAGCGTGTCTAGAAACTAAAATTGCCTTACCTTGGTTAAAAGCTGACAAATCTAAGGACAAATCACAGGACGATACGATATATATAGGTGTAGATGATACAGAGTGCGAGTGCAAGTCACATTACATCGGCAGGTCCATCCAGTGGCGACTCATGGCTTTTTTGCAGTGTAGGAAGAAGTTACGGTAAACTGAGAAAGGTTTGAAAAATGCGTTCAATTACAGTTGCACAAATCGCTCATACTATCCATTGCATTTAGAATGTTACCTTACAAGGTAGGCAAGGGGCCCTTGCCCCATTGAACTATGAAATGTTTTAATGTGAACCTTTAAAAACCAACAAAAATAGTATTGACGATATTTCAGATCTTGCAAGAATTTCGATTTTGCTCCCTCTCCCTGTCGTGTGGATCGAGGACAATAAAAAGTGCTGCTTAAACTCTGAAATTATGCTAAATGCTTCTAAATTGTGCTAGGATTTATTATTAATTACTTTTTTCGGATAACTGCAATTTTAAGATCGAGTTTTGAACTTGTTTCTGGCAACACTGATCGTAGAGATGCTACGGTCAGTATTCTGTGCCTCTTCTCCAAGTGACGCTGATCTTTTTTCCTTCTATCTTGAAAATGCGATTCAGATCGTGAAATATGGAATTATTTCTATATATTTATATATATAAGAAGAGTGACATGAAAGGAGGAGAGGAGAAAGAGATAGAAAGTAGAGAAACTAGTAAGAGGATATGGAATAAAATGTGGAATGAAAGCTCCGAGGACTTTGGAAAAACACTTTACAGGATACAAGAAAGATGGAAAAGATGGGGGAAGAAGGGGGTTTATGGTATAAAATGTGAATGTAATAAAGAATACATCGGCCAAACAGGGAGAAGTATGGACATAAGGTGGGGTAAGCACGACAAATATATAAGGGAGGGAGTTCCTAAGACAGAGCTCTTGGAGCATATTATTGAGGAAGGACATGAAATTAGAAAAAGGGAGATAATTCGGGAAGAAAGTAAACTAATTAGGAGGAACATATGTGAGGCTTCCTATATTTGTAAAGGCAGGGAAAATAAATTAAACAGGGATGAAGGAAACGTCGATGAAATGTAGATAGGGATGTTCAAGAAATGGGAGAAGCGGGAGTATAAGAAGATAGGTTTCTGTTTCACCCCAGACGTATTACGCGAGGCTCAAAAAACACAAGACTTCGAGCTTGATATGACGTAAGCGGGTAGGGGAAATGTACGGGAAGTAAGCATCACGCGGACAACTTGCTGCATTCGTTGAGGAGGCATCCTATAGCCAGTACGAGGGAGTAAAATGGGAGGTCGCGTTTTATAATTTTATCTTTTTAAGTAGGAAGGGTTCTTTTAGCCTGAGATGGTTTTATACCGTGTTTTTAACAACAACGAAGGCCTTGGAAGTTTTAAAGGGTTTTAGTGTGGATTCCAATTTTTCCTATATTAATAACCAAACCTGTATCCTTGTTCCTGGAATTTTGGGAGAAAAGTATTGACATGACTATGGTGTATTTTTGTGTATAGTCGCCAGATCCTCGTTGGTCTGCAGTCCAGTGTGTACTAAATGGAAGTGAGGTTGACTATTGGGTGCACTATGTGGAAGGAGCACCCCTTACACCCCTAGTTGTATTGTTGCTCTCACAACTGCTGAATAGTTTTTGTGGCCAAGAGACCAGTCAATTTATGTTGTACGCACTCTACCACAGAGAAGGTTTTTTCTTACACGTCCGATAAAGTTAATTAAAATTTAAAAATAAGCTCCTTCTTCTTCTTTTTGTAGACAAATTCTAACAATTCTATACTCAAAATAGGTAATAATAGTTAATATACTACACTTGAATGTGAATTTACATATTTAACCCATGGCAGAACAGCCCATTGAAAGCTTGGGTTTGCGTACGTGTGGTCAGCACAACAAACCCACAGTCATTGCTGTAGGTTTCCGTGACTAGTGACCATTTGCACAAATGTCGATTGATGAACGAACTATTAAAAAGTGTTGAATTTGACATATTCAGATTCAATAATTTCACTGAAGGAAAAAATATACATGAAGTGCATAAATTAGTGTAAATATTGTGTATATAGATTTTCATTTTCCTTTCTTTTCCCATGCATACTATATTATGTTCAACATAATTGGGAAGTGTATCCTATGCAGAACTAATATTCAAAAAGTATTCTAAAATAAAAAAACTTTTTGTACTTACGATTCGTGAGTCTCTGGTTTTCCAATGAACAATGTTTCGAGAACAACTATTCCCTTCTTCAGGTTCTTAAGTTACATAGGCTATCCAAAATACACCATAGCCACGTCAATACTTTTCTCCCAAAATTCCACGAACAAGGATATACGTAGGTTTGGTTATTAATATAGGAAAAATTGGAATCCATACTAGAACCCTATTTAGGTTCCTTCTTAAATCTAACTCTTTATACCCATTTCTTCTCCCCACTCTCATTTTCTATTCCATGAGTTAGATTTAACTCTTTCGCTGCGGAATTCTCTGGCACACAATATCCCTTGGCTGCGTAATTAAATTTGAAAATATATTTTTTTTTATAAAAAAATAGTTTTCACAATTACATTGAATTATATATGAGAGAGAACTTACAAAAAGTCATTCCTTGCACTGGAAAACCATTCTGTAGTCCCTGGTGGCATGATATTTTGAAAAATTTTGAAATTTTGAAAAAAAAAAAACAACATTTTTTTAGAAACAATAATTTTACACAATTAAATTGCAAAATATGTTATAGAGAACTTACAAAAGTCAATCCTTGCACTGGAAAACCATTCTGTAGTCCCTGGTGGTATGATATTTTGAAAAATTTTGAAATTTTGAAAAAAAACATTTTTTTTAAAGAATAATTTTACAAAATTACATTGGAAAATATGTTATAGAGAACTTGCAAAAGTCATTCCTTGCACTGGCAAACCATTCTGTAGTCCCTGGTGGTATGATATTTTGAAAAATTTTGAAATTCCCGCACATAGATCAATGCTGTTTTGCACTCTGCTCCATGATGTTACGGACGGCGGTACAAATTCTTCATCAGACACTACACAATCACTGTCACCACTTTAAGTCTCATAAAAACTGTCACTATTATCGTCACAACTTAATTCACCTTGTGATTCTGAGTCGGCAAATAACAGTTGAGTAACATCATTATCAGACAAGGGTTGACGACTTGACGAAGCCATGTTGTTTACATTCGAACATGCATTTGAAACTGACATGTCAGAGCACTCAATGCTCGTATGTCAAAGAATTCTAAATGGAGGCGTAATTAGCGACATCATACGGATAAAAACAAAACTACAAGTTCAAATAGTTCAAAATACTATCAACAGATGTCAGAAGGCTACCAAAAGCGACATACTTTGGAAATGCGACACACGCAGCGAGTGGAAGTATGAACTTGCAATAATGCGACTTCCGCGGAGCTAGGCACCTGGTGTGCTGTGCATAAAAGCGACGACCGCAGCGAAAGAGTTAAGAAAGAATCTAAATAGGGCAAGAAACGCATGCAAAAAATATTTAGATGGCAATGGTAAGAAGAGTGGCATGAAAGGAGGAGAGGAGAGAGAGATAGAAAGTAGAGAAACTAGTAAGAGGATATGGAATAAAATGTGGAATGAAAGCTCCGAGGACTTTGGAAAAACACTTTAGTGTGGATTCCAATTTTTCCTATATTAATAACCAAACCTTTATCCTTGTTCCTGGAATTTTGGGAGAAAAGTATTGACGTGGCTATGGTGTATTTTGGATAGCCTATGTAACTTAAGAACCTGAAGAAGGGAACTGTTGTTCTCGAAACATCCAAAAAGTTTTTGTATTTTAGAATCCTTTTTGAATTAAAATCAGTGGGTAATTCGCACAACTAATTATGGGCAGAACTAATAGATGATTATAATAATAAACAAAAAGCTCAACATTATTAATTCTAATTGTGGTCCCCATTTTATGGAAATATAATGCTAATTTATATATTATATAAAGCTAATTTAAAGGTTACTTTTCTTTTTGAACATACGTCAAATGTGTTTATGCATTTAATATCTCGTTTCAGGTACATGTTGAAGAATCTTGTCAGAGGAGTCATGCCTCAAGGTTATGAGGATAATAATCAAGATTTTGAATCCAGAAGAGTATACCAGATACCAGTTGCAAACATCCAAGGGTCAAATACTTCACAATCCACAGTTGACTCGTGTAGTTCAGAAGAATCTGTAGGATCTTTGTCTGATATAAGAGATGCTACACGTCATTCCGAATCCACACAGAAATTATCTGAAACTGCAATATCTTCAAACCCTGAAAGTGGTTTTACTTGCAATGATTGTGGCAGAGTATTTGATAACAAATCTTCGCTTACAGAGCACATCATATCACATACTAGACATAAACCATATGCATGTTTATCATGTAACAAGAGATTTTCAAGGGCAGCAAACCTCCAAATTCATTCAAGAATTCATACTGGAGAAAAACCGTTTCTATGTTTAACATGTAATAAAGCATTTAAAGATAAAACAGCACTGAACCGTCATTCACTAATTCACACTGGAGAGAAGCCATATGTTTGTACAGTATGCAATAAAGGATTTACCCAGAGCACAGCTCTTGCAAGTCATTCTAGAATTCATACTGGTGTGAAGCCACATGTTTGTTCCATATGCAACAGATCATTCAGAGAGAAAGTATATCTTAAAGAGCATTCCACAATTCATACTGGAGATAAACCACATGTGTGTTCAATATGCAATACTGCATTTCGGGAGAGACGGGCGCTTAAACATCATTTCAAAATTCACCTTGATGTGAAGCCGTATGCATGTCAAATATGCATGAAAACGTTTAGAATAAATGCAGAACTATCAAAGCATATGAAGAGACACTCAGGAGTTAAGCCGCATGCTTGTTCAACGTGTGGTAAAGCCTTTTTAGAAAAACGTGGTCTTGAGATGCATTTAATGATACACATTGGATTGAAGCCATATGAGTGTCCTACTTGTAAGAAAGCATTTAGACGGAAAGCACATCTTGACCTACATTTGAAAATCCACACTGGATTGAAGCCGCATGTATGCTCAGTGTGCAACAAGTCATTTTTAACAAAGCCACAACTTCGATTACATTCAAGAATTCATACTGGTGAGAGACCCTATGTATGTCCAGTATGTGGTAAAATGTACACGGATAATTCAAGTTTAAAGAGACATCTAAAAGTTCATGCTGTTATACCTTAAAACATGTCATTTGTCTTCCAAACCTCTTACCAAACAACTTACGTCTTTCTTAAACTATATCCAGGATCTCAAAAGATGAAAGGAAATCTTCATGCGATGGTTTGTTACCATCTTTTGCCAGAAAATAATGCATAGCAGATGCTATACAACCACGATTGGAATTTATTGCTAATTCTCTCATGCCATTCTTCTCAATGAAAAATGGGAAAAGGCTTGTTTTCAAAGTTGTAGTAACAATTATGTTGAGATTTTGATCCAACCAGATTGTCAATTGTAGCAAAAGCTGTTATTGCAATTAAAAAATAATGTTAATATAGGGGTTGTCATGTTGTGAGGTGCAGGAAGTGAAGAATTCGGGACTGTAGAGATAAACTTCGAAAACTGAAAAGCTTACACTGGCTCTTATTGGATGAGAACAACAACTACGTCTCCTCAGTTAATAATGAATTGTTACTGATCATTTACTACTTCCGATGGTAATGGATGTGAAAAGTTCATGCTTTTTTCATTCTGTAACACCAATATGCTCTATGGGTAATAATGAGAATCTGGTATGATCCTTTTCTGAAGAATAAAACAATTACAATGTAGGAAGTAGTTTCCTAAATTTTTGTAAACATATGCCGAAATATTGTCTAAATTCTACATGGACAAATGTAGACTTGTATTTCTATACATATTTATGACTATCTAACAACATCACCTGAAGAATTTCCGAATAACTGAAACTGACATATCTAAATTATGAGGTGGAGGTGAGCAAATGTTGAAAGTTGGGAAATGATGGTTAGAAAATGTTAGAATAATGAAGTCAATAGCATCCTTCTCGATGTTGTGACTGACTTGGAGATGAAAGAAGCAACCTGCAAAACATTAATAAGATTTTTAAAGCTTTCCTGGTGGCGAATAATGAAGAGGGCTTTCTCGGGCAATCAGCCAGGTGATTTCTGGAGAGGCTACCAAGCTTTAGAGAGCTAATGTCACTCTTCAGGGATTGATTGCCCGAGATGGATGTAGAACATGAAATGAGAAGTTTTTAAGACAACTAAAAGGATGTATAAATAGTTGTTTACGTTTTAGGTTATAAATTCATTGATAAGGTATAATAAGATGTAATAACTTAAGAAGCTAAAATGGCAGGAAACTCACTTTGCCGATATACATTTGTTCTTATCACATGAGAGTATTATGTAAAGGAATACAGTAACTTTTAAGGTGACAAATCATATTGTAATTTCAGTACTAAAAAAGAATGGTTTTGATTGATTGATTGATTTGTTGTTTTACGTCCACTTTATGCACAATAAGGCTAATCGGGACTGGACCTACAGTTTAAAGTGGGATCCGAACCACTTGTACCTCCACCGGGTATCGAACCTGGGACCCCTTGATTACAAGACGACGACGCTACCACTGCGCCATCGGGGAGGCCCTAAAAAACAATGGGATTACAACATACATTAAGGTATAAAACTCTGTTGAAATATAATTTTTACATACTATATGTGTAACTAATGGATAATAGATAACATTTCCTGAAGAAAGATAGAAATGTGGATGTTCTCGAGTTTCTTTCTATATTCATGAAACTGAAAATGGAGTGCAAGAATCGAAATTTCTTGCATTTGTGTGTTCATATGTGTTTTGTTATCCTTAGTTGTGCATTTTTAGCAAGCACAGAAATTAGTCGTATTGTGTGCATTAATATTGTGATTAAAAAATTCTGATTTCTACAATATAAAACGTTTTCTTTTGTGTTTGTGATTTTCATTTCTTGTAATTTGTTATATCAACTCACAGTAAGTAAATTAATTAGGTTTAATATATTATCCTGGAGAGTGTAGAATGAGTATGAACTAATTGGAATTCAATTACATTTTATCATTAATGATCGTTAACACATCTACAATGTTTTAATGTATTTTTATGTAAGGCAAAGTCAACATTGCAAGAGATTGGGCAAATCATGCTCAACAGCTTACTCTATTTGTCAGAGAGTTTCTGATGTAAATGCAAATGATAATGATACATCAGTCTTGGGAGTCTTTTGATCTCATTTTACATAATCTATCTACTATATATATAAAAATGGATGTATGTGTGTATATGTGTACAGGGTGTATCAGAAGTCCCTTACCACCCCTTGTAAAATCCGCAGTGATGTATTTTCGTGGAATTTGATATGGGCGGTACAAAATAAGCTTAGGGGGACACGTTTTGGAGTATGTCACGGGGACGGCCGTCATCTTGGTTCTGCCATCTTGAATTTAACTTTTTTATTTAAAATGATAGGTGGGTCATGTGATACATGACCATAGGCTAGAATTTCGTCAGGATGTCAAATCTGAAATCAGGTTTCATGTAACTTCATTTGGTGAAAAGTTATTGGCAACTGAAAGTGGTGTTTACCTGTTACAAAATGTGCTCCACATGTTGTCCGTGCTGGGCAATGCACGTGTGCAGATGCTTCTCCCAATGTCTGTGGACACCGAGCAAGGTATCTGGTGAAATTTGCTCAAAGGCAACCATGATACGTTGTTCCAGATGACGAAGATCACGAATTTTCACACCATACACCATAGCCTTAACGTGTCCCCAAAGGTAGAAGTCCATTGGAGTTAGGTCTGGTGATCGGGCAGGCCATTCAATTGGCTCACGTCGAACAATTCATGCTCCAGGAAATTGTTCATCGACGCCATAATGTTGAAAAAACCTGGGAAATGTACCATCTTCCAACATCAGAGTTGGCAGTATCTGTTCCTGTAGCATCCCCAGGTATCGTTCCGCATTTAAATTTCCTTGAATGAAAAAAGGACCGATTATCCATGTTCCCCATATGCCTGCGCATACCATAATTTTGCCTGCACCGGTCATTTTGGAGGGATCTGTCCATGCGGGGTTGTCATGCGACCAATAGCGAATGTTTTGCCTATTCACCTCCCCATTTACATAGAAGTTTGCTTCATCGGAATGGAGAATCTGCTTAGTAACGTTTGGATTTAGCCATAATTGCACGATAGCCCACTCACAAAACTACACACGGCAATCTGGATCATCATCGGAGAGGTGTTGCTGCATTTGCACTTTATACAGATGCCACTAGTGCCTCTGTAGCACCGTGTACTCTAAACTGTGTCTCATAGCACATTGCATTGCTATACGACGTGTGCTTCGCTGCGGTGATGTCGAGAAGGAGGCCAGCACTGCCGTAGCTGTTGCTTCATCCGTGACTGTCCGTGGTCGTCCACTACACGGTCTGTCCAAGACCGTGCCCACCTTCTCGAATTTGGTTAATGACTGTGCCACTGCAACATGTGACACGGGTTGGCTTTCTTGATGATGCAGGTTGAAATCGGCAGCCACTGCACGGGCATTTCTCCCACCCCACAGTTTGACGATCTGGGACCGTTTGTCAGTTGTTAACGGCATGGTTCAGCACCTGCAACAAACAGGTAAACATCACTTTCAGTTGCCAATAACTTTTCACCAAATGAAGTTTGGGGTGGCTGATGAAAAGTGACACTCCCAGTGCTGTTCAACTCCATGTTCATCACCTATCGGCATGGGGGTGAAATATACAATGTTAAAAATGACCTCCGTTTGTCAGTTGTTAACGGCATGGTTCAGCACCTGCAACAAACAGGTAAACATCACTTTCAGTTGCCAATAACTTTTCACCAAATGAAGTTTGGGGTGGCTGATGAAAAGTGACACTCCCAGTGCTGTTCAACTCCATGTTCATCACCTATCGGCATGGGGGTGAAATATACAATGTTAAAAATGACCTAGTTTAGTGTTGAATCTACAGTTTTCGGAATCTCTAAGCTAATTGGTGACATTCACGATGACCAAACTTGGTACACATATGACTTACAATCTGGAAAAAAATACTGTGGGGGTAAGACACCCCTGGCACCCCTAGGGATGGGGGTGGGTAGGGGGTGAAATGTAAAAAATAATCGAAAACAACCGATATTAGTGTGGAATCCATAGTTGTCGGGGTCGCTAACATGAATAGTGACACTCCCAATGCCCTTCAACTCCAAGACACCCCTAGGGGTGGGGGTGGGAAGGGGTGACTTGTAAAACGACTGATATTAGGGTGGGATCCATAGTTTTCGAAGTCGCTAAGAGGAATAGTGGCACTCCCAATGCCATTCAATTCCAAGACACCCCTGGCACCCCTAGGGGTGGGGGTGGGAAGGGGGTGACATGTAAAAATAATCAAGAACTACTGGTAGTGTGGAATCGATAGTTTTCGGGGCCGCTGAGATGAATAGTGACACTCTCAATGCCGTTCAACTCCAAGTCCATTTTACACTATAGTTAGAATTCATTATTTTCCTGTCTAATAGAAGATTGGGATAAATAAATACCCAGGCAACGTATAAAATACGATCCAGTGATATTGTCAACATTATCAATGATTAATTAATGTAAGAAACTAGTATGTAACTCAAATTTTGGCTAAATGTATCAGAAATGCCTGACTTTGTGTTGAAATTTGACATCAGTGTTCTCCAGTCAATGCAAAGCCAGTTGAGTGTAAATTTCTCTATTTTGAATGTGAGGCTAAATAATCTTGATATCTTCTAACATTCTTAATTCTACTTATAATTTCTACTATTTATGCCTAACATTAATGATTTGTAATTTATAGCTTCGTGTAACAGAAATATTTCAGCACAGACCTTTACATGTAATAGGAGGTCCTATCTAAAAGTTGGCTATTCCATTTTGTTCCTGAAACTGTGTACAACATGAATCGACAGATGTCATCGTAATTGTTTGCTCTAGATTTCGATGTACAGTTTGCATATCCAACAGCATAGCTGACAGTTTAGTCAATATGTTAAGCAGTTTTTAAAAATCCCTTATTCAAGTTAAGAGATGACCAGCTCAGCTGGCTATTATGAGAGCTTGGTTTTTGAATTTAGATGTGCTGCTCATCAGGGTGGAAGGAAATAAACCCTTACGAATATGTCACTGACTCATCCGAATTTGAAATCGAATCACTTCCTCCCCAACCAACTCAAAAACACAGGCTTCTGAGTGGAGGATTATGTGAAGCTCAATGTAACACTCCTTGCTTATGTGTTTCAGGGTTTTTCTGCAAAGTTGCCATGAAACTATATATTTTAGATCCCCCATTTTACACCAAACCAATATCAAACTAGTAAACTAGAACTGCTTTTGTATGTGGACATGCTGCTGTTCATCGAGAGAGCCGTCTGAGGTGGGATGGTGCAGTGTCCACAGCGATATGCCAAGGCAAACAACAAGCATACGACCGAACAATATGATCCTAACCAACCATCCAGCTACATATTTCATGTGGATGTCAACAATCTTCATGGTCAATGCATGGTGCAGAAGCTCCTGTATGGTTTATTTGAATGGGTTAATTGTTCCATAGTAGACATCACAGATTTTGATTACAGCAAACACAACTTTTTCTTCAAGGTGGACTTGGAATTCCCTGAGCAGTTACACTCTGTGTTTAGTAATCTGCCGCCTATACAAACATCCAAATACAAATGTCCAAATGCTGTCTATGGGATGACCATGGAGAATGCGACGAAGCACACTGTGTCAGAGGCCAAAGATGTCAAAAGCTGTTAGCAAGGCCAACTTTCAAGACTCGCATATATAGAGTGAGCAGTTGGCTTTGGTCCATTTGAACAAGAAGATGATCCTCTTCAACAAGCCAATCTATATCGAGGCTACCTATCTAAACTGCTCATCTTCGAGCTCCATTATAATGTTATGAAGCCACTCTACAAGAATCACATTTCTTTGGCCTACATGGACATGGACAGCTTCATATATGTTATCAAACACCAGACCTGTATGAAGAAATTAGGTTCCCCCATGGTAGTCAGTCTAAAAGATGAGAAAAATGGCGAGATCATTGTCGAATTTGCTGGACTGCAGGCCAAGATGTATGCCATTAGAGCTTAGGGTGGCGTCATCAAAAAGGACAAGGGTGTGGATAGAAGCATGGTGTAGAAGAAACTAACTTTCGAGGATTATATCGAGTGCCTCAATACATGGTCACCAATATTAGGAGCAGAGTAGCAAAACCAAAGTGAGGATCACATGCTGACCACCAATAAGGTGAGGAAGATTGCACTGGATCCCCACGATGACAAGAAATGCATCCTTCTCATGCAGGATTGATACACTGCCCTTGGGTCACTGCCGTTTGAAAGCCTCAACGGATTGTACTGAATGCTCATGATAAACAAGCTTATGGTAGGGTGCATATGTTGTGCGGTTGGTGGTGGGACTCATTATAGGCAGTGTAAAATCATTCTATGATTCTTTCATTCCTCGTGTCAAACACAAATGATTTGCCTTCAATCGACAGGACACTGCACACTGTGTTGTCGGGTACATCTTCATGGAACTTGCATACAATCTTTATATTTGTCTGATCATTCACCATAACCTGTCCTCTTTTATTTGGTGATGACAAACAGGGACCTGCATCTCATAAATTCATCAGTGTGCAATACATATTGGTGCTGCTGATTATAACTCACTTGTATACAGTGTATACCTCGTAAAGGTTTAGTTAATCATGAACTTGTATGTTCAAGTTGTAATTCTCCCGTGAAAATGTTTCATTGCGACCATTATTAGTATAAATATTTTTAAGCTTGTAAGCTTGTAGTCATCAAATATGCTAGAATCCTTTTCCTGACTATCGTATCTCCCTGTCTTAAGGAGCACCACGACAAAATCTGTCAATCTCATATTGGATGCTGTTGAACTGCTCCGTGACATCGAATTTTGAAATGGTTGCCAGAATTTAATATAATTTATTCCATTAATTTCTGCACCAAATAATCAACTGGCTTCTGTACACATTGGTAAGAATCAAATTCGATGGGCATTCTTGGTTTTTCAGAATGTACAATTTTAGTTTGAGAACATAATCAGCACTGAATTCCACCAACGGGATACACAATTCAAGAGACTTGATGATGCATTTTGCAGCTTTGGGTAGACTTCCTGCTACAGATGATCTGTCTGAATTCAATGTAATATCATTAGGAGCATCAACTAGCACCACCATGAGCACAAGTGGAAGAAGAAGGAACCACGCCGCCTGCAGCAATACAGTACATGCATGACAAAGCCAGCAAACAGGTGTTGAAATCGATCGTGAAGAAAATTTGTGTGGGAAAATGAAAAGTAAACTTATCCGAGTAAACTGCACATTATGTTTACAATGTCTCGACTTACGCATAAGTCGGACAGGACTCAACATGAATCTATTTCTATAAAATGCAAGGATATTGTTGTAAAATTCCATCCATCTTATGATGCTGGAATTTTACTCATTTTAATAAGATGTCAATGTCATTTGCAATTGAACAACGGTCATTGTGTACAACCCACCTTCCGTTGCATATCACCACATGTTGAAATGGTGATCTTGTCCCGTTTTAAACCAGTCTAATGGATTAGCAATAGCACTTTGCTTACGCATAACACAATGAAACTCCCTTATTTGTGCAAAAGTTATTGAACTATCAATACCACATTGCATGACAACAAGTCATCAAATGGCAATCAACTAGCATAGTTAATATACCTAACTATGGCTATCTGTGCCATTGTATTCTGGCTGATTTGTAAAAAGTGGTTAACTCCACCACTTGAGCATTATGATGAACCGACCCCAACAGGGACAAGAAAGTTTGTTCAACCAAGGTTTTCTACTATGACCCAGAATGAACCCTCGCCTACCAGGCCATTATCAAGGATTCCACAAAGTATGGTAACTGCTGATGAAGAATATGAAGTTGCCAGACAAGTGGAACTAGCCATCATAACAGTTGTTGAAAGTTTATCTTCTCTTTTTTATATAGGTTTACCATTAGCAAAATACTTGTAGGCTTTTTTTTAAATGTATTTTAGAAGTGTCAATATCCCAGGCACATTTTGATTTGTCCCCACTGTCCAAGGCCCGTTGGAACTGCCAGCATCAGACAAGAATGGCAGAACATTGAACAAGGAGCCACGCTGTTCCCAGGAAATAAGAAATCCCAGGAATTCGAGAGTCAAGAGTGGACTTCAAGACAACTTCAATCAGTGCGACTTAACGAACTTTTGACCTATAACACTATGACAGTTACTTTCGTTTTCGTTATTACCACAAATTGTGTAATTCAGCTTACAATTATATATATATTTTCTTTTATGATTCTGAAGATCGATATGTATTGGAAATACTGAGGATATACACATGTCATACTAGTTTGTATGTTTAGCTAGGGAACATTACACTTATTACATTTACGAGGGTCATACTGAAAGTAATGAACAACAATTTTTCATGAACCGTGTTTTGGTTTTATTAAAGGAAAACATACTACAGCATAATCTACAGACTTTTCTTTATTTTTCAACAAAGACTCAATTTATTTGCATGTATTCTCCCACCTTTCTGGAAGCTTGAAAATACCCTTATGGTAGAACTCCGTTCCAGCTACTCAAAGAAACTGACACACTGCTTTCTGTATGTCCTCCATCATCTGGTAGCGTTGGCCTCATAACTGTTCCTTTACAAAATCGAACAAATTATATTCGGAGGGTGCAATGTCGTGACTGTAAAGAGGGTGATGCAGAAGTTCCCACCCCATGTTCCCAAATTTCATGTTCCTTGGATATTGACTATTTCAGTACAAAGCATTTTCCCCTCATAGATCACATTGATAGAGTTTTATTTAAAGCATTCAATATTGGTTCATGTATCTCTTGAAAGGATTTTACAGTGTTGTGCCTTTTGATCTTTCCATACCCATACTTATATGACTCCTATACATTGGTGTCAATTAGGGGGCAGTTGCCACCCCACTTTTTGTCACTTGCCCCTGCACTATGCTAAATGGGGGAAAATAAGCTGTCTTTGCCCCTCCCCCCTAGTTTTGGAACACAATCGCCGTCACTGCTTATATATTAAATATGAATGTTCCAATTGCACAAGCCAATCATGTAAACATACACAACTTCACAAAAATGGTAGACCCATAGCACTTAGTTCTGATCACAAATGTCAGGCCTTGTTCTAAAAGGGATCCTAATAAGTGGTCATAGTCATGCCACAGCCAAGAACTGTTACTCTTTACACTTATTTAGAACAATAAGTAAATTTTAAGGAGGGGGGTGATTTGTCACCTCCAAAAAGTTTGACATACCCTTCATGTCTTCAAAAGTTTATTTGGAATTGCCTACGACAGTGAACACCCTCTTCTTTTTTTTTCTTTTTCCACTGATGACTAGACCTCTGATTTTCAGGTTCCTAAAATAGGCTTTAAAAATCCTAAAATAGGTTCTAAAAACCTTAAAATAGGTTCTAAAAATCCTAAAATAGGTCCTAATAATCTTAAGTTAGGCTCAAAAAATCCTGAAGTAGGTTAAAAAAACTTAAAATAGTTCAAAATTCTTGAAAAATGCTTATTAGGTATAGTCACCGGCAATGACAATGGGACACCTACTCTATGTGATCAAAAGTATCCGGACACAACGCGAAATGTGTGTTTATTATAGAGGGCGACACAGTACTGCCATCTACCGTGTGGAACACATAGTCAGTGAACTCAGTAGTCTGCAGACAGTGTGAGACAGCAGTATGGGATGGTCTGAGGAACTCTCAAGACTCTCAACGTGGTCAGTTGGTTGGGTGCCACTTGTGTAGGAAGCCTGTGTGTGAGATTTCCACTCTCCTAAACATCCCTCTGTCCACTGTTTCCATTGTTATAGTGAAGGGATGTGTACAACCCAAAAGCGTGCAGGCCAACCTCCCATGTTGACCTCCGAGACCATCGAGTGTTAAAGAGGGTTGTACAGCATTATCGTCAATCATCCATTGCCACCATCGCACAGGAAGTCCGAACTGCATCAGGATCTACTCCAAGCACCATGACTGTTTGGTGTGAGGTGCGGCAACTTGGTTTCCATGGGCCGAGCAGCTGCCCATAAGTCAAACATCACACAAACAAATGCCAAATGCTGCCTCGTATGGTGCAAGGAGCGTCGAAACTGGACCATAGAACAATGGAATACTGTTGTGTGGAGTGATGAATCACAGTACACAATGTGGCGATCCGATGGTAGGGTGTGGGTGTGGCGAATGCCTGGTGAATGACATCTACCAACCTGTATAGTGCCGACAGTGAAATTCCATACTGCAGGGCTTGTGGAGTGGTTTGACGACAACAACGTCCCACTAATGGACCGGCCTGCGCAGAGTCCTGATTTGAATCCCATAGAACATCTCGGGCATGTTTTGGAATGCCGACTTCGTGCTAGATCACACAGATTCACATCAATGCCTCTTCTCATTTTGGCGCTCTGCGAGAAATGGGCTGCCATTCCTCAGGAAACCTTCCGGCACCTGATTGAAAGTATGCCTGTGAGAGTGAACGCTGTCATCAAGGCTAAGGGTGGGCCAACACTGTATTGACTGCCAGTGTTCCCGATGGAGGGTTGCCCAAACTTGTTCTTTATTTTCAGGTTGGTGTCCGGATACTTCTGATCACATAGAATATATCCTGAAATACACACTCTCTTGCATAACGTTATGTGTGTTGCACATAACCCTACAGCGATGACAGAACTTACCATTCAAAATTTGCTATTAAAATCCACTCTTCACAGTTTAGTTAGGCAACAGTCTTTTTTCATGTTATCCACAGTCAAACTCAGCAATTTTGTCTGTGAGGATCATCTTATATGCTGAAAATAATTTCAACAAAAACATAGTCAGTGGTGCAAACGTCAATGCTGAAATGATAGTTTGCAAGGCGTGAATGCCACAAAGCACCGAAGTGACGCGAAAGTGAGCAAGACCACATAGATCAGACCACTTTGGAATGTACAGGTAACAGTGGCGCCAGACATTTTGCTTTGTTTACAGTTTTGATAAATCACCATGGACTTGGAGGAAGGGAAATCGACAGAGAGGACATTTCAAACACATTCGTCGTTGAATTCTTTCATGACCAAACAAAGCAAATGCCTCTGTGTGACATAAAAATCCTGTAAAACCTTTAAAAATATATAAAAATCTAAAAAAAGGCTTGATTTATGTGCCTAAAATAGGTTCTAACAAGCAAAATAGTTTTTTTTAGGCACTATAAAACTTCATCAGTTGTTACGTTTTTTAACGAAACGCTGACATAACTTATTACTTCTTACACACCTGTAAAGGAAAAAAAATAGGTTAAAAACCTAAAATCCGAGGTCTACTGATGACATAAGTACTGAATCTTATATTCGAGTGTGCAATGATCAACGCACAAGGACTTCGTAATTGGACTGTGATTGTGATTAACAGTGGTTCGATCACTGACTGTGCATATGTGTTAAAAAGAACTTTGACTATAGGATCTTGCTCGCAATGTATAAAATGTTGGTTGCTGTCTAACAGCTCCAGGACATGTAAGTATAGACCCACCAAGCTATCTGAAACCTCAGAAAATATGCGAACTACAGGCTTCCCTGTAACTTTAACTAGCGACACTAGTGCCACTACTCCCGTGCCAGGGTTTCAGAAGGGTTGGTGGATCTATATGAGAAGACCAGAAAACCCTTGAATTCCGTTGACCCCTTGCAAAGTGGGCACATGAAAGCTCAAAGAGAACATTATTTGCAAGCCACAAGATGTTTCATAACTGGATGCACAAATGACATTTCCCCCATTTGCCCCCCTTTTTCCCTCATGCCAATATACTCCCTCATTTTGCCTTCAAGTAAAAACTGCTGAGAACAGGGAACCTCCAACTTTATTTGTTAGCTTGGCTATGACTTTTAAAGACCTGCACAAGGATTGAAGATGCACCGTTACCCTCCTCATGAACTGTGGAGATTCGTCCATGGTAACAGTTCCTTTGGCAAGGTATGTAAATATGTAAATTTATACTATTTTCATGTAACCAAGCTGTACCACACATAGTATGCATATACACACATTAACTCTTATACTGAAACACACACATTAGCTAGAATTACCAAAGACATGCTTTGAACACCAAACCAAGAAGGCCTGTATGCAAGCTCATATTTCATTGTGTATACGACAGAACCCGATGGTTCGATGTCTGTGACTATTATGTCTTAGATTCTAAATTCTAACCTTGTATTATCTTTTTTGTTTACTTATTAAATCATTAATCCAAATGCCTGTTTATTCTTTTATCCCCATAAAACATATGCACAACATAAGTCTACTATGACTGTTATTAGGATTAGTCACTAAGAATGTCAGAAGATGTGACCAAGTGAAGCACCACTGCAGTTAAGAGTATTAAGAGACAATTGGATAGCTTAATGTAAGTATTTCATACATAAACATTGACATCCTTCCCCCTTTTTTTAGTTTTCTTGTACACCTCTTGCATAGACACATACAAGGGCTATTTTTTTTCAACCTCCGATGGTGCCTTCAGGAGGCCCGTGAAGCACTAGGAAGTGGGTCATCCCACAGCATGATTGGCGTCCCCCTTGCCACTACCAGCAAAAACTGCCAAGGCCAAAGCTTCAGTTGAAGCTGAGCGATGGCACGTACAGATGTCTCCTACAATGGACTCGCCCGCCAAGTGCGAGGTGCGTAGTGTGATATGATTTCTACAGGCAGAGGGGCACAATGCAGCAGAAATTCACCATCGAATGAGCTATGTGTCGGAGAGGCATGCTGTCTTCGGGCATTGTCTTGTTTCATAACAATGCCCGACCGCATGTTGCTGCATAAACCCAAGACCTTCTTCAACGAATCCACTGGGAAGTGTTTGATCACCCTCCCTACATCCCAGACCTGGCACCATGTCTTCCCATCTTTTCCAGGTGATCAAGAAGTGATTGGGAGGATGGTGCTTCCACACCAATGTGGAGCTTCGCTAGACCTGGCTCAACAGACAGGCGGCACTTTTCTTTGCAGAGGTATTGGAAAGTGGTGCATCGGTGTGATAAATGTCTGAATCTTCTTGGTGATTACGTTGAAAAGTAGATTATACATGTACGTAACTTTTGCCAATAAACCCATTTTGCTATTCACTGTGGTTATGATTTCATGCCCTACTGGAGGTTGAAAAAAAATAGCCCTCCTACATTCTAATTCTGATGTCACTAAATTATGCTCTAAAAAATATAAGGCTACTTGTCTGTAGGCATATAAGACATAGTATACACCTTCTACTCTTCCCGTAAACTCCATGCATGGATAAGCTAGGTAGAATAGAGTGACAAGCTGTTGATTCACGCTACACAGGTAATTGCTTAAGTCTACTTAGGTAATTCACATATCTCTGTGTTACCCTGTTTCACTTAAAAATGTGACAAAATTATAAAACAAATCTCTGAGTTCAATCCACCCAATGGTTTTCAAAAGTTGGCACCACTGGCCATGGCCTTTCACTGTTTGCTCCTTCATGTTTTATGTCACTATACCCTCCTCATCATCACCATTTTGCAGTGAATCTTTGACTTCCCGTACAGTCTTTGTATTGAATGTGCACTCCCTCAAAAGCAACTACAAGTCTGTCTCCACAGCATTTTAGGAAGGCTGTTGATTTTGGAGATGAATTTCCTGGTGATACCTGACCTAGAAATATAGTTACTGCAAGATAGGAACTAAAGGATAATGACGAAACAAGATGGATGACCACCAAGGCATCTGTGATGAACCTTGGCAGTCAGTGTTCAAAGTGGGGGGCAGGAGGGGAGGAATGCAGATGATGGTATCCCCCAGGAAGGAAGATTTACACAAAACATTCCCCAAGTGTCTCATTGCCACCATGTTAAATCATAGGAGCATACCCCAGCCTCAAGCAAACATCCCCCATACCTAAGAATTTTCACTCCAAGCACAGCTGACAGTGCTAAGGGCATTTTAAAGTGTGGAAAGTTACTTGTTCCATAAAGAAGATTGCATTTGACAGTTTCAAAACTTAATTCAAATATTTGTGAAATATTGTACAATTACTCATTTGAAGAGATGGCAAAAACCTTATTATGCCGGGGATGCTCTATGTAGTGGGAGAGGGACCCAATTTATGGTATGTTATTTTCAAAGACAATAGTTTTGAAATATTTTGTTTCTATTCCTCAGGAAAAATCACAAGGAATATTCATTTGTGGTCCGATATGTTCATTACAGGAGGTATGTACATATTACTGAAAAATTTCACTGATGATTTGTCATTTTACATTAAATCGGAAAACTTTACACACACATTCAGATCCTTATTTGTATTTCTTTGCGCAAGTGGATTGACAGTGAAAGTATGTGATTAAATCAAAATAAAACTGCTTCTCCATCAGAATACGCAGGACCACATGGTTATGAATCACTATGTTGCCCAAGGGTGTAACTTGGAACCTAACTTTGGGGGGAGGGGGTAGAATTGGACTTGGGGCTTAAATTTGGAGGACAGAATTGAACTGGGGGCCTAACTTAAGGGGGAAGGGGGGCAGAATCAAACTTGGAGCTTAATTTATGGGGGGAAGCAAAAATGGAAAGTTTTCCATTCCATAAAAATAACATTCAGGATAATTTGTTAAATAACTGTTACATGTATGAAATCACATCAATTCCTGTTTAATACTTTTTCTATTCAGTTCTCAGAAGGTTAACAAAAGTACCAATATCTCATACATTTTAATAAAGCTGAAAATTTTGGGGATTAAGTGCCCACCCTTGCTCCTGTCAAATTACACCTATGATGTTGCCAATGCAGAACTACTATGCACTAGTTCACCTAGCTCATGAAGAAGAAGAAGAATGACTGAACAATGGTCAAATACTAATTTGGTAGAATACAGGTAGAGAGTTCCCACTTACTTTAGCAAAACAAATTATTTGACTCTTCCAGCTTTTGTAGGTAATTTTGAAATAAATTTCCAGGTCATTCTGCAATGCTTAAAGATGTTTTCAATGCATAATCCTGAAAAATATGACAATTACATTTAGTAAAATTGGACCTTTTTCATTCATAAATTAATTTCTCTAACTTTTCCAGATCCTCTGGTACTGGTGTTTACAATTATCATTCACAAGTCATAAACTAAAATTGTAATACTCAGGTTGGTACCTAACTGAATCTATGTAATTGTGATTCAAATAAACATGATTGAAATCTTGCGTATTATCTTGAATCTTTCCAATGTAGGAGCATGGCTTATTCAATATTCACTTATTATTGTAAGAGTGGGCAATTTCCTTTATATTTCTTTGGTTATCCGAATTTACACTTTGGTGGCTTAACTGTAACTATGAGTACAAATGAATAATTGATGAAATTCATGAGAGAACAGCCACAGAGAATGGCTTAGCAACAAAATGTCTCTAACTTCAAAGCATCAATTAATGTGTTCCTTACATTATTTTTTAATATGTCTTCAGATTTTTGTGCTCATCAAAAGGTTTCACTTACTAAAGCATATTTTTTACTGAACCTAACAGGCAACAGCTAAGAAAAAATATCCCCCCCCCCCACACGGTGAGAGATTGTGATACAAGAAATGTTTGAATGTAAAGGAATTATTATAGAATGTAAAGGAATTATTATAGAAAATTTAAGTTGTATATATTTTATTGCTCTTTGTGTGATCTTTACAAGTGCAATGTAACTTCTTTTTTACATTGCTTTTGGCATCTGATGTTTTGTTGTTGAATTACATTTTGGTGTATAAATGTTGAAGTTCAGTTTCAAACACTGGTGGGGACCCTGTAGTAGGAATCAGAAAGAAATACAAACATGAATTAAAAGAAAAGTATAGCTTCAATACACATAAATAATTATAAATATAGAAACCTTATAAATGACACCTACGAATACACCTTCTAAGTAGCAAAGAAGGAATGAATAGCTATGAACTTTGCAGACTACTATACATATTTTGTGCTGAGTCAACACCACTTTAAATTGATATCATTACTCCTACCAGTACTAAGGCTTGAACATTGCACCTGTACATTAATCTAGCAGTTTTGCTTCAAAATATATATGTAAAAAATATGAATTAATAGGAACATTAACAATTATTATTGATAACAATTAATAATACCTGCCATTTATGCAGAAAATCTAACAGGTGGTCAGAATAAAACGTTCCCTACTCAAAGTCCTCTGTATCCCGTTTGAAGCATCAGAATGACGTGAAACTTGGTGTAGGGGATAAAGAGACCAAGGGGAAGGGAATACTGAACAAAAAAAGAAACAAAAGAATAGTTCAAATTTTCACCAGCAGGTGGAAATGTGACATTTAGAATTAAATTTACCATACTCAGAGCCCTCTTGAGCCCATTCGAAGCAACAGATTGCAGTGAAACTTGGTAAATATATAGGCTATGGCGACCTTGGGAAACAAATGCTGATGATAAAAATATAGATTAAATTTTCACTACCAGGTGCTGAAATAACAACATCCAGAAGTCGGACCTACACAACTTTATTTTGAGTTTATGTCAGAACAGCAGTGATCAATATACATGCCATCAACATGAATGACCCTTTGGAAGCATAAGACAGCATGATGAATGGTCGCATAAAGTGTTTCCTGAGATGTTCTTCACTGTCTAAAAGATTTCAGTGCCACATTTCCACCTGGTGGTGAAAATTTGAAATATATTTTTTTCATCAGTATTCATTTCTCCATGGTCTCCATAGTATCTCTACTAAGTTCCACCCCAATCCAATGCTTCAAATGGGTTCCAGAGAACTCTCAATAGGGGAATTAAGACTGGTACGGTAACAGTTTAGTATATCGGAAACACATTAAAATCGGATATTTTGTGTTTCGCATGGTTCATACTTACCAAGTGTGTATTGCGGAACATAGTTCAAGGTGCCATTATGCTTTTTACACGAAAACAAACACAATTTTTCACATACAGAGTGATTTCTTTGATTCCTTTCCTCGCTTCCATAACACACAATATGGCGTCCACATCTTGACTCCCTTTGTGGGTATGCAGTGTTTCCAACCTTCTTCACCGAAAAATATCTACTGTCGTGTTTATCACCGGTGGAAATTGTACATTATGCAAGGGTAGCTGACGGATAGCCCCATGAACCATTCACGGATAGCCCCATGAACCATTATGCACGGTAGCTGATGGATAGCCACACGAACCATTCACGAATATCCCGACGAACCATTTCCGATAAGGTTAGGTTAGGTTTGGATAGGTTAGGCAAGCATAGTGAAAAAAAGGGGTTGGAAACACTGACAGGTGGTTACGTCATCAAACGTACGCTGCATCCAGTTTAGGTACGGGAGGCAAATGAAAACAATGGCAATTGTGCGTCGGTGAGATATTTCTCTTGAAAAATACGTGATTTCCCAGTCAAATATATTCCACGATGAAAGAAAATACCTCGACGAACGTTGTAAACCTTAGACAAACTCATTTCCGTACGTAGTTTCTTCTGTAAAAATGAAGAAATGTGTTTCCGATATGCGAAACTGTTACCGACTGGTACTTTGTCACATAATGTCCATAAAATGTTTTTTATATATATAATTATAATTATGTGTTTTACATAATTTGAGGATAATTATAGCCAGCAAAACTGTCATGCATTTTTATCTTTTAGACATCTCAAGATACAGAGAAGTATTGGTCACTATTGGTGATAAAATTCAAGCTAATACTGTAAGATGCCTATGCCAATTACCAAGGAACAGATTTTTATGTAAATACATATCTTCATGTAATACTAAAATCATATTATCTTTGCATATAGTTGAATGTAAGATCCAAAAATGCTGTTTTTATTGTCCATATTTTACATATATTAGCTTTTAGCACATATTTTGCATATTTTAGTTTTACATATAATGTGCATATTTTGAAACATTTTCCAGCATATTTTCATGTTAATACTACATTTTCTTCTCTTGTAGTACATTGTATTTTGTTCGTTTTGTACTCTGTTTATTTTAAATCTTGACAATACACAATGCATCTGCCATTATAACATTCTTGTCAACAACAGAGAATGCAAGCTCAAGCTTTAACGTTAAAAATCCTTTGAATATACTCCAATTGGTTCATGTTACTAATATAAATCTGTCTTTATAAGGACACTAGGAGATTCACAATTCAGCAGTCAAAATAAATTTTTGCAATCCATTTTTTTTTGTGTGTTTGTATTTTGCATTACAGTTAGTGTTATGCAAGCAAAATATATTTTATTCAGCTAGGTAAGCAGCTTGCTTAATGCAAATTGCTTTTCTTGACAATTATAAGTCAATATTTAATTCCATGTTTTAATTAAAATAATGAAATATGTATTTACATACCTTACACTTTTAGTACATATAACTCCATTCCCTGCCAATTACATTGATATCGATTTTTCCTCTTGTAGACGTTTCAGGAGAACACAAGCTCTATTCATCAGACATTTATTTTTGGTATAACCATTGTTATAACTGTATCTTTAGTGAAACTAAAAATAAATGTCTGATGAAGACGTGTTTTTATGCTTGTAATAACCATAGACTATAAGGGAAATAATTCTGCAATGCGTACATACAAGAAAAATTATTGATATCGATGTCAGCTCAACCGTAATTGTATCATCAAGCAACTAATTTAAATGAATTTTATAATGTCTCTGTAGCACATGCTTATGTGCAAATGTCTTCTTGCATATCTCACACAGAAACGATTTCACTCCACTGTGTATTTTTAGATGTGTATAAAGGTTTCCTTGTTGCGAGAATGATTTGTTGCACCACGAGCAAACATATGGTTTCTCACCACTGTGCACTCTCATATGGATCATAAGTGAACACTTGCTAGGAAATATCTTCTCGCAAATCTTGCATGTGTTTCCAGAGGAACTGCCCTCTGGATGAAATGAGTCACTGTGCCTAATACCTGCACCACTTAGCATTTGTTCTCCCTGTAAGGTAATGTTGTTTTGCACTAATTGCCTTATCACTACATCGTTCACTTCTCTCTCTGAATGTCTGTAAAATTTCATTGAGTGTCTTCTCCATGGAAAAACTTTGTCGGTATTCCTGAAAATACATAAAATTATAAGCAAAATATAATGGACATTATGCACATCTATAATAGCATTATCACTTAATTAGTGAAAATTATCTGCAACTGCCCTGCCACCTGCAACTGTCAGTCAGAGTTGGAGTAGGAAGGAGTGACAGGGCACTCTGCATTATCTTTTACCTTCAATTTTAACCTTTTTAACCCAACTTACCTTTCCATGTGTTAAACTTTGATTATTCTTATCTCCTGAAGAAGCCATATGATGAATGATGTGGTGAAAACTAGAGTAAAAGAGTAATACATGCCAAAACTGGACTACAGTTACTTAGAATCTTCAATTAGCCTGAAAGAAGAAAAGGCACTTCCTCTAGATGAACATTTTCGAGTGTACGTGCTGTAGAAATACACCTTGAAATTGTTTTTCCAGTGATAAGAACAATCTAGTGTTTGTGTTTTGTATTTGAATTACTAGCACATTTTTTTTTAGCTCTCTAGGTTTACCCTTTAACCAACAGGATTAGAATTTAACGTAGATGTGCAAACCAGAGACCAACTTTGTAATACATATATCATGGGTTTCCAAACTTTTTAATTTCACGGCGGTCTTAGTCTTTCAATATTTTTCCACGGTGCCCAAGTCAGAATGTAGGCCTATGTAACACTTTCACAATTTTTTATTAAAAATTAAAATAAAAAATAAAAATAAAAATTTAAATTTTTTATTATTCATATGTTGATTTATCTTGCTTTTGATTCTTGATCAGTGATTGATGGATCATGTCGCAAAAATGATTGTAGTTGTTCTGAGAATTTCATGAGTGTATTCCACACATTAGGTACTGCGTAACTGAATGAGGACTGGTAAGCTGAGGCCCTGCTATGAGGTAAACTGAAACTAGCAACACTTCTGCCTGGGTGTTAGTGAACTTTCCTGCTGGAGTTTAACTTTCTAAATAGGTAGTTTGGGCTTTTACTATTAATGATGTTGTGCAACATGCAAAACAAGTGCAGTTTTCTCTGTCATACCATGGAGAAAATCCCATGCTCATTAAACATAGAGAGTATGTGTTTGTACTTTCTTATTCTGCATACATACCTAATACATGTATTTTGAACTGTCTGTATTTTTAATGCAAGCTTTTTTTTATTCTTGATTCGTAATCAAATAGAGGGAATATGAGAGATTGAACGAGATTTATCTTTATCCTAGGCAAGAGGAAGTCTACTAGAAAATAGAGGTTTTTTAATATTTAATATACCTTGCCACATTGTTGTGTCACATGCCAAGACCAATCGAGTGGCTGATTCATGATCACTCCTAGGTTTTTTAATGTTTGATAAAATTTAATACTCTGTATAAAGAACTATTTTGATTTCTCTAATGTCAATGTGTTTCAAGAGACTTCTGGTTCCGATTAAAGGTAAATGTAGATTTGTGTGAATTTATTACTAGTTTATCCGAAGCACACAAGTTGTTTATGTTCTTGAAATATTGGTTCAAAAGTGTGATTTCCTCCTGTAATTTTGTAATTGTATTGATATACATATGTCATATGTCATAAGCGTAACAATGAGCGTTGCATTTTCTTGTGGGTGTGACTGAATCAGCTGCCGAGAGCATGAATAGCAACAGGCCAAGGATTGAACCCTAAGGGACCACAGCTTTAACATGTAGTGGAGAAGATAGTTCACCTGTCTTTACTTGCTGTTCCTTTTTGTTAAGATACAAGGCCTACTCAGAAGTAAACTTCCGATTAGCTGGAAATAAGCAATACATATCCGGTGACATGGCGCATGCACAGTAGCCAGCAGTAATGTGTAATCGCACTGCACACACAACCACAGTTCATTTGCTGCAACAGTGTGCAAGTATTAACTGACACCCAGCCTCAAATCAATGGGTATCTGAGGCAACCCTGGAAGGGTAAAGCCAGCCGGAGCATAGTGTTGATCACATCACCTCCAATATGGCTGAGATTGAGAATGTGTGGGGTCCTACCCCTCATCCTCTAAATGTGCCTTCATGGCACGGTGCTATATGCATGGGGAATTTTACCTTTACCTATATTACTTCTGAGAAAAGGTTCAGGATCTCCATATAACTGGTAAAAATACTGACATCATTCAACAACAGAGAGAAAAAATGTTGTGCTGTACCCAAATGGAATGCTGATGGGGAAGTTCTTGCAACATAATTCATGGGAAACCTGAAAATAAATAAATTTCTTCCATGTACTAGTGGGTGCTAAAAAGTTCGTGATACGGCCCAGAAGGTATGCACTGAGAATGATGGAATTTCACGGTAACTCACCGTATTTCTCTCGAAGCTCAATGCACTTTCTGGCACGATGCTCCAAATTTTGCAGACCACTTAAAAAAAAAAAATGTCTTGTCCTCACAACCAATGTTCTACAGCAGTGGTCACCTCTTAATAGGATGCAAAATGGCATCCCTTCAGGTGTTTTTCAGTTGGGATAGGAGAAGGCCATCTGACGTAGCCAGATCTGGGAAATATATATTGAAAGCCAAAATCATGCAGTTTCAGCTGTGTTTGAAATTACATATGAGCAGGCTCATTGTCGTGAAGGAACAGGATCCTATTTTTGAGCATTCCACGGCATTGCTGCTACAGAACCTCCTTCAGTCAGGTGAGTTATGATGTATAGTACTCTGCATTAACTGTCTGGCCCTTGGGTAGGTAATCTATAAGTAACACACCATCCTTATCCCAGCAAAATGAAGCAAAGGTCTTCCTTGCAGACTTTTGTGCTTTGAACTTCATGGGGCAAGGTGAACCACAGTGGAAAAGGAAAAAACGCAATAAGAACAAGCGTGACAGAAATAGTGCTGTTGCAATTCCTGAAAATGATGCAAGAAAAAATCTTTCGGAAATAGTGTTATCCTAGTCCAGGAGAAGGCATGAAGAATAAATAAACTCTTTCCCCATACACTTTGGCAAACAGAATCTCAAAGGTGGCACTGAATGTGCGATGGGAAAAATAATAGAAATCCTAAAGGAAGAAGAGTTTATGTCACAGCCATGGGGACACATGAGAGGAGGTGGTACCCTTCCCCCCCCCCCCCCACATTGAATTGAATTGAATTGAATTGACTTTATTGCTGGGCGAGGTTCAGCTGTTGCTGGTCTACCACCTAACCCCAAAAAGTACAGATTAAAATTAAAATAAAATAAAATTCAAGATTACAAAGAAAATGAACAAGAAAGTACAATAAAATACAAATGGAATAAAATCTCATACAATAGAACAGATAAAAAGTAAAAAAATTAAAATGAAATTCAGATTACAAAGAAATTGATCAAGAAAGTACAATAAAATACAATAGGAATAAAATCATATACATTGGAACAATATTAGCAGTGAACTAGATAATAAAGTAACTGAAGTCGAGAAGGATGATAGTAAGAAAAAAATAAATTCTGGCATCTCACAGTATTTATCATTATTCATAAGTTGATTTACCCTGCTTCTGATCGTTGATCAGTGATTCACGGAGCATATCGCGAAAACGTCTGAAGTTTTGATTTTTGGTTAGGTTTGGTAGTGCATTCCAGGCTTTGGGTGCTGCGTAACTGTGTAATGATGCGATCATTACTGGATCCTTTTTTATGTTATAAATTGTGTATGTCTATGTATTCCTGTACGTTTGGGTTCTTGGCCGTTGGGGAGCGGTAAGTTTCCAGTAACGGTTTAGGTCATTAGCGGGGCCTATAAATAGGAAGGGCAGAGGAGCAGTCGGCCTCAGATGTTTGGCGGTGTACAGCGATGTAAGAGGTATCTTTTTCTCTGAGGGGAGCGGCTGGGCGAGCTTTCTTTCCTTATCATGTGAACCGACGGCGGGGATGTTAACTTTCTTTCTTTTAATACACACACTTGCTCTTTTCACATTATTCCAATAGTTTTTTTCATGTGGGAAACCGGGAACACAACACACATACCTTCAGCCACCTTTTTTGGTACTGAGGGTTATATTTTTTTTTTTTACTCGTGGAGCCAGTGGCTACGCGAGTCTACACTCTCTCTTCGGGAAGGGGGGACAGGGTACACCGAAATGTAATTCTGCGAATAACGGCCAAGAATTAACTTCTGTAAATATAATTTGAATAAACCTATATATATCTAAAAGGAAATGGGCGTTAAGTTGTAATTTGAAGAGGTACGTGTCTATTGCCTAAACTAACATCCACAGAACTTCAGGTACTGCAAGTTTTGAACCTCGGGACAAGGATTCAAAAATGTATGGTTGTGTATATTGTGTATGTTGCTGAGAATCAGCTTAAAAGCACAAAATATACCGTTACATACTGGGGGCTCGTCCGTGATATTTTTTTGTGAGAAGTACTGAAGGCATTAGTTATTGTGAAGTGGAAAGAAAATCATAGAAGACAAAATGGCAATTCAAATAGACAGGGAGCTCATTGGCAAGTTGCTAGGCAATGCGAACTTGGAGGGAAGGCCTGAGGAAGATATTGTGGGGGAACTTGAGAGACTTTCTCTAAATGTTACACAAGGAACTTCGATAAGGACCGGCGAGGAAAAAATGAGCAAAATCTTGGAAAAAAGCAACATAAACATTCCGATCATTAAGGGAAACGTCGGCGATGTAAGTCCACACGATTATTTGTATGAATTACGCAGTTATCAGGAAATCATGGAAATTGGGGATACTTTTCTCTTAGATAGAATCTTGCCGCTTTCGTTGAAGGAAATCGCTGCAGATTGGTTCAGATTTTCGAGACCTTTCGGCACTTTTAGGGAATTCGAGAAGGCTTTTCTTGAGGAATACTTTAGTGTCGATTATGATTCGGAAATAGCAAGGATCATTCAGAATAATTATCAGTCACCAGACCAGTCTCTTCTTGCATTTATTCGACACACCAGAAAGCTTTTCGCAATGAGGGAGAAACGGGGGACAGAAGACGAGGTCATCCAGCATGTGTTGAAATTTTCCCATCCTAAATTCAGAACACACTTGTACAACAGGACATTCGCAACAATCAAAGATTTGGAAACCCATTCTATGGACATTCAAAAGAGATTGTATTCAGAAGCTCTGTACTATTGTCCTGAACTAAGAGATAGCAGTTTACCACTAGCGCCAACTTCAGGGAGTGTCGCAAGGCAATTAGTAGCTGCGGGGGCAACAAACCCTTTCGGCCGCGTGGGAACAGAAGTATCAATGAGTGCCATAAACCCGGGTCTTTTCAACCGCTTGAGCCTTTCCGGGAATTTTGGAACCCCGTCGAGAGCAGAAGAACCGACGAGGAGAAGGGGGTATGATGGTCGGCAGAAGGGCGCCACCTGTGCCGTCTCTGAAGATACCGTTAGACCAGAACAGATAACTCCGGTTCTTGCACACGTAGAAGGAAAGCAAAACAGGGGGAGGAATAGGGAAATACGCAACTACAGAAATTTCACTTCTGGCGACAAAAAACCGTTAGTCACCTGTAAGGTTCAGGGAAAGGACTTCTCGCTATATTTGGATTCTGGTGCGTCTGTGAGCACCGTGTCTGTTGAGATCGCAAGAGAATTGGAAAAACAAGGAAATAAGATTCACAATAAACGTATTAATATTTCTTTGGCAGTAGGCTCTGTACAATCATGTGGGGAAATGTATCTTAATGTACATTTGAATGGGATGAAATTTAAGCATAAATTCGTCGTTCTGCGCAATTGTTTCACGGGATTTATCGCAGGTCGTGGGTTCATAAGGAAGGCCGGCATATCGCTACATTTGAAGCAGGGAGGCTACAGTTTTGAGGACAGTAACGTCATTCATTTATTTTCTGCGGAGAAGAGGGAAGTGGGAAAGAGGCTTCCGTTCTCGCAGCAGGAGAGAACGTCGACTGTGGAAGCTGGAGCTGGGCTAACCGCGACGATGACTGCGACGATGGAAAGAAATGAAACTGTTGCTGAAGCAACCGCGACGATGGGAAATTGCAAACCACACGCCGAAACTGAGGACATGATTGACCATGTGGAATGTTCGACTGACACTGTGCAGAAATCAGTTGCAGATTTCAGCGCTTTGTGTACTGAGGAAAGTGCGAAGCAAATGAGGAAGAAACAGAGGGAAAATTTGCTTCGGAGCACAAAACTGCCCATGGTTCGTCTCTCTGGAAGTAAAGATATGGAAGATTCTTCATTGTTGCCATTCTCTGCCACTGAGGGAAATGAAGAATACAATTCTGAGGAGCCACGTAGGCTTCTGGACACAGCCTCCCTCATTTCCGAGCAAATGAAAGACAAGTTACTTGCTGACGTAGCGAGGGCTACAAGGAATGAGGAGGTGGAAGGAACGAAGAAGTACAAGGAAAAGGTGAAGACCCAGGCCAAATCTTCGTACTTCGACAACGAGGGAATTCTTAGGAGAAATTTGCCTACGGAAAAGTACAAAGAGACGGGAAAAGGGAAAATATGGGCACCTACTTCTCTACGTTCGCAAATTCTCGTGTCGTTGCATGATAATGCATTCGCTTGTCATCCTGGGAGATTGAAAACGTTAGCGAAGGTTAGGGAACAATACACGAAATTCAAGATAGAAGACGCCAAGAAGAAAGCTTGTGATAGGAAACGCCGCAAATGCACGTTTGAGGTGGGGGATAAAGCTTGGCTTAAGGAACATCCTATCTCTGGTAAGGCCCGCAGAGTAACCAGTAAATTCTCGGGGAAGTCCTCTGGATCACACGCAATTGTGGAGCAAACTTCGGCAAATACTTTCAAAATGAAACACAGCGGGGACGGAAGAATATTGAGAGCCAACAGTGACCAGTTGAAGCCTTATTCTTCGCCACCTGACTTTGCAAGGAAAGTAGCCGAACCCAATTCAGCAAAGAGAGCGCACGTAACTTCGGCAGGAGGAGCAAGACGAAGATATATCCCGGATGCGTTACAAGCTGAGAAACAGATTCTAGTCTAATTTCAAAGGGGGATTTTTTGTAAATATTGTACATAGTTACTTATCTATCTTTTCTTTATTCTATCTTTCACTTATTTTCTCTACCTCATACCTCATACAGTACTCATACAAAAGTGTCGTTCCGCAGTCAATTTCATCGCGAAAGTAACGCAAAGTTAGTGCGTATTCTTTTACCGTGTAATTTCGTCGAGAAGCCGCAGTTCGGTGGCGAGTGAACGCAGTTCTAGCGCCGGGCATAGCAGTGACATCTTCGGATGTAGAGCCAGTTCGATCCATTCATGTGGAAACCGGTCGAAGCGGTGACTTCCGATCTCGGCAGAAGCGCAGAGCAGTGGCGTTGCCGGGAATCGAACCAGCAGCCTTGGTGATTTGGATGGATTTCCAGGAGACTGTCTCTCATTGGTCCAGGAGGAAGGATGGAAGAGATGCTGAGTGGGTGAGAATCGACGTGGGTTAACCAGCTCCAGTGCTGAGGGAAGATCGCGGATCTCGAAGTACACTTGTGGACAAAATTAGAATGAACATTGACTGTCAGTGTCGTGTGATCTTCTAATGAAAGTGTGTTTGTAGTGAACAAAAACTGTGGACAAGTGCTTTGTGTATATTATTATTGTTTTCCTAGATTACAGAACTTTGATTTTTCTCTGTTCAGGAAGGGGGGACTATGTAATGATGCGATCATTACTGGATCCTTTTTTATGTTATAAATTGTGTATGTCTATGTATTCCTGTACGTTTGGGTTCTTGGCCGTTGGGGAGCGGTAAGTTTCCAGTAACGGTTTAGGTCATTAGCGGGGCCTATAAATAGGAAGGGCAGAGGAGCAGTCGGCCTCAGATGTTTGGCGGTGTACAGCGATGTAAGAGGTATCTTTTTCTCTGAGGGGAGCGGCTGGGCGAGCTTTCTTTCCTTATCATGTGAACCGACGGCGGGGATGTTAACTTTCTTTCTTTTAATACACACACTTGCTCTTTTCACATTATTCCAATAGTTTTTTTCATGTGGGAAACCGGGAACACAACACACATACCTTCAGCCACCTTTTTTGGTACTGAGGGTTATATTTTTTTTTTTTACTCGTGGAGCCAGTGGCTACGCGAGTCTACACTCTCTCTTCGGGAAGGGGGGACAGGGTACACCGAAATGTAATTCTGCGAATAACGGCCAAGAATTAACTTCTGTAAATATAATTTGAATAAACCTATATATATCTAAAAGGAAATGGGCGTTAAGTTGTAATTTGAAGAGGTACGTGTCTATTGCCTAAACTAACATCCACAGAACTTCAGGTACTGCAAGTTTTGAACCTCGGGACAAGGATTCAAAAATGTATGGTTGTGTATATTGTGTATGTTGCTGAGAATCAGCTTAAAAGCACAAAATATACCGTTACAACTGAAAGAGGCCTGATAAGCTGAAGTTCTGCAACGAGGTAAGCTGAAACTGGCAGCGTTTCTGGTTGAATGCGAATGAATTTTGCTTCTGAAGTTTAATTTCGAAAAGAGGTAGTTTGGGCTCTTGCTATTAATTATGTTGTGCAGTGTACAAAACAAGTGCAGTTTTCTACGTCGTGCCATGGAAAGGATTCCGTGCTCATTAAGCACAGGGAGAATATGTTCGCACTTTTTTGTTCTATATACATATCTAATGCATGCGTTTTGAACTTTCTGTATTTTTATTGCAAGCTTTTTTGTTATTCTTAGCCCGTAAACGACATCGCAATAGTCAAACAGGGGGAAGATAAGAGACTGCACTAGGTTTAATTTTATCTTAGGAGAGAGGAAGTCTACCAGAAGATAGATGCTTTTTAATATCGAATACGCCTTGCCACATTGTTGTATCATGTGCTCAGACTAATCGAGCCGCTGGTTCATGATCAGTCCTAGGTTTTTTACTGTTTCAGAAAATTTAATACGCTGTGTGTGAAGAATTATTTCGCATTCATTGATGTCAATATGTTTCAAGAGACTGCCTGTTCCGATAATTGTAAATATTGATTTGTTTGAATTTATTACTAACCCATTTGAAGTGCACGAATCGCTTGTTCTTCAAATCTTGGTTTAAAAGTGCGACCGCATCCTGCAATTTTGATATGCGTGTGGATATATACAATTGAGTGTCATCAGCATAACAGTGAACGTTGCATATTTTCACAGACTTGACTAAATCAGCGGCCAAGAGCGTGAATAGCAGCGGACCAAGGATCGAGCCCTGAGGCACCCCAGCTTGTACGTGAAGTGGAAAAGATAGCTCCCCTGTCTTAACCTGCTGTTTTCTCCCACTAAGATAAGTTTCGAACCATTTAAGTGCAGTCAGCGAAAATTTATAATAATGAAGCTTGGCCAGAAGGAGCTTATGCGGTATAGTGTCAAAGGCCTTGCTAATGTCAAGCAACACTAGTAGTATTACATTAGAGTGATCCATTGAGTTAAAAATGTCGTCGCTTACTTTTAAGAGCGCCGTTTGTGTGCTATGGTGAGGGCGAAAACCGGATTGCTGCTGGGGAAGGATATGAAGTTTGTCAATATGCTTTCGAATTTGATCATTTGCAATTTTTTCGATGATTTTTGAAAGCACCTGCAGAATGCTGATGGGCCGCAAGTCATTCACAGAAACCGGGTTCTGTTTTTTAGGGATGGGAATTACCGTTGCCTCCTTCCAAGAATCAGGGAAACTGCCCGTGGAGGGTGAGTAGTTGATTATGTGTGTGAGCGGTGGGAGGATATGATGAAGAGAGAGCTTTAACATTTTTATTGATATGTCATCGGATCCAGATGCATTTGATTGGATTTCGTATATCGCTTTCCTGACGCGAGAACCATCCACCTCGCACCACATCAGTCATCCAGGCTATTAAAAATAAGTCAATGGTTGTCCTCTCATTTAACTTTAACAGTAAATTGAATTTTTGTAAAATAAAAATTGTCAGGTGCTACTTGTTTTACACATGCACATTGGTTTCGTAATGGAGCACAAAAATAGAATTGTGACTCTTGTAAAATTCTTACCGAATGAATGAATGTCTCCGAAGATTCTAGAATAATGATTCTTCATTTTGAAATAAATAGTTTAAAATAAAAAAAGATTATGTGATTAGAGAAGGAAGGTGAAGAAGACATAATGAACTGGAATGGGGGACTGAAGTTAAACAAAGAATGGAAGAAGGTGTTAGAAAGAGTGGAAAGGACAAGGGAGAAAGAGGAGAGGAGAAGGGACAAAAATGAAGGAAAAAGAGCATGAGATAAAAAGTCCAACCACATTCTATATGAAAGTAATTATGTTTAGCCTTTTAGGTGAAAGTACAGTTGGCAAGTGAAAGCCACCTGCTAGAAAGTTCCTAACAACTTTCTAATAGTCTGGAGGGAGTAATGTTTGTGTATATATAATGCCCTTTTTGTGTATCTTGTTACTTTTGTACTTGATACAGAGTCTGATGAAGACCTTGCTAGAAGGTTGAAACGTTACGTTTAGTTTATGTTTTTAATAAAATAAATTACTGCCTTGGTCAGCATATTTAGTTTTTTATAATCATGGAAACAAGGCTTAATGGTGTTATAATCGTTCAGAGAACGTGACTGTTACTCGAGACTACTTGGAATTGAGATTTTTTAGTTGCTGCTAAGCCTCAATATTTAAAACAAGTGTTAAATTGAAAATTGGTATGTCATAAAACGCACCGATAATATTCTGAAGAAGAAAACCACTGAAATTAAGTGAGTAAGTTGTGAGGAACATCAGCAGATGTATTTTAAGATGTTCCATCATTCACGTGTCACTCTCCTAGTTTTATACATATATAGATATTTACAAGTGACCCACTCGATGAATGCTCGCACCTTAAGAGTAATTTTCAGATGGGAAAGAAAGAAAGAAAGCCTGGTCCAAATTGTAATGGCAAGACGTGCGCAGATTGTAGATGTCATTATCAGAAACAAACAGAATTAATCAGTAACTACAATTATTTACCTAAACATAACTCATATGGCACTTAGAATAGAGCTGTAAAATATGTATTTTGGATAATTAGCTGGTTGAATTATTCTTCTTATATTATATTATTATACTTCTGCATACTTCTGCTGTCAAGGTGCAATTTGAGCGAAACAGCTGAATCCGGACTGCAATATAATATTAATAGCAATACAACCATTGCAGTACAGATAGATGAAAGGGACAAATATGTCGTTTCCATTCACATTATACTACACAGATAATGTCTGGGGTAACTTATCGTATGAATTGGTTTGAAGTAAATTCGACGTTACTTTCCATAGAATGTTTGTTTCCTTGTTACGGACTATCTGAATAAAAGTTTCCTCTTGTCTCTTGGCTTTCGCGAGAGCTTGTTTAGACTACCAAGGTCAAGTATTCGGCATGTTCGAGTAAGGTAAGCACCAGTGATGTAGTCACGTGAAACTAGGGTGACCAGACAGCCTCCTTTTTAGGTGTCTGACTGGCTTCCGGGCGGATTTTTTAAGAATCGGTAAATGTCCTCCCTTTTTGGAAAAATGCTTCTCCCCATAACGATCAACCAGGTGTTATTTTACATTTAAGCATATCACTTGAGGCACGATAAGTATCCTAGCAATGCTCATTGAGCACCTGGGAGCTCAACCACTATCATTTTGTCCAAATGAGCCTTCAACGACTCCCAGACTGCAGTTCCTTTTCGAGTCATACATACGCGACACAGAAACGCGTAATGAGAAATGATTATTAAGTAATATTTACATTTATGAAATACCAAAGTGCCAGCCTCCATGGCAGAGTGGTTAGCACACAGCGCTATGATACAAAAGACCTCTGGTTCGAATCCCAGAATTAGAAAACAGTTGCGGATCCAGAAGTTACAGTTGGTAGGGGCGAATTTCAGTTGGGTTGGGTATCTCACCCCACAGAAAATCAATTCCAACCTACAGTTGCACTAGTCTATACAAAGGAGAAGAAGTAATATAAACAGGAACAATATTGTTTTGCAAAAATAGGGATCCAGGGCTGGAATAGATTGTTGTTATATGTTGGAAGAAGCACGTTTGATACATTTATGAAATTAATAGTAATGACAAATGTGCTACAATTGTTTGCTGTATCTCTTTTTTATGTCTGTGACCTCCTTTTTTGCCATGCCCTGTCCTCCTTTTTGAATGTATGTGTCTGGTCAGCCTACGTGAAACTGTCAATCCAGCGGTTTCTTCTCTGTGACCGAGAAGCAGAAACAATTCATTTTGCTTTGGTATAAATTAACAAACTGCAAGGGTCACGAGTTCGAATCCTGTCAGGATCAGAATTTTTGTCTTATCTTTATTTCCGCGGTAAACAGTGAAGTGTAGCAAGATTCAAAAGTAGATTTTGATATTTCGGTTTATTTGAACTTACAACAGGAATCTTTGAATGGCACCATCTTGAGTGTCAAATTATTTCAACAGGATAAAATTTACATCAAAGGATTTAGGTGGGTATTGTACCGCCTCCAAAATATCACAGGGTTACAACTTACTGTACTATGCCATCCCCCCCCCCCCCTCCCACAATGTTCCTGCACCATTGATTGTAAGTACATAGCAGTGTTATATCCTAGGTTTTTTCTGTACATTTGGGTTTATTGATAGAAGTGCAGGGGCAAGCCAAAGAGGAACTTCTGTGTAGATTCCTATGTTATATTTTTCTAATTACACTTTCTAATAAAGCTCAGGGTTTATTTCACAAATTAAAGCAAACTTCAGTTCTGAAAACCCTGTGCTTTAAAATTCAAATCTATTTGAAAATAATTTTTTCTTGATAAACCACATTGCATTGTAATTTAAGGATACCATGCCTTCATGGTGCATAAACAAAACAAAGAAGGCAGGGATAAGCGTTATCAGTAGTTTTGGAGACATGTGAATACTACAGCCAAATGAGACTAGGATTGCACATGTCCCAACCATACTCAAGGGGTTTACATCCACAAGATAAACTGCTGTCCTAGTTATCTGCTAAAGGTTCAGCTGGTTTTCCAATAGTCTTTCTCATTATTGCATGCACTTTGCATTCCTGCTCTTTGATATTACTCACATCAAAACTTCATTAAAAATGTTGTACATATAAATGAACTATGGCTGAGCCAATACTTCTTGGAACTGAAACCACTGCCTCTACTCTTACTGATTCCCACCAATACTGATACTTGCAACAGTTCAAAGTGCTTCAGAATACTTACAAATTTGAAGAGATAGGTTTTCTATATCGTAGCAATCTATCAGAGTTTTGCTATAAAATATTCATAATTTCACATGAGATAAACCATTTTCCTCACAATGTTTTTGCAAATTTTATGTATTTTGCAGATTTCCAGGATATTTAGACCCTGCGAGACAAAAGTATCAATCTCTATCAGTGGTTAAATTACACCGAATACTTTCTGATATGGATACCCCTTTTACTGATGATACTGGCTCAGCCCTTAACCCTCCGTTACTCGCGCGGCGTCTACAAGATGCCAGAGAGTCTATCAGTAACGATAACTTCTGAAACGAGGTAGCTCTGGTATTCCCTGGCCTGGTACCTTTCTGGTATGAGAAAATGATTATTCAGAACAAGCTACGAAAGTTAAAGTGTGTGTGGTGAGAAGTTATTAACTGTCTGCACCAAGTCTCTCAGATGACAAGCGAGTACTCGTGTTACAAAATCATACATACAACATCTGTTGTAAAACACGGAGTTCTAGCAACAACAAGGCTAATAATGTGTTTTATCTAACTAAAAATGTAAGTTTTTGTTGTGTATTGCTCGATTTTTTTTAATTAAAGATGTAGGTTTTGTATTCTTAAATAAATGTATTGGTTTGAAATACAATTGTGTTCACGCTTCGGTTCATCTGTGTTTTCAATGCAGGTCATCGCGTGAGTCTGCCAGATGCCACGTGAGCATCGGTGTTAGGAAAATTGGCACGAGTAAGGGAGGGTTAAATTAACATTTTCCTCATTCACAACAGAAATATATAATAAAAGATATAATAAAAACAGCACATTCATTTGAGATATAGTATATTTATTTGATTCTTGATGTTCAAAAAAAAAATGCTACAACATAAAAATATTCTTAAATAATATAAATAAATACTTCTTTACATTCATATATTTGAAATTGACTCTCTCATCGCAAACACATACATTTTTTTCACCTCATCATGCAAACTACAAGCTTGAGGTTAGTGTCATATATTGTTTTCGTTTTTAACAGCCTTGTTCAATTTCACTGCATAAATGTAATGTTCTTTGCAATTGTCTACACTCCAAATTTCATAACACACTCCAGCATGTCTATCTTTCCTGTAATTCTATATTTATTGGTATCGGGAGGGAGGCAAGAGCATACACAAGGAAAAGTAAAAGTAGCAGCAACCCCATTGCAAATATAATAATACAAAAATAAATTGCATAAAACTATTCTTGATGTAAATTACATGTGGTTAACAGAAATTCATTTAAATATTAAATAACTTTGCTGAATCAAATATTTAATTATTCACATTATGTATTGCTGCAATACATCTTGTAAATAAGTACAGATGGCAATGATGTAAAAACACAGACTAATACTTTATGTTTTGGCACACAGAGGAAATGTACTATGCAGTTACCCTACCAATTAGCTTCAATGCAAATAAAAAAAAAGTCTAGAGAAAAAAAAGAGGTGAAACTAGGGCTGACCTGAGGTGAAATGTGCCAGAGTTTGAGTCTAAATTTCTACATGGACTAACACCTTCATGAAATTTTAGAGGGAAATGAATTGTCCTATATTATACATCATTTTTGTTGTTGGAAAGTAAACATAAGGAGTTAACCTGGGCACTGTTGGATAAAATCTACTGTGAATAGAACATAATAGAAATCAACAAATTACTTAGTATTGATGTTTGTATGAATAAAAAAGGAAAGAAGAAGCATTAGAAGGGCACATAACATTAGAATTGAAGGAAACAGGAAGCGCTCCCCAGACAAAAACATAATGTTGATATTTCATGGTCTGGCCACACATGTCCCATTACACGATGTACGCTTAGAAGGATCATGAGTTCAGCCAGTGCTATTGCCGAACTAACTGTTAGTGGAAGGGAAAGACAGAGAATTCACTCTGTTCAATATTTAACTATTTATTTATAATGCACACACAGTATATATTAATACAGTGAAATAATATAGTGAAAATTTCTACACAGGATTATAATATCATATCACTGCAGCATATAAAAACTCAAACTGACTCAGACTTGCTATGCTGGACAATGCCCATGGAGTCATTGTGCATATTGAGACAAATTTAATATCCATTGTTTTCTGGGTGTTTTCCCAAGACACAATGTCGTCGCCTTCTAATCAAGGGGTCCTGGGTTCGATACCCGGTGGAAACACAAGTGGTTCGGATCCCACTTTAAACTGTAGGTCCAGTCCTGATTAGCCTTACTGTGCATAAGTGGACTTAAAACAACAAATCAATCACAACCAAGACACAATAACTCAGCTGTCAATACGGTGGCAACCACAAAACAGATAGAATGAAACGGAAAGAGTCATTATGTGTGTGAGGTGTTGTTTCCCAGTGTTCCTTAGAGAAACGATAACTCTGGCTGTAGGCAACGGAAATTCATGACTTGGACAGTCAAGATCAAAATGTCTTGCCCCATTTCATGATGAACCTTAAAGAGGCGAGCTTTATGAAAACTTCATGCACTCAAGAAAAATACAGGGCATGGCATTTAGCTTCCGCACTGAAGTTTCCTAACTGTATAACATTGAACTCGTGCTGGTCGCCACGGACATGCTCTGCGTGGCCCCCTGATATCAATTCTAAAACTGTACGCTGTATGGAATGAATGACAGTGATGGAAACTGCAAGATGGCACTGACACCGCTGTGAACTCTATGATATCTGTGCATTTGTATCAGTCACCTGTATGCCTTCCGCAGTCTTCATCTTGCAGCATCCAGCATCATCTTTCATTTTAATATGATAATGTAACCAGGCCACGAAATATCAATCACTTCTTCTTGTGTAGAGAGTGTTTCCCTATTTTCTTCAATTTTTATAGTGTATGTATATATAAAAGTTGGATTCATGATAGAAAAATTTAGCATCAACTACTAAAAAAATAATAATAATAAGTGCCTCCCAGTGGTATACTGATAACGCCATTGACATTGATAATCGGCTGTCATGTGCATTGAAAACAATCAGTTCGTAAACTCCTAATTTATGAGGAAAATTACCTCCACCTTGTAATCAAGGAGTCACAGGTTTTATTCCTGGAGAAAGTACATTATGCATTACACAGTGATTCAGATTTCACTTAAACCTGTGCATGCAGTCTTGATTAGCCTAAGTTAAAAGTGATAACCATACTTTGACTAAGAAAAATAACTTTCACAAAATTCCACATAACATTATTGCTCTTGACAGATATGCAGTGATCAGAAGTAGCTAGCTACAAAGTCTGTAGCTGTAACGGCAATGAATTTTTAAAATTGTAGTTGTAGTTTTGCTATAAAATTTGTGTACCTTGTAGAAAATATTTAACTACAGCTACATTTCTTCCCAGTATTTTAAGGTAAATTTTGTATGTGGCAATAGGTTCATGTGATAGTTTTTCCATCAGTTGAAAAGCAGAAAAAGAAATGTCATGCAACTCTGTGACGCATAAAATGTTTACTTTGGCTCATTCTCAGTTAGTTGTTAGTTAGTCCTTGTTATTTTTATACAAAACATTGCCTTTGAACTTTATTTCTAATGAAAATATGTTGATGTATATAAAAATATGTAGAGTAGGAGACAGTAAACCAAACACAGAAATACGAAATTGATATTTCACAACCAACTATGCAGTAAACACTAGTAAAAGTAATTTTTCATCAACGCTTGTTATCTATCTCTTCTTTCAGGCTACACTGCTATACTGAGCCATCTTCACTACTCTGTGCTTCACTGTGAAAATGCAACGAGGCTGCAAAATATCAACTTCGTATTTGTGTGTTTGTAAGTGTTTATTTACTCTCTCTTACTCTACATATTTTTGTGTCTGCCCTTCCGGCTCTTTTCCTCATTCTGTTCCTGTGATTGATTGATTGATTTGCTTTATTCTAATTTGCAAAGATGGGGATGAGTGATGATATGATGAAATTGATGAATGGACAGTCACAAACATTCATGCCTAGGCCAGGATTTGAACCCGGTACCCCTGGCGTCACAGCATGATGTGCTAACCACTCCACCACGGAGGCTGGTTCTGTTATATATATATAAACAAAAATAATTCTACCAAATTATGTATAATTTTGGTAGCATCTCAATTGCTATCCTCAGATATAAAATTTGAATTGATAGACCACTTATATTCTCAAAAGCTAGTAAAAACACATCACAAATGGCAACACTACTATCAAAATATCTGGAATGACAGGCATCATGATAATACATATCAAACATTTATTACAGCTAAGAATAACTGCTAATGGCTTCTTTTGAATATCCATGTGGTTGTTTAATTTTTTATGCAAAAGGAGCAAGTAGTGTACAGGAGTTGCTGTAATGCAGATACTTTTAAAATGTAGCATTCTGATCACTGCATTTATTTATGTATATTCAAATTGTACATGGTAAATTCATCCCCATTTACTACATGAGGATAAATTAAATATATTTTCTTCGAAAGACAGATAAACATTAAGTGAAGATGGAGAAACATTCACAAAAGTCTATTTTAAGTTAATAAGACTATCACTTGAAGATTTTGGCTTTGACTAACTTACTGATGTAAGGTTTCACGTCAATGATTCCCTTGGGTCACGTTGCCAGATTTATTATGTTCGTTCTTGTAATGCAATAGCATAATAAAGACGATTGCAATACTAAATATAATCCACAACAGGTACAGCATCAATATAATGAATAAAAAAAACGTTCTCCCATTGCATATTATAAAAATACATGTAGAAGTTCTTCTGTATATGAAAAAGAAATGCACACGTGAGATCAGCTGACATCCCAGCATGAATAAATAATTAAATCTTATGTTTCTTCAGTTCATAACTTGTGTTTCTTCTGAAGCTTCATCACTGATTTAGATTTTCACCTTCACAGGTTTGCACTGTACATTGCTTTCAAGACTTCACCCTTAGTTACTTCAGGGTTTGGATTAGATACACAAGTGTGGCATGTGGTCCAACCAAAATGGCACAATTCAATTTATTTTACATGAATTCAACTGGCTCTGAGCTGACACCTTTACTGATTCATTGATACTGACCAATACCAGCTGTGTGCCTAGGTAGATAATGGTTTGAATTTCATTACTGAGACTGGCTGATACTTTACTTTTGGCACCTGCTGAAGTCCAAAATCCTAATAAATATTCAAAATAGAAAAGTATCTTAATATTGTGCCAAAACTGTGTCATGCAAGTGTATTTTATGGTGAGTTGACGATTGTATTATAATTCTATTTCACATATGTGGAAGTGCTTGAAAAGTAATGCCTCCTATTATGTTAGATCAAGATATCATACGTGGACATTGGTGTAGTAGTGCAGATTGAAATTTCCTGTAAATACCCAGTAAGTTCTGTTGTGGGGCGATAGCAGCAAAGGAGATTCAATAGCATGGATGCACATATAAAGCAGGAGTGTGCCATTAAACTCTTTACTGGAGAAAACTGCACCCATTAACATTCATTGATGCTTTGAAAACTTTTACGGAGAGCAAACACTGGATGTAAGAACTATGAGGCAGTTGGTGGCCTTGCACAGCTGTCACCCGATGCTATGAAAAGTGTCTCAATCACCTCATCTGAGCACATCCCTATATTGAAACCAGGTTGAGTTGAATGCATTGGAACATTGAAATATGGCATATTTGGTACCAGCTGGGTGTACAGGATTTTGCTCATTGCTGGCAAAAAGGACAGACAATGGTGGTGACTGTGTGAATGAATAGTGTTTTCAGGGTGGCCACTCTAGGACCGTGATAAAATTCAAGTATAATTCGCAGTTTTCAAGACTAACTTTCCACAAATTCAAGGGTACAAGCAGATGTTTTCTCTATTTCAGACTTAGGTATTTCCCTCTCACCATCCACACACAAATATATTAACAATGTAAAGAGTCTGTGTGATTCCAGTGTATCCAAAAATTCTAATTCAATTGAAATATGTACAGCATGTAACAAAAGTCCGGGAACACTTTAAAAAAATATTGTAGCCAAACAAGTAGCATTACAAAGTGACAAAGTACATCATTTCAAAGAGTAAAGATGTAAGTTTTTTCCTCATTGCAGGTGTTATGTGTAGTTCCATATATCGTCGCTAGGTGGTGTCATAATCAAGATGGCACTTTCTGGAGCTGAGAAGGATTTCTGCGTGCTAGAATTTGACAAAACAAAGAGTGCAACGGATGTCCAACGAAAATTTAGGATGAAGTACGGGAAAGCAGCACCAACCAGGAAGGTAATCTACAATTGACATGTAAAGTTTGTTGAAACTGGGCGTTTGTGTGTCAAGAAGAGAAGTGGTCGGCCAGGTGTGAGTGAAAATGACATTGAGCGAGTGAGAGAAACTTTCGCAAGGAGTCCGAGAAAATCTATACGCAGAGCTTCACGTGAGTTGGAAATGTCAACAATGACTGTGTGGCATGATTTGCGTAAAAAATTAAACATGAAACCATACAAGACTACAGTTAGTGCAATATATATATAAAGACAAAGACCAGCTCCAGAAAGCGCCATCTTGATTATGACACTACCTAGCGACAATATATGGAACTATACGTAACACCTGCAATGAGAACAAAACTTGCAAGTTTACTCTTTGAAATGATGTACTTTGTTACTTTGTAATGTTACTCGTTTGGCTACAATAATTTTTTTAAAGTATTCCTGGACTTTTGTTACACGCTGTATATTTAATTTAAGATGTAGAGTTTACATTTGGCATTTCACATACTCAGACTAGAAATACATCTACAAACACAAGTCACAAATGTTACAGGATATAGTAATTATGAAAAATTGTTATTTGTGTAAGAATTTCAAATTTACCTAATCAACTTAAATAAATCAACTTCAAGATATTTCATCTTGTAATAATCTTGCGTCTGTCAGATACAATTGTAGATTTTTCTACCAAGGACACTAACAAAGCAAATGGATTAAGAGAATTATCTTTTATTTTCCACGCAGCTTTCTTTTCTTTTCCTTCCTCGATAAAAATAAAAGTTTAACTGTGAAAAACTTGCCTCAGGGCATTAATAAATATGTATAAAATCAATGCGATTGGGATTGCTAAAAAGTTGCTTTTTTCACGTCTACGGAGAAAAATTCAAGCAGAATTCATGCATAATTCCAATAATTCGCTCATAATTCCAGGGATTCAAGGAATTCCCAGTGAGTAGCCACCCTGGTTTTGTACCTGAACACTTGCTCCATCTAATGATGTTATTGTGTTACATGTATCTGTACTAGTTTACTAGCAGGTTGCTTGTTAACATTATTCAATCTGTGACAAATTATTACCCAGGGTGCTACTACTGTGTTATTTCAATATATGGTTTTTTCATTGTTCTTGTGGCTATTTGAGTAATATTCAGCAACTTTTTTACTTATCTTGGCTTATAAATTTTTAGACATTTTTATATCTATAATTTTTTTCAACACGCATGAAGATATTGCAAAGAACTCTTAATTCATGATATGAGAATTTTTGCACATCTCTGTTATATTTTCAATGTTTCAAAAAATTTATATTAGACAATTATATAATACTACTGCTAAAGTGGTCACCCTGCATTTTGTAAATGATTACCAAATGACACTATTTTTCTATGTAAATCAATTGGCGGGGAAAAAAATCCTCACATAGTTATGTAAATAAATGTCATTAAAGATTAAAATGTTGAGAGGTTCAAGTTGGCAAGAACTGATAACAGTATAAGCGTTACGAGCTACGGTTCCTGTTCCAGCGCTGGTCCCTGGAGACACAATCCTTAGCTCGTAACGTAAGGGTTAAATTGCTATTAAGTTCAGGTATCAATATTGGCAGAAATCTGTAACCATAACAGCATTGGAACTGGTTAAAAGTGGTATCAGCTCAGTAGAAAATTTATTCCGTTAAGTTTTGGCAAGATTCGTTGATGTATTAGACCAAATTCACTGTCTGGGTTTCCTCGTAATACACTTTATCTGACAACTACAGGACTTTGTGAGTTCTTACGTGCTTCATAAGATGCTCCTTTCGATAGAAAGCTCTGTTGCATATTTGACACAGGTATGGCCTCTCCCCACTGTGCATTCTGGAATGTCTGTTAAGATGCCCTTTCTGAGTGAACGATTTATTGCACACGGGACATTCAAACTTCTCCCCTTTATGGGCCCGCACATGTCGTATATAATCAGACCTAAAATGGAATTCCCTCATGCAGTACTTGCATGAATATACACGTTCCCCGTTAAAATAGTAAGGTTCCATTTCGGAATTGCTATAAAAATTCTCCAGTCTGTGATATTTTGGCACGAAGTGTCTTGTATCTGAATGCTGTGGCAGTAGAGACGCGGAAAAGCTATTTCCTTGCAATAACATGGAACTCTCTTCTATGCTAGCATGAGGAAGCTGTTTACTAACATTGGCCAGGCCGATTGGGTATCCACTTCCTAATTCTTTGCTGTCAAACCTGAAAATGAAAATAAATGTGTTCTTTGTACATTACAACAGTAGGTCGAACATTCTACGATGCCAATTACTCATGCAACTACTATAAAACTGACAATCATGGGCATTTTTCAAAGGGTACAAGTACGACAAACTTCATAGTATGTATTTGAATCAGGAACGCTGACAGGGTATACTTGAGGTGGTAAGTGTAACTTTCCATGGGTATTGTTCAAAATATTACTGCAATAGGATATGGTACTGCAAAAAACAGTACATGTATTTTGGCTAATATTCATCAGGATAATAAAATTACAGAATTGTCACTCTTTATGGTGAGTGGTCAGTGCAGCATCCTGTAAAGCAAGAGGTCATAGATTTGAATACTGGTTAAGAAATGGGAGTTTACTCCTTATCAAGCATCTGCATCATCTGTCAATGTGATTAGCCCAAGATGTAGAAAAAGCAATGTAAATTAACTAAAATAGAAATAGAAAATTGCAGAATTTTTACAAGTAGATACAAAATGCTGAAATGGTAAAATTATCATGAAATGTATCAATGGACACAGTGCCGTTATAAGTCTGCCCATAGAGTGTTAATTAATGTCCTAGACAGTCTCCATGATGAGGTAGTTAGCAAAGCATGCTATGCAGCCAAGACTTCTAGATTCAAATCTTAAGTAAGGCTTTCCCATTTTATTTGCCACATCACCATGGGTAAGGTGCAGTGGTACAAAAGTGACGTAAAATAATCAAATACAAAATAATGAATCCCTCCCGAATAGGAGAGTCATTTCATAAACATTGCACAAAGTGGCAACACTCAGAGTGAATTATACAATCAGAGTAAAAGTTACACAACTTGCAGTTGAAGGCCTCTGGTCACAACACGTTTTCAACGCCAGTTGGAAGTGTTAGAAGTGGTAACTGCAGGTGTCTCGGGGTACTGTGACGGTTGAAGACCAAAAATTGAAAGTTTACCAAAAATCAAATATGCTGACCAAGGCAGAATTTATTTTATTTTAAAACATAAGCTAAACGTTACATTTCAACCTTCTAGGAAGGTCTCCAGACTCTGTCATTTGTCAGATCTTGCTAGAAGGTTGAAACATAACGTTTAGTTTATGTTTTAAAATAAAATAAATTCTGCCTTGGTCAGCATATTTGATTTTTGGTTATCATGGAAACAAGGCTTAATGGGGTTATGAAAGTTTGCGTAGCAAAAACCAGACAGAAATTCACAGTGCTTTGTGTGAAGTTTGTGGTGAGCATATAGTGGACCACAGACTTTTAACCATAGTTGAAGTTGCAGTCAAATGAGTTGAGAAGTCCCATCACCCCAGAAACAAAAAAATTCGACAAACATAAGCAAAGGTGAAGCAAATGATCACCTTTGCCTATGATCACAAAGAAATCAACATGACTGATAGAGTCTCGTATGAAACTAGTGTCACAGCAGCATTTTATTGTGCCTGGATCCAAAAAGTACACAGAAAATGCACAAAAATCGACCTGGCTTGTTTCGGGATGGGCCATTCATTTTGCATGCCCTCACCTGAGGAAGGTTGTGACCGATTTGTTGAGCAATTATGAGTAGAAAGTATTGACAGCCATATACTCCAGAAAGAGTCCACCAGACTTCAACTTATACCCCAAGTTGAAAGAACTCATGCAAGGACAATGTTTTACCTCCCTGAAAGAATTTTCTGTAGCAGTATCGTGAGTCATCCACAGATTGAACAACAGTGCTACCCAAACTGGCACAGCAAATCTTCGCAGATATTGGGATACAGTTATTGACAGTTATTGAAAAGCAAGGGGGACTACACTGAAGGACTATACGGAGATACTGCCTAACATACAATAAACATGTAAGAAAAAAAATAGTTTTCATTATTTATGAAATGACCCTCGTAGAAACACATCAATTAAAACCATACTGCATACGTTTTACTTTCTAGCAATATAAAAGCATTTCACATTGTGCTCCCATCTGACAAAATGCTGACATTTATTACATAATATGTTTTATACTAGTGAATAAATATTTTTTAGCCTCAATAAATAAAATAAAGACACTTATTTCTTAATTCTGATTTTAAAATCTCAGGGCATGTAATTTATTTCTAAATGAAATCTTTCAATTTACTAAATGTCAGTATTTTGTTTCAGACAATCATGAAAGAGATTGAACATGAGGAAACAGGTGCTTTAAATCTTTGAATGTGAGAGTCTGTAATGACACAAACATTCCATATTTTATACTCCCTCTGTCCCACAATTATTGTCCGGTACACTTTTGTTTGTTGTCCCATAATATTTGTCCGATAGGCAAACTGTGACATTGGTGTATACAGAAGAAGAAAATTAAACATGGGAATGGGTCATACAACGTTATTACTCAAGGATCAGTACAAATTTGCCGATCAAGTGTCCAAAAGAACATAAATAAAAAGTCACCATTTTGGCATACCAGACTATAATTATGGGACAGAGGGAGTAATCAATTTATTTTGCAATTTTTTATCTTATTGGTCTCTGCATAAACATTTCTTGACCATTGCTGTTATACAACCTCTGGCACAGTCAAGCACAAGCCTACAAGGCATGAATTCCTCCCAGATGCTATCAAATTATCCAAATATATTGGTCACTGCAGTGGAAATGTTTGTAAAAGACCGTAACACACGTAGTGCTGATCTTGACAGTCATGCTTTTACCATTGTTCAAACTGAAATATCACTTTGGAACAATGGGAAAACAATCACATGGGGAGTAAAGTGGTGATAGTTTTTGTTCAGGGTAACAAGCATTTTTTACCAAACATCTACAGACTGCTTGTAATTACTTTCAATTCTTCCTGCCACAACTTCTACATCAGAAATTATTTTCCACTCTTCATTAAGTAAGATGCATTTAAGAAGCATGTATGTTATGAGACAATTCCCACATGATTACAACATTAGAAGAAAAAATGCAGGTGAAACCAGGGTTGGTTCAGCAGCTCAGTTGGTAAAAGAATAGCAGAGTATGCCAAAAACCCAGATTTGAGTTCTTGGTAGGGCCGAATCTTCACTTAAATTTCCAGTGTGTGTCAAAATGTAAGGTAAGTATCCCTTTGTGATAAATACATCAACAAATATAAAAACTATGTAGAACAGTAGTGTAAGGAATGGCGATTCTGGTAAAAATAAAATTATTTTAAAATATTTCATAACATTTTAAAAATACCTAATATTAATAATTTACAAATATACCTTGCATTATGTACAATAATTATTTTACAATCAATAACAGTTTTTTGTGTAAGCATATTAAAATTGTAATCTTACTTGCTTATTGTATGATCAAGTTTGGAGATATTAGGGCCAGTCAATAACACTGGGGAACAAAAAAAAAATTATTTTGTGGCATAAAGTTTAATAACACAAAGTTTCAGCACACAAAACAGCTGTGATTGCCAATTGTATGATTGGTTCAGTTGAATTGACTCCAGTTATAAAAATAAACACACCATGGAAAATGTAGGAGGTAAAATTACTCCATGCTTTTCTCGGTAATATTAAAATTTGATAATGGGTTGAAATTCCCATTAAGAAACTTATTTATTTATTTGTAAATTGTTGCTAGGCAACTTATGAAGCATTGCTAGGCAATTGGGGAATCACAGAGCAGAAAACTACCGCGATATAGAAGGAAATATGTTGAAAAATTTTGAGAAATTGGGAGCTAATATGTGTGTGAAGATACATTTTCTACATAGCCACATTGACAGATTCCCTGAGAACCTTGGTGATTTTAGTGAAGAACAAGGAGAAAGGTTCCATCAGGATATAAGGATAATGGACGAAAGGTACCAGGGACGGTGGGATCGCCACATGATGGCCGACTACTGTTGGAGCTTACAGAGGGATTGTCCTAAAAGGCAATACAGCAGGAAATCGTATAGAAAACGTTTCACATAGTTTGTTGCTTCATTGTGTACATATTGTCTTAATTATTATGATCATAGGCCTATATAAATTTATTTTTATAATAATGATTGTAATCACAAAAAGAAATATTAAATTGTTGTTGGAAGTTCATTTATATGTATGTCTTATGTTTCCGCCATTTTGGTTTAGTTGCATTTATTTCATAAATTAGAGCCAATTCAGGAAATATATTATTATATCATTATTCAGCAGCATGAAATCACCCTAAATTAGCTCTCAAACACTGTTCCCCATTGTAATTATCCATACGTTTTGCTGTAAATTTCTTTATGTTGGCAATACTGCTTTGTAAATGTGCATGTCAATAGATAGTGAATGAGTGAGTGAGTGCATGTGTGTGTGTCTGCCTCTCTCTCTCCCCTATCTCTCTCTCTCTCTCATTGCTTTAGTACATACACTGCTCTCCATAAATTAAGCAACAAATGGTGATCATCCAATAGAATCAAACACAAGGCCGGAGGGTGTACATATTTTATTTGTAACGAAACTGACCATTGTCTGACACTAATAAGGGATATGATCCCTAACGCATTCGTTGCTTTCTTTCAGCTTGCCCACCACTCTTCTTCTCTTTTCTCCAACTGTTTTCTCTTTTACCTCACATTTTCTTGTTGTTGCTTAATTTCTGGAGGGCAGTGTATTTGACTTTCTCACTTATTTTCTTTTCTTATTGTTGCAGAGTTAACAAAGCAGCAGCACTTTCTGTTTTCATTAAAGAACAATGATTCATTTTTTGTCCTCTGAAAGTGTACCAGGGGCACAAAGCAGTATGGCCAACCTGAAGAAAATTACAGCAAGTGTGAATAATTACTGACTGACCCTAGTACATGAACACAAACTATTCATCGCTATTTTCGTATGTCTCCATGGGATTTTTTGTATTGCACTGTGCAGAACAAACTGAATGAATATGCTTATGGATACATATCTTTGACTGTACCTAGTTAAGTGGGTTATGGGATAGAACAGCATCAGGATGAACCACGCCCACAGAAATAAAGAAATACGTGGGCTATCCAGAAAGTTACTTACGTTTTGGTGGAGTGGGACGAGGGGTGGGGCTAATGCCGCCATCTTGGTGTCAGAGCGTCCCTCACTCAGCACGCATCTAGCTGTGGTAGCGTGCGGTTCATGGTGCTTCTGCTGTGTTCACTGTGAATGTTTAAAATGTGTGCTGCAATCGAAAATCCTGCGAGTTGTGAAGTGCGGTCAGTGATTAGATTTTTATTGGCAAAAACCACAAACCAATTGATATTCATCGGCAACTTTGTGAGGTGTATGGAAATGACATAATGAGTGAAGGCAGAGTGAGGCAGTGGTGCAATATGTTTAAAAATGGCCGCACTAATGTGCACGATGTAGAGCTAAGTGGCCAACCGAGCATTGTGACTGATGAACTGGTGGCGAAAATCAATGCAAAGATTCTTGAAAACCGCCGCTTCACAATTACGGAGCTGTCGCTTGAAGTTTCACGAAGTTTGTTGCATGAGATTGTGATGCAAAAGCTAAGCTACCATCAGTATTGTGCAAGATGGGTACCGAAATTCTCGTCAGAAGACCACAAAAAACAGTGCATGGCAGCATCGTTGAAATTTCTTGAGGCCTGCGAAAAAGATGGTGACTCAGTTCTCGATCGTGTCATAACTGGGGACGAGACTTGGTTAAAACACGTGAATTGTGAGACAAAAAAACAGTCTATGGAGTGGGGACACACAAGTTCTCCCAGAAAACCAAGGACATGTTTGCAAACATTGTCAACAAGAAAGATCATGGCGACTGTCTTTTGGGACAGGGAGGATGTGCTTCTGGTGGATTTCCTCGAACGTCATTCAACAACAACTTCTGAGAGATATGTGAAACATTAAAAAAGTTAAGAAGAGCGATTCAATACAAGTGTTGGGGAAAGTTGAGTTCCAAGGTTTTGTTTTTTATGACAACGGCTGCCCGCACACAGCCAATCACACTTGAGAGCTCTTGGATGGTTTCGAATGGGAGGTGTTTGATCATCCACCATACAGTCCGGATCTTGTACCAAGCGACTATCAGTTGTTTCCACACATGAAGACCTGGCTTGCAACGCAGCTCTTCAACGACGACATGGAACTGCAGGCAGGCGTCAATGAGTGGTTGAAGTCCCAGGTGGCAAAATTCTATGACGATGGAATTAATAAGCTGGTGCACCGTTATGATAAGTGACTCAATTTGTATGGAGACTATGTTCAAAAATAGTGTAAGAGTTTTGACTTTCAAATGTATATAATAAAAAATGTCCCCTTCACTTGGGTTTTATTTATTCCAAAATGTAAGTTACTTTCTGGATAGCCCGCGTATATATTATAACACTTTCAACAAGTAGACTGGGATAACCTATGTGTGGCCCTGTTTTTACACTAATCCATGCTATGAAGAAAACAACTGCACAATTGCAACTATGGGGCCTCAAGGAATTACAAAAAATGCCACTATAAAATAAATAAAATAAAAGTACAGAAAGTAAACTTGAAACTGCTAACAAGTTTCCAAAATTATGCAACATGCCACATTACACACTGTTTAAAGCTCCCTTATCTCTACTGCAGACATGATGCATAAACTTCATAAATTGAAATATGCTGAGATAACAAACATACAACACCTTCATTCAAGCTGCTCTTAAACTGTATACAGAGTACAGAAGAAAGTCATCAATAGAAAAAGTTATAGCAGAGCAGAGCAGTGCAAAGTCATTCTTTGCATTCCAGGTACATACATTGCTCTTTGAAAATTTCCTCTTATACATATCTTACAGCTGTCTCGCTTTCTATATGTGGCTATTAATTATTATCCTGATAGAGATCCGTGAGTGAAATATATTCTTATACGAGTTCAGATAGCGTATGAGAAACATGTCTAACCTTGAAACAAAATGCTCACAAATACCGCAGATTGGCTAAGTCATGGTACAACATTCAATCACTTTATCACATGATAAATTGGATAAAATTTGACTAGATTGCATTACAATACATACAGACATCCAGCATAGGGTTTTGTAGAAACGGGATAGAATTATAAGTTTGAACTCGTTGAAGACTTAGAGAATTACCTTGCAACCTTCTTTTGAGTTTCAAACAGTTTGCTGGGCAAATGTATTTTTCTCATGAACTCTTCCCATTGCAGCCACCCACCATTTTCTTGGTGGAACATTCAAAATTAACAAGTCTGAAATCTATGGAAGTGCACTTTAATTTATAGTTGCAAGAAAACTTTAAAATTTATAATAGTTGGGATGATAACACGACCAAGCTATTACAACCATTCCCTGGTGTAGGCATGTTTACATGCCCTAATACATACACTTGCCCTCAATGTATCTATTGCCTCCTACCTTTACGTGCAATTGTGAAATCTTGATTTTGTGTCAGGGAATACATCTTCATGACCTTGAGACTACTGTTTCATCAGCTGGTGGAAGACACAGCCAGGGAAGGAGAGGAATTCTCCTTTGTTAGCCTGTTTACCGAAAGTAAGAAACACAGAAATGCTTCACTCTAAAAGGTTTCACTTTCCTGCGCAGTTCTTGTCTGTGATCGATTTCGCTGCTTTGGCAACAGACAGCACCAAAATCCTGATGCGTGGCAAAAGAAGGAAGTACCATGCTGGAGCAGCAGAAAGGGAAAGGCCTGCATCAACTAGCACCTCCACAAATGCGAGCGGGAGAGAAAGGAACCACGCCACCTGCAGTAAGACAGTAGATGCCCGACGAAGCCACCAGACAGGTGGCGAAATCAATCGAGAGAAAGAACTGCGCAGATAATTAAACATGAATTTTTAGAGTGAATTACCTATTTCCACGTAACCGCCAAACAGATAACTTTAGATACAAAAATGCTTGTTTTTGTCTTACCCTACTGGAACTATAGTTAGCAGGCTAACAATGAAAAAAAGGGCATGATTTTTCTCCTCTCTCCCTGTCAATCATTTCACCAGCTGACAAGATGATAGTCTCAAGATCAACCAATATATTCTCTGGCACAAAGTCCATACTTCAGATTCACATATTCAGTTACCGCACAGTATGAATGTTGAGAAGATGTATGTATCAGGACGTGAAAACTTGCCAAAGACAGGGAACAGTTGGAATCACTTTGGCATGATTACATGCCAATGCCGAGGAAAAAGTTCATGAAGAACACAACCTTTGTTCATGAATGTCCATGTTTTTTCCTTTACATTTAATTTTTCCCTACTAGATTAACCTTACAATGGGTTTCTTTACAGTTTGATATGAGCTGGAATTGTTCAAATTTGTTCAAAATGAAATTTCGCCTTCACACTTCATATTGCTTTTTCCTGCAATTTATGATAAAGTGTGTAAACTATAATCAAATATAAACTACATTGAGATTATGTGTAGATTTAGTTTACAGTCTACACCACGTCACTGACAAAAACACGCGTCTGCTTGATTTGATGAGTTTCCAAATGGCGTTGAAAATTTCCTTTGGTATAAAAGTCTTTGCTGCAAATCGAGCACATGTAACCTTTTCCAACATGGATTTTGGAATGTGAATACAGATTTCTTTCATGCTTAAAAGCTTTGTTACATATGGGACAAACAAATGATCTTGCACTATTATGAACTTGCACATGTCTCGCAAGCCACGATCTGCAGGCAAACACTTTCTTACATTCATTACAAGTATGAACATTAGCATGTGTTCCTCTGGGAAATTCTTGACTAGATAAATTGTGTTCGTGATATGAACTTTCACCAAATTCTTGATTTGGAATATGTAAAGGATGCGACAGCATATCAATGGCCTCGGATATTTCCTGAATTATTGGGCTCACATGCTCTGTTGACTCGACAAGTTGAAGGAGCTGTTTGGCATTTGTGTGCTTCATTGGAGAATATCTTCTTGTTCTATCCATTTTCGAAGCACACCTGTAAATGAAACAAATGTCCGTGCTGTATGATTTAATAAGATGATGTTACACACATAAATTTGATGTATAAACGTGCTACTGTTTCAAATTGATGAAATAAAGAAACAACTGGCATGTTACAAACAAAAAATCTATTGGTTGGTCTTTTCATGTTAGAAAAAAATATGAATGGGGAAATAATATTTGCACAGCATAGGGTAAACATTGTAACATATGAAAACATATAGAGTGCATGCAACACAATCTGATCTTCATTCAACATACTAGTCTTAAACTGTAGACCCTGTCCCAATTAGCCAGTCTGAGCATAAAATGAACCAATATTCTCACTCTCTCTCTCCACCCATTTTCTCTGGCACCAGTAATGTTTATGTGCAGTTTATCAGTATCATTAAACATGTCATATATTGGTCCAGCCTTATTTAAAAAACAAGCTCCCAGGACAAAAAAAGATAGTCATCCCTGGTAGAACACTCAGCAGTTTCTTTACAGCCACACTGAGGCATCCTGATAGTAACAACAAGCAGCAACCTGTGCCAGAAGTCTTGTACAGTTACCTGGGGAGGTGCTATGCTTCAGTTGTGAGCAAGCAGCTCACCAAAAGGATCTCGATGCAGATGCAATAGAGTTTCAAGAAGGGGTCACCATATTTGGGTTACCCATGGGCACAAAGCAAATTAAAGTGGTCCAGTTTGTACATGTGTCATGACAGACTGTCCATGGGAGTGCAAGTGCACTGTAAACCCAATGATGTCTTTCAGTTGGGCTGTATTCCAGGGTTGTAATGTTCATTCATTCAAGTATGTTTCAGGATAATTACAAGAACAGATATTCTGTTACACTCATTATTTGAAACTACCCACCTCAAAATTTATGCTACTTTAAATGATTCTGCATATTCCATGTGGCATCTTGTTGTCTGGTGTGATTCAAATGTCTTCCTGAAATACAGGAATTCTTTATCTTCCTAACTCATGAATTGCAGATATAGCAATGGAAATTTTCCATAATTGTAGATAAACATTTTATTCTGTTTTACCAATGAGTTTTGAACACACTACTTCTTGTCTAGACCAGTCTCCTTATTTTGATATAAGTAATCAATTTGCGGGATGCAATAGTAATTGCACACTCTGTTATGTCTGAAAATTCACTTGGTAATGTCTAATTGGAAAGATCTTCAGCAAAAATTTAGTAATGTTGCAAGCACAAGGCTGACCAAATTTTTTGCTGGTATTCTGTTACATTTTTAAATGGTGTGTGTATTGCATGATTTGGACAATTATTTCTTTGATTGCATAGACTTTCTTGTTTGTTGAAATGGGTAGAGTAAGGAAGATATTAGACACCCTTTCCAGTTGTGTTGTTAGTGTGTCACCTGAGCATTACTATTATCAATGACCTATTACTTTACATACTGCTACTTATACAGTAAAACGTCTCAATAATGGACAGGCCTGGGGGAAAAAAATAAATGTTCATTATTAAGAAGTGTCCGCTATTCAGAAAAAAAGTGTAGGATGTTACACAATAGGATAAGCATATTACAGTACATACTTTACGAACATAATGTTCTTTTTCCTACATTGAAGGAACAAAATACTGTACTACATATGGTGAATATAAATTTACTAAAGTATTCCTACATACATTACAAACTCATTGATCTGTGTTTTTTCAACAGCAAACCGCATGGCCATATCTCAAACACTAAGTATCTCTACCTCGTAGATGTTGATGACTTCAACTTTTTTCCTTAAAAGTCAGTTGTTTGCGTTTCTGCAACATCATAGCAGAAGTGACACACACTTCTCAAGATAATCACAAAGAATACTGTCTACTGTCTGCACTTTTAAAAAGAAATATGTTCGGTGTAACATGAAACAATGCAGCTAGTTCAAAATACTGGCCATTGTTGTGTCAAATTCCAGGAATTGCGACCATTTTCTTTCAAGGTGTCCATTATTAAGAAGTTTTATTTGCGTTGGGGCAGTGGCAGCTGCTTAATATGTGCTACCGTGCTATAGCACGTTGCTAAATTTGTTAAAATGAAAAGAAGAAAAAAGCAAATCTCACAGATGCAAGAAGTTTAATGAAGCCCCAAAGTGAAATGAAACTTCTCATGTTAAGAGTCTGAACATTTACCAGTGGCGCCACGTATTTCCCTCACGCTGTTGGGGCTATAAGGAATAGTGTACCATGCTAAAATCTCAACAGCACGTTTTCGCCCCTTTTTCATCACTCAGCGCATGAGTACTCTACACCCCCACTCCTCGATTTGTACGGGGGATAGGGTCTCGACTCGAGAAAAATCGTCTGCTAGTGTGCTACAGGAAGACTCAGCATGGTAAGTGTGCCATCTCAGGATAAGAAGAAAGTCTACGACAACCTTTTGCCGTCAGAACAACGTTTTTTAATGTCATTTTCAAATGTTCTGTACGTTATCAGTGTAGACTTATGTAATGTCTGTAACATGTTGTATACGTTAGCAGCACCTGCAAAAAGTTGGAACGCGAATTGACACTACCCCTTAGCCTTTTATCTATTTTGGTGTTAAGGTGTAAAGATTGCAACTCTGAAACTATAGTCCGTGCCTTTTTTGCTTCCGAAAGTGGATTCTGCTATGTAATTTATGTTTAGGGAATTTTAATTTTATATTTTATCTAAATTACCTGTTTTTAAATGCTAGAAATATATTTCCTTGTGTTTATGTAGCACTTCAATAGTCAAGAAACAAACTTACAGAGTACAGTCATTTTTCCCCGGCTTCCAGACCCGAAAATTTTCCGCGCGGTTCATTTTGTTAAAATCGCGTGGCGTGTGAAGTGGTGGTCATTGTTGTGAAGGATTAGCTTTTTGTTGTTGTTAAAAGTGAAAGTGAGTGTGTGTTAGTGTACGATGTATTCAGTGGATTCTTTGTTGCAGTGACCTTTCTCTTGAAGAACACTTGAAGAAAAGTTGGAAATAAAAGTGCTAGGACGGCGTTGCCAGATTTGGATCTATCGCAAAATGCAAAGTGAGGTAAGGACACTACGTATAAAAGGCAATTTAATAGAAAACTGTACGATAGTGAACCATGGCTTTGTGGGTGTCAAATTCGAAATGCATTATTCTGTTTTCCTTGCATACTTTTTGGAAGTAATGATTCATGGTCTAAAGGAGGGGTAAAACATCTAGAACATTTATGTGAATATATGAGAAAGCATAGTGAAAGCAAAAAGCACATGAATAATGAGTGAAATTTTGTCTCTCTCGGAACTGTCAACATAGCAACGCAGTTAAGCCATGCTTATCTAGAATCACATAATAAGCAAGTTGAAAAAAATCGCCACGTCTTGTCAAAAATCATAGACTGCATCAAGTTCTGTGGAGCTTTTGCGTTGGCCATGCATGGCCGGCCACGATGAAACAGATTCCTCCGCAAACCCTGGGGTATTTTTAGGGTTCCTTGATTTTGTCCGCAGTTTAGACAATGCTGTTAAAGAACATCTTGACAACAGCACTGTATTTAACACATTGGGGTCTCACGACGGGCATAGCCCGCAGTGCACTTAAAGTCAATGTGGACGAACGACGGGCTGAACGACGGGCATAGCCCGTCCTGCGGTATGCAATTGCTTTGCCGATTATAAGATGGGCTATGCTCGTACTTCGTCTCATGCGCGTGTTCATTCAAGCCCCTCTGTTGAAATTCCGACCGCTAGGTGACTCATGTGCTATTTTTATCTTGCACCTGCGACTGTTTGTTGTCGGGTTGATGTACTGTGCATTGTTTAGAATGGCGTCGTTAGATCCAGACTGCATAGAGGATTCCGCCTCAGAGTTTGAAGTTAGCGACGATTTTGATGATGCAGATTAATTTGAAGATTTGGAAGGTAGGTTATATTCGTAATAATTATTGGCGACAATATAAACAGTGTTGCAAACTCTAGTATTTTATGAATGAAGTGAGAAGAGGTAATTTTTTTGGGTCTATTCATCTTGCCTCTTGCTTGATTCTCCTACATGCACTGATGTATTTTTAGTTTTTTCCATTTATTATTTTGTATAGTGTATGTAAAATGAAAATTTATTTTATTTATTTAGTTTATTTATTTATTTGTTTAATTTTTACAGATGACGCAGAACCAACTGATACATCGTCTGGTCCTGTCCTGCAGCCACTTTTTCATACAAAAGATAATTACTTGTAATTTGTAATAATTTTTTGTTATGTGCACATAAGAAGTATTCTTAGGCAAGATTCAAAAGATGTATTGATAGTTTATGTAGTTAATTATTGAAATTTCCAGATTACGAACTTAAAATATCTCTATATTAACATTTGTTACAATGTTGAACTTTTTTCTTCTTCACAAAACATTGCTGAAAAAAATATTAAAAAACGTCTGAAAATGAAAATAAAATTTAACAAATTTTTGTTCATTGAAAAGAGGAAGTTTTGTAGATTTAAGAAATATGTGGTAAATAAAAACAAATTAAAAATATTTTTTCTATGATTTTTTGAAAAACAACCAAAAACCGCAGACCAGAGGTAACAATGCTGTATTATGAGGCCAGACCCGAATGTGTTAAAGGCACTCGATCTCACCATCCAAGTTCCGGGTTGGAGTCTCGGCCCGGGTATGGATATACTTTGTAATAATGAAATTAATGAAGGGGCATTCACAAAGAATACCCATACCCGGGCCGAGACTCCAACCCGGAACTTTGATGGCGAGATTGAAAGTCGACCACTTAATGTTCGTGGCCACAGAGCCGGCACATATGTGTGGGTGGGGGGGTGGGGGGGGGTCATTATAAGTACATGAAAAACAGCATCAGTTGTAGCACGCATCTTTGAAAAGTCACGAGCCGCCGCTGCGTTGGGGAGGTAGTTTTCAGTGTCTGCATCTGTTATTAAGAAGTAATATTACCATTAAACCCCATGTATTTCTGCCAGGGAATTTAAAAATGTCCGTAATTTAGAGGTGTCCGTTAGGAGAAGTTTTACCGTATTTACTTGTTATTTGTTTTTCATGGAAACATTTTTTTATAACTTCATTAATATGAACTTGCATTTTTTCTCAGAGACAGGCAGAAGGGGAAGGGGGAGGGAGGATTTAACTTGAGAATAAAATATGCATGGAATTAAATTACAACAATGGAAAATTCATGAACTACAAACTATGAAGAACATATTTTCGTGAAAAGAAGGCATTGGCCTTCAAGTAATTATCAACATATAAGCCTGATTTTTCTATATTATTAAAGTAAAATAAACCAAATCAATCAATCAATCAATGATTTGATTTGATTTTTGTTACTTAGCATCGCTTTTTTCTCACATTTGGTTAATCGTGAAGATGATACAATAAAATTAATGAAGGGACAAACAAAAAGAAAACCCATGTCCAGGTCAGGGTTCGAAATCAGAATTCCTGGAGTCATAGAATGCTGTGATAACGATTCCCCCATGGCTGGTTGATTTGTTGGTTTATTTCAGTGGCGTGGCGTGACTTTTTCAAAAGTGTTACTGGCCATCATACATTATCATCTCCACCCTACCCCCCCCCCAAAAAAAAAAAAAAATATGCCTTTGATCTAGATTTTTGTTCATTTCATTCTTTTTTTTTCAATCCACTCAGTGCTTTAGCCACCACTCATGAGAGAGTTACCGCGAAAATCCAGCGAATAGTAGTAGAGCCTTGTCAACCATCTCTGTTTCTTTGCAAAGAGGTTGAAAGAGTAAGAAGAACCACACATTTGGGTCAGTTTGACGGTTGTGCGGTGAGCAGATGACAGAATTCCCCATCTCCAGCAGTGTAAGAGAAGTCCAGATGTACGTACTACTGTTGCCAACTTAGTTTTCTGGAGCAAGGTTTGTCCAAATCACGAATCGCATCAAGTACTTATCTTTTCATCTATTACGTCAATGGTTTCAGTTGTAGTTAAATCCAGTTTTTCTTTGCAGTCTAGCTCTAGTTGCTTCAGAGAAATAGTATCCCCGTTTTAGGTGGGATTTAGCTCTTTTCTGGAAATCCAATGTGACAAACTTTTTAAGTTAGGTAAAGTAATGGAAAAGCAAAATGCTATATAAAAAATTTAAAAAAACCCTCCCTGTGAAATCAGAGGTCCAGAGTTCTGTTTATGATTGTCCCTCGTGACTTCCACAAGCTCATTAGCTACTTATCGCGATTAAATCTATATCTATACAGCTAGAAAAAGTGATGGGAGGTGTCAAAAAATCGATATATTAAAGGGCATATACAGGTAACAAAACACAACTTTTTATAGTTTCTTCAATAAAATTCATTTGGCTCTATGAGTTTTGGGATAAATTTTTCATTCCAAATTATTTCGTTATTCACTGCAGAGTACAACAAATAGGAACAAGAATGCATGCTCATTACTGGTTCAAACCCAGCCTGGATTGTTCTTTGCCAGCTCCCTTCATCAAATTCATCATATCATCATTCATTCTCATTCTTACGATAACCAAATATGGGAGAAAAGTGAAGTAACATAAAACAAACCAACAATAAGAACACGTGTTCTCTTTTCCAAATATATACATCTGTATTTATGACTGTTTAGCTTACCCATTTTTTTTATTGGAGGCCAAGAGATTAATATATTTAAATAAAACATTACTAAAATGAGAGCGAGAGACTGAGCAAATATTTGTTATTTAATCATTATACAGGGTGCTCGGAAATTCCCCTTACAAACTCCTAGGGCTAGTAGAGGGGACTGAGTAGACAATATTTGGAATAGGGACCCATGTCCGGAAACGTACCGTTTCCGTGCTACAACCATGACAATGTGTCGGATGTGCCTGTGCTGGTATGCAACCTGGTAGGCAGTGCATGACGTCAGAAGATCAGCTGATGGCACGTGACGTCTACCCTGCCGCGGTATCCAGCCAGGCTAACGGGTGCCGCGTACTTGATCTTCCTACAGGAAGTATTGGCCTTGTTCTTGGATGATGTGCCATTGAACGTCCGTCAGGAACTGTTGTTTCAGAACGATGGCGCACCGCCTCAATTTACACGTGACATTCGGAGACATCTTAACCGAAGATTTGGGTAAAGATGAATAGGCCGAGGTGATCCAACCGTGTGGCCCCCACGATCGCCGGATTTAATGCCATTGGACTATTTCTTGTGGGGACGTATGAAGAGTATGGTGTACGAGACTCACGTAAGGACAGAGGAAGAACTGCTGGCACGAGTTCTGGTCGCTGCACAAGAGACTAACGGGACACCGGTGTGATGGAGAGATTGTACCGGAAAATGATTCGTCGGTATAATGTGTGCAACGACGTTGGTGGTCGTCATATCGAGCCACTGTTGTAGTTGAGCAGTGCCGTATGCGACACATCCAGTGCAGAAGACATAAACAAATTTTTGCGTTCCACTGTCGACACAAGTGTTATCGTGATCAATGAATAGTATGTTTCTTTGTTGTTCCCTTGGCATTGTTACCAAATAAATTTGTTTGTATTATGTACTGTCACACAGCATTCAATTCCGTACCTTACGTAACACCTCATTTGACATGGTTGTAATAAATTATGTCACTTTAGGTCATCAGGTGATCTGAAGTCATGTACTGCCTACCCGGTTGCATACCAACACAGGGACATCCGACACATTGTCATGGTTGTAGCACGGAAACGGTACGTTTCCGGACATGGGTCCTTATTCCAAATATTGTCTACTCAGTCCCCTCTACTAGCCCTATGAGTTTGTAAGGGGAATTTCCGAGCACCCTGTATATTCCATATTTGAAAAAAGAAAAGAAAGCATAACATTTTTGTCTGCACATAATACGTTCCCCATTTAATAAATAACACTGGTCTACAAAATTCAACTTTGTAAAATTTTCGAGCACCAAAATGGGTTATCCCCATGTATTTCGACCTGCTGAACACTAATCTGGCATTGGTTTTTCCACAGCACCCTCAGTTTTTGTGTAAAGTGTACTATTCGCTATGTAATGCTATTAGGTTTCTATGATGCTCATACAATATGATTTTGTCTCTAAATACTAATATATCAACACAAAAGTCCATAAAATGCTAGTGAAATATTTTTCATACATACCTAGATTACTTTTGGACGTTTGCTGCGCCTCTTATGGGTGCCACTACTATCCTGCAGTAGTGTCCAACAGTAGTCAGCCATCATACTTGTTGCACATTGCCCCTGATAGCGTTGCTCCAATGTAGATATGGTCTAATGAAATCGTTCCCCATGTTCATCGGAGACTTGTCCAAGAGCACCAGCAGGAAAAGAATTCAAGTGTGAGTGGAGAACGTGCATTTTTAAAGACATGTTACAACCGAGATTACGGTACGACTGTAGTAGTTCGTTGACAAACACATCACTATTGTCTGCTCTCTTGTTTCCAAAAAAATCAGAACACAGTTTTTTGAAAGAATTCCAGCAGTCCAGTTCAAGAGGGCTCAAAGCTGTGACAAAATCAGGATCGTGAAGAAGCAGTCTAATTTGAGGACCAACGAACACACCAGCTTTCACTTTGGCTTCACTCAATGCAGGGAATTTCTGACGTAAGTACATAAAACCAGGTCCATCTTTGTCCATTGCAACAACGAATGACTTCATAAGTCCAAGTTTTATGTGAAGTGGTGGTAACAAAATGTCTTTCAAGTTCACCAATGGAACGTTTGCTACGTTCTTGCAACCAGGTTCCATTTGTGTACGGGCAGGCCAAATCCTTGTGTCGTAGTGACTTTTTCGATCACGGCTATCCCACTCACAAAGGAAACAGCAATGCTTTGTATACCCTGATTGTAATCCTGTAAGTATCCCAATTACTTTAAAGTCAGCACAGATTTGCCACTTGTGGATGTTATATTGAACTTTATTCAACAAAAGTTCCATACTGCTGTATGTTTCCTTCATTTTAGTGGCATAAGCTACGGGAATAGGAGGATAAACATTGCTATTGTGCAGGAGTACCGCTTTGAGGCTAGTTTTGGAGGCATCAACGAATAGTCGCCATTCCACTGGTATATGTTTCAGTCCCATAGCATTAAATAGACCATTCACATCATTGCAGTAACAGAGTGAGTCTTCCATGGCAAAGAATGGTGTGAAGGCAGCCTGACGATTTCGAAAGAAACAAACCCTAGCATCTTTCTGTAGTAAATTCCACTGTTTCAGATGCGAACCCAGAAGTTCAGCTTGTGCCTTAGAAAAATTCAGGTCCCTAACAAGATCATTCAAATCGTTTTGTGTCAGGAGATGTGGCGTAATTTCTTCGTAATCGAAATCAGAGCTTTCATTCTCTGTGTCTGTATTAGCATCGATCTGGGTTTCATCGTCCAATGACCATGTCTCTGGAGCAACGGGGACAGGTAAGGAGGAACTGTGCACTACGGGTCGAATAGCTGATTTGATGTTGGGATACTTGATCTTCTTTCTATCCTTGCCCTTCATCCCTGCTATTTTAATCATGCAGAAATAGCAATCATCTACGTGATTAGTCGGCTCCCTCCATACCATCGGGATAGCAAAAGGCATTGCAACTTTACCTTTGTTCTTCATCCAATCATTCAGACGAGACGAACAGTTCACACAGACAATATGTGGTACCAGTTGGGGGAACTTAACATGCGGGAACAAACGACACAATCTTCCTGTCAAGCGTAATATGTATGTATAGCATTGCTTATTATAACAATTCTTATATAATGAAATATTTTTAAAACTGTGGGTGCTACACAGAAACTAATAACATTTTCGTGCTTAGGGGGTCAAAATACATAAGAAACACCCATTTCTATTCTTGAAAATTTTTCATTGTTGACCAGTGTAATAAAACTACTTTCCATATTATACATGCATATTGTACAACGTGCAAAAAAGTTGTGGTGTAAATACAGAGAACATAAGTACTGCAGAAATTTTTCCACCGAGTTCTTTAAGACTACTGACAACGAATCCCCTGTCTGCCCCCCTTCCTTCATTTTCTTGGCTAACACAAAGTTTTCATAACACACCAATGTCTTGTCCCACACGAACGTGGCTAAAAATATGGAAACAATAACATATATACTAGTAATAACAGCACATAAGGAAGCCAATTATCAAGTGGAATATCATCTGTCCCTGAACAGTAAGTATATATATTCTTTAGCGTGACACAAACAAAAAGTCTCATCATAGGGATGCTGCAGATCCATTCATTGCTGATGCAGGACAAATTTCATTTTCATTTTGCTCCCTTATATCAAAAAACACCTCGATAAGACTTTCTCAGTATAAAGAGGAAGGATGGTAGTTAAAAATATCCAAAAATGAGAAAAATCGATTGGGGTGTGTTTTGAGCTGTTTAAACTTGAACATTTGAACAATGTGTTCAAATTTTACTAAGTTTCAACATTTGATCATCTCATAATATGCTACCTTCTTTCCTCTTTGCAACGAGCTCAAGAACGTTTCTGTATCTTCACTCGTTCCCGAGATATACGTAATTGAAAAAGGCATGTTGCTCAAAATTGACATTTTGAACAACCCTCATATAATTCGTAATAATCATATTTCGGCAAAATCCTTTGACAGATGTCGATTTTGGAGCGAAGCAAAGCTGTTTACCAAATAACATCAAAATCGGTGACTATGAGGGTCAACTCCTGCCTGATTTGACATGGAATGACCCATATATATAATTCTCTCTCTCTCGCCAAAAAAATAATATATTGAGTTACTTATGTGCGGTCACATATTTATTAAGGATGAAAATATTCAAGTTTTACACTAAATGTTTCTACTTTTCCATTGGTTGAGTACACTACTGGTAATGTTTTATTAATACTTTACTGTTCTTGGTAAAATTTTCTTATAATGTCAACATTGGCACAAATCATCACTTTTTCTACACAGCATATGTACTTTATAACAAAGAACTTACAACAGTAACTTACAACAAAGAACAGAGCTCCTTGATATGCTATCACTGGCAATTTTTGAAACTCACATTTCTTCTTTTTCAAGGCAAAACTTCTGGTTTCATCTTCTGGAAACTTCAGTGCTAACATGTCAAAGAGCTTTAATACTGTAAGACTACTTATATACAGTGTTTAAAGCTGTAAAGCAATATGTTAATTCAGCAAGATTTATCTTACAGCATAAAAGTATGCAATGTTTTTCATTCACTGGAATTAAAAAGATGCTTGCCTGCACCAAGTACACTTGATATTCCGCAGAATACTCGAATTAATACAGTCACTGCTGCAAAGTATGTCCAAGCTTGTGAATGTGCAATTGGTTTTGATACTTAAAAGCCCTCTTGCAGATCTCACACAAATAAGGCTTGTCAATGTGAATCCTTGTGTGCGAGTCAAAACTGGCACGTTGAGCAAATCTCTTGCCACAGACATCACAGCCATATGGTTTCTCTCCCGTGTGGATTTTCATGTGTGTATACAAGTTGCCTTGCTGAGAGAAAGATTTATTGCAAATCACACAAGTGTATGGCTTTTCTCCACTATGCACTCTGAAATGCACTTTAAGCTTGTCTCTAGTAGCAAATCTTTTTGTGCAGTAAGTGCAAATGTATGGGTTTTCTACGTCACGCACGAACACTATTCCCGTGCTCCCAGGTAGTGTTTCCATCAATTCATGTTGATAGAATGCATTTACCTTGTCATGAGGATGACTTAATGTTAAAGATGCACTCTTCGCTGGCACAACACTACCTACTAACAAATCATTCTGTTCACAATGCTCATTACCAACATACGCAAACTGTTCAGTATTCACACGTGCACCAAAACTATGTGTGCCTCTTGTGATCCTGAAAGTGAAAAAAGTTACTCTGTATAGCTGAACTGGACATTCACAATTTTACATATATCAAGATTATATACTACATTTCACTAACAAAGACCCACTGACAATTGTGAAATAATATATTTAAATCTGTACATTTGAGAGGTAAATGTTTACCATTTCTTAGGGATTTGAACAAAGGAGCTACTACATGTTTGGAAGTAAAAAGCATACTTGCAGTACGAAAACTGTCAATCTTTATTTTAACATTGTACAATTTAATCCTGTATTTGTTGTGCACGGTCTCTATGTCTGGGTGTGTGGTTTTAACGTCGTTATTTATCAACAACTGTTTTGTCAACACACTCCCTCTGTCTAGCTGAGTTTCTAACCTTTCTCTTGTACACCACAATTTTGTTTTCAGTGTTTGTTAGATCTTTAAGCTGCTAGGAGGGGGTTCGTTGAAGTCCTTTGTTGTCTAAATCCATGCACGACTATAGGCATAACTAAAATTTTACTGAAAATCAAGTCTGCTGTTCCATGCCCGACTAACGAAGAGAGTCTTTTTATAGTTTTATAGAATCTCAATTATTGCAAGAAAATATCTAATCATAATAATGGAGAGTTTGGCATTTTAGACCTTTAATTGAACATATTTTAAGAACCCTGTCTCTGACACCGTGCACTAGTGGCGGTACCAGGATTAATCCTCTGGGGGTGCTGAGGGGGTGCAAAATAAAAATTAGGGGGTACAATGTTGAAAATGAAGAAAACATGAAATATGCATGCATGTTTTAGCAGAGGCGCAACCACGATTTTTTGTCTGGTGGGAGGCAAGTACCAGGATAAGCCTGCCAATGATAATAATAATAACAACAACAACAATAATTATTATTATGACTTATTAGTTGTAGTATAATAATAATAGTAGTAGTAGTATTCAAAGATGTTATTATCCTCGTAAATTAAGCAAAACAGGGTAGAAGTCGGTGCTAAAGCATTTGTGTTGGAACAAACAATTTGAAACATTTTTTGAACGTGTTTAATTTCACATTAGCTAATAATTGAAAACAAGCACCCAAACTGTATTTTTGAAAGACAGAAAATGCATGACAAATATAAATAATTCTTTTTATATATATGACACACACAACTTTCATGTCCAACATATGTTTTACACATATGCAACATGGTTTTTGATTGATTGAGTTGTTGTTTTGAGTCCACTTTATGCACAGTAAGGCTAATAATTGGGACTGGACCTACAGTTTAAAGTGGGATCCGAAATACTATGTGTCTCAACTGGGTATCGAACCCAGGACCCCTTGATTACAAGGCGACAACGCTAACACTGAGCCATCTAGGAGGACACATATGCAACATGGAGCGACGTAAAAAATAACAAAATACATATTCAACATGTTAACACTAAATTGTGTACGTATTCAAAGTTTCTTTCATACATATATACATATAACTTATTATTTAAATGCATTACATAATCAATTCATCCACCTCATAACATACCAACAGCAAAAATTATATAAATCTCTCAAATGTGCATGCTCCTTTTCATCCAAATATTTGTTCATGCATTTAAGACCAAACTGCTTAGCAGTAACAGTCTGAAGTACATAGTTGGTCTCACTTCTCTTTCTGGTAATTTTCAATGCATTAAAGCATTCAATGCTTCGCTCACAAGAAAGTTTTTATATTCAAATTATTGCAAACTGAAAACAATATTAATTTAATAGGGTGCCGCATTCTCTCTTTTAAAACATTTTAGTTTAGATTGTTCACCCCCCCCCCCCCCCCCAGCTACAGCTCTGAAATTTTATGAATGTACGAAAAAATTTTTACATAATGTATTTCTATTTGCATAAAATTTGAAATCGAGGATGGCAATTGCCTCTCTGTGCCCCCATTCCCCCTGCAGGTGCCCTTGGCCATCTGGAAGAGAAAGTAAAGAAATACATGAAAACTAATTCCATCTTGAGTATCATTTTGTACTGCTACTCTTAGATTCTGCTAGCCTTGATTTTTTTTACTTCAATGTTTGTTCCCTTGCCCTTGTAGAATTGATTTCTGACAAAGGTTGGGGGAGGTAATGCCCCCCTGCGGTTGCTCAACTAGCATACAACTCGTGTTAAATAATTTCCCAAGCACGCACAACCTGATGATATCTTGAAAGCACCTGAAATTTTTGTTCCAGTGCGACTTGGAAAAAAGAGGACCAACAAGTAGGTGGACAATAAAACCATTTAACAACAATGCCAAAAAAATAACTCACTGAGCTCTAGACAAAATATTGAAAAACACAAACAGGCGACTTAATACAAAAGAAGAAACAATTCTTAACAACAATACTGTCGAAAGATAAGACGGTGGCCTCTGATCTTTAAAGACTGCCTACAGTACTGGAAAATATATGTGGCTTCTCTTTCAATTCTTGGCTATTGTATACAATAACAGTGGTCTCACTACAATACCTAACATTTAGGCACTCAATGTGACTACGGCATATGACACTGTAAGAGTTCATGTTTTCAACATAGGTTAGAATAGGGGGGTGCAGAAGAAAATTTGGGGTGCACAAGCACCCCTTCTTGCCCCCTGGTGCTGCCCCTGCTGTGTGCGACCATCAACGTAACTTTTCTTGCGTGACCCAATTACAATTAGATAGGAAATACAATATAGGATAAATGACCATCTTATTTCCTTTGCTATGATGTCACACTTTGTCTAGATGGCATTTTCACATTTCTTGCCAAGGATGCATCGAATTTGTTCTTTTAAGTTTGTCATTGGTTGTCAGATTGTTGCACAAACCCTGAATTTCAAGTAGCCCACAAAGCAACTAAACCCAGCAGTGTCAAAGTGCATGATCCTTTGTTTTCTCTGACAGGTGCTTATGCCGACTGAAATAATCACATATTTGGCAAAACATGGTTTTCACACAAATATTAATTATCACAAGACGTTTTCATGATATGCATATGTTGTTTCACCTCTTTTACCATATGACTACATTTATCATGGCCTACCTTCCGTAACCCACGCTACTTCTGCATAAAGAAAACTTAAAATAACCATATGGATATTCCGCAGTTAGTATGATAGTTGTACTTACTGGAAAATAGATTCTGTTATTTATTATAATGATTCCTGTCATTTGATAATTTTGATAGCAGTGTTACTTCAGTAACTTATTTTTACTATAGTGTTTGAGAATAACGTACCTATGTCAGTGGCATATTAATTCAAATTTGATACATGAGTATTGTAATTAGAGTGTTACCCAAATTAATGACTATAACTATACACAAATCATATGTTTATGTATATTTTTTTATGTTTATATATCATATTTTTTTAGAATAAATATTTCATTTTTTTAAGATAAGAAGGCAGTATTTTGGAAGTAAATTATATCTCACAGACTCTTTCAAGAATAATACATAAATTATGCTAGCAAATGCATTTAAAATTCACAAAACAACAGGGGAGAAGAAAAGTAAACCTCAAAAATAAAGAAAAATGCAATAAATATGGCAAAAGATACTGGAAAATTACGTAAAAGCCAAGAAAGGCTGAAATTTTTTTAAAAAAAATGCAAACGGGCTGATATCAGGTTTAGCAATGTTTTCAAGGCTGAGAAAAAAGATGATTTAACATCAACTTCCTAGCCCTAATTATGACTCATATTCATCTTTAAGATAAAATAATTCTTCTTTAACTGACATTCCAACTGAAAGTTTATTTACTAAACTTTTAGAAACTACACCATAAAAACATGACTCCTGCACATTCTCACATATCTGTCCATTCAATTTAAGGTATAAAATGAGACATTAAAAGTTGCAAGGCCAGCGGGGCATTCAAAACATGATCCACCATGCTGATATGTCACTGGTCCCTGGCTGTTTTGTCATATGCTCTTCGAGAGTTCATTTTACTATACCCACGGAGAGACAATGTTTGGGTAGTTTTACCATCTGTGCAGTTTTAAATAATGAAGTAATGGAAGAAGGAACAATACTTGGGGGGGGGGGGTTAACTATACTTTTATATGATCATTTCTCTTATTAAATATTGCTGCAGCCGACATGGAAGATTAATTAAGTGAGGTCTTACACGTGTACTTGTTCCCATAAAGTCACATCAAAAATATTTCTGTCACAGACTACTTTTTAAAAATTAATTGGAAAATATCATATCAATTAAAATTAACTATAGCATGTTGTGCGAAAGGGAAATAATATAAAAATGTGACATTTATCAATTTTATCTTCTTAGCCCTTAACGGAATGTTAGTTTGGGGTGAAAGGGGGGTTGTCTGTTCGAACCTTGGGGATAGCTGAGGGTTGCTGCTATGGTATAAATGAGAAACAGGTGGAACAATGCTTGATGTAAGTTTTCCTGTTGGGCATGCTTCCTTGAAGACACAGTGGAAATTTTATCACCTTGTAATCAAAGGCCCCCAGGTTTGATACCCAGCAGAGGGACATAGTGGTTCGGATCCAGTCTCGAATAGCTTATCTGTGCATAATGTGGACTCAAAACAAAGACTAGGAAAGATGCCTAGTTGGGAGGATGGGATACCCTGCTTCCCCAATCCTCATGCTGCTCATCATTCATCATTCTTCCTCATTTCCACAATTAGTCAGAAGTGACAGAAAGCGACTCTTGATAAGAAAATTACTAAACAAACCATTCATCCTCATTGTCATGATTAGCGAACATTATAGAAAAGCAACATAAAAGTAGGAAAAATAAATAAATTTAGAAACTGTATATTAACTAAAGAAAATTTTTCATTTCTGCAGAAAAGTCAATAACTTACACGTATTTTTCACAATATAATAATATATATTGAGGAAACTGATGTGTAACGAAAGTGTTCAAAATGTACTGCAATTTTAAAATTTGTGAAGAAATATGATGACGAAAATAATTGTAATTGCAGAAAGTGTATGTCTATCATTCTTGTAACAAATTCTTGCTGGCGAAATCCTATGCACTGACAATGATCAATGCTGTTAATGTACTGAGCCATTGATTGCTGGCACTATTGTTTTGTCATTGTAGTGGAAAATGGATCACTCGTTTTTGCACTGCAAGTTGTGTTTTACACAGTAATTACAGACATTTTGATGTCTCTTCCACAATGGATATCCACAGGATTTGTTAAGGGGGTGGTGCAAATGAGCCATGTTCCTCCCTGAAATAATGATGTGGTTAAGAAAAATGTAGCTGTTATCCGGAATATATTCATATATAAGCCAATCCATGACAAAGTGATCCTACCACTCAAACAGTAAATTAGTGCAAATACTATTTAAACAACAATAAACTTAAACTTTAGCTTTAGCTTACTACGGGACACTAAATAGTTACTAATTTGATATTTACATGTCCTTGAATGGCTTTAAGAATACAGATTATAAAAGATAAGTGGAAAATGTGGTAAAGTTTGTATTTTTTACATTAAGACTTGAGTGTATAAGGAATACTCAATAAATTTGAAATTTTCACAAATAAATTTGGTTATTATTAAAATTTATGAGTTGAGGAGGTTATTTTCCCCTTTGATATTGTTCAGTTAAAGTATTAGGTGAGTAATATGGTATTAAATGGAGGTATTCACATAGGTCACACCTGGAACTTTTTAGAAAAATTAATGAGAATAAAAATAAAAATGTTTTCGCTGGAATAAAAGACATGAGATGAAATGTTACAATCTACATTTCCAAGTTGTGTGGGGGTAGGTGAAGCTTTTACCACCGTGTGGTCACACCTAGAGCTCCAGCTATTCTTGAAATGCCCAAAAACAACTTTGTTCACAGAGCTCACTCTTCAGGACACTAACAATGTCATCATTCCGAATACTATAATAATGATATGGATGAGCTCGATGTCTTTGTTCACAAAATATTTAGATTTGAAGGATGTGATTGTCACATCTGGAACTCATGGATTGACCCATATGTCAGTTGGTTATCTGGATATTAGAATTATTCAGATACCAATGAAATAAATTATGCAGATATCTGTAATCTGCGATATCAAGATATCTATAATCTAGATTATCCATATTTCCATGTAAAAGACTTTGTCTCTATGAAGCTCCTGGAAAAGTAAGCATTACTGACGATTTTCTTTTTATGCTGTTACCACATTCAAAATTTACCTCATTGCTACATCTACAGGAATTTTGTAGCTTCGCTACAGCTACAGCTGCAATTTTCAAAACGTAGTGCTACTACAGCTACAAATTTTGTAGATAGCTTCAGTAGCATGCTACTTCCTTCCTACCACTATATCACTATATACAGGGTGTCATTTTAATGGCACAGATTCGTATAGAGGACATCAAAACAAACAACTTTTCTCAGTAACATTTTTCTCATTGGAACCTCGTTTCGACGCTACAGCCGTTCAAAAAATACTGTTTTTCCACCTGGCTGCTGGCAACCCAACACAACATTTGATCCTATCTGTGACTTAATTTCCTGCAGCAAAACAGCGCACAGCAGGGTTGCAAGGAACACACAAATTTTGTGAAAAATGACAAACTACCAACCACATTATTAGCTGTAAAACGAAGCGAGAAACACATCCTGTAGACCGAACATCATAGCCTACCAGACAGAAGATCAGCAGTCATCTCAGGGGAAGGGGGAAGTGAACCAACGGTATGAGAAATGGTAAAAACGTATTCAAAATGAAGTGTCATTATCAGATTTTGTCTCAGCCTACATATGAAATATCAACAACAATAAATTTTATTGGACTTACAGCTTACATGTGGCTGTTTACACCAAGCTACATGTCAAATATTTGCAAATCTCGTTACAAGGTTGATATCTACAGGTTTGTGTCCAGATGCCTTGTGGTACTTTTGATCCGATAACGGGAAGTATCCGAGGTTCACGTTGTTACATTACGGCTAAAACACGTACAACCACAGTAACAATCTAATTATCAATCAGTAGCAAATATACAGCCCTATTCACACTTGCAAACTATTACATGTGTATCCGGTGCATAGATAAACACAGTTGTCAGAGAGCTTGCATTACTACTACTTATACCCCTGTTTTTTCAACCATTTTTGTCACTTGAGTCATAATGCCCTGAATATAAATTATATTATGAGTTGCTTTCTTACCTTTGGAATTTTGAGTTCTTTCATTTCTATTTTGTCATCTGTTCAGTGTGTCGCAGACAACTAGTATGAAGTGGATAGACTAAATTGTAAATGCAAAATTCGATATGAGCACTTCCACTTGAATTCTATTTTCTTTCTACCATTTTTCGTATAGTTTGTTTACTTCCTGTTGGGTTGCAAAACATGTTTTCTCGTTTTGTTTTATAGTACATAATGTGGCTGATTGTAGCTGTCATATTTCACAGAATATGTGTGTTCCTGGCAACCCTGGAATGAATCGCTTCATGATGGGATATGACGACCCAAATACAATCAAATGTGTGTGGTTGCTAGCATTCAGGTGGCAAAACGAGCTTTCTTGATCGACTGTAGCACCGAAACGATGCACCAACGAGAAAAATGTTACTAAGAAAAGTTGTTTGTTTTGATGTCCTCTAAATGTTTCCATGGTCCGAGCATGCCATTAAAATGACACTATATATACAGGGTGGTGCAAAATTCCGTTTATAATGCGGAGGAGGTGAATCAGCAAGTGAAATGAAGACGAAAATGTAAATGGAATTTTGTTGAATGACGCACCGTGTCAGAGCTAGAGGATGCCGAAATCGTGTGAAAATGGACTTCACACCTCCATATGCCGACAAATAGTACTCATAAAGAAGATGCGGCATGATATCCCCAAAGAAAACACACCTGGGCTAGCGAATGATGCACAAATCGCGTGTCGAAAATGAATGCGGCAGGAATTCCCCACAAGAAGTGAGGGATTCCCGGCAATATGTCCGACATGGAATGCAGGTATCGAATGGGGATACAAAGGGAAATGACGGAGGTCACAGCACATGAAGAACATTTCGCCAGGAAGTGTCCGAAAAGCAGGCTGCAGGATGACAATTTTTCAGGATGACAACTGTGGCATACATAGTGCCAAAACTGTCACTGTATGGTACGGCGAGCATGTGGAGCAGCTTTTCCATCTTCTCTGGCCATCAAATTCCCCACATCTCAATCCTGTGGGACCTCTTGGAACAACTGGTCAAGCAGATAAATATACATCCACATAACCTCGCCAAACTTCGTGACCAGTTGATGACTGAGTGACTTGCACTCGATGTGACCCACATCCAAAGACTTGTGGCGTCCATGCCATGGCAAATTTATGCTGTCGTTCATTCACTCCAAGGGAGGGTCAATCAACTATTAGGTACAATTTTCCTTTCTGGGTCTATTTTTTGTTTGGTGTGCTTAAATACTTCACATAGTAATTGTAATACTCACATAGTGGTTCTGATCCCAATTTTTAACTGTAAGTCCAGTCCAGATTAACTCCTGTGCAGGAGTGGAATGAAAACAAAATAACTCAAACTCAAAAATACACAAAAAACTTTTTTCAATTGTTATAATCAATATTCAATAGTGTACACAAGTAATTCCACATGATAGAACATTGTACTTAATATATCCTGTAGGTCTATTAACAACATTATTCAGTAGTGTATCAATATTGCGATGTATTCAACTTTACAACAGCAACTACTGTATATCTTTACAATACAAATTCTATAATTTATGGTGCAGTGTCGTATTATAGTTCATAATGTCACATTCATTACATTAAAATAATAATAATAATAATAAAGTATATGTTCAATACAATATATTCTGGATTATCTGAAATTTTGGTTATCAAAAATATGTATGGATACAACAAATCTGGACAAACATGATTTTAGTATATGAAGTTATAATCTCTCAGCTAGCAATATGGCAATTACAGCACTGTCAAATAAAATGTTTTGAGTTACTGTCTTGTGTTCTGAGTGAAGTGTTACTTTGTTGTTTCCAATTTCAAGAGGCATGAAAACCCCAACAATATTTTTTAATCACTTTGTACTACAGTGCATTATGCAACAACAGCAGAATTCTGTGTGTTCACTAGTTTACAGCACAGCTACATTTCCAATTTAAAGAGATTCTAAGTACTTTAGTGTGGCAAATATTATTGCTGTCCATTTTCAACATTAATTACCAGAAATATTTTGACAGGTTGGTCAAATTTCATAAAAACAGTTAAAAGAGTAAAAAAGAGGGAAAAATGTCCAAAATCATAAGCTCACCTACAGAACAGCACATAGAACAACATGGTCTCAGATTTGAACAGCTTCAGGAAATGTTTAGATTGTGATGAAAGAAATTCCAGAATGTTCCAGTTACGTAAGAAGAAATATCTTTGAATAATCAACAGCTACAATTACATCCATATTGAGGTTTCTTCATGTAATACACTGTAATTTTTAACATTTCATAATAATAGAGTTTTTACAAGTTATGGCCAAATCATGAAACAAATATAATAGCTAAAAGGGAGATCAGCATAAAAAAAGACAAAGTCACGAAACAGGAAACACCACAGCTGATCTTTCTCCACCCATTGAAGCCCTGCAGACTTTGTCTTTTTCAGTTTTCAGGAAATTCTAAGAAAATGAGTAATTAGGATATTCCGTGGAACAGTGCTTATTCCATGTATTTGTCACTATACTTGTTAATTTTATTCTTGAACCATTAAAACATAAGACTTTGTTGTTGTAAATGAATTTAGATAGTTCCTCAGTAGTTTCTCCAGAAGTTTGTATTAATACCATCTTGACTAACTTTTGTCTTATTTACTTTTAGGATATCTCTATTAGCATAATGTGCTGTAGGGATTTAATGACAATGTTCAATCTCGGTAGATGTGAGCATGGTTTATGAGGGGTTTTAATGGTAAATATAAGATCAAAATGAACGTAAATTAGACATGTGTAAAAAGTTTAGGAATTAGAGGAATGCTAATTTCTAATTTGAAAATTTGGGTGCGTCAGCACTTAGGATATTTTGCACCTGTCACACTATACAGGATTCAGCCCCTTACCATAACTAAAATATTACTAACTTACCACAACCGTAATGTTGGAGGACTAAAATATTCTGACTTTGGATAAAAGCTGAGGCTGTAAAGGGGCACTCAGCACACAAGGACAAACACAGGACAACACACACACACAGTGCTACGAAGATTTTACTGGCCATAGGTCCAGATGCCACAGCCTCGTCAGTCTACAAAATGCAGTCCAGATTACACTATGTGGAAGTGAGCTTGACAATTTGGTGTACTATGTGGAATCACCTCTTACACCCCAATTAGAGGAATGCAGATAACTCACTGATTCACTATAAAATCAGAAATCCTGTGTTTGAATCAGCAAGGTATGGATGTGTTCATGTGTTCACATTTTATTAGTTCATCATTCACCATCATTGTGATTTTTTAAAAAAGTTGTAAACAACAAAAAATAATGGTGTGTGTGTCAATTGTATACTGTGACTTCCCTACTGACTAAACTTATGAACTTACAATTATGGATGCCCAGTGTGATGAGAGAAATTTTGTGCTTTAGATGTAGAAATAAGTTGTTAATTTATTAATACGTATTTTTAAAAAATGGTGATGCAACATGGGTTAGTCAAAATGGTATGGAATGACCCAGAAAAAAGGGAAAGAGGAAAAGTTGAAATGAATGATTGAATTAAAATTTCTTTCAATGATGTACACATTGAACTCAAATATGCACTAATGTCTCAAATATGCATATACAGGGTGCGGCAAAAAAACAACTTAACTGAACTTATCTGAAAGCTTGTTGCTTAAAAAAAATTATAAAATGTAAATTTAAAATGTAAAATAACTGAATATCTTTAAATGCAACTTATTTTTGTGCTGATAACGTAATACTGATTTTTAATCAAATCATTCTTGCCATTGCAGACTAACCGTTGGACCAAGATGCCACAGTATCCTGAGGCAGAACGTGGTTGGTGCATCGAACATTACTTCCGTAGTTATGGCTCAGGACGGGGAGGTGGTCGGTCATTGAAAATTGTCAAACAACGCTTTGAAGAAAGCCCCTCCAAACAATACGTTACTAAGTTGGGTTAGAATGTTTAGAACTACGTGCTCGGTGAAGAACCATAATGAAGGGTGATCAGGCTGGCCACGAAGCACGAGAACAAATGATAATGTCAGTCGTGTATTAGACAAAGTTTTGCAATCACCAAATAAAAAAAGTATGCGGCGTATGTCCCTTGAACTTCAAATTGAAGAAACAAGTGTTCGTCGAATAGTGAAGGAAATTGGTGCATGCTCGTACAAAATACAGATTCTGAATGAAATTAAACCCCCAGATTATGTTCAACGTCTAGTTTTTTGTGGCCGTGTGTTAGCTGAGCTCTATGAAGATCCACATTATCTGATCAATTGGCAGTGGTCAGATGAATCTCATGTTTTGCTAAGTGGACATGTTAACAAACAGAACATGCGTTTCTTAGGTTGGGAGAAGCCTGACGAGTATGCTGCAAGACCGCTGCATTCTGAAAAGCTGACAGTGTGGGCTGCAATTTCTAGACATGGTGTGGTTGAGCCATACTTTCTTGAAGACGACTATGGGCAAACAAGAACAGTTAATGCAGTAGTGTATAGGGAAAAAATAATTAATCGTTTGACTTTTTGCCAAATTCATGGTTTACAGTTTGAACGCCAAGTGTTCCAACAAGACTGAGCAACCGCATATGTGGGACATGGTAACAATGAATTGTTGAAGGAACTCTTTCCCAGTGGTATCGTATCATGAGGAACAGATTTTCCTTTCCCACCCCGTAGTCCTAATCTTACATTATGTGACGCTTATCTATGGGGACTTCTGAAAGAAGATTGCTTCTCACCATTTCCAAGAACCCTGGACCAGCTTCGTACCAACAAAGAATCTGTTATTGGTGAGATAACGCAAGATCAGTGTTCCAACATGGTCCAAGATATGATAAGACGAATGGAATACGTTGTCGATAATGGTGGCAGACATGTTGAACATGTAATTGTTTGATATGAAGTGTACTGTATCACGCAGTTGCGTACTTCTCAGAAATAAATTAGTTCAGCCTCAGTTAAGTTTTTTTGCCGCACTCAGTACTATAAAACTTCACCAGAGTAATCCAAATTACATGAAATGTATTAATCAATTAAAAACATTTGATTTTTTCGAATGAAAGAACAAGCAAATGTGCAAAAATCTGCAGTCTAATATATGTATGTACCCCTGTTCACTTATTTGTTTTTTCTTTGTCAAGTATGGAGTTTTGTAAAGATGTATGAATTCAGATTATGGATTAAATTGTTTTACATAAATTGAAGCTCTGTGGGTTACTATATCACTGTAGTTGTTAACGTAGCAGTGAGGTTGAACAGGTAATTGATGGAACAGGTTAAGAAGAAAGACATAGGATCTCTTGACCTGACTGCACATTAAAGCATGTATTATATTCACAACATTTGATAGGTAAAGGAAGGTACATAATACAGATATACACAGAAAAATGGGGAGATATGGGATTGTTATAACTAAGAAATAAATTTGTAGGAAATGTATGTGGAAATTTATACTTTAATTGAAAAATTATGAAATTACACACTTAATGCAGAAATTTCAGAACAACATAAAGTTCCTTGTGTATGCTGGAAACAAGGCAGCGATATCTTGAATGGGACCTGTCCTTCCACAGAAGGTTGTTTGGGATATATCTGAACAACTTTGCAAATGCCTGTCATCTGTGGTATCGCCTGTTGTGCTCTGAAATAATCGGCAAATGGCATGCCGGGAAAATCCACCAACACAGCGTGAGATGGCTAAGGGGTTCCATCCACTGTGAACACGACCATCCATAACCATATCGGGCTGTGGTGCTTTCGTAAGGCCCACGTGCACCCCTCATCCTCGACCACATTGTTGAACACAGGACCAACTGTAGAAAACTCCATGAATGACAACTGGCTGGGTCCAAATGGAGGACTGTGGTCATAATGGATTAAGCACACATTTTCCTCATTGGCAGTCATCATATTTGGTCAATTACATACCATAGCATGGCATGTTTTCTACTGCAAGGAGCTTCGTTGTTGTCACTGGATTTGGTTATGCTGAGAAGTTGTCGATAGGTAAGGTGGACAGAAATTTGAAGGTGAATGATGCCATTTTTCAGTCATCCATTGTGACCCCCATCTTCTGTACAGACATCCCTTGTTTGAACAGAGAGAACACTCAACAAGTGTGCATTGATATGGGCAAGGCCTAAAGGGATACTGCCTGAAAATCCCTCTACTTTTATCAGGAGATGCAGCGGGAAACGGGATCCATGTTTCCCATTTCAGGAGATTCCAGTGAAAAGCCCTGACACCAGTCCTATGTATTTGTGCATTCATACTCTCGAAACAATGATTGAAACATTACCGTCCACACAACCTCCCCGGTCTTTGGAAAGCCTGCAGAGAGGAATGGGATAGGATTCGCATCCCCATTCTCCAACATAGTTTGCTATAATTGAAAAACTCAGATGTAGGTGATGGTCCACAATACTGATGTTCCGACAGAATACAACCGGTGGTGGCAGCATGACATTTCATGAGGTCAGTACACCTTGAGAGTCGATCAGCTATATCCCGAACAGCTTTCTGTACATTGTATGTATTAGAAAACTTGTTGTTGCTCTTGTTAAATTGTTCTGATTGATTTACTGATTTGCTTTATTTTACTTTGCTGTGCCACTTTTGGCAAAGATGGAGATGAGTGATGATATTATGAAATTGATGAATTGACACTCACAAACATCCATGCCCAGGCCGGGATTCGAACCCGGGATCCCTGGCATCGTAGCGTGATGTGCTAATCACTCCACCACGGGAGCCAGCTTAAATTGTTCTGTTCACTTTACGTATGTAGTAAATGACATGTACGAAAAGTCACATGATGCACAGTACCGATTCAGTCTTTCATTTGATATGATTTTGTTATTTAGCATCGCTCTTCTGCCATTTTTGGCTAATCACGGCAAAGATGAATGATGATATGATGGAACTGATGTTGGGACACTCACAAAGAACTCCAATGTCCAAGCAGAAATTCGAACCTGGGACTCCTGGTGTCATAGCATGCTGTACTAACCACTCCACCAAAAAGGTTGTGATTCAGTATTCGGGATTTTACTGTAGCAAAGTAGATTTGTCAATGCATGGTAGCCTGTGTTTTGTTTTCGAAATATTGTTTTCTAAAATATTGCTTTACACTTAAAATCCTTGGTGAGCTTTAGCATGATGATTTAGGTGTTCTTTTCTTGTGAACGACTTGTCACACAGGCCGCAAGAAAATGGCTTCATTCTGGTGTGGCCGACTGAATGCCTGATCAAATGTTCCTTTCGAGAAAATGCTTTGTTACACACATTACACAGAAAAGGTTTTTCTCCAGAATGAAGTTTCATGTGCCTTGAAAGGCCAGGAGGATGAGAAAACCCTTTATTACAAACAGCACACACAAATTGTTTCGGTGCACAACCACATCTGAAATGATCTCGAATAAGACCCTCAGATGGAAACCTTTTCTTGCATAGTTTGCAAGTATAAAAATGCACTGATACATTGCACATAGATTCATAGTTTTCTCCTACAATGAATGAACTTTGGCCATGCAACGTCTGAAACTCATTCTGACCTAAACCAAAACCCAAATTTTGTGCTGCATGGTTTACTATTGGTGTAGAATACCCATATGACAATTCATTATCCAATAATGTCCTTCCTCCATGGTAAAAGGGATGCTCGTTATTTCCAGAAAAGCCTGGAGGTTTTCCTGCTCTATAGGCAATGATAGACCTGAAATTGAAATTAAAACAGATTGTCTTCTAAAATTGAATTCTGTGTTCATACACGTGCAAAAATTACAACTTCAAAGCAATATTGTATTTTTTTAAACATAACAAGAAACTACTCCAACTTCATTGCAGAATTCCATACACCCTACACCCCTAACACTGTCAATTTTGATATGCTGAAGTTTGATGTGCACAAAATACCTTTGGTATATAAGTGTATTTAATAAATTTTTAATTAAAATATGCATTTTTCAGACCTGTTCAGAAACTTCAAACTGGCTCACCAATGGCTTATGATTGATTTACATCAATATTGCATCCTATGTCACTTACTATTCATGCTGAAGTGGTCTGTTCTGCAAAAATGTAAACAATGGTCAGCGTCATTGGCAAGTTTTTCTGTTCCAGAAACTAATTCTGTTAAAGATATATGCTTCCAACATGTAGATTAATCAAATAGTGAGAGTTTTAAAAGTCACACAATGCACATTATAGGGATGGGACAGATTAATCGGTACTCCATCAGTATCGGTAAAATTACAGATTATTTTACTGATCTGATATATCTATAAATATCTTATAATTTTGTGCAAAATTCTGCCATTTTGTTATAATTTTTAAGGATAATCTCCATACTTTTTAAAAAGTAAATGTCTAAATATGCAACTTCTTTTGCACTGCGGTCACCACGAAACATGCATTTATTAAGGAGATCAATGATCTCTTCAGGTTCGTCAAGGACAATTTGGAATTTTATATCGGAACTTTATTGATATCGGTTAAAATTTTATATCAGCCGTAGCAAATCATAATTGCTTATGACATGAAAACCATAAGAGATATTTTCATCGAGAAAATAAGACTTTTTTTAAACATTTTTTTATGCTCTTGATTAAAACACTATTTAAAACTTTAAAAAATGTTTTATTTGTTTACTTAAAAAGAAATGCCAACCCTGCTAGATTTACATATTGTAATTCTGTAAAATAGACCTAATCATTACATGTGCTTTGATGTACACTTCCCTTCCCACTTCACCCCTTGTTGTCCGCTAGATTGAGATTGAATGTGTAGCAAAAGCGTAAATATGTGCTGCTTTTCATTTGTTTAACTTCAAACATTGCAACATCTCAGTGCCAAGAAAGAGGAATTACATACATCTGGTTTGTACTGAACTCGTCTGAATAAACCTGTGATGGGATGTTTGAGAACATCATAGTAGCTATTGAAGTGATATAAAACTGAAGAGAACTTTTGAAAGCATGCATCTGTATATTGCTAAATACAGATTTCCTCTCATTTATTTAAATGTACACAGAGCTGAACAATGTCCACATGTGACCACCCTAGGATTACTGTTCTCCCTCTTTTACCTATGAAAAAATTCTTACCACATACCTTTGTTCTGACCTGTATGTGAAAATCACTTATGTAGTTATGATCTCAATGCAACGGCAGAGCAAGTTTAACTGCAAAATATCTTTCAATTCTTTAATTTAAAAAAAAAATAGTGGAGCCTCAATTTTACATTTTTCAGGGGACCAAGATGGGAACACTTAAAATACAGGATGGGGAAAATGTAAAACCCTATCCACTCTATTATAGTAGTGGATTTCAACACAATAACCAATCAAGTATAATGGAGATTGGATTCTACATATTCTCAATACTGGTTATTATTGGTGTATGCAGATGCATTCCTTATACAATTATGAGTTATTTTTACTTCACTTTAACCAAACTCATGACTTTCCATGAAACTGCATAACTGCAGTCATCTAGTGGAGGAAAAAAAATACTAAATAATTACAAAAGAAAAAGGCTTCAGTTTTTTTTTTTTAACTTTATATAAGAGTAGCACGATTCAATATTTACAGAACAGTTTAAAGCAACAACTAAGTTTATTATGCAGATACAAATTGACAAAAAGCCATATAAGCAATATTGCTTACAACCTAAATGAAACATATAATATTCCAAGTTAAGGATTTTCCTTCAAAGTTTATCAATAACAGAGATTTTAAAACACGTCATTGCAGGGTATTGACAATTCATATACAGTGGAACCTCGATTTTACGTTTTTCAGGGGATCAAGCTGGAAAAACTTAAAATACGGGAAAATGTAAAATCGAGGTAATTTTTATAGCATTTTGCTGCATTGGGACCATGAAGATTGAATGTATAATGCGGGAAAATGTAAAACCCGGGAACGTAAAATTGGGGTTCCACTGTACAAATAGAAGATAATGCATTACTGTTTGTTCTTTGTTCTTACTTAAATTAAAGCTATAATATTATAAAAAAGTCAACTAAAAGAAATGTACATTCATCATTGCGTCCATTTCATTCTGAGATTTTTGAATATGGTTAGTAGGCTGTTGCAAAACAATAAAATAAGCAAAATAATTGTAAAACTGATGAATGGGAATATATATACATATATTATAAGAGAATCCAGACAAGTAAACATAATGGTGTTCAAATATACAATATTTCAGACATCATAGTTCCTTCTTGTAATATGCCCCACAATCGTATGCATATATAGGGTGACTACTGTAGTGAACCTTATTTTAAGAAAGAAAAAAATGTCAAAAACATTACAGGTTCATTGTCAAATTTCATGTCTTATATATTTACTTTAAGATGAAGATGGTACACTTATAATGACAAGCTAAATAGGAAAAAAAACATATTGCTGCTCGCATTTCTGACATTGGAAAACTGCATCTCTTAGCAGGTAAGTGGCACTGAGAAATGTGAGAAAGTAACAAATAAATAGAATGAATTCTGCAATTCAAGTAGGTCTGCAGTTTCTTAGCAGATACAAGGGAAAAACATGGCTGAAGTCAGCTGTTTCTTTTTAGAATAAGGCTGTATCTTTTTTAGCAGCTTTTGTACGACTAGCAATGCCACATCAGCAATCATCACATAAGATAACAAATTGCCTAGAATATAGAAGGAATGCATATTTCTATACAAAAGAGGATGACCAGGCTTGAAGCCTGTTGAAAAATACAGCAAAAAGGAAGAAACAAAGGAATTGATCGAATACATGGCTTTCTGCAACTCTGCATAAGGACAACTTTATGTTTGAGGAAAAACCTCACACAAAATATACATTGCATTTTTGGTGCCACCCTGATATAACACTAAGATGTGGACATATGATACAAGCAGTGTACATTAAAGTCTTCCATGAACTGTAACAAGATGAGTAGTCAACTTTCCTTGTTCAGGAAAAACTCTAGGGCACAATTCGCACATGTAGGGATTCCTCGTGTGACTGCTAAGGTGGTATGTAAGGTGTTCCTTTCGAGTAAAAGGCTTGCCGCACACATTACAAACAAAGGGTTTTGACCCACTGTGAAGCTTTAAGTGCCTACGCAAGTTTACCCTTTGCGTGAAGCATTTTCCACATATTTTACAAGTGTTTAGTTCACTGAAATGAGTATTCACATGCTCCTTCAGGGCTGAATACTTCTTGAACACTCTATTACACAATATGCAGGGAAAGGAATTTGGAGTACAGCCATATTTCAAGTGTTCTTCAACTTCGTCCTCATATACAAATCGTTTCTTGCAATGCTCACAATACTTCTCTCCTTGTGCTTGTCTAGTTCTCTTCTCTTTCGTTACAGAACCTCTTTTACGATTAGCAATGCGAGACCTGAAATTGAAAATTGAAACATATTGTCTTCTTCCATACACTTTGTATATGCAGGATATCCACAAGATATGATCAGATTATCAACAGGCATGGCGTCACTGTTGGTCGTAGTTTACACAAGAAAACCGATCCCTCCAGGAGGAGTATTACACTGGCACATGCACCGCCATGTCGAAAACCCGACATCAAGGGTATTCTCACTGCATGCACTCTAGCATATCCACCTTGATGGCAGCAGTCATAGCTGCTTTTTGACTTTGTTTTTAAGTCCACTTTATGCACAGAAAGTCTATTGCAACTGGACCTATGGTTTAAAGTGTGCCTCCACTGGGTATCGACCCTTGGACCTCTTGTATATGAAGCAACAATGATGTTATCACTAAGTCATAGGGGAGGCACAGGTGAGAGTGAGCGTATGTGGTGTGAGAATATCACCTTGATGTCTGTTGCATTCATGAGCTGAAGACACCAAATTCATGTGCATACAATCACTCGCAGTGATGCCAAGCCTATTTATATTCAAAGAATATTTAAGGACACCCTGTACATTCTTAACTTTACAGATTTGCAATTACAAGTAAAAAGTGAAAGCAATGAAAAATATTAGCTGTGCACAATCCTCTTCCAATTTACATTATAATAATATACTGTACATGTTACAGCCAAGAACTTGTTTATATACATTATCATAAATTGCACAAGTTAGTTGATGCACACACAGTTAAAATTTAAATCAGGATTCTAATATTTGATTAATTGACATTTATCTAGCAATAATAAATTATATTTAATAAAAGTACCTGATTTTGACTATTATTTGAGCCCATTCCTTAATAAATTTACATTGATCCACCATTAACATGAACAATGCATTATAGAAAATAAACATATTTGAGTTTGTTTATTTTCAGTACCTGGGAGCACAACAAAACTAAGTTAATATCATATACTTAGAAATAAAGAAATAATTTAAAGATGGCAATAATTTTGAGCAGGAGCTGAATAAATGAAGGTGATTCAAATAGGCCCTTTCTTAAAAGATAAAAGGTTATCTACTAAGCTTCACAGCCTGACAAGACATCCACACAGGGGTGTAAAGGTAGAGTTCAACCCATTCTTAAATTCAGCAATAGTGGAGGAATGTAATCAGTGCCATACCCTGTTTATCTCTAACCTCCTGCAAAACTAGCCACTGATGACTAATCATTTTTTTATGTTGCTTTCGTTCCAGTTTTTTTTTCTAATTGCAACAATGAGGATGGATAGTGATTAAATAAAAGTGATGAAAGGACAATTACAAACACACATGGATAAGATACAAAACACAAGCCCACAGAGGATTATTCTCATTCTGGAGCCAAAACCTTGTTTGCCTCAGTATTTAAGAGTATTCTGAAAAGGTTACTCCACTTAACACAACTAATCACTGACAGAAACTGTGAGGGCAAGTTCTAGATCCATTTATGCACAGATAAATTCATGGTCAAGAAATTCACACCAGATTAAACCATAAAATAGATTTGAAATTGTACAAAATCTAGATGATAAAGAAGTCATTATTTTTTATTGTGACAAGAATTGTAGCTCGAGAACTAATTGTCGTAGAATTTTTTTTTTTGTAATAACAAGGCTTTTGGTGGAGGTGAAATTTATGCATGAAAGTTAAAGCAAGAACAAGAAGAAGAAAATCCAAATTGCTAAAAAAAATGGTATTCAGCATGCCTCTGTAGCCAACACAATGGACCGAAGTAAATGAAAACACTGTTGTATGTAGCAGTCGTACATTCCAACAACCATGCAAGGTTTAATTGAAAATAGGATGATACTTCTTGGGCAAAAAAATAATAATAACAATGTATAAGAATGACAGTGTTGCCAGCTTACAGAAATAATTTCCGGATACTTGCCTGTGGCACCGGCCCTATGGGTACTGGATGGTCCAAATTTGGAGGGAAGCAAGACAAACAACCACTCCTTGAGAATATGTAATGCATAGAGGCACATATTTTTGGTAAATGAAAAAGCAAAATTTCGGTACAAAAACGGAGTCAATTTCAGGTTCAAAAGCGGTAAATAAAATAAAATATCGGTGTTATAGCGGTGAAACATTGGATGAAAATTCGTATATAAAAAGACATTTTGGTTTTAAAATTGTGAATATAATCCTAAATTTGATTTAAAAACTACACTTATTCCACTGAATTAACATTTCACTTCTAATAGCAGATTTATGTAGTTATCAGAGTATTGAGTTTATTTCTGTGTAACGGAATCCCTTTTTGCTTCTCCAATATTAACAGCAGATTTAATCAATTTTCCGGGAATTGCATAACTCTCAGGATAATTCAGACCTCAGAAGGTGTCGCATCGGTGAATAAACCCTAAATTTCGTGTTTAAGAGTTAATTTCGCTTTTTGCAGTTCATTTTGCATTATTTCGTGACAGAACATGATCACAAAATGCATCTCACACCTTTCAAAAACATGAAAAATTAACACTACAATGTGTTTTTTCACATTTCGTTTTTTTCGTCAAAAATGAAATATGCATGCTCCTAGTAATGCATGTCCCCAAATTTGAAGAAAGAAAAAAAAATGTGCAATTGATTTCCAGAAAATTTTGAAATTTGGGCATTTCCCCTGGACTGCTAACTGTTAGAGTGTTCTTCTGTTCTTATTATTACACGTAAAAGAGAAGTACCATATATCTCTGAATGCAAGATGACTCCAAATCCAAGACGACACCCATTTTTCAACAAGGGATTACAGAAAAACTATTTTCAAAAGTTGCAAATGGTTACCTTATTACAAGTAACTGAAGGAGACAATAAAAGTACGGGTACATAAAATATAAAATCAGATACAGCTCCCACTTAATCCTCCTCACTCAAATAGTCCATAGTCCAGTGTCACTGCCACTGTCATTGTGATCTTGTTTTTCTTCCCATAGTACATCGTCTTCACTCCACATCATATGCCGCGAAAGCAAGATGACCCTATACTTCTGGGCACGAAATTGTGGCAAAAAACCTCGTCTTGGATTCAGAAATATACAGTATACCAGGAAAAAGCAGTGGTTGAGGAGTTGTTTTACATTTTATATGATTTATCCCATACTACTCAAAGAGAAACAAAGGACTCGTTGATAGTGTGTATGGTGCAGTATACTTGCTGCAGAATCTCTGGAACAGTTCAGAAGAGAGAGCCACAAAGTGGTCCCTTAATCTTAGAGAAAGACTTTCTCCAAGTTATAAATTGGGAATGGATTATTTTCTCACACTAATTCAAGTTTCTTTCTTCCACAGAGCTTAATTTTTTAAGCATACTACAAATTTATTTCAGTATATTTCCATATTTTAAATGAATAAAAATAAAAATTGAATATTTACTGCACCTTCTATATTCTCTGTCCAAATAATTGAAAGTGATGAAAGGAAATTGAAATAACAAGTTCATGTTTACTGCCTCTTTTGAAGAGTTCTTAAATTTTATAATGCCTATTTAAGTGCCTAATTTTTGGTGCTTATTTGCCTGCTTATTTTAGAGGTTTTAGTGCCTATAAATCCGCCACTGTCTACGCTATAAGAACTGGTTGCCTGATCAGTAAAGTATAATACAGGAACAACTTGTTTCCTGAAGAAATGTTGTCATCTATTCATATCAAATTTTGTGAGATGAAGCAATTAGTTGTGTCACTATCTCATGACAATAATGCATTTCTAAACCTAGAAGATGAATGCCTCTCCTGCTCCCTCGAAAAAAGAGTGAAGGAAAGTTACAAGTAAGTGTATTTGATGGACCTCGACCAATTCAACTATAGATGCAAAATAATTCAATTCAGCACTGACAGAACAAGAAAAATCAGCTTTGCTGGCACGCAAGAATATATAGAAAACTTCCTTGGGAATGGAAAGGCCGAAGAACTGTTGAATTAAATGCTTGTCATTTACAATGTTGGGGTGCAGCGTGTGAGGATTAATTTCTTCTAAAGCTATATATTATTTGATTTTGACATTTTCTATCATTTGATTTGCATTGGAGATGAAAGGACTGTTCATTGGCTGCCACTTTGTTAGGAGGCAAGATGACCAATGCTGCTTTCAAGCTGCCTCTCACCATACTTTGGGTAACATCTCAAAATGAAGTAACATAGTGCACAAATGTGGTATTCTGGCTCTACACAGCACCCTGGAATACATCAGGGGCAATGATGGTGTGAGGGGCGGTGTCACTGTGTCCTGGTTGGAGATTTCATACAGACTTTGCTTGTGGTGCCTAGGGGAACTCGAGCTCATGAGGTGAAGGCATGCATCAAGTCATCCTATTTGTGGTTCCAAATGGGTACTAGATGGGTACAAATGGATTTCATTTTTTTGGAATCAGCATGCTGAAATTATTCAGAGACAAAAGCCATTTGCGAGTCATCCAAGCCCATGCCGACCGGTGTAATGAAACAACTGTGTTCACCAGCTGTGTTGGAGCACTTGTCATACCTCACATCCCACACATTCCATCAGACAGATGAAGGGACACTCATGAAGACACAGAGCCGGCTATTCTTTATCATATGTATAATATATCTACAGATTGTTTCGAAAGTCACACAACTCAAAGCTTGAGCACCTGTAATATGAAAACTGTAAGGTATATTTTCACTGAGTTTTCTGCATTATAAAGCCTCATTTACTGAGATATTTTTCAATGTTAAACATCATCAGATTACTCCACACAGGAAATTTTAAAAAATAATCAGTGACTGAAGTCAGCAAGATTTTTTTTTTTACAGAATGACACTTTTGAGTGAGAAACATATGTAAGAAACAGGATTATAAGTAGTCATCTGATGACTAATGCCATGTTAATCTGTCATTTGCCACCAATGTGAGTCAACTGCAACATATCAAGTTGAAAAATTGTTGCTAGCACAGGCAGAATGTGCCTAAGTATTGGCCATTAACATGAAAAATAATAAATCACTATTTTGCACAAACTCCTAAAAGGATCCTATGCTACCCCTGGCTACCCTGACTCCTTTTCACTCACGGCCCATCATTACTATCCTCGGCCTCTTGTTGATGGACCAGCACAGCGTGACAGCATATATCACATCATCATCTCCAAAACTAAAAACTAAGTTTCAGTTCTGAATTTGTTCATTAACATACATATGATTATACGACATACTCGAATAACGAAATAAAACAGTAAACTTTAGTGGTTTTTCAAAAATGCTTTTTTCCAAGAAGTTTATTTTTTAAAAGGAATGTTGCTGCAATGTTATTGAACTAGGGTTCTGGCATAAGCCCTATGGATGCAGATAGGTTTAAATTTGCAGAGAAACACCATGTGAGACCACACTTCCATCACATGTCACTTGTGTCCATTATTAAGCAAAAAAAAAAAAAAAAAAGCCCATAAAAAGTATCCTGCGAGACATGCAAATTTTTTTGTAAATTTCAGGAATTGGGTATATCCCGCCTGGCCCCCAAATTGCCAGCAATCGAAAAATGACGATCCCATGTCATAGAATGAAAATGTAACTACATTCACTACACTTTCACTTCCATACCTTCAATAATAAGGAGTCGGTACCGAAAGAAGGAAAGCATTGAAATTAGAAAAAAAAACTCTTGAAAATTTATATTCTTTTTCCAAAAATGCATATTTATGGGCTTTATAAAATGATGTTGGGACACAAGTGGTATGTCATTGAGGAGTGGGTCTTTCATGGTGATTATCGGCCAAATTCTAGAGATTTGCATCCATAGGGCTTATGTTACAACTGAATTCCCACTAAGCTCGATGCAGTGCTTCCTTTTGGGATCATTATACAGTTTCATTTTTTCCCACGAAGTATTTAACTATTTTTAATGTGACTTCACATGCTTGTAGGAACATTACAGTACTACACTACAGTACATTCGTGGCCATAATGATATATTCAAGAAGTTTTCTTTCTGTAAAATTTCAAAGTATTTATTTTCTCCTATCTTATGGAATAAACTGATAATGTTAAGCATTGAAAAATATCTCAATGGATGAGGCTTTCTAATGCAGAAAACTCCGTGTAAATATTCCTTACAGCAGTGGCATATCCTTGATTTTCATAAAAGGCATGCTGTACACAAACTTAGTAAAACACATATATTATGGAATGGGGGATAGCAATTTACATATTCAAGAGTTGACGATTTGCACATTAACATTACTAAATATTGCATAACGCATAAGGTAAAGAAATATGGATAATAAAAGTTTAAAACTCACCAGGTTTGATGTCTGGTGTGGAAGTCTTCATAAAATTATAAAATCACTTGATATTGCGCAGTTTGAAAATGTCTTACATACTCCTGTTTCTTATCCTTATGATTACTACACAGGCCGGTTAAAGAAGGGCAGGTCTATCATTTTTAACTATTTCTTGTTTTTCCGAGAAAGAGCGAAAGTTGAATGTTCTTTTAATTAGGTCCTGTATCACACCCTCAGTTTCATTTTCAGTTATTTTTTAAATATTTCGGGAAAATACTGCAATAAGTCATGTGGAACTTTGAAAGAGGCCGAGAAATAAAAATAAACCAAACTTTAAACTAAATGTGCATTGCACTGTATCTCCAAGGAGAAAAATCAATCGCTTTGTTTAACGAAACAACAAGCACACTCTTTTCTGTAGCTGTCACCTCACCGCATGCAGCCAACGTGATATTCACTCATTGTGAGGGAAAAAAAGTGGAGAGAATGGAAGAAGCATGCAAACAGTGCTTGCCCACGTTAAAATCTTCCTTCGCTGATGCGGTCCATCCGACAGCTTGCTCTGCGACGATATTAATGAGCATTTCTACATTCTAATTTCTTCATATAGGAGAAGTATTTATTTTACACGAGAGCACTCAACTAAGCTTATATTACATTTCTTGGATCTAAGTGAAAGAAAGTAGCAATTCTTTTTCCACAATGGATGCATGCGCCGCATGCATCGCATGCACACAGAAGATGCCTCTCCCTTACAGTTTCATGTTATAAGCGATCAAAGTTTGGGTTGCATGACTTTTGAAACACACTGTACTTAATAATGGAAAGATTGAAACAATGAGTATACATGTAGTTTGCCTGTAGTGTCCTCTACTCAGAGTTACCCTTCCACATAGTTCCCATCACGTTTGATGTATTTGAGCAAGCATTTTATCCAGGCCTCAAAAAATGTTTGGAAAAATTCCACAGAACACTTCCTGCCGCACCGTTCAGAGCTGTTTTAACCTCCTGTAGGTCCTCGAATCTCATGCCATGAAGCACAGACTTAGTACAGACTTTATGGTATCCCAAACTCTAAATCATTGCCTGTGCTGACCCATAGGACATGTGCACTGCATCAGAAATGTCCTGGATGGTGATTGATTTACCTGCTCGAGTGATCTCATCAACCCTGTGGCGGTTGTCGTTGCTCACCGACGTTGATGGCCTGCCACTACTTTGTCTTGTCCACACTTTCAGTTTCTCCCACTTTGAACTTCACTACTTAAGTTTGTGCTTCATGCGTGAGATTCGAGGACCTACAGAAGGTTAAAACAGCTCTGAACGATGGGGCAGGAAGTGTTCTGTGGAATTTTTCCAAAATGTTTTTGATGCCTGAGTAAAATGCTGGCTCAAATGCATCGAATGTGATGGGAAATATGTGAAAGGGTAACTCTTGAGTAGAGGACAGTACAGGCAAACTACATGTATGCTCATTGTTTCAATATTTCCATTATTAAACAAATTATATCTTAACATGGAAAACCTTTTGATGTGCCGCGTAGTTTAGCCCCCCCCCCCCAAAAAAAATACACTTCTTTTTCACAAAGTAGATTCTCTGTAACTTGGAAAGTAGAAGATATATGAAAGCTACAATTTTGTAAAGATACATAGTTCCACAGTATCTAAACTCGGCTACATTTCATGGAAATCACAATGGGTCAGGTTGAAATTTGCACCTTCCTTCGTTGATTTGTCATGGAATGACTCAATAACAATTTAACTGATTTACTTATTATCAATTTTAGCAAAGATTTCTCTGATTACAGAAGGCAACAAATTTTCGATCACTGTCGACAATGACTCTTAAGACCTTCTAAGGCTACTACAAACACACACACATACATACCAACACAGGGGTGCCTCACACAACGAAAGTCCTGCATTGCGAACTGTATGCGGATATCATGACACATGATTAACCCTTCAGGAGACATGCTTTATTACCTTACATGAGAAACTACGAGGTACTGTACTTTATACACAATTACACGTAAAAAAATATATTGTTGCAAATACACTAAAAGAAAGACCCACCAAAGCATCAAAAGCCAAAATAACAATGCACAAATTACTCAAGTTTGATGAACAGCATTGTTACCAAAGTCAGGGATCTAACACGAGGAAAAAATTGCCAGCAACTTAGCAACCAGTAAAAGTGGAGAAGAAAATCGGCTGTGATTTTTATGACATTCCCTGCAAATTTTATGATGTTTCACGATTTTAGACAGGGCTTGGGAAATGATTAAAATTATTGCTATGGGAAACAGAATCCTCCATAATGAGCATCATCCTGGAACCAATTGCATTTGTTATGGGAGGCACCACTGTACACACAAAATTTCTACAAAATATAAACATATGAGCACACATATATATTTAAGACAGTTTTTTTTTATTACAATATACCAACATAATGAAACAACAATGCAATCAAATAAGATGTGTATGCAACTACATGGAATGTATATGCAACACTTTTTCATGCAATCTGTCAACTTAGGTATTAAAGCAAAACCATTTAATACATAATAATAAATATTACAATTTTCAGACTTTCATTGAAAAAAAAAAAACAGAATGCATAATCTTATTAACTTACAAATTCAGAAGTCTTATAGTAGACCATACTTCTATACATGTGACAATTTTATGCAGGAATTACATAACCAAGGTATAGCATTTTGTATAGTGTTTTTAGCAAGTTAACTGCAATTACCTCCAAGTTTGTTTTAGGTCCACTTCATGCTAGGATAGGTTAATTGGGATTGGGCCCACAGTTTAAAATGGATTCCGAACAACATGAAACATGCCTTTTCTATCAGGGTCATTCCCTATCATTTCGGCCAACCTTCATCTCATCACCATTTTTAAAAATATTAATAATTTAACTACTTATTTCTGTATCCTTTAAGTGTTCAAAATTCAACATGCATTTTTTTTCCCCCAGATTTGTATTTAGATCTGACGCCATTTTCAATTAGTCTCATGTGATTTTAGCACTTTCAGACCTTTATAAAAATAGCTGTAACTTCTGTTCTATAATTCCAAATGTAATAATTCAAGAAACATTTTCTTCAGAAATCAATGCTCTTTCATTATATTTATTACCATTTTTGCTCAAAGATTAGTAGTTTAAATGCTATACTACAATGAATCAGCTAGATATTTTTTCATATCCCATCTTTGGTGCATAAAATAAATATGAATGGGGCAAACACTTTTACTATATAGTTTGTGCCCCAAAAATGAGAATTTATGAAAAAAAAAATCTATTGGATTTATTGTAGTTGTGACGATTTTCCCAATGCCAACATTTTTGTACTTTGATGAAGTTTTCTCGGGATATCAGTCAGATATCCTCAGAAAACTTCTTCACCAATCACCGCCAGGAAATCTTCCAAGAATTACTTCATTTTTGTACTTTATTTGTCGTAGAAAATCAGTCACAATTCATCGGCATTCCGCTCCTGACTAAGTTTGCAACCTCATCATCATTTGTTAGCAGATATTAGTGTGTGCAAACTTCAGATGGCAGCAGTGTACATGCTACCTTTCGTTGTCAGAGCTAGTGCTCAACCTTTCACTTCTTCATCACCAGCCAACAAGAACACACAAGCATGATTTTATTCGCGTCATTGTGATTGTGCAGCACATGCACGTAACATTGAAGTACTAGGAAACATGTAGGAATGACAAGTTACAATTTCTGCGAGGGAATTGGTTTTCTACGCGAAACAGATATATCAAGTCGACGATTGAGAAGTGAAGTTGTTTGCACAGCCAGCCATTACGTCACGCAGAAGCGAGAGCTGACGTGTCCATTTGCTTGAACAACATGAAACATGCCTTTTCTATCAGGGTCATTCTGTCACTGGCTAGAGCAGTGGTTATCAACATTTGTAATACTGCAGTTTGGTAATTGCATTCTAAAAATTTGACACATCAATATTAACAATTTTAATTCTATGTATTTTTCTATTTTTTTAAAAAAAAATCATAACTTAATTAATATATATCCATGAATCGAATATTAATAAATTATGACTAAATAATAAAGAGAAATAGTTTGAGTTATGTCTAGACTTGTTGACAAATATAAAGTTAGTGGTGACCTCCATGGTGGAGTGTTTAGCATAGCATGCTATGATGCTAAGAGTCCCAGGTTTGGATCCAGGCCTGGATATGGTGTTCTTTGTGAGTGTCCCTTCATCAATTTCATCATATAATCACTCACCCTCATCTTCGCGATTCAATGTTTGTTGCTTTCTGTATTGCAAAAATTCCGTAGAAGTCTAATTCAAACTACAATTAGTGCTCATAGTATATAATGTTACTATTGCTTTAAAGAATAAAAATTACAATTAAGTGCTCCATATATCTATTAATACTCCTTTATATTGATAAAAAGTTCTCAAAAAATATGATTGTATGTTTCAGCGAGAATAAAATAATTTCTATAGAAGGTATACAAAATTTTCTCCTATTATAAAATTTTTATACCTTATTTCACTGATGTTGCACATATGCAATGCCCTAATTTTCATAGTCACCCAGTATATTGACATCACTGGACATCACCATCAGCCGTGCACTTAACAAATTCACAACCACTGTCCACCCCCCCCCCCCCCCAAAGCAAAAAGCCAATGTGTGGCTGAACTTTTATCGAAGAGCCTTCTCCTACTGTTGCAGAGAAGAGGATCTACGAGAGGAGATAGCCACCATCACTGAAATAGCCCTGAAACATGGCTACACTGAAGCACAACTTTCCACTTGGTGCAGTAAAGCGGAAATACAGGTCAGACACCCTAACCAACCACAATCAACCCATCCACAATCAACCTCCAGCGGCCAATATAAATGGTTTGCCTTCCCCTACCATCCCACCACTTCCAACCACATATTCAAAGCCCTTCTCCCATATGGCATCAAAGTAGTGCACAAACCCAATTCCAAAATAGCCGATAAACTGAACAACACAAACGGTACTTCCTCTCCCCCCTTGATAACCCAGGTGTATACGATGCAGAGTGTGAATGCAAGGCACATTACATCGGCAGGTCCATCAGATCTGTCAATGAAAGAATCCAACAGCACCTAGCACATTCGAAAAAAGCCCAACCTACTACTGGTCTTGCTAAACATATCAAATACAATAGCCATAAAATTCAAAAGGTTCAAGTCAAACACACTGCCCACACGCTCGTAGACACCAAAATCAAGGAAATGCACGCCATAATGCATTTCCCGCACGAGCTAAACATCGATAGTGGGCAAGCGCACTACACTTGGATTCCCCTACTACAACAGTTATCGCCCGGAAATAGCAGACGACACAAACCCAGATGCACAGTTAACAACAGCGCACCTAGCGGTAGCCAGAGAACTACCAACAAAAGATGCACGCCAAGCAACAGTACAGCAAGTTCCAATGAGGATGGTGGCAATGGCCACTGAAATTAATCGAAAAAGAAGAAAAAACAGCTTCGCAGATAAAAGTGAGTACTAGTTTCTCCGTATTTATAAAATGATATTGTTTTGCATTATCAGTGCCTCTAACAGTAATCTAACATGAAGTTGGAAGTAATTTCATCCAGCTAAAAATTTGCAGCGAAAAATGGGTTAAGAACAGGGAATCATTGATGAAAAATTGGAATGAAAGTACAAATGAGATTGCAAATAAAAAAAGTAGCATTTGAAGAAAAACAAAAATCTGGATAGGCAATGTGTTAGCTTATAGATGAGTACAAGATGCTTTCCTCATCTGCACATTAGACGTGGGCCAAACCATTACACAAAAGACATTGCACCTATTCTTCATTGAATGTCTCACGACAAATGATGCATTCTGTTGTTTCTTTGTGATCGGAACTGAAGTCCAGGTGTTTTGTTTACCTCGTAGGTGGCATGTTATCGTCATCCTCCTTTGCTCCATTTGTAGAAGTGCGTGACATGTTTCCTCGTTTCATCTTTCCACCATCCTGCATGTCTCATCCATTTTATCCCTTCTGTGTTTTCATTTTCTTCTGTTCAGTCACTTTTTTTTCCCACCTCTAGTTGTTGTTTGTAAGGACTGGAAGTCAGGACTTGACTTTGCTGTGTTTGTCATCTTCTTCAAACTTTCTCTTCTGCTGGAGGTGTAGGAGAGATTTTGAAGTGAGCGTATGTGGTATCTGACTGTTCAAATGAAAGAGGAACTGTTAAGTTTGGCATCTTCAACACAGGTACTTGGTGTGAAGTTGAAGGCTTGCTGGACATGTTGGTTGAAGACAGATCAGTGAACGAGGGTCCTGGTTCAGAGACTGTGGAGTTGCAATTGATCTGTGCAGCATGTTGATGTAGCAGCAGATTACTCAGCACTGGTTGCAGAAACATGACCCCCACTACGCTCTGTAAAGTTCTCAGCGGGGAGGAAATCCAAATCGGTAAATACCCCTGGATTCATAGGATAAAGACCTGTACAGAAGAAAGCTGATTGCGCAAGTTCCATTCTACAAATGGAAGAGAAGGCGGTATTGACAAGCCCAGCAACATCTTTCTGTGTGATTTGAAAAGGCTGATTCTTACTCATCCAGAGACTACATGCTTGATTGTAAGCAGCTTTGAAAGGACACATTACAACCCTATCCAAAGGTTGCAACTTGTGGTTCGTGTGTGGAGGCAGACTTATCATATGAACATAATGTTCCTTTGCAAATAGAATCACTGCAAGATCTCTGTGAGCAGTATGTCCGTCTAATATGAGAAGCACTGGATCCTTGGCAGTAGGATGAGCCCACTCAACAAACAGCTGCAACCACTTCAAAAATGCTTTCACTGTGATCACACCACTTTCTTCTGCTGCAAAAACACTACCTCTAGGAGCATCCTTTTTCAAAATCTCATCAACGCCAATTTTGTTTGGGAACACAAACAGGGGAGGGACAAAATTGTCACCAGCAGCATTTATGCAGAGTAGAACCATAATATTCCTTCCTCTCTCTCCTGATGTTATTTTGCTGACTTGCTTCTTGCCCTTTGGTGAAGTAACTTCAACGTCATTATCATGAACAACTGAAACCCCGGTTTCATTGCAGTTGTATATGTTGTTAGCTGTGAAATTGTAAGTGCTGAGTAGCTGTTCATACTTTGTAAAGAAACGGTCAACTTGGTGTCTGTTGAAACCTGCAGCTCTCTGCATGCTTGCAAACTCAGGTGATCTCAGGGACAGATTTGGATGACGTTTCATGAAATCGTAGAAAAATTTCTTTCCTGCAGTTCTGTCTGTTTTATTAAACTGATGTCTCACTTTTAAATGCTCTGCTAGGTTGAACGCTAATTTTAAAAATTCCTTTCTATTTAGTGGCATGAACATGTTGTCCAACTCTTTCATATACATGACTAGCTGTTTTTCCATCTCTGCATCAAATGTCTGTCGAAATCGACCCATTTGAGGGATCAGATCCACAGATTTCCCACGTGTGATATCTTTCAACCTATCTCCTAATGTGCTTCTTGGAACCGTATACACCTTTGATGCAAGTCGTATTCCCATGTTGTTGGACATGACGCCCTCGATTGCCTTTTTCATGGCCTCTTCAGTCCACATTCCTCTCTTTCTCTTCTCATTTCCAGCCATTGTGCTGTGAACAGAAACAAGAGGCATTATTAGGTCACTGGTTTTGAACTTCTTTTTGTCCTGTACTGAAAGTCTTGGTTGTCTGGTACTGTACGATCGCCACATGATAGTAGCTCATCCAATTTTACACTTTATGCAGATGCTGTAGTGAATTTTTTATCAAATATGACGAACTACTATCCATGACAAAAATATTGAGCCCTCTGTTTACGTGCTTGTAAAATTGTATTCCATAAGTGGAAAAAAGTCAAATATACTTCATTGGAAAGCTTCCAGTGTCTGTTTTTTAATAAGCGTCATCTGGAAATTATTCTTCATTGCATTTTCTCATTACAATGAAGAATTTACTAAAAAGTGTAGTTTTTTCTTCCATTTTGCAAGAACGGGGAAATTAACATCATACAGTTCATAATCAACTATTGATATAAAAATTGAGATTTTTTAGTACTTAAAACACTGATTATTTTGGCACCTCTGTAGAAAAAGTCAAATGAAGATCTTCACTAGATTCTTCAAAAATTGAAATTTTAGGAAAAAGTGCAATCTTGAAATGCATAATTGCAAATTCAATAAAGTTGTAAAAAGCTGTTCATATGACATATTTCATCCAAATCCAGAAGTTTAATGTATGTATCTCAAGTATGACCACAGATATAAATTATTATTGACTACTCCTAATATGGAAAACTTGCAGATGACGTATGGCGAGATGCGGCCAATCTCAGACTCCGCGGGCTGCAGGTGACTTGCACAGCGTTGTCACCTCGCTACCGGCCTGCTGGAATATTGGAAGTGCGTTCCATTGGTCCGATCCAAAGCATTGTAGCAGTGTTAAATAATGAATAAACAATTTGTCATATTATGAATGAATGTATACTTTACTTTTTGTTACATTTTCTAGTTTTTTTTCCAATCTTTATACGAACGTCATTTTCTCCGTATCTACATCTTATGTCGCTCATTTCAACAGAGTAAGTGCAAAGAAGAGCACGATTTGATGAAGGCGATAAAAGATCTTAACAAATATTCGAACCCGTGACTTCTGGCTTCTCAGTCTCCTCTGATTAAAAAAAAAATAACATGCCTGCGATGTATAGCAACTTCATAACAAAGGAAAACAGGAAAGGAAAAGTACATGTAAGGGATCTTATGTATGTGTGCAAGTTCAGGCAATAATTCATGGTAGGAACACAAGAGTAATAAAAGAAAATTTGCATTCGTCCATTACAGTATCTGAACAATGCTTCCCTCACACTCACTCACTCCCTAGCCTTCTTAAACCCAAAGGTTCATGGCTGCAGCAACACAGGCCTTCCATCTTTCCCTATCTTGAGCAAGTTCTATATACTCTTTTCCATCCCTACCGATTTCCCTTAGGTCCATCTCAACGTTGTCCCTCCATCTTCATCTTGGCCTTCCTACAGGTCTCTTACCATCAGGTTTCCCAACAAGAATCCTGTAAACTCCTCTTTCCTCTCCCATTCGTGCCACATGGCCTGCCCACCTAAGTCTTCTTGATTTAATTATTCTAATAATATCTGGACATGAATACAAATTATGTAGTTCTAAATTATGTAACCTTCTCCATTCACCTGTCTCCTCATCCCTTTTAGGTCCAAAGATTTTCCTAAGGATCTTATTTTCAAATACTCTCAATTTATGTTCCTCTTTCAATGCTTCCCTGTGCACAACAATTCGCTTTGTAACCAAAACTTTCAGCTTACTTTCCGTGTCAAAGCTGCTGCCTGAACGCAGAGTTTAAAGTGATGCTGACAGCGTGTGGCAACAAAGTGCACTTCGTCGTAGCAACGAGAAGGAAAATGCGCGAGCCAGTTGCCAAGAAAAACAATTCTGTCTGTCGTTTTCAATTTGCAGAATATGAAAAGATAAGGCATGAAAATTTGATTTTTATTCCATGCTCATCATTTGGATATCCTTTGCATCGCCATTGGGCTAACAGTTATCGAGATTGCAACACTGTAATTAAACATTAATTGTGGCTGTTCCACAAGTGATAGCAACATTATATATGACATATTTCCACATAAACAAGCTTCAATCACAAGAAATGTCATATATTTACAACTGGTTTACAAGAAGCTACACACAACTGAATTCGACTTACATAAAAAAAACACGAAAAAACTAACTTTTATGAACATTTTTGTTTGAATAGAGAACAGACAGAGCTAAAATCAATTTGTCTTGCTTTTGCCTAAAAGCAGACTTCTGGCTTTCCAATGATATATATTTGACTTCTTTCCTCCCACGGAGTACAATTTTACAAGCACGTAAACAGAGGGGAGTACAATTTTACAAGCACCTAAACAGAGGGCTCAATATTTTTGTCTGGTGCCTGTACAATTTAATATTAGGCAACAAGCCTAGACACATGCCATATGCCATAATTTATTAATAATATTTAATTTCAAGGGTGCATATTAATGTGTGAAGTTTCAAAAATTAGAAATGGGTAAAATGTTCGAGCAGGGCATCGAATTTTATAAAATGAATTTAACCACGGAATAGTCTCGCAACGGTTAACAACCACACTAGGTGGCCTAAATACGTCAAAACTTGCTCTGTGACCAGGTTTACCAGCCATTAAGTCAAAATATACATGGTGTCTTTTTACAGTAGACAGATAAATGAAAGCTGTGGAACAACAAAATACAGCCAAGTTATTTATTTCCATCGATTTGAAACACTTTGCGAGGAATAAGCCCAAAAAAGTCACAGGAAAAAACTATTATTTTTTAATTTTTCTTTTCAACCACTTCCAACTCTATATCATAGTAAGGTCATTCAAGGAGCCGAAATTACAAATGAAAATATATTCAACTGTATTACTGATTTAATTAGTGTTTTATTAATACAGTAATTACCAATGATATGCATAGTGGCAGGTGCAATTCAAGTTATTGTTTTCCCTAGCATTTCTTTAATTTTCTTTTACCTGAGAGTTGAACCCCATCTTTTAAAAAAAATGGTTATGCCCCTGTAATTATACCTTAGTTTTAATATTTTCTCTTTGTAACTAACAGCACTTTTTGTCTTATCCCACATGTCAACTTTAATACTTGAGAGATCTGCTGAAATTGTATACAGTCAGGGCATATGTAAGCTTATGACCAGGTGTAACAAATTATGGTTGGCAAAATGAAGATACTTTTATCAACAGTGGAAAATGTTATCTAATGCTGATTGAAGCTAAGACACAGTAACAAAATGTGGAATCGGTTGTCCAAGAAGATATGATGCAGAAGACTGAAAAATCCCCTTCAATTATGGTGTTTCAACATCATTTAAACTTTATGTTTATATTTGTAAAGTTAACATTAAAGGAAACTGTTGCATTTTTTTTAATGTATGCAAAGCAGTTAGATAATGTAGTAACATAATGATACCATTGCTGAAGACAATTTCATACTTTCTGGTGTTTCTGGTCTGGTTTGGGTCGAAATGGGAGCCAGACATTTTGGTGCTTGACATTTTGGTGCCTTTTGCTTTATAGCCTTTCACCTCTGACCTCTGTTATTCACTTTCACTTTTCAGTGCCTATAAATACTGAATGTTAGTTACTTCTTCATCACTTCAAAAATGCATTCTGTAGTGAATAGTTCTAATGGTGGAAAGAAACTAATCCATGATGGATTTTCGTATTTAAAAGAAAAGGCCAGAAAGGATCAAGTGTACTGACAGTGGCTCTTTGAAAAAGTCCACACTGTGAAGGGTGAAATTTGTAAACGAACACACACATGCACCAGATGTTAGTGGACTAAATGCCAGATTACTATACACTGAAATGAAGACCAGTGCCAGGGAAACTCAAGAAAGCAGTCAACAACTTTTGGGGAGATTTTAGGAGTCTGCTGAACCTGAAGTGGCATCTCATCTGCCACCTATTGACACGATGAAAACAACACTAAGCAGAAAGAAGCAGCAGTCTATTACGGTGCATCCACTGCCTACCAGCCTTTCTGAAGTGGAGATTTCAGGAGAATACAGAATCACAAAAACCGGACAGCAATTTCTGTTGTATGATTTGGCCACAAGAAGACTAATAGGATTCCTCTATTTGGAACTAACACCAGCCTGGAACTTATCAAGAATTCATCAAGATGGTTTGCGGATGGACATTTAAGGTTGCACCTACTTTATTTTATCAGCTGTATACAATCCACATGCAGATAGAGAGCTCGGTACTACCAGCGTTGTATGTGTTGATGGCAAACAAACAGCAACAAACATACGTAGAATTACAGGAAAAGGTAATTATTTCTTTTGTTATAGTTTGTTGTAAAGACTGCAATTGTATATTGTTTTATGCATACGTGCATTTGCTCAGTGTAATTACTATTAATGTAGTGGTACATTTATTTATTTATTTATTTATTTATCTACCTTTTTCAGGTCACTGACTTGGTTCCAAATGCAAGACCACAAGACCACATCATGTAATGCTCGATATGGAAGTGGTAGCATCAAACACATTTCATCATGTCTTCCAAGGAATACAAGTGAAGTTTTGTTTTTTCCACTTGGCACAATGTATATATTGCGGAGTGCAGTTGGAAGGGTTGCAGATGATACATGCAAAGGACACAGCATTCTCACTTCAGTGCCGTATGATACCAGCCTTGGCATTGGTACCAGAAATGGATGTAGCTCAAGCTTTTGAAGAACTTTGCAGCGAAGTATCATATGATCTTCAACCAGTTCTGGATTACTGTGAAGACAACTACGTAGGATGTCCACAGCAAAGAGGTAAAAGGCTTCAGCCGAAGTTCTCAGTCAGACTTTGGAATCACTACGGAGCTGTCCTAAATGGAGATGGAAAAACAAACAATGCTGTGCAGGGCTGGCATTGAGGATTCCAGTCGCATGTTTCTGCCGAGCATCCCTGCGTCGAGAAGTAGCTCTGAATGAAACTCGCTATGAACAGATAATCAGTGGAAACGTTGAGCGGCCAAGAAAGAGATACAAAGGCTGTTGTGTTCGACTAGAAAAACTCGTTGCTGCATATGATAGGACAGATATTGTTCGCTACCTATGAGGTGTTGCTCGTAACGCTTCACTGTAAAATTGCTTGTATGAAGGGACACAATAAAGAGAGGTCAATGCAAAAGTACATTATTTTCTTTCTGTGCATAAAGTTATATGTTACACCAAAATGTCCTAGACCTGGTCAACATGACAACTGGTTGTGTAGTTGAATATGAGTTGGAATTGGTCTGTTTGCATGCTCCGGTTTTGGTCCCGGATGAAACTGCAGGTAGAAAAGTCAGCTGGGCTATCCAGGTCCCAGAAGCTACACAAAGGGGAGTGGGAGGTTAGGGGGGTATCCATCCATTCACAAAACTAATTTTCCCTCATAAGTACCTAGAAGGTATCAAATAACAAAACCAGCACCACAACCCATGTTTAAAATCAAAGGAAGATGCACCCGTATTCCGAGATGACCGGATAGCATGCAGGAGAGCCTCGGAATGCTGGTCTAAGGCATCATGGTTTCAGCTCTGGCTACAGGATGCATGCAGGTTCAAGTCTCCCGGGGGAAGCATAACAACTTATGGGGAAGCATAACAACTTATCTCCTGAAATTTCAGCTTCTCTATGGGACCTGTGGCCACCCACCATCATGAGAAAATTGGGGAGCTAAGAATGAATAGCATAACCCTATCATGAAAACTTACAACTGGGAGTTCGTCATGCTAACCACATGTCACCCCTTAACTGGTTGGATCCTCGGGTAAGCAGGATCAGGTGAGAGTGAGGCTGGCAGTCGGTAGGTAGGTCTGAGACCTGAATGGGTTGTTGCACCATGGGTTATTATAATGGACAATTTCTGTATTTATATATAACTAACGATATTTTAGCTTCAGACACAAAATAATTAAATTCTTTGCAAAAGTGACAAATAGGAAAAAAAATTAAAGATTCATATTGTAACAAACGAATTCAAAGATTTCCCTTAAACATGCAAGTACTATATGTGAAGGGAGAACAAAGTAAAGGTACCTAGCATTCCTGAAAAATACCACATTCTACTAAAGTCCACCTATAGAATAAGTTTTCCAGGTGTAATCTGTTGGCTGTACATCTGTCTTTTAAGGACAATGCAATCCTGTCATATTATATGTGGAAGATACTAGACCAGTAGTACTACACTGTCAGTTTTAACAGTTTGCCAAACTCTGTGTGTTGTATTTAATACTCCGTTGCTTTTCACCACATGTCATTTCTTACATTCTACTTCGTTATTCATTTTGTCAAATGAATACTAATTCCAGTAATATGAAGGGTAGCAAGCAACAATTTTGCAACCACTCACTAGTTTTAATCATCAAATACATGTATGAAATATATACTCACTTCATAATATACACAATGGAGATGATATGCACAATTGGGGCACAAAGAAAACCATTGCAAATATAAAATAGTATGCATAACTGCAAAAGCACAAGTATATACTAAATACAAACAACAGTACCAAAGCAAAAAAGCAGCTTTAAAAAAAATGACCATAATATGTTGTGTTGCATCAATGAATAACAATAGCTGCTTTATTCCTTTGCAAACATGTAACTAAATAAACTGACTAGAACTGACTATGGCAGATGGTCAAATTAGTGAATGCTCTTTATAGACAGAGAGTTAATGTTAGTTTCACAAAATCAGTTTAGAGTAACATGGTCTCCAATTAGATTCAGACTGAAAAATTAGCAAAAAAACAAATTTCTCTACGTGTGTTGAGGTTTACACAATGTTTCAAATGTTATACAATTTAATGCTCCCTACACCTTTCCTTCCGAGGTGAGACACAAGAGGCAGGAACGTGTTAGTGTTTCCTCTTGCAGTGTGCTGGTTGTGGTTACCCAGTTCAACAGGGATGCCAGTGCGAGCCAGTCAAACATGAGAAGCTCAAGCAATGCTGTATGGGCCTGTATGCTTTAAGAGTTTAAACTGGGAACAAATGCTAGTGATACAGGAATAAAAATATGGCAGGCATTCGGTAGGCACGTGGTAAATTAGTACAGTACAATCCCTCCAGGATGCACCACGTACTGGATGCCCACAAGCCATAGACAACAAGGCACTCAAGGTGGCTATTGAGGCTGATAATGGCCAAACATGTGAGTCATTGGGAGAAGCATTCAACTGCAGTGCAGAAAGAAACCATTTGCCAACACCTCCATCAGTCTGGAAAACAGTATAAAGTGGACAATGAGTCCCAAATGAGTTGACGGAGGCTCACAAAGCGACACAACACTTGTATTTTTTTGCTATCTCATCAGGAGAAGGATCTGTTTATGGGCAAAGTGCTCATGTGTGATCAGAAGTGGTTCTTTACAATGTTGTCATCACTGGTTGACAACATATGAACTGCCTCCCAAACAACAAAAACCACCACTGCATCAGCACTCTGTGTTTGGTGGACTGCACGGGGTGTCATGCATCACAAACTGCTGCAACTTGGCCAGACGATCAATGCAACTGTGTACTTGCAGCAATTGGAGATAAAAAAAATAATTAAAAACTGTGGAGCGAGAGCTTGTGAATTGCAGGGATGTCACTGCGCTTCAAGACAATGCAGGACCTCATGTTGCTAAGGCCACCCGTGACAACATTATCCAACTTGGCTAGGAAACACTAATGGAGCAGCCATATTCCCCAGACACTGAACAGTCGGATTACTATTTGTTCCATTCGTTAAATAACCATCTGAGGGGATGAAGATACCAAACCCTCAATGAAGTGAACAACGCACTAGATAACTACTTTAGTTCATGTTCCACTGAGTTCCACCACCATGGGAACCATGGTCTGCTTGAACGTTGGATACTAGTTATTGCTGATGGAACTATTTCTGATTTTCCATGTATGTCTTACTTCACGTTCTCGCCTTTCTCTTTGCAGGGGTCAAAATCCAATAGAACTTTATTGGGTATATGTATAGCTAAGAAGGATGGACTGGTGTGAATTTTTTCCTGATAAGTACAGGTATAGATGTTGATAACCAAAAGTTGCAAGTATTCATGAAGAAACTAAACTTTCTTAATTAATGTATGGAACCAGGTGTATATGCAAAGAGGTTTTGCCTTAAAAGAGAAACTGCATACTTAGATATTTACTTAAAGGCAGGGTATATGAATTGCACCATTATTATACTCATAAAAATAACAACAAAATGGCAAAATTTTGCATGAAGATAATTTATAGAAACAGCGGCGTCGCCAGGATTATTCATCTAGGGGTGCTATTCTGAAAATAAGGAAAACATGAAACATGCATGCAACCTTTCAAAACTGGGCAAGGCTTAGGATAGTGCGGGGGCAAAAATAGCAAAAAGAGGGGGGCAACTGCATCCAAAATCGCTGCCACTGATTAACATAAATTACTGACTGAAATTAAAATATATGTGTGAAATATATAACTTTAGATTGACATTCATTTTCCAGGGATGCTGCCCCCTCCCCACCTTGCCCTCCCCCTAGACGTCTATGATGATTAACATTAAGTCTTCTACTCCAAGAAAGTGGTCATATAGTGTAAACATTCAGATACACGTTGCAGTCTTATTGAACTATGTAGTGAAATACAAAATAAAATCATCCTTCCCTTAAAAACACAATTTTTGAACCTTTTGAATGTAATCAATGAAGGCACAAAATATATAGTATATTAGGTATATACCTTTTGTCAGTCACAAGACAAAATGCAAAGAGCAGAGCAAAAACTGTGTCATCTTTAAAATCCCTTCTGCCGCACTATCCCCAACAACGAACTGTAAAATTTCTTCGTCAACATTGGACGTCTTCCTAACAGTTTTTGAAAAACTTGAAATGGTACGTTTACTAGACATGTTACGTGGAACAAATACATAGAACGTATTAAGAAGAAAACTACCCTTAATGTTACAATTCACATTAAATAATTTTCCGAGCACAACCTGGTGATACCTTAAAAGCAGCTGAATTTTTAACTCCAGTGTAAGGAAGAACAAGTAGGCGGAAAACAAACAGTTTATCAACAATGCAAAAAAGAAAAAAACAACTCACATTAAGCCCTATGAAATTATCAAAAACCACGAACAGACCACTTGAAGAAACAAAAGAAGAAAAAATTCATAACAACAATGCTGATAAAAGAATAAAGCTGTTGCTGATCTTTACAGAGGCTGCCGCCAGTACAGAAAAGTATCGGCACCTCTTTCAGTGCTTGCCTGTTGCATACAATAATAACGGTCTTACTTCAGTACCTATCATTCGGCGCTCAATATGACAACATGACATAATATTACATATTAAGGTTAGTGTTTTCAGTTAAACATAGAGGGTGCTGAAGAAAATTAAGGGGCATGCAAGCACCCCTCGTGTCCCTCTGGTGCTGCCCCTGTATAGAAACATCAGACTAGTAAAATTGATTTACCAATAAACTGATACGCTGAAATTGGCTAACAATTAATCTGTAATGTACTGTGTGTTATTTTACATCACTTTTCTATCATTTTTGACTTATCACAATGATAAGGGCACCTCTCTGAATGGCATAGTTGTAATATCATCAACTTGTTTTCAAGGGGTCCCAGTCTCAATTCCACTTTAAACTGTGGGTCCAGTCCTGATCAGCCTTTTTGTGGATAAAATGGACATAAAAACTAACTTACACTCAAATGATGATAAGGATGAGCAATAATTAGATGACATTGATGAAAGGATACTCACTCACAAAGACCATGCCAAGATTGGGATTTGTGACAAGTAACTACAGTGGAAAGCCACTGAGTCTACCAATTTAACCATAGCCTTTAACCTACACAGAGTTGGAAATTAATCAAAGGGTTAAAATTGCTGGCTTAACTGGCCAATATATAGGGTGTTCCATATAGGATGCCGAATTACAAAATTAAATAAAAATAGTGAAAATATCATGAAAATAGTTTAACAAATCAACACAAACGGTACTTCCTCTCCCCCTTGATAACCCAGGTGTATATGATGCAGAGTGTGAGTGCAAGGCACATTACATTTGCAGATTTATCAGATCTGTCAATGAAAGAATCCAACAGCACCTATCGGATGCAAAAAAGCCCAACCCACTACTGGTCTTGCCAAAGAGATCAAATACCATAGCCATAAAATTCAAAAGGTACAAGTCAAACACACTGCCCACACACTCGTAGACACAAAAATCAAGGAAACGTATGCCATAATGCATTTCCCGCACACCACATTTGGATTCCACTACTACAACAGTTAACACCGGGAAATAGCAGCAGATGACTAGGGTGCAGACGTACAGTTAACAACAGCACACCTAGTGGCAGCCGGAGAACTACAAACAAAAGACGAACGCCAAGCAACAGTACAGCAAGTTCCAACGAGGATGGTGGCAGTGACCACTGAAATTAATAGAACAAAGAAGAAAAAACAGTTTCGCGAATAAAGTGAGTACTAGTTTCTCCATATTTACATACTACGGCATCTGTTTTCCAAATTATGAATGAAAAGTTATATTTCACATACAGAGGTTGTTCCGTCTACGTTTGGCCGATTTCGTTCCTCCCCCCTCCCAGGCAGATTGGACTCACCCGAACTGGCACGTGGCATCCTGCAGTGTTGTGCAGTGACTGTCTGGGAACGGAGTTGTTTATCCGCGCGGACGAAAATAACACACAAAACAGGACCATTGTTGTGAGTGTTGTGTAAAATCTTTTTCCAAGTGTGTGGGTTTCCGATCTGTGACCAACATGCAGCCCAAACTAAGCCGGTTTTGGGAAGGCTATGTTGCGGCTCTTTATGACGCCCAGTTTAGTGTTTCTGTCATTAGAAAACAGTGCAAGAAGAATGGTTGCAACATCAGTTTAAGTGGAATGAAAAATGTTATTAAAAAGTACAAGAGCAACGAAGCTCCACCATTTGGATCACCAACGAAGTTGCCTGGGAAGCGGGAATGCACCGAGGCCACCCCTACCATGCAGAGGAAACTGCGCAAAATGGCAATGCAAGAAAATCCGCCAACACAAAGGTGTATGGCTAATCGTCTTGACGTGTCTTTGGGTACTGTGAGCCGGACCTTACAAAATCAACTCAAGCTGGAAAAAGTCATGAAAGCTCGCTGCCATCTTCTCACGGATGCCCACCAAAAGGAACGAAAGTGTAACGCCCAGAAGCTGTACGAACGGCATCTGGCAAAACAAAGGTGGAAGCACGTCGTAACGCTCGATGAAGCATGGGTGGCGAAGAACTGCAAAATAAACTCGCAGTATTATCAGGAGCAGATCATGCGGCCGATCTACGAGCATGAGATTCCAACAATGTACGGAAATGATGCCAATCTGGTGCGCATACATGGACAAGGCCTCATCACATACTTCACGATCGTCCCTCGCATTCTACAGGGAGATGGAGGAGGCAAGTGGTATACAGGTGATACCTTTCAATGAGGTACCTGTTAAATCTCCAGATGCAAGTCCTATGGACTATTGTGGATTTGGCTTGCTGAAGCGGGCTTTGGGAAAACGGCATGTGACAACTGTGGAAGAACTTTGGAAAGCTGTGCAAAGTGAATGGGACAAGATTCGCCTCCCAGTTCTTCAGAGAAGCCTATTACAGTGGAAATTACGCTGTCGGGCTATTGTTAGGAACCAAGGGACACACATCGAGCACTTACGGACCTGGCGCCATGGATTCGTCTAAATTTTTGGGTAAGTCAAAATTGGCCAAATGTAGACGGAACAACCTCTGTATATGTAAGCAGTAACAGAAAGACAATGTCAGGCACATGTCCACCTTTACTGAGTCTGCATGCATTTATACGCTCCACAAAATTATTGATAACCCTCTCGCAAATGTCTGTCCCGATGCCTCCAATCAACCGTATGATTTCCACCTTCAGTTCTAAAAGGGTTCGTTGTTTGTTGGCGTACACCTGTGATTTCACAAACTCCTATAAGAAGAAATCACAGGGTGTAAGATCACATGAACTTGCCGGCCATTCCTGGTCACCGTGCAAAGAGATCACTCACTGTGGGAATTTTTCATGGAGTTCCATATCGTAACCACAACAAACAAGTCAAAACAATTGAGGCTACATTAATCGGCATGACAACAGATAACAACATTGGTAAGAACAGGTCTGCCAACCTCAAAACAAAACAATAGCACTCGATTCAAATTGGGCATCCTACATGGAACACAGTTTATAAAATACTTACGAATTTAATTGTAGCCCAGTGAAACATTATTATTTATTTATATATATATTTAAAAAAAAGAAGAAGAGGGATTTCATTCAAATATACAGGTGCTTAAGGTATTTGAGGGCATGTGAATGTGCGCCTGAGAACTAATTGCTGTACTTTTATCTTTTCTGAGTAACAATGGCAGACTATCATCTAATGCAAGAAATGAAAAAGGTACACTGTGATTGTTGTGATATACTCAAAGCATAACAATGTTGATATTGCATGTTTTTTTTTTAATGTCGCCAGGTCATTTGTACACAAAGTTCGGAAGAGTGGGAAGGCGCTGGTGAGAATGTCACCTGCATGAGAGTGCAAAAATCATTCACAGCATTCGGAAAGTATAATGACACCACGGTCCGTAGAGTAGTCAGAGGACATCATTGATTCGAACACCAGAAAGTCCACGAGGACCATTGCCAGATTTCCAGGTGTCTGATGGCATAATCAACACCGTGGTGCATTAGGACATTTGATATAAGTCACATGGATATATCCTACCCGACCCCTAATTGCCACAATTTGTGAACAAGTCTTCTTGTTTCCATTATTACATGTAAGTTTCCCGTGCCATGAAGGCCATATGTGAGTGAGAGCCCCACATATTCTCAATCTTGGCCATTTTGGAGGCAATGTGATCAGCATTGTGCTCCAGCCACCTATACCATCTATGGTTTCACACAGGTACCCATTGATTTGAGATGGATGACAGGGTGGCCACACTCGAACCATGATAAAATTCAAGTATAATTCCCGATTTTGAAGGCTAACTTTCCATAACTTCAAGGGTACAAACAGATCTTTTCTCTATTTCACCCTTACACATTACCGCCTCTCCACACACACAAACACAGAAATATATTAACAATATATAGGGCATGTATGATTCAAACGTATCCAAAAATTATAATTGACTTCGATTAACAATATATTTAAATTATTTAGTTTAAGGTGCAGAGTTTACATTTGCCATTTCATACTCAATACTCGTAATACATCTCCAAATACAAGTCACGAATGTGACGGGATATACTAATCTACGAAATATTGTTCTTTGTGTCAATAATCTTTCAGGTGTTACATGGATTCTGCAAATGACACTAACAAAGTGAACGAATAGAGAATTATGTTTTATTTTCCACGCAGCTTTCTCTCTTTCCTTGACAAAAAATGCTAAACTGTGAAATACTTCCCTCAGGGAATTTTAAATGTATATAAATTCAATGGGATATGGATTTTAAGAAGTTGCAATTTTTCACGTCTACGGAGAAAAATGCATGCAGGATTCATGTAGAATTCCCAGAGCCAATAATTCACGCATAATTCCCAAAATTCAAGGAATTCCCGATGAGTAGCCACCCTGGATGAGCAACGGAACTGCTTTATGCAGGGACAAGGTCACTCACCCCAGGAACCGAACCTGGGTCTCCTGCGTGGCAGTCAGATGCCATACCAACTAGACCACCATGGCTCCGGTACATGTAAAGTAAAACATATCTGCAAAAAATCATTGATGGAAGAGTAATATTCATTCATAAGTTGCATTTAATGTAATGTATTTTATTTGGAGGAAAAAAATTGACATTTTCAAAATTCATTTGTTAAAAATAGCAAAAATAAATTGTTGTTTTGTCATTCCAATATGTCATATCTTCATATGTATATAAATGAACAAAAAAGACAGTTTTAAATTAATTATCATCTATAGTTCTCAAGACGTGCAATGTCAATTGCTACCATGTGATGGTTTCATTTCAAACCAGCCATCTGCTAAAGTTTAAGCCCACTTAATGCAAAGATCACCTAATCACAACTGGACTTATAGTTTAATGTGAGATCAGAACCAATGTGCAATGTGCCTCCACTATGAATCAAACACAGGAACACAGAACCATAACACTATACCATCAGGAATGCTCTGGATTCGGACACAAAGCAAGCATAGATGTAATGTAAGTCTGTAGAAAATTGCTGTTGTTACGGACCCACATTTATACAACTTCCACACTGTCCTGACAAGAACCTTGGATCATGTATTGCTTCTTGATTTTTACCTTTATGTCTGTAGGTTATGTTTAAAAATGCAGCACACAACAAATTAAAACATTAATTCCTAACTTTTGACCAAGTCCATCTCTCTGATGATGAGCCTAAAAAAGGGTCGAAAGCTAGGAATTGATGATTTAATTTGTTGTGTCATGCTTTTTACTCTACTGGCTGCTAGGTATGATTGTTCCAGCACGTGGCGAAACGAGATTTTCAAAATTCTATCATTGCAGAGTTTGTCTGCCAACAGAAATTACAGGAATTTTAGGGTGTGTTTTAATGTTTCTGTAACCATGTTGATTTTCTCCTAGCTGTACAAGGATGCACAACAAATTACTAAATGATAGAACTTTAATCACGTTGAGTTTGGTGTTACTTGTTTGCTATAGTACTTGTGTTTGCAGTACTATAGCACTGAGTAATACAGGGTTGTTTCTGTTACTTTCCTTTAATATTTATTATCCTCCTCATAACATCCTACCTCAATATCATCAGCTGAGCTACATGTGCAGATGTTTCTCAGGTATGTGCATTATTTTGTTACTAATGTTGGCAATATAAAGGAAAGTGTTCTGTTCGTGTAAAATAAATTTTAAAATACAGGATTTTTATTTTCAAGCCCAAATTCATCAGTCACTGTCATATACATTATTTAAGGAGATGAACGAATATTCTAGATTTATTTTCCACTTTTACTGAACTAATACCAGTCAATTTTATATTAGTACTCTACTGGTTCCCATAAAAAATCAGTATCAGCACATTCCTGGAACACAACCATTAACAGAAAAACTTTCACTGCAACTTGAATCCCATTTAGTTATATGCACAGCTGCAAAGGAGGCAAGATAGTAAAGTAGTAACAATAATAATAATAATAATAATAATAATCCTTTGCGCAACAGCCCATGAAGGGCCTGGGCATACCTAGCGACTGCCTGTCTCCCTCCCACACTTTCTCTCATCACCTCTAAGCATGGAGATCTTCAACCAGTATTGGAATAGTCGGGGGGTCAGCCCGACGTATCCCCAGCCGTTATAGTAGGTCGTCTCGACCGGATTATGCTCACTCACTCGGAGCTCCCCAATTTCCTCACGATGGTGGGTTGCCACCGGCCCTATACTAGGCCGAATAAATTCCGACCAGAGCCGGATTCGAACCTACGCCGTCCCGCAGCGAACGATCTCAAGACCCGCTCGACTATGGAGGAGGACAAGATAGTAAAGTAATAGATCTGAGTGATAATAAATTGCATAAACAATTTTGAGGAGGTATTTGCTGGTGATAGGTTAACCCCCACCCACAATGTTTGTCCACCTGTGATTTTTGCATGTATGTGTGTTAATAATACTTTATTCGCTTGTTATAAAATTTAAAATGAATATGCAAAAGCAGTTTTTCACCCATTCAAATATGGTGCTCCATACCAAAAGGTGTCTCTTACAAGATTGGCTTGCTTGAAATTAAGAGATTTGTAGGTACACCAAGGTATCACACTAATTTAAAATTTGAGACACAATCTTCCGAAAATAGTAACATTTTATGCCAGAGTGACACGACAAGCTGACCATGTCAATTGTTACTTGCTTGTTAACTCAACTGGGCCCTTTTCCCTCGGTCTGTTGGTCACGCATTGCAATGAGTGAGTGAATGTCGTGTCTCACTCTTCATTTGCAGTTTGTTACTATTGTCTGAAAGCTATCTGAAATTCTCCGACATTTTCCCACTTGGCCACAAGCTTGATATCCTTCCCATATAAATTTTCATGTCCCATGTTATCAGTTTTTGGTGTAAAAATGAGGTCAAAATGGCAACTTGTGTAAAGTCTAGTTTTAAATGCGAGGAAGAAAACCTGCCGTACTCAGTTCTAGTCTTACATGTACAAAGAATTTGCACCTACCTTTCTCCATCTGCTGTCCTCCTTTGCCTCTGCATACGCCTCCAACTGTTGGATGTGCTTGCAGTTGGTACATATTCGTCATCACCTTCAGCATAATTTTCAGCTGTATCACTGTAATGTCCTGTGTCACTTGAATATTCAACAACAACATGTCCGGAAGGCAACATTTCAGAGGAATTTGGTCCCTCGATCCGAGCCCTATCACCCATGTCTTCATCTACACGTTCTACTTTCTCCAATGCTAAAACTGCATCATTATTTACACTCGTCTCAGTGTACTGTTCATCACAAAGGCCAGAGCTGCCAGTGATATCACTCTTCAGACCACTTGTAGTTTCAACTTTACAAACTGTGATCTGCTCGTGCCAGGTACTCTTCGAAGGGGACTCTTCACAAGAGGTAAAACTGGCATCATGCATCTCATCCTTGATAACAATATCTTCAGACAAAAGAATACTTGCTTGAACTGGAGCCACATAGTCTTTAGGAAGGGAGCATTTTTCATTACTTGCTGCTGGTACTGATGTACTTTGTGATTGTGAAGAACTCCAAGGAGGATCCGAGTTCTGAAACAGATTTCAACATAACATAAGCACTGTAAGAAACTCACATCAACATGATACATCCAAAATAACATTAGTGCTGAGTTGAGACCAATACTCTGGTATCCACATACGGAATATTAGTTCAAATCTAATCACTGACATCACCAGATACATTTCCAGAATTCAAGCATTTCACAGGGTCAGCAAACTGGTTTCCAACACATTTGCGGTAGTTTAAATATCCAGAAAATCATTCAAAATTTGCAATTTTCATTAATTATATGTCAATATTGTGCAAAAAGAATGGATTTACTGAATCAATAACAGGAATTATATGAACCTATGATTTTTTTAAAACAAATTGTCTTAGATCAATATTGAGTCATTTAGTTTAATAGGAACTTAATAGACATGAATGTGATAACACCACTCATTCTGTCAGTATATGGATGTCTGTTAAACCATGGAAACTGCAGGCTGTCAGCAGTGTGATGTTGCCAAGTTCAACTAACATCTTTACTCTGTTGAATACAAATGTGTATAAAATAGCTTTCACAATGTAAATTGAGAATGATAATGGGTTTTAATACTCTGGATTGGATCAATGGAACGTATTTACAACAATCCCACATGGTGTGCAGCAAGGCGGCAATGCTGTGGAAGATACCTGGAACCTGCAGTATCCAAGATTGGCCAAGTTTTGCCATATGCCATGCGTACATTTGCCATATTAGGAGTGCAAAAAATAATTAATATATCTGGTCATATTTGAGGTATGCACGTCAAACTTCTCGATTTTGATCAAATGTGTTATATCAACATTTTTTTTGCAATTTCATTGAATTTGCAATTATGCATTCAAGTTTGCACGTTTCCCTAAAATATCAGTTTTTGAAGTATCTACTAAAGATCTGCATTTTATTTCTTTTTCACAGAGGTCAAAAAATAATCAAACTTCAAGTACACACAATCTCAATATTATATGTACAGTTGACTACAAACTGTACCGTGTTATCCATTCTTGAAAATTGGAAGAAAAAACTACACTTTTTGTTGTAAAATAAGAAAATAGAGTTAAAATTAATTTTCAGATAACACTTATTAAGAAATAAAATACTTCAAGCTTTTCAATGAGGAAAATGTGATTTTTTTTCCTCCCGCACAAGCACATACACAGGGGCCTCAATATTTTTGATGCATATAGTAGGTTCAAATTCTGGGTAACAGATAGATGTGTGTGTGTGTGCATGTCACATTAGGTATTTTATGCAATCAACAATAATCTCATTGATGTATACTCAGGTGCAACCTAACTTGACAGTGACGTTGTAAGAATATTGCAAACTTACAGCGTTCATACTTTCACTGTCTGCACTCGGAAAAAAGAAAAACAAGTGAATGACATTCAATAGATTAAGGTACAAGGGAAGACATTTCAAACTGTCACAATGCGAGGATTCTTGCAGAATATAATAACGTATAATAAACAACCATTAAAATGAGCACGATACCTAAACATAATAAACTGGACTCAGATAATGAATGCAGGATGGCTACGTGCCTTCGAACGGCAAGCTCGCGAGACTTGAACACAAAAATATAGTTCCTTACTTGAAGCACGTTGCATCGTATACAGTACATAGAAATGTATTGAAGATGTTAGAATCTGAAAAAACTGTTGAAATGAAGAGTATTCGGTACGATTGTCTTGCTGCAAGTCAAAGCTAACAAATTTATGCGTGGGTTCGTTGACCCGAATCTCGGAGGTGTTTGCTGGTTGAAGTGAGATTAAGGGCGAGTCTATCTTTGTCTGCTGGTTATCACGCATCCTCAGCGGGGCAAGATCCGGGCAAGAGTTTCGCTTGCTTGTTAATTTAAATCGCATCGTAAAAGGAAAACTTTGAATAGTCATATGGAGGGGGATTTGTAAACGTATTCGTTCTTGTGATGAAACGCCGATTTCAATTGTCACAAAAAGATTTAGGGGCAATGAGAAAGGTAAATTTCCAACAATGGGAAAAGTGACTGCCGCAATTGATTGAGATCCTGATCCATAAGCACATCAAAATGAGGCGTATTTCGTAAGACCTGGGTTTGTATTAAGATAACGAAGCGTTCGTAGACGACACTGTTGCTTGGATCCACCAATATCTACGCCAATAAAGCAATATTGGATTGCTGTGAAAAAAAATCTTCGTTACATGTATGAGACATGAGTTAATGTCGGCCTTCGGCCATTCTGTAAACAAAGCTGGGGAGGGCACAACAGTTGTTTCAGACTGCAAGCATGTACTTAGGGGATCCATGGGATTCGGACCCCCACCTTCCGAAAGACTTAGCAAGTATTAAAATTAAGTATTCAAAATATAATTGTTTAGCATTTGTTGTATGTACAATCGATGGTTTTACCCCACTGATCTTATTGAAAGGCAAGGAATATGGCTCATACTCATACGGCTTCCAAAGATTTATACACACTACTACGTATGATAATATGCAAGAAATGGGCAGGTTAAAGTTAAAGTGGTGTAAGTAACTTTTTTTTAAAAAAAAAAACTTAGACACAGAAACCAGATCTATACAAGTCAATCGGTTAACAGAAAACGTGAAGTAAGTCAGAGATTCATTCAACTGTCAACAGTTGACAGTTTAAGGTCTAGTGATAAAGGAACCAGCTGTTGTGTTGATCAGCAAAGTGCTGTGAGTGAGACGTTTTCTTCCTTTTAACAAAGTGACTGACACCACTGTAACTTTAACCCGTCCAAATATTAATCACCAAATTTACTTTTCATCAATTCCAATAGGCAATTAAAAGCGATCACAGTACAATTATTTTTGCCTATTACAATATGATCTAAAGTACTTTTTTGTTATTCAATAAATATTCAATACTATGTCTATTTGAAATTAATTTCCTTGCCACGGCTGTTACTTTTACACAAATTTTGACGATCTTAACTACATGTAAATTACATAATGAATTCATGTTATATATATATTCTTTTACTATTCATGTAATAACAACAATGTACTATTAATTAATTTACATATTCAATTAATATTATTTTAATTCGATATAATTATTCTAACTATATTATTATTATTATTATTGAGACACTTGGTCGGACCTCCTCCCCCCGAAATGTATTTCTAGATATGTGCCTGTCACTTTGGTATGCTTTCAATCTAGGCTCAAGAGTTCAGCCCCAGGCGAAAAATGGAAGGTTCTTTGACGAGTATGTAGGAAGCGAAGATGGTTTTGTGGAAAGTGTTTGTTTGTTGTTTCGTTCTAGAAAAGACTTTGAGACAGTGTTTTGAGACGTGGTTCGTCAACATTCTACCCAAACTTCAACCAAATAGCGTACCTGTCATGGTTCATGGATAATCCATATCATTCTGTTCGCAATGAGACAAACAATGCTTGGAGAAAAAAATTACATCAACAGTGGCTTTCGTGAGAGACTTGTAAAAACAATGTTTACTTTATGTCAGTACTTCGTTTACTACATGTTTTCAAAACATTAAAATTCCGTTGGTTTCTCAGTCCAAATATATTTTTAACTTTGTAATTTGTTTATCTTTCCGTGTTGTATTTCGTTAGCGCCAAGCATTGACATTTCTCCACATGAAGATCAGCTGCATGCAAAAACGTTCCGCTCATCGCATGTGCTTTCTCAGCGGACTTGGAGACACAAATGTGACGGAGAAAATTTTTCATGCTTGGCACGGAGTGATACATCAAGTTGCAGTGCGGTCCCAGCTGACGTCACTGTCAAGATACGAGGCGCATCCAGAAAGTAAGTTTCCCTATTTTTTTCTCGTGAAACTAAACATAATGAGCCGTGTAAATTGCACATGCGCAGCAGAGCTAAGACGTATCAATCCTATGCCAGGCGGACAGATCCCGCCCGGCGCCAGTAGCGAGGCAGCAGTGATCCGAAGTGAAAGTTTGTATTCCTTCTCCCGCCGCATGCCAGTGGCGAGGCAGCAGTGGTCCAAAATGGAAGCTCGTATTCCTTCTCCCGCCGCATGCGAGGTTCGGTCGGTGATAAAGTTCCTGAATGCACAAAGCATTGCGCCAATTGACATTCATCGTCAGCTGTGTGAGGTCTATGAGCCGAACATTATGAGTAAGCAGATGGTGCGTCACTGGTGTCGGCAGTTTTCGGAAGGTTGTCAAAGTGTCCATGATGAAGAGCGCAGTGGGCGTCCGTCCCTCATCACTGATGATCTGGTTGAGCTGGTGCGGCAGCGCATTGTAGAGAACCGTCGCTTCATGATTACAGAGTTGAGAAGACTTTTTCCGCAGATATCGCGATCCGTGTTGCATGAGATTGTCACGCAGCACCTGCTGTTCAAAAAATTGTGTGCCAGGTGGGTGCCGAAAAACCTGACACCCGAACACAAAATGAAACGTTCAGGAGCAGCACTGACATTCCTGCAACAGTACCATGATGACGGCGATGATTTCCTCGACAGGATCGTCACGGGCGATGAGACGTGGATTTCGCACTTCACCCCCGAAACCAAGCAGCAGTTGGTTGGGAGTTGGCTGGGAGTTGTTTGATCATCCACCTTACAGTCCTGATCTGACTCCCAGCGATTTTCACGTTTTCTTGCACCTCAAGAAATTCCTGTCCTCCGGTGAGCATTTTGGCAACGACGAAGAGCTGAAGACGTCTGTCACACGCTGGTTCCATTCACAGGCGGCAGAGTTCTACGACAGTGGGATTCAAAAGTTGATACCACGATACGACAAGTGTCTCAATTCTGGTGGTTGCTATGTTGAAAAATAGCTGAACCTTTGCTGTACCTGTTGCCAATAAATGGTTTCCTGAAACTGTGTTGGTTTTTTTTTTTAAAAAAATGGGAAACTTACTTTCTGGATGCACCTCGTAGGTTGTACCAAGGTATAATTAACCTAGAAAAGTGAATAACTGTGAAAATCTTGCTTTATGGGTACTAAATTGTAGCCATATTTTAAAATTTCATTATCTCAATTCTCATTGTAAAAACAAAATCCATAGTATGATCATATTGGGTAACTGACTGTGCATATAGTTTGAAATTGGATGTGCCAAAATGTGTATCTTCACGGAATCCAACCCTGGAAATTGTATTTACAAAGTAACGGTGTTAACCATTACACAATCCAGGAATCAAACTGTTTGTCAAATTTAGTATAATCATTTGAAAGGTGACAGGAAAAATGGTATTTCATTTCTAAAATACATATTTTTTTTAGCACAACCTTAAGAAACTCAATAAAACCAAGTTTTCCCTGGATCTTTTTTCTTTAAAAAAACCAGCACTTCAGGAAAATGGCCAACCCTCTATTTTCCAGCTGTTTCAACCAGGTTTTGTGGTCTTAATTAATATTCTGCTCACAACAATAAAGATAAGTCCAGTAAAATTTATTTACTCATGTTAGCCAGGTATAGTTTTTAAAAATTCAAGTTCTCTTACTGAAGTGCTCTGAGGGTGGAACCCTCATTTCAGTGTTGATCAAACATCATGAGGAAAATTGGAGACCCACTTTAAAAAGTAGTAGTTGACTATGATTCTAAATGGGCTGATATGGCATTGTCTTGTAGCATGCATGGAATTCAGTTTTATTTGTACTTTCTTCATTCTATGATTTTCTGGCATTTTTGGCTATTGTGATGATGAGGAGGAAATGTTAATTACACATACATCAAGAAAGCACACTAACAAAGGAATACCCAGACTAGGATCCAAACCTGGGGCCCTCGGTAGCGAGACAACCAATCAATGCACTCTGGCAACGAGGCACCAGCCTCCATGGCTGAGTGGTTAGCATGGCAGGGTACCAGTGTTCTTTGTGAGTGTCCTTTCATCAATTTCATCATATCATCACTCATCCTCATCTTCACGAATAGCCAAAAGTGGCAGAAAAGCGAAGTAAAATAACAGGGTGGCTACTCTGGGACCATTATAAAATTCAAGTATAATTCCCGGTTTTCAAGGCGAACTTTCCAAAAATTCCAGCAGATGTTTTCTCTATTTCAACCTTAGGTATTACCGCCTCTCAACATCCAGACACAAATATCTTAATAAATATAAAGTGTCTATGTGATTCCAACATCCAAAAATATGATATGATGAAATTGATGAATGGACAGTCACAAACATCCATGCCCAAGCAGGAATTCGAACATGCCAGGACCAACATTGTTGTTATTATTATTAGTAGTAGTAGTAGTATCAAAGACGTTATTATCCTCATAAATTATGCAAAAAGGGGGTAGAAGTTAGTGCTAAAGCCTTTGTGTTCGAACAAACAATTTCAATTACTTTTTCAATATATGGCACAGTAGTTCGGATCCCATTTTAAACTGTAGGTCCAGTCCTGATTAGCCTTTCTGTGCATAAAGTGGACTTAAAACCACAAATCAATCAATCAATTTTACAACCTTTTTTCATTTAGATAGTTCGCCACACAGGGCCAACTCCCGCCACCCCCTAGCTACAGTTATAAACTTGATAAGACTAAAAAAAACAGGAATAATGAGCGAAGCAAGCAAGAAAATTTTATGAAAATAATTTTTATTTGCATAAAATGTGAATAGGACTTGGATTAAGAAAGTTGTAATTTTTCATGTCTACGAAGAAAAATAAAAGTAGAATTCACGCATAATTCCCGGAGCCAAAAATTCAATCATAATTCCTGGAATTACCGGTGAGTAGCCACCTTGAATAAGCAAAATCAATCAATCTGGTAATGAGGCAGCAAGAGCCCATGCCTATTTTATTTTATCATAATGACAAGAAAAAGAATTTGAAATATTACAGAACAATTAGTGCTTTTGTATTGAACTATGAATATTAAAAATTTGGACAGTGGCTGGCATGGTAAAAACATGAATACGTATCACAAAAAAAAAGTTTCAAACTACTATCCGTGACAAAAATATTGAGCCATTTTTTTGCGTGCTTGTAAAATTGTACTCCATAGGTGGAAAGATGTCAAATATACCTCATTGGAAAGCTTCAAGTATCTATTTTTTAATAAGCGTCATCTAAAAATTATTCTTCGTTGCATTTTCGTATTATAATGAAAAATTCACTAAAAAATGTAGTTTTTTCTTCTAGTTTGCAAGAACGGGGAACTTAACATCATACAGTTCATAATCCATACAGTCGGGACATGCTAGCAACCGGCGTGGAACCACCCACTCTGGTAGCGACGCGCAGTTGCTGGATTGACCTACTTCAGGATTTTCGCGAGTCCACAGAAACACGTGTAGGATTAAACATCTGGTTAAACAGTCAACAACGGGACACTTCCATTGTTCTCATTCTCAGCAAAAACAACTGACTCTTTAACTACTACTTCTGATCTATCATTCATTTTTTATGTTTTTACATACAGGTAGATCGAAGCATTAATTACACATGTACCAAATGTATCATTAATGTTTAGGAAATCGAGCAATTGCCAAGCATTTCGTTGTAATTAATTGAACTCTGTATTATCCTGTAGCTTCCCAAATTATCTCACTTCACACACCCACATGTGCCTCCCCGATGGTACAGTGGAAGGGTAAGCGTCATCACCTCGTAATCAAGTAGTGCTGGGCTCGATACCCTGTCGAGGCACATAGTGGTTCTGATCCCACTTCCAACTGTAGGTCCATTCCAGATTAGCCGTAGTGTGCATAAAGTGGACTTTAAAACACCAATTCAATCAATCAATTCACACACAATTGATTTGTTCTTGATAAATTCTTCTCTATAATACAGTAACTCAGTTCTGTGAAATTCTGTATAAAAGGTAAATTTTTGTAGGTTCCGCAAAATATAATTTAAAAACGTGTTAACGAAACCAAGTTGTATGTAATTTGTTTATATGTTATTCGCCCTAATTTTCAAGAAATAAATTTCATTTGTACGTTCTGAAGCTTCAACTATGTCACAGAAGTATAAATTCCATGTCGTTACAAAACAAAGGGCGAGTTTCGTATACAAAAACAATAGGCAGGCATAGCTGCGGTCGGTATTGAGTTACGAAAAATACAAACATCTAGGTGTGACAAAGAAGGCAAAGAGAGGCGGCATGAAATCAAAGGCGAACGATTTGCCACAGTTGTTCATAACACAAGACGCATTTTCTTTTGTAGGTAATTATGATACGATACAATACAAGTAAAAATATACCGGTAAATGTACCACAATAAAAACACAACAGAGGTTATTTCAGTGAAGGTTTTCGGTTGCTGTGTAGAGCAGGAAGATAAAATGTTTCATGCTTGCCAGAATGTAAAATTCACGCGGGAAGTTAACGTTAACCTACAAGAAACTTCAAATTCAAACTTCTAGATTCGTTAAATTATCACTTTACGACAGAAATAACATATATTAGCATACTGATACGTACGTGCTTAATTTCGCGTGACGCTTAATTTTTTCCCGAGCTTGCAAACAGCTGATTAGCCTGTCATCTGTTTGTGCGAACGTAGCAACGTAGAAAACCCCCAGCCACATGGCAGCCAACGAAGAGACAGAATTTGGTCACGTTCTGCATTCTGATTGCACGCCACTTCTTAACGCATCCCGACTGTAATTGACATAATATTGAGATTTTTTGTATGTGAGGACGGATTGTTTTTGCATCTCTGTGGAAGAAGTCAAATGCAGATTTTCACTAGATGCTTCAAAAATTGAATTTTTTGGCAAACATGCAATCTTGAAATGCATAATTGCAAATTCAATTAAATTGTAAAAAGCCGTTTATATGACACATTTGATCCAAATCCAGAAGTTTAACGTGTATCTCAAGTATGCACACAGATATAAATTATTGACCACTCCTAATATGGTAAACGTGCGGATGACGTATGGCGAGATGCGGCCAATCTCAGATTCCGTGGGCTGCAGGTGACTTGCACAGTGTGGCCGCTTCGCTTAGCTACACGTTCTAGGCTGTGGGAATACTGGAAGTGTGTTCCGTTGGTCCAAACCAAAACATTGTGGCAGTGTAAAATAATGAATAAACAATTTATCATATTATGAATGAAATACATTTTCTTTGCATACTTTAGTTATTGTTATATTTTCTAACTTTTATCCAATCTTTATACGAACATAATTTTCTCCGTATCATTTTATGTCGCTCATTTAAAAAGATTAAGTGCAACGATGAGCTTGATTTGATGAAGGCAATGAAATATCTTACCAAATATTCGAACCCGTGACTGTTGGCTTAGCAGTCTCCTTTGAATATAAAAATAACGTGCTTGCGATGTACAACAACAGCAATTTCATAACAAAGGAAAACAGCAAGAAAAAGTGCATGTAAGGGATCTTATGTATGTGTGCAAGTTCAGGCTATATGGTAGGAACACAAGAGTGACAAAAGAAAATCTGCATTTGTCAATTACAGCATCTGAACAATGCTTCTCTGTGCACAACAATTTGCTTTGGAACCAAATCTTTCAGCTTACTTTCTGTGTCAAAGCTTCTGGCTGAATGCAAAGTTTAAAGGGCTGCCGGCGGCATGTGGCAACAAAGTACACTTCGTCGTAGCAACGAGACGAAAAACATGCGAGCTGGTTGCCAAGAGAAACAATTCTGTCTGTCGTTTTCAATTCGCATAACATGAAAAGATAAGCCATAAAAATTGGATTTTTATTCCATGCTCATTATTTAGATATGGTTTGCATCGCCATTGGGCTGACCAATACCGAGATTGCAACACCGTTATTAAACATTAATATTGACTGTTCCACAAATGATAGCAACATTATATATGGCTGAGATATTTGCATATAAACAAGCTTGAATCACAAGAAATTTAATATTTTTACGACTAGTTTTCAAGAAGCTCCACACGATTGAATTCGACTTACATAAAACACACACGAAAAAACTACACTTTTACAAATATTTTTGTTTGAATAAAGAACAGACAGAGCTAAAATCAATTTGTCTTGCTTTTTTCTAAAAGTAGACACTTGTAGCTTTCCAATGAGGTATATTTGACTTTTTCCTCCCACGGAGTACAATTTTACAAGCACGTAAACAGAGGGCTCAATATTTTTGTCACGGATAGTAGCAATATATATTAACCTTTATCCACTGCATCTCTCTAGCGACTGTATTTTAATTGGAGTGGAGCTATTTCAAGCACAGGCTTTTCAAACTTGCCACAAAATACGAAAGAAATCATAATTGATGAAATTGGTTTTGTTTTCTTTCTTAAAGACAGGGCTTTTAGCGGAGGTAAAATTTATACATTGTGCCTCCCAATAATTAGTGTTAAACGAAGAACAAGAAAGTTGATTTTTTTTAAAAAAATTACATGCCCCTGGGCCCCCAATAGACCAAAGTGAATGAAAAATGTAGTAGTGGTACATTTCTACAACCGTAAACAGTTTCGTAGAAATCAGACTGATACTTCTTGAGTAAAAAAATAGTAACATTATATAAAGTGGCAGTGTTGCCAGTTTTGGAACAATGTCCAGAATTTCACTTCTAGCGTTGGATCTATGGACATTGGATGAACCAAATATGGAGGGAAGCATGACAGAAAACCACTCTATGAGGGTATGTAATGCAGGTACCGCAACTTTTCAAGCACATAATACCTTTAGGCATAAACTTCTGAACAAAAAGACAGAACTGAAATATAGTGTATAGTTTTAAAGAAATTAGTGTGCAGTGTGCTAACATGTGATCAGGGCAAATTTTGACAACCGGGCCTTTGCCCACACTTCCCCCCCTGAATCCTTAATTGTCAGACATTGCTTAAAATGTCGCTTTTTACTCATTCTTGCTTGTAGAATTTAATTTTATTTAAAAAGATGCAGTAGTTTTGAACATACAGCCACTTTTTTGAAATCTATCCCATAATAATATGATGGTAACGAAGGAAAACTAAGGGAAACAAAGGACTTTTTCGAACTTCACTTGTTATTGAAATTGAATTTAAAGTTATGGGTGCGTAAGCACTAAGGCTATTATGCACCTGTCACATTATACGGGGTCCAGCCCCTTATCATGACACATATTTTGTTGTAATGTTGGATACTTAAAATCTTAAAACATTCTGACTTAGGTTAAAAGCTGAGGCTGTAAAGGGGCACTCAGCACACACAAAGACAAAACACAGGACAACACACAGAATTATACTGGACATGTGGCCTCGTTAGTCTGCACAAAGCCATCCAGGGTGTACTATATGGAAGTGAGGAAACTTCGCTTGTTAATAGCAGTAACAATGGACATACTGTTTTGTAAATCAAGTATATCATACCTTCCTATGTATACTCAAGATCAAAAAAGACAGAACTGAAATATAGTATATATTTTTCAAGAAATGGCACATTAATTGCTGCCACACGCTGCTGGTTGAAATATAGACCATCAGGCATTAAAGGGTATACATGTAGCAGCCGAAATTTCGACCGTCAGGCAGCTAGAGGTTACTATCATAGTAACAGAGTGAATATAACACCATCAGAAATTTTAATATACAGTAATAGTTAATAATCTCATTCTCCCACAAAAGTTAAGATCTGAATATTACCTGAAACTTTCTTTTACTTCGTTGCCTCTTCTCTTCAGATGACACAAATGCAGTCAAGATATTTTCTGCCTCATGGCACAAGGTCCTAAAATCGTAGAAATTCTCCAATTTGTCTACGCATGAATGGCACACAAAGTTTGGCAGGTTGTCTTCCTGCGATACCTATAACAAAGAAAAAAATAAATAAATAAATAAATTCACAATCAATAACAACATATAAAGCACAGAAAATCAACATTATATTTACAAAATGGGGTAAGAATTTACAATACCGGACCCCTCCCCGATTTTTGTAATATTTTGCATACTCACTAATTGAGGCCTCCTAATCACGAATTTTGAGGTTAAAATTTGGGGGTCACGTGTAGAAATTGCAAAATAAGCGAAATTGAGTGGTCCGCGATCGGAACACAAACTTTTCACGGATAGCCCCACGAATCATTCTCGGTAAGGTTAGGTTAGGCAAACAAAGTTAAAATTAGGGGTCGTAGAACCCTGCACGGGTAGCCCCACAAACCATTCACGGTAAGGTTAGGTTAGGGAAGCATAGTTAAATTTGGGGTCGTAGTAATATCAGGAATATATCAATTTCATTCTAAAACGTAAAATATTGCAATAATCATTGTTTTTGTGGAGAAATCCACTGTTTCTGTTCCAATCGCGGACTACTCAATTTCTCATGTTTTGCAATTTCTACACGTGGCCCCCAAATTTTAATTTCAAATTCGTGATTAGGAGGCCTCCCTCAATTAGTGAGTATGCAAAATATTACAAAAATCGGGGAAGGGTCCGGTATTGTAAATTTGCTCCCAAAATGCAATATACTACCCTTGAATGTTATATTCTCCTGTACAGGGTGTCCATAAATTAAGTATCTATTTTGTTGAAATAGTGATTTTACTCGCAATGTTTTTCATGGTATACTTTTGTTACACATTAGTTTCAACATATGCACAATCCATATCACGACACATTTCCCATCTGCTGGCAGTGGCACATAAGATTATGTGGAGCATTGCATTCTAAGATCTTCCTTGAGTACAACCAAAAAGTCTAAGTAATAATTCCATGAGCATCTATGTAAAATTCTACTTTGCATTAGCCACCAGGCCAGATCACACTCTCCTTCGGCTCTTCGCACCCTGTGAAGAAAAATGTACCTCTTGATCTTTAATACTGCATGAAAACCACTTGCTCATATTTTTTTTATTTTTTGTTGAAGAACCATCTCTTATTGGGACTTGAACCTGGAACCACTTGTGACAGGAATGAGTCAAATGCTCAACATGCTCAGTCAGGTTACTCTTGACCCTCTGTACCTCCCCGAGAAAGTGAAACATTTTGCATGGTTCATGACGAATATGTTGCTTATGAACATTTTCATTGTTTTTAGCTTGCGGAAATGTGTTATTGTATCTTAGTGTGTTACCTTATCATGCAGCAGAACAGCCTGAAGGCTTCATGCAAGTGAATATAGCACCCAACATGACATTCCACAAGAGCAACTATAATCTTACGTCGTTAGGTTAGGATTGTTAAGTTTGGACTGATAGTTAATTTCAACATGCTCTTTTGCTATTTGAGTGTGCACACAAATGGTTTTTACTAATAAAAAGCAGTGAAAGTACTCCAAAATGGCAGGTTTTTACTTATGATGGCCATACTTTGGGATCAAATTATCTCTGTTACTTGTGTTTTCAGCATGCTGGAACCAATTTTATATTATGTACAACATCTAAATCTGTCAATTAAAAAAATCTTAAATATAATTCTGAAGGAGGGACAGGAGGCCAATGGCCCCTCAGCCAGAAGCATGATGATGTATATCCATGTATGTTATAAGTACATATCTGTTCAAACTTGGTTTTTCAATCAAACCCATGCATGGACAGATTAATTTCTACAATGAAAACTAAGTTGGTTAAAGTAAATTTTCCCACGACAGCATGAAGGCATGACATCATCAACCCACCCACACACCCAAAAGTTTCTTGAGAAAACTACTTTCTGAATCCTCAGATATCAGAATATGTTTCTATCTAACCAGTCCCGAGGAAAAAAGAAGGAAGAAACAAACAACATAATGATGTTTATATATTCACCAATCGGCCCAAGTTCAGACTGTTTAATTCACATTTCTTCATGGTGCACAGGCATTTTTGTTTTGTTCAATTCCTGTTTCTGTCTGTTAACACATACAGTTGGGTGTTTTAGAGATTACTTAATGCATGTATGGTTGACAATGGTTTCTCACTTCTGTATACTCCTATATGATTCTTCTATTGCAACTGGCCATTTGTTTATTGTCATCTCGGTTATGGACTGCTGCTGTCATCTGTGCAGCAGTTAGGTTACGCAAGTCAGGTTTAGGGCCCTTAATTTTAAAAAAAAATCTCTAAATGCTTTCATGGATGATTTGGTGGGCCAGGTTTAGGGCTTGTAACATTACAATAAATTCCCTCAATGCTTTCAACATCTCATCATGTTGGTGCTGGTCTCAAGCACGACATCCCTTTGAGCCTTGTGTCGGCAGAAGTCTGTGGAATGCCTTGTCAATGGGAAGTGCGGATATTTGCATAAGGTACCTTTTCCATTTTCTTTTCGCCAATAAATAAGACTTTTCAGAACTGCAAACAGTGCTGCACATAATGACGCATGGAAATAAAATTGATTGGTTACAGACGAAGACTGAGTGTCAAGCGAATTGCAAAGACCACTGGTGTATGTAGGGCAGGAACTGATGGGGCTACAGCCTCTCCAGAAGTTTCGAGACAAACAAAATGGGTGATGATGACCCTCCGTACCCCCCGCGAGAAACTTGAAAATGTTTAGTGGATTGGAAAGATTGTTATTCATATGAAAGTATCTTGTTGTTTTTAGCGTGCAGAGGTGTGTTGTAAGAGAATAATTAATGATTTTATGACATATGATTTATGACGCCACGCACGAGGAATGCATACATTGTTAAGTTAGGCCAGTTAGGTTTGGTTATCTTTAGCATAAATATCATCGATTGTCATTCAAAATTTCTCGTTGTTTTTAGCACGTGGAGATGCATTGTAAGCAAATAATTATGGATTTCATGAGGTGTGATTTATGAAGTCGCACATGAGGGATGCCTACATTGTTAGGTTAGGTTTGGTTCTCTTAGCATAAATATCGTTGAAGTGAACGTCGTGAGTGGAAAGTGTGCTACCAAACATGTTGTCAAGTTGTTCTACGATATTTCAAATTGAAGATTTCTTCAATAGAGAGCCTGCGTGTACATTCGTGAGTTGCCAAGAACAAGAAATGTGTGAAGTGTAGCAGACATTACTTTCAAAAATGTACACTTTCTTTCATGGTGATGGTAATTACGCATTATCCTTCGATATCTTGATTTCTTGCATGTGTGACGAAAATATCTTCAAATAAGTGGTGAAAGTCTGTGATGTGAATAATTGGATGGGAGCGATTTTACAATACCGGGAATTTCTCCATTTTGTTTGAAATTCGACATACTCACTACATTAGGGCTCCTAATCACGAATCTGAAGTTAAAATTTGGCGCTCACGTGTCAAACTTGCAAAATAAGAGGGTCAGTCATCGCAACCGACAATGCACAATTGCTCATTATTTATCGCAAGATTTTCAGTTTCGAATACTTAAAGAACGAAATATATATATTCCTGATATAACTACGACCCTAAAATTTAACTGTTTCCTAACCTAACCACGTGCCAATGGTTCATGGTGCTAGCACCGATGGTCTGTGGGGCTAGCCATAATTCAGGAATTTCTATACTTGAGCTCCAAATTTTAAGTGCAGATTCGTGATTAGGAGACCCAAATTAGTAAGTATCAGAAATTTCAAACAAATTGGAGAAATTCCCTGCATTGTTAAATTATACCGAGAATCATAGCAGTAATTGACAAGGATATTTTGCAATTTCTAGATTTGACCGCAAATTTTAACTGCAGATTCGTGATTACGAGGCCAAAATTAGTGAGTATGCCGAATTTGAAAGCAATTGGAGATACTTCCGGTATTGTAAATTCGGTACTTGTTTACTATCCTTCGGACACATTTATTTATTTTTACAGAAGAAACTACTTACCGTAACAAGTTCCTGTAGCATTGTCTAACATCGGGAAGGTGTTTTGTGTGATGTGGGAATGTTTCATAGCTGAAATTCATGTTGTTCGTTGAAAATTAATTCTCCGACGGAGAACCATTGGCACGTGGATAGGTTAGTTCTGTTAGGTTAGGAAACACAGTTAAAATTTGGTGTCGTGTTAGTATCAGGATCTAGAAATTGGAAATAATTGCGAAGCATTGGCGCTAGCCCCACGAACCATTGGCGCGTGGTTAGGTTAGTTCGTCTCAGGCAAGCGAAAAGGCCTATCAGAAAGACGTACTGGTAATGTGAAAAATTGCAATTAATTTCATCAAAACAACGTTGATACACCTTCAGGAATGTTCCGCGAAGCAGATACGTAAGTACGAATGTCAAAAATTGACGAAACGAAAAAATTAGAGGTGTCCGAAGGATAGTAAATTTTTACCGTAAATTCATACCTTTAAAATTCACCATTATAATTCTAACCATATCCGAAAATTAAACCTGCATATTGATGAATTCTGTTACAGTATTATGGCTTGAGACGAATGTGTGTATCTGTATATCGATTTGTTTTGTCTACTTACAAATAGTGGTCGCTAGGTTGTTTTGATCAAGTTATATTCAGAGTAGCAAGACAACAAACAGATAACAGCTGATAATCAGGACATTAAATCTTCAGAAGATTTCTTTAGATACTTCAAACATTAGATTAAAAATTTTAATCTTAAAGGATTGTAGGCTGTTAAGAAATATCCAGGAATTTTATTCTTTAAAGTTCTAGAACCTATCAACTTCTAAATGTTTTCGAAATTAATAGTGTCCACACAAACAACACAATACTCCTTACAACTTATTGAAAAAAAATAAAAAGCTTTATACATTTTATGGTAACATTATCGTATGAGGGAAACGGATTCCTTCAAATTTACAGGAGAAAGTACTTACGGAAATCATTTTCTTTAGCGTTGTGGAAGTTCCTGAATATAGATTTGATCCATTTTAATGTGAATGCATGTTGTTTTCTGCGAAAATCTCTGTCCGACACGCTGTTTCTGCTCCCGCCATTTGCTTTCTGCATGAGAGTGCAATGTTCCATGTGTTAAGATGATGCAACCCCGTAGCCAGTGTTTCAGCCTCGCCTTGTTTTCACTAGAACCATGTGTCGAGTATTTTTATTTTTTTTGGAACTCGTTTACAATACCGGACCACTCTCCAATTGCTATGAAATTTCGCTTACTCACTAATTGATACCTCCTAATCACGAATCTGCAAGTAATAATTGGCGGTCAAGTACGGAAATCGATAAAAAAACTAAATAAACTATGTTTTCTTGACGTAACGTAACCCTACCATAAGAACAGCAGCTCCACGGAACAAGCCATTTTCACCGAATGGGTGTCACTTATCGCACAACACTGTAGCAACATTGTGTTCTGACGTCACAGGAGAGAGCTCTTTCATGTTAGGCAATACAAGGTAACGCGCTCTTAGCGAAAATATTAATTTTTCTTTGTATTTATGCTAATGGAACCTAACAGGCCTAACCTAACCACGTAGGCATTCCTCGTCTGATGTCAATATTCAAGGTTGCATGATTGTTGTGCGTAAATAAAGTGCATTAACGAATTGCGAAAGAAAGATGGTTCCGAATTGCTGTATGGACAATGAACGTGGTAAATCGCAAGGTTATTTTACAAGTTCTACATGTAAATGCGACGTATTAGCATAATTTCAAATCTGGGCATGAAAGTAGATATTTTCCGGTGAACGAGGTTGCAACACTGCATAAGTCGACAAAACACTCTCAGAACGCCCCCTAAACCAGTACGCTATCACGGCCATAATGTGTTACAGATTCGAAACAACAAGTAACAGTAAGTACTCGTAAATCTAAGAAATAGACATTGATATGCATTATTTCACTTTAGGAAGTGTTCCACATTCGAAAATAACACGTTAGCAATGTATAGAAGTCCGAAATATATGATTCGTAGGTGTTTCCCTCATACGATAATAGTACCCATTTTATAAAAACCTTGGAAAACAAACTAAACGTTACACTCCATAATGATTTAAGTGGTAGAAATAGTTCAGCTCACCACAAATAACGTAAAATCTGCCTTTTTTAAAGGGTGTGTCGTCAGACTATACGACGAATGACATATTTCAAGTGTCAAACCGGTGCTATACATAAATTTACATAATAAAGCCAATTTTGAACTTACAATGAGTGAAAGACAGTTCAATATCTTTCCTTTAATATCTCTTTCCATTCCTTCTTCGTGAAATATGTTGACTTTCATACTGGTTTTCATTAAACAGAGTCTACACAAACTTCGATAATCAGATCCTAATTTCCTTTTCCGCAAGACGCTCATATCAGTCATTTTGGGACTCATTATTCATAAACTCCAATTATGACTCTGCGATGCTTCATATGTTTGAAGATATTCATATGCTATACGTTTTGTTTAACACTGCTAATTAACAGACTTCAACACAAATTAAAGACGTCCTTTACAAACCCCGTAAAGAGGGACGCGGACGCCAACTCCGAACTCGCACTCGCACAGCTGCAATGTATTAACAGATGATGCGATTTGTCCACATAAGGTTGACATAACACGTTGTAAACAGTTGTATTAAATTTATATTAGAATTTAAAACATATATATTATTCCTGTGGCATTCGCGTGAGTGAAGTAAAACTAACATAGTATCCTAAGTCCAAGTTTCAATTTTATATGAATAATTGGATATTGAATTTTCTTCTTTTTACAGCACATTTGCAAAGGAAGACAAATTCGACCGATTTCTTCAAACAGACTTCTTAATTCACTTCTTCATTTCTCTATCTTTCGAGAGAGGTAGAGAGAGAGAGAAAGAAAAAAGTAGTTTTTGAAAAAAATATATAAAATCTTAATCTACCGAAAAGATAAGCGATTATGTTATTTTCCGAAACTCAAAACAACAGTAAGAATCGCGGATTCTCGGGTTTGCCCCGCTTTTGATATTGTTCGTGTTTACCTTTCGGAACATCTGCCCCGATTTTCTTCGGAGCATAGGTAGGGTGACCAGACGTACTCTTTTATCCGGACATGTCCTCCTTTTTAGGTGTCTGTCCGGCGTCCGGGCGGATTTCTTAGAAATCTGTAAATGTCCTCCTTTTATGGAAAGAGTATAGCATTGACCATAGCAAATGTGCTGCATGGAGAATGCTTGAACGCATAACGATCAGAGGCGCAACCACGAATTTTTGTCGGGGGGGGGCAAGGACCATGATAAACGTACCAATAATAATAATAATACTAAAATGTTAATAAAAATAATATTAATACTAATAATGTTATTATAACATTATTATTATTATTATTGATTTGCTTTATTTTACTTCGCTTCTTATGCTACTTTTGCGAAGATGGGGATGAGTGATGGCATGATGAAAATAAGCATCCATGCCCAGGCCAAGATTCGAACCCAGAAAAAAACATTATTATTACTATTAGTAGTGGTAATATCAAAGACGTTACTACCCCCGTAAATTACGCAAAAAGGGGGTAGAAATTAGTGCAAAAGTTTTTGTGTTCAAACAAACGATCTGAATTATTCTTTTAACACGTTGAATTTCACTTTAATAACGGAAAACAAGCACATAAATTACAAGATTGCTTTCTTTGCTTAAGGGTAAGAGGAGGTTATTGAAAGAGATCATCTGAAAAGTATATGTGGGCAAAGTGTTCGTAAGATTGTTTTATTAATAATTAATAATTAATAATAATGGTAAATGTGCTGTGATTTTTGCGGTGTCCTCTTTTTTATGGCTTTGTCCTTGTTTTTCGTCATGCTCTGTCCTCTTTTTTGAATGTGTGTGTCTGGTCACCCTAAGCATAGGCGCACAGATTATATAGAGGTAACTAGCGGTGGGACCACCCTGACCTGCATTCCATCCAGGCCCGTAGCCAGGAATTCTTAGTAGGGGGGGGGGCAAAGTCAATCCCAGAGAGGGAAAATATTTAATATATTGTGTCGCATTGGTAGATATAGCAGGGTGCACTTGCCCCCCCCCCCCCCATCTATAAGTAACAGATGAAATCTTGAAACTCCAACGAACAAGAAAAAGTTCGAGCAACATCAAATAACAGTATTTCGATAATGACCTTTCCGGGCTGCCAAAGAATACAAGATAAAGTCTAGTAGGGACTGTATCTACTCTATATTTACAGGTCGATAATGTTAATAAACGATTAATATGTACCAACAGCTTTGAGCGCCTCTGCAGAGCTGATTAAGGGAGCCCTATATAAATCGCTTTTTAACCAAAATAATGAATGTGAAACACAATCACATTTTCATCGTGTTTGATAATAATTTGACCAACTAAGCTGTCCTACATCTTTCACCAGCCGACCTCTATGGTGGGATGCTTACACAACACACTACGAAGCCAAGGGTCCCAGTTTTGAGCCTGGGCATGAGTGTTCTTTGTGAGCAGAGGCGCAACCACTGGCGTACGCTACAGCCCCCTCATAAATTTGGAAAAATCGTCAATTTCAAGTAAAATCACCATAAACGTGGGGAAAACCAGAGTGGCAAATTCAAGCCCTATAAAATTATCCCCAGTTGACATTTTTGAGAGTGGAAAGTTATAAATATACGATATATCTTATTGTGTATGCCCCCACTAGAAAGCAGTCAGGGATGCCAAATTTTGAAAAACATTGGGTTCTTATAAGTTTAAAAAATCTCATGCAAGAAGGGGTTAGAAGTCGGTGCAAAAGCATTTGTGATGGAACAAATGATTTGAAAATATTTTTCCAACATGTTCAATTTCACATTAGCTAATACTGGAAAACAAGCACACAACTGTATTTTTGAAAGACACAAAATGAATGATGAACATAATTCTATTTGCACACATGACATGTATTATTTTCATGTACGTATACGTCGCAATTAGCTAGAAATGGCAGAAAACCAAAGCTAAGTAACAAAAATTAAATACCCATTCCCTCTCTCTACTGCATGAATCGCTATTACTAAATTGTAAATGGCAGACTTGGGAAACAAAATTTAAGTAGTTCAAACTTCATAGCAACACATCCAATAAAAACATCCAAACACATTAGGCACCTTTAATATAAGACTTCTCAAAATGTCATAACTGTTCTAGATACTGAAAATTACGAAATAATTTCCCGAAGTCTGAATCTGGACGGGATCCCCCCCCCCCCCCCCATCTTAGTACAACATTATTCGGAATCCCGCACACCTCATTAAATCACAAAATCAATAAGTGTCTTTGTTATGTTGCTAGAGTAATACAGGATATAATTGTAAAGATTAGTGAGAATACCAGGTAGGAATGTGTTCTGTATATTTCGCAGGGGGACAAAGCAGGCTCTCAGGGGAGTAGTTGATGCCCCCCTCTAGCTACGGGCCTGGAACCCCCTGGGGAAAGTTCGGGGTCTGAGCAATGATTACTAGTCATATTAGTAGCAGCTTTGAAAGACGAATGGGAATACAATGAATTAAAAATCTAGGAAATGACTTCTTTCGGTCGTTTCCGCCTTGGTCCGTTGCAGGACCAAGTTTGGCCTTCCCGTTTGGCCAAGCAGGGGTACACCCCCCAGGCCAAAGGCACATCCCCCACAAAAACATGTAATGCCCCCCCCCAAACAGGGGCGGCGCCAGAATTTTTCGACCGGGTGGGCAGAAGCCGTATATTGATAAATTAGGGTGGGCAGTACAAACGTAAGGCATTAGGTGAATGTGAGTAACACGTATCCCCCCCCCCTCTCTCTCTCTCTCTCACTCGAGATTTCCCTCTTACCTTGTGTAGAAAGCGATTTGGACACAAGGAATTCATCAAACCTAATCATCGTATCTTTTTTACAGATCATTTGGGCTGTAAGTGTGACCTTTTCGAACACACTCAAATGCCAACCTCCCTCCCATAGGCTCGACTCCATGGGGCTTGGGGGGGGGGGCTCCAAATAATTTTGCTTCTCTTCTAAAGTTTACTCTGAATTGTGCAACATGAACTTAACTTTAAATACACATTTGAAATGTTCTAGACCATCAACTTTGGGGGGGGGGGGGGGCTGAGACCGCTAAACTATCAACTTTGGGGGGGCTATGACCGGAGACAGCAAAACACATGACTTATTACTATATACTAAGTACATAATTATGAGCATTGTTAACATTTTTACTAAAAAGAGTTTCATAATATCGAGGTGATATGACAATTATATCACTATGTTGTTAGTGAATTCTGAATTTGAGGTCGTAAACACGACTTTCAGGCAATATTGATATGTACGATATTTCCTTATCCTCGAAATCTCTTCATCTAGTCCAAATAATAAAAGTGCTCCCCTGTGCATAGCACCACGCCATGAAGGCGTATAGGGGGTGTGGGGGTAACGCCCCACACTTTCTTGATCCGGTCATGAGTGGGGATGATGTGATCAGCATCACGCCCCTGACCGCCTTTAACCCCCAGGGTTTCCCCCAGGTACCCAATGTTATTCGACGCTGGGTGGGCGCCGGGGCCGCTTCCAACCTTAGAAAAGTTCCAGGTTCAAATCCTGGCCGGGGATCGAACCCGGGACCTTGAGCATGGTAGTCAGACGCGTTACCGACTGAGCCACCGCGGCCACCTAAGGGGAAAATAATTCTAAAGTCTTTGAGTTTATTTAACACTGGATTGCCGTAAAGTACGCAAGGAAAGCTTATGGAAAGTCTGTATTGCGAAAGTGGGAACGGCTATGATCAAAGGCATTATTGCTAAAGCACGGCGTGCTATTTGTTTTTTTTTTTATTGCAAAATTAAATTTTAAAAGTAAAATATTCTAGCAAGAACAAAAAAGTAAAACTAATTTTGCTGCGATTTGTGTTAGCATTTATGTAAATAATATTGTTAAATATTGTAAATATTCGCTATTTTTATGGGTAATTCAACACTATAGTGGAACCACAAGCAAAAAAACCTGCGCAGAAGCACATCGCGCCGGCGGGTGCGGGAAAGGGCAGGGGGGAAGCAACATTCGCGCTAGCTCACGTCAGCGTTGCCAGGCCTACTGATTTCTCGGGAGAATTCCTTAAAAAACTATTGCTATGGAACCTCCAACGGCCAGCTTAAAAACACGTTTCCTGCTCATCTTACGGAACTCCACTCAGCCGTGAAAAGTGCTGTTTGAACTGTGAAATTATGTCAAACGCTACTCAATTGTACTAGGACATTATTTCATTAATTTTACTACATTACTATTTTTAGATGGCTGTATTTTATCCAACCCTAAACTATATTTCTATTTTAGTTAATTTACGTCGCTTTTGTGCCTCTACGGGTAAGTACGACAATATGGATGAATGAAAAACTGATTAAATGGATGATGTGGCACAAACACAGTGAAACGTCCTTGCCTTACGAGGTAGAAACACTGACTTCGTAGCGTGGGCAAATTATGTTATACATGTATGTGTATGTGAGTGTGTGTGTGTTTTTCTAGCAGATGGGGAGGATGGGTGGCACCCTAGCATAAGCGTTGCTATCTTGAATTATTGAGGAAGACATGCTGTCTAATTCACCAAATATATTTCACATACGTAATGCATTTTCTCATTATGGTGCAGGACGCGTGTCCACCCCTATCGAGAGCTGTACACCGAACACCAGCAGAAGGCAAATTGATTTGTTATTGTTAGCATTCGACTTGAAAGATTGTGAAAATCGCCGACAACGAAAGGCGGCACGTTAGCTTCATCTGTGAATACAACTTTCTACCATTTCCTGTCATAAAAATTCCTTGCGATAATAGAGGCATCGCAAACCCCTTGTGTCGGTGCTGAGAAAGGGCAATTTGAGGGTGTTTTCCACGCAGCCTCTAACCGGAAAATGCGGAAGAGATGAAAGAAGTTGGTCGGTTCCCTCGGGCGGTTTACTTTCTTTTGTTTGAAACATGTCCACTCCTGAAATGGAGATCTTCGGTATATTTTCGCCAAACACAATGTTCTGGGTTTAGCACCATTGTTACAAAAGTATCTGTGACGTTTACACCATAAACAATGCGCGCCACTCCCCTTGCCCCCTCCCCCCAGTGCGCACGACTATGCCACCCCTCCGCCCCCAAGAACGTCGTTCATCCGCTACTATTAGATCATCGGAGTTTGTAGCAGATCTTCTGGTTTCCCAAGGAACAATCTCCCGAATTTTTCAAATCTGACCTGGCAACACTGCCCCGAACAACGATAACGGCAGGGAAGTTGCGCGAACGCTTTGGACGGAAGGTTTTTTTCCTTGTGGTCGAGCTATAAGATTATTTGCACCCGCCACATGTCCCTTCTTTACAAGTGTGTTGCGGACATTAAAACACACCTATGCCCTCGCCGGGACTCGAACCCGAGACCTCCGGATCAAAGCGAGTTGAGTCGACCACCTAACACGCTCGGCTACCGAGGCCGGCATAGGGTGACCAGACACATACATGTAAAAAGGAGGACAAAGTCATAAAAAAGAGGACACCACAAAAATGGCAACTCATTTACCATTACTCATAATTAGGGACGTGAAATTTTCGTTTTATTTTCAACTGAATTTCGATGTAATTTTTTACTACAATTCGGTATTATTTTTTGCGGTTTAGGGCAAAATTCGTTGTTATTAATTTAAAATCGGTTATTTTTACATGCATATTTACTGTTCCTTCTATGATTAAGATTTTCACATTGCTTTAGTTCTGGAAAATTGAATATTGTACAGAATATGCTATAAGCGACACTGGAAATGTAATGTCCAGATTTCTCGACATATTAAAATATAAATTGATTGATTTAGTTTATTTTACTTCACTTTCCTGCCACTTTTTGGTTAATCGCGAAGATGAAGATGAGAGATGACATGATGAAATTGATGATGCAATACTCACAAACATCCATGCCCAGGCCAGGATTCGAACCCGGGACCTCTGCGCGATATGCTAACCACTCCGCCACGGGGGGCGGCGTTATTAAAATATAAAGAATTCATATCGAGACAATTAAGAGTGTTCGTTTTAGATCTAATTGGGTCAGATAAATTAAATCGTGTTTGTATCTTCAAAAAGCAATCCTAACTATTGTGCAATGTGCCTACACGAACTCAAGGATCCTTTGAATAGTATAAGCTCACTTCCGCACCATGTTGTCACTTCTTGTGGTAACTCAACAGCATATCTTGTAAGAGTTCAATTCTATGCTGGCATATGAACTGCATATTTTCATAAGAGAACACTTCTGTTGGCATCCCAAATAGGGATGGATGGATATCGCTCAGAAGCGTGGGGTAAGGAAAGGCGGGGCAAGCGCCGCTTGCGTTGTTTTTTAAAACACTTTTGATATCTTAAGTCCGTGTTTTTCAATGCCTTTATATACCTTAGAATGGAATTTATTTACTATAAGATATTTACATTACAGAATTTTCAGTTCCCCTATTTCCTGTTCTATTGGCTTGAAACATAAACCGGCTGCACCCTTGACGACGTTGGGCGATGCGGTACGACTGACCGCGTTAGAGGAAGAGGACTGCTCGCCTTTCTCCCCACTTTTCGAGTGACTTATGCAGTTCTTGCATGGTCACTGTCCATTCCCGTTCACGAAGAAAAAAGGCCGAGGGCAAGCAACACCAAGACCGCATCTGTCTTTGGCATGGGTGTTGGAAAGAATTCGTCCACACGGGCCACAAGTGTTGCTAACTTCCAGAATTTTCTGCGCATCTGTAGCACCACCTCACGCGGTACGATTTTCATGTTTGAAACTCTATAGTAATTAACAAATTACATTATGAAGCTAGCCAGTGATCACCAGTCGTGTGCTATTTATAAGAAATAAAATCACAGCCGGTACTTGAACATATCCGTCATGTAGTCAGTTACTCGGAAATATGGAGGGTATGTAACACTGCAACTGCAGGTAGGGTGAAACGGAAGAAGCGTGGGTGCTGCGGAGCGTGTTGTTTTTTACTGTGATATTGTGCTGTGTTTTTATGTTCTTCGTGTAGTGTTTTTGTACCTGATGTAAAAGTATGATTCTACATTGAAAATTTCCGCCATGGTTGACATACCAGACGAGCCATCGATTTGCAGTGTTGCAGGTAAGGACTTGATTATTAGGGGCCTTCTTTCAAAACCATTCAGGGCGAGAACATAAGGTGAAAGGTTGGAGCTTGTGAACCATGAGCGACCGTGTCCTGAATTATTCATAACCAAACCAACTAAGAAAGATGGGAAAGTTTTCATTAGGCAGTTTAAAACATCTCAGTACAACAATATTATCTGGTTATGTGGCAGCAATGATCTTAATAAATTATTTTGTTCGCCATGCGTTTTATTCAGTACAAATGTAGGACCATGGAACTCAGTGGCGTGCCCAAAAGGGGGGGGGGGGGGTTGATGTGGGTTTTCGCCAAGTATTCCTAAAAAAAGAACGTCAAAAGTAGGAAAATATGACAAAATGAGGGCTGACTACCAAGGAAAAGTATACATAACCCCTCCCTTTCGAAAATCCTGAGCACGCCACTGATGGAACTGTACAGGCTACGGTGAGTGACTTGAGCAATTTTTATAATGCAGTGCAAAGACATGAACGTTCGCAGAATCACATCTGCGCTTGCATTCAGTAACTGAAGACAAGTCATGATTCATAATTCTAGCCAAGTAAGAAACCAAAACCCGTCCGTTTATTTAATATCAAAACTTTATGCTAATAGGATGTTTCTTATTTTCATGGTTAAAGAAGAACGTAATTTAATTTATAGTTGCCCTCAAATGTCAGGTAAATCATAATTTTCTTCATGGTTGGAATTTAAAAGTTATATCGAAAGGCTGTTTTCCTTCTTTAAAAACCGTGCAGCGAAGATTTGATTTTACGGTATGTATGCACATCACACACTCAAGCCCGATACGTCACCATTAAGCACATTATTGTAAATGGGGATGTGTCTAGGCCTATATTATATTTGAAATTGTTATAATTAACCGAAACGAAAAATTCACCCATCGCTTGCCTATCACGAAAGGTCACGGCACGCCCCTGCATAAGAATACATTACTGCTGTCAACTCAACAGCATATCTTGTGAGAGTATACTTTTGGTGGTAATTTGAAAGCATATTTTGTAAGAGTACACTTCTAGTGGCAACTCAACAGCATGTTTTGTAAGAGTTTGCTTCCAGTGTGAACTCAACAGCATATTTTGTGAGAGTACATTTATGGTGTGAACTCAACAGCATATTGCGTGAAAGTGTGCTTTTGGTGGCAACTTAACAGCATATTTTGTAAGAGTACACTTCTAGTGGCAAATCAACAGCATGTTTTGTAAGAGTTTGCTTCCAGTGTCAACTCAACAGCATATTGTGTGAGAGTGTGTTTTTGGTGACAACTTAAAACCATATTTGTACTTCCAGTGGCAACTCAACACCATACTTTGTAAGAGTATATTTTTGGTGAGAACTCAACAGCATATTGTGTAATTGTGTGTTTTTGGTAGAAACTTAACAGCATATTTTGTAAGAGTACACTTCTAGTGGCAACTCAACAGCATGTTTTGTAAGAGATTGCTTCCAGTGTCAACTCAACAGCATATTGTGTGAGAGTGTGATTTTCGTGGCAACTTAAAAGCATACTTTGTAAGAGTACACTTCTAGTGGCAACTCAACAACATATTTTGTAAGAATATATTTTTGGTGAGAACTCAACAGCATATTGTGTAAGTGTGTGTTTTTGGTGGCAACTTAACAGCATATTTTGTAAGAGTACACTTCTAGTGGCAAATCAACAGCATGTTTTGTAAGAGTTTGCTTCCAGTGTCAATTCAACAGCATATTGTGTGAGAGTGTGTTTTTCGTGGCAACTTAAAAGCATATTTCGTGCTTCCAGTAGCAACTGAACACCATATTTTGTAAGAGTATATTTTTGGTGAGAACTCAACAGCATATTGTGTAAGTGTGTGTTTTTGGTGGCAACTTAACAGCATATTTTGTAAGAGTACACTTCTAGTGGCAACTCAACAGCATGTTTTGTAATTGCTTCCAGTGTCAACTCAACAGCATATTTTGTGAGAGTACATTTTTGGTGTGAACTCAACAGCATATTGTGTAAAAGTGTGTTTTTGGTAGTAACTCAAAAGCATATTTTTTTAAGAGTACACTTCTGATAACAACTTAAAAGCATATTTTGTAAGAGTATACTTCTGGTAGCAACTCAACAGCTTATTTTCTACGAGTACGATTTTTGTAGAGTGTAAGTAGAGAGGTAGAAATAACCAAATTACAAAGCTGGAAATAAAAATTGGCTACTCCTCTGCCCCCAGCGGCATCTCTGTTTCTTATCAGCCAATTTTCGGTTTGGGGGAGAGTGGGGGAGGGGGTGGGGGAGGAGGGATGGTTGTCAACTCCACTTCGGAAGGGCAAACTGGGAGCCGAATTCGTTCCGAAATTTAATTTGGATCTCCAAACGGATCATGAATGAAACATGATGTCAGTAAATCAGCAATCAAAGCAGATGAGACCAAGTTTTGCGAGTGACAGGGACGTGAGGAGGGGGGCAACCTTATTAACTACACCACCCACGGACCGAAAAGCTAAATGAACTCTTCTCCGTCGATAGATTTCGTAATTGATCCCCCTGTTTTTCTTGCGGCCTGTTTTGTGTCGTATACTGCCGTTCCTCTTTTTTTTTAAAAAAAAAAAAACACAGGGTGCTCGTGAAGTCCCTTACCTTTATGATGAAAAACATGATTCTTTTTTTTTTTTTAAATGAAAAGTTTTAATCCATGAATGGCCAAGAAGTTTACAATGCAATTGAATACAATTCTCATCCTCCATTCAGAAACTGATTAGTGTAATTTCATTGAATAGGAATGGTAGGACCTGTACGGTGAATGTCCATTAAAATTCGAGGGCAGATCGAGTCGAGACAGAAGTTTGTGAAACTTACCACCCGAGACTCTTACTTACGTTCCACTTAACCGAACAAAACTTGTTTATAATAACGAAGTACGAAGACGTTTCCGCATTTGATTGGACGCACGGAACCTGATAACTAAGAGACCTGAATTATTCGCGGCGTTAATTTATTGGAAACATTGGTGTTATTAATTGATTTCTCCAAAACTGGTGCCATTTTTATTAATTTTGCGCTATTTTTTTTCAAAAATCGGTGTTATTGTTCATATTTTAGGCGTTATTTTCAAAACAATAGGTTATTGTTCATATTTTAGGCGTTATTTTCAAAATAATAGGTTATTGTTCATATTTGAGGCGTTATTTTCAAAACAATAGGTTATTGTTCATATTTTAGGCGTTATTTTCAAAACAATAGGTTATTGTTCATATTTTAGGCGATATTTTCAAAATAATAGGTTATTGTCCATATTTTAGGCATTATTTTCAAAATAATAGGTTATTGTTCATATTTTAGGAATTATTTTGAAAATAATAGGTTATTGTTCATATTTTAGGCGTTATTTTCCCAAAGAACGGTGATATTTCACCCACTCTAGCCAGTGGCGTGCCCAAGGGGGGTTAATGGGAGTTATAACCCTCCCTTTGGCCCAGCATTCCTAAATAAGAACGTTGAAAGCATAAAAGATGACGAAATGAGGGCTGACTACTAAAAAAAGCATACATAACCCCTCCCTTTTAAAAATCATGGCCACGCCACTGACTCTAGCCTTCTTAAACCCGAAGGTTCATGGTTGCAGCAACACAAACCTTCCATCTGTCCCTACTGGGCAAGACCAATCCTATCTTTTCCGTCCTTACCGATTTCCTTTAGGTTCATCTCAACGTTATCCCTCCATCTTCGTCTTGGCCTTCCTACTGGGCTCTTAGAATCAGGTTTCCCAACAAGAATCCTGTAAACTCTTCTTTTCTCTCCCATTCGCCCACCTAAGTCTTCTTGATTTAATCATTCTAATAACGTTGATATTTATATAACTCAAGTGTTTGTGCCAACCCAATGTTCTTCAAAAGTTGGCGCCCCTGAGTGAAAAAGTAATATGACACTTGAATTTTTTGACTGGCCATGAAATATCAGTCTGACAAGGTTAGCTTCCGTTCTACTGCTTCCCGATCGCGAAACAACTTCAGTCCATTTTGGCGACAGTGTCGGGACAGTCTGTCCCACGCCGCTACACTCGGAAAAACAAGCCGCCACTGCACCAAACGGCTCGGTGTTTCACGGATGATAAAGCGCGGATATTCGCGTCTAATCCTCTTAGCCCAGCATCCGATCCACGCGGCTTCTGTTTGGCCGTGGTCAGCACCCCGAGGAGCTTCAATGGGCCCCGCACAATGGTCAATTGGTCAAACGACCTCGTCCAGCGGGGAGGCATTGTGTGCCGCTATTTACTTGCAGACCCTTCTTCAGGGACAGGGTTTCCAACTGCGACCCCTTTTCCTAAAGCCAGTCTCACACGGCAGTTAGGTACGTCCTCACTTCGCCATCGACTTCTAGCTTCGTGTGAGAGCTTTATCTTATTCAGTTCCAGACAGAATTCGAACCCTTCTTTATTCCATCGTTAATACCATAGAACCACCGATCAGAATTGAGGAGCACACTGGCCAGCTGAAGTAAGGAGTAGAAGAAGAAGAAAGGCAATAGATGTTCGACTGTTTACACTGGCAGTTTCAGGATTCGTGAACAAGGGGTACGATAAGCAATACAGCCCCCCCCCCTTTATACTAAATATTTTCTAGCAATTTTATATATTGTATCTGTATGACGACTTTTTTGTAAGTTTAATAATACAGTATAATTAACGTAAGAACTTTTTGGAATATACAGCACTAGTAAGAAGGATCCCATATTATACAGACATATTTCTATATGCTTCTAACGAAACTATTAACATTTACAATGGTCGTTCAAGGTTGACCGGGACTTTTATTTCTGCAGAGGAAATAGGTAGCAGAAGAAACACCAAACTATGTCAGTTTTTCAGGTATTTTCTTGCGATGGACTTTCGTACAGCACCACTCAACAATGTGGAGTAATACTGGGCATTAATCGTGCTCCCTTTGTCCAGAAAATCCACATGGATAACGCCCTTCATGTCCCAGAAGACACTTTCCAGCGGACGGCTGCGTTTTGCTTTTCTCGGGGGGCGGGGAACCTTTATGCCGCCACTCCATGCTGCGTCTTTTGGTCTCTGGGGTTGAATTGTGCAACCATGTTTCATTACACGTTCATGGATTGCAACAATTCATCACCTTCTGCTCGAAACCGATTCAGAAGCTGTATACAGACCGTCCTGCGTGTCTACTTCTGATCGAATGTCAGCTGGCAGGGAACCCACCTTGCACAGATTTTGCGGAAGCGTAAGTGGTCGTGAATGATTGTCTCAACACTCCCGACACTGATATTCACCTCGGCAGCAATATCCCGCACTGTTACTTGCCGGTTCTCAAGAATCATTTGCTCAACACGTGCAGTGTGACTGCAGTCGGGCGAATGTGTCCATGCGCTTCATTTGTCACCAGCTCCCGTCCTTCGCGAAACTGCTCACACCATTCGTACACTCTTGTCCGCGACATCGTTTGTTCACCATACTGTGCTTGCAATCGTCTGAAAATCTCAGCTGGTTTCACTTTCTCCTTCACGAGAAATTTGATTACACACCGCTGCTCCACAGCCACAGACACACTGCTTGCCGCCATGTTCGCTGCAACTGCTGCGCATGCGCGAAATACGTCATGCCGGGCGCTAGTTACTCGCGAAGGAATACATTACGTCACCCGCACGTTTCATCATGATCCGGCTATTCATCGATTTTTTACGTACGAAAATCCCGGCCAACCTTGAACGACCCTTGTATCTCACCGACCCACAAATGCCATTGCTTTCATTTGCTTGCCCGACGACAACCGGATGCTGCGAACGTTTGATGACGTAAGCCCCTGTCAGTGTTTCAACCCCCCTTTTTTCTTTACTATGCTTGCCTACCATAACCAAACCTAACCTAACCTTATCGGAAATGGTTCGTGAGGCTATCCGTGAATGTTTTGTGGGGCTATCGGTCAGTTACTGTGCATAATGGTTCGCGGGGCTATCCGTGTAGTGTTCGTGGGGCTATCCGTCAGCTACCCATGTTAAATGTATAATTTCCACCGGTGACGAACACAACCGTAGGTATTTTTCGGTGAAGAAGGTTGAAACACTACATATCCACAACGTGAGTCAAGATGTGCCAGCCTTAATGTGTTACGGAAGCGAAGAAAGGAATAAAAAAAACACTCAGAATGTGAAAAATTGCGTTTCTTTTCGTGTAAAAAGCATAATGGCACTTTGAACTATGTTCCGCAATCCACAATTGGTAAGTACGAACCATGCGAAACCCAAAATATCCGATTTTAATGTGTCTCCGATCTATGAAACTGTTACCGAAAATTCTTTTTTTCTAAACTTTCAATTTGCTACATACTGGGACTGATCTTAAATACGTAATGTCTCTTGCAAATTTTTCAGGTGCTGCCATCTAGCGTTCAACGCTTCGGGTTTGTCAATTTCTGAAAATCCGATGAAATGGAAGAAACAGTTGCCACGGACGACGCCAGTGAGGTGTGAAGGGGTGCTTGCCCGCCAACTCTTAATTTTAAGTTTGGAATAACCACAAAATATAATTTATGGCAACCAAATATTTGTTTAAGCAGGCGATAATAAACACCCAGTGGCGGCGAATGGGGGGGGGGGGGGGCAGATGCCATCGCAAAACTTTTCGCAACTTTTTTTCTCCCGCACTATGCTAAACCTTATCTACAAATTGAAATTACTGCCTTTGCCCTCCCCCCAGTATTGTCACCTTGACCCCCGGTTTTGGAACCCAATCGCTGTCACTGTTAAAACACCAGTACTAAATGCTATTTAATTATTGTGCACATTTGCTTATGGCTCCCAAATAATTTCTTCTAAATTACCAAATTTATTAAATTTTACTTTCTTTTCGTCCAGTTACCAGAAAGCTTAACAAGGCGTGTTTTGTTAATTAAACTGATAATACTTATAACTTTTACAGTGTTATTTTAAACTGTGACTTGTGAAAAGCATATCGCCATTCTGAGCGTAGAATGTTAGGTACTGAAGAAGGACAAATATTATTGTATATTCCTATATAGGAATCCAGTAATACTAACTTGAAAGGGGAAGGCACATTTACTTCACTGTACATCTTGTTGTGGAAGTGAAAGCAAGAAAAATGAAAACACGTTACTAGTTTACCAGGCCCGTACCCACTGGAGGGACCGTGGGGGCCACCCCCCGAACCATGAATTGCGGCCGTTTATTGCAAATGTTAACAGGACAATCTCTTCAATTTCAATTTGTTCCTTTGCTACTCCCCTTATGGCCGTATGAATTTTAAAACGTTTGGCGGTTGAAGGAATACCCCGATCACTAGTAACGGATACTTGGCTCCCGGAATCCACAAGAAACCTCTGACGTTGTTCCCCTAACACTGTGTTAATGTAAATTAATTCCTCATAGGGGAAGGTAGAGACTGAAATTTGTTTTCCACCAAAATCTGCGCATACGTCTCTTCTATGGGCAGTCACTGATCGTTTAAAGCCTCAGTAGTTATGCACCCGCGTTGAGGTCGATAAATCAATTTATTGGAAAAGATCGATCAAAGATCAATTGGTGACCAAGCTGTGTGGGCAAGCAAGGGTGGGGGTTTTGAGCGTTTTGATTGGTTGTTGGGAAAAAGGGGGCGGCGCATAATGATATGGGTTTCCTGTTGTTAATGAGGAGATTGATAAGTGTTTCCGGTCGGGAGTTGATTGACGGTTTTGGGGGGGCGTTTGCGGTTTGAGGTGTTTGATAAGTTTGAGATTGCGGGAAGTGTTTCCTGTTGTTAATGAGGGATTGATATGGGTTTCAGGAAAAGTGAGCGTCTGGGTGATGAGTCATTCCGGGGAGGAGGAAAAGTAGGCTACGCGGTGACGGTTGGTTTTCTCCGAATTGGAGTATGTGTTTTCGTGGGAGTCACGTGACTGTGACGTCACAAAATGGAAGTCACGTATCCAGATTATATTATTAAATTATTATTAATTTAAATATTAGTATTATTATTATTATGAATTGTTTTAATTTCTGTGACGCCATTTTGTTTTTGTTATGTTATTTTGGTGTGTGACGTCATATATAAATTGGAGTACGTGTTTCCGGTGTTTGAAAACAGATGGCGTTGATGAGTCTGAAATTCGCGGATTATTATTATTATTATTAATTGACTTAATTTCTGTGACGCCATTTTGTTTTTGTTATGTTATTTTCGTGTGTGACGTCATATATAAATTGGAGTACGTGTTTCCGGTGTTTGAAAACAGATGGCGTTGATGAGTCTGAAATTCTCGGAATTGGGTACGTGTATCCGGTGTTTGAGGAGAAATGGCGTTGATGAGTCATTCTGGGAAATTACCCAGTTTTCGTCCTGTAGTCAAAATGTAAGAATTAAAACGCTTTTCAGGCTCTGAAAAGCATAATAATTCAACATTTTCCTGAAGATCATCTCTGGTTTGCTTTGGGGAGAAAATGAGTTTCAAAAGAGTATTAGCATAGAACGCGAATTTTTCGAAAACCCAAGTTTTCGGCCTAAAGTCAAAATGTAAGAATTAAAACGCTTTTCAGTCTCTGAAAAGCATAATAATTCAACATTTTCCTGAAGATCATCTCTGGTTTGCTTTGGGGAGAAAAAGAGTTTAAAATTAGTATTAGCACTGAACGCGAATTTTTCGAAAAACCCAGTTTTCGTTACTTAGTAAAAATGTAAGAATTAAAACGCTTTTCAGGGTCTGAAAAGCATAATAATTCAACATTTTCTTGAAGATCATCTCTGGTTTGCTTTGAGGAGAAAATGAGTTTGAAAAGAGTATCAGCATTGAACGCGAATTTTTCGAAAAAAACAGTTCTCGTCCTATAGTCGAAATATAAGAATTAAAACGCGAAGCCACTTTTGGAGTTCTTATTTCGTCGAATAAAATGTAGCATAATACTGATGAACCCCCTGTACATGGTGTTTATAAAATGAAAATAACTATTGGTAGTATGAATTGTAAATAAAGTAAAATGTGTAAAATGTTCTGAATTTTCAAGCTCTTATTTCGCCGAATAAAATACAGCATAATACTTATGGAGCCCGCTGTACATGGTGTTCTTAAAATGAAAACAAATATTGGTAGTATGTATTGTAAATTGAGTAAAATGTATAAGTTCTTCCTGAATTTTGAATCTCTTATTTCGTCGAATAAAATACAGCATAATACTTATGGAGCCCACTGTACATGGTGTTCTTAAAATGAGAACAAATATGGGTAGTATGTATTGTAAATTGATTAAAATGTGTAAGTTTTTCTGAATTTTGAAGCTCTTATTTCGTCGAAGAAAATACAGCAAAATACTTCTGGAGCCCACTGTATATGGTGTTCTTAAAATGAAAACAAATATTGGTGGAATGTATTGTAAATAGAGTCAAATGTGTAAGTCTTGTCCAAGTAATAAATAGAGCGGTGTTTACATACAAAAGTAATGTCATTATTATTGCGTTGCACTATACTATGAATATTGTAAGAAATAATGCTGATTTAGAAGCCGCTTTTAATTTTGGGGTTCTTTTTTCGTCGAATAAAATATAGCATAAAACTGATGGACCCCACTGTACATGGTGTTTTTAAAATGAAAATAACTATTGGTAGTATGAATTGTAAACGATGATGATTCTGGTAACTTCACAATCCCCTAATCCTTTATATACCACCCTTCCGATCTACGTCATCGATACACATTGCTCGCATCCGTTCCCTCAAAGCGTCCAACGCCCACGTGCCTCGTCGGTCCTCCTCTTTTCCCGGTATACTATGAAACTCCACCTCCTCCGAGAACACAACTTTTTTTATTCTATTCACATCCTGCCTCTCGGAAACTTTTTTTCCCTTTTGCCCGCTCTCCATTCCGTCGCCTACTAACGTATCCTGCACACAATCATATCTTATCAACGTTCCCACGAACTTCTACACGCCCATTCCAAGAAACACCCGACATTTCCCGACACGTGTTCCACAATCTCTTCAACATCCCAACACATTTCCTTTCCAACTCCTTTATCTTCTCAACCGTCGACTCTTATCAACTTCAACAGTCATTTTTGAACTGATGTTTGTAATCCGTTTTATGCACCAAGGGTGATCGAAACAGAAATAAACGGGGCTTGGTATAAGTTGTCTTATGTAGTGATTGAGTGACTTATTGAACTGTTTGAAACCTGTTTTATGCAGCGAGGATGAACCGTTTTATGCACCGAAGCTGATCGATAGAGAAATATACGAAGGTGTGGTATATTTTTTGAAAATTTAAAATCGCTGTATCTCCGCTACTAATTGTGTTCTTAAAATGAAAACAAATATTGGTAGTATATATTGTAAATAGAGTAAAATGTGTAAGTCGTGTCCAAGTAATAAATAGAGCGGTGTTTACATACAAAAGTAATGTTATTATTATTGCGTTGCACTATACTATGAATATTGTGAGAAATAATGCTGATTTAGAAGCCACGTTTAATTTTGGAGTTCTTATTTGGTCGAATAAATGCAGCATAATACTGATGTGATACATGGTGCTTTTAAAATGAAAGGAACTATTGGTAGTAAGAATTGTAAATAAAGTAGAAAGTGTAAAATGTTCTGAATTTTCAAGCTCTTATTTCGCCGAATAAAATACAGCATAATACTTATTGAGCCCGCTGTACATGGTGTTCTTAAAATGAAAACAAATATTGGTAATATGTATTGTAAATTGAGTAAAATGTGTAAGTTCTTCCTGAATTTTGAATCTCTTATTTCGTCTAATAAAATACAGTAAAATACTTATGGAGCCCGCTGTACATGGTGTTCTTAAAATGAAAACAAATATTGGTAGTATGTATTGTAAATAGAGTTAAATGTGTAAGTCGTGTCCAAGTAATAAATAGAGCGGTGTTTACATACAAAAGTAATGTTATTATCATTGATTTGCACTATACTATGAATATTGTAAGAAATAATGCTGATCTAGAAGCCACGTTTAATTTTGGAGTTTTTATTTGGTCGAATAAATGCAGCATAATACTGATGTGATACATGGTGTTTTTAAAATGAAAGGAACTATTGGTAGTAAGAATTGTAAATAAAGTAGAATGTGTAAAATGTTGTGAATTTTCAAGCTCTTATTTCGCCGAATAAAAGACAGCATAATACTTATAGAGCCCGCTGTACATGGTGTTCTTAAAATAAAAACAAATATTGGTAGTATGTATTGTAAATAGAGTTAAATGTGTAAGTCGTGTCCAAGTAATAAATAGAACGGTGTTTACATACGAAAGTAATGTTATTACTAATGCGTTGCACTATACCATGAATATTGTAAAAAATAATGCTGATTTAGAAGCCGCTTTTGGAGTTCTTATTTCGTCGTATAAAATGTACACCCCTGTACATGGTGTTTATAAAATGAAAAGAAATATTGGTAGTATGTATTGTAAATTGAGTAAAATGTGTAAGTTTTTTCTGAATTTTGAAGCTCTTATTTCGTCTAATAAAATACAGTAAAATACTTATGGAGCCCGCTGTACATGGTGTTCTTAAAATGAAAACAAATATTGGTAGTATGTATTGTAAATAGAGTTAAATGTGTAAGTCGTGTCCAAGTAATAAATAGAGCGGTGTTTACATACAAAAGTAATGTTATTATCATTGCGTTGTACTATACTATGAATATTGTAAGAAATAATGCTGATTTAGAAGCCGCTTTTAATTTTGGGGTTCTTATTTCGTCGAATAAAATATAGCATAATACTGATGGACCCCACTGTACATGGTGTTTTTAAAATGAAAATAACTATTGGTAGTATGAATTGTAAACGATGATGATTCTGGTAACTTCACAATCCGCTAATCCTTTATATACCACCCGTCCGATCTACGTCATCGATACACATTGCTCGCATCCGTTCCCGCAAAGCGTCCAACGCCCACGTGTCTCTCTTATCTTCTTCCTGTCCTGGTACACTATACACAGTCACTTCTTCCGCGAAACTACTCTTTTTGCTCTCTTTATTTTCTTTACATCTAGACTCTCGGACTCCTTTTTCTCTTTTTGCTGTTCTTCCTCCATTATATGCTAGCAGACTTTTATTCTCCTTTTCTTTAACAGTATGATGATGTCATAACCTCTTCTTTATCACCAGACACATTACCATTCCACCCACCCCATTCCAACAAACACGCCACACATATCGCTCACTAATTCCAAGAATTGTAGCTATACAAGTGACGGATTCAACCGATATTGCAAATTCGTTTCATGCACTATGGCTAATCGAAACATAAATACATGAGGGCGTGGTAGAAAATGTGGTATTTTCTTGAAGGTCCGATCGAATGACTGATTGAACCGATGTTTCAAATTTGTTTTATGCACAGAGACTAATCGGAACAGAAATATAGGAGGGCATTGTAAAAATGTGGTACCTTCTGGAGTTATTTTGACCGTAGACCCCTTCCATGTACTCTATGAAAAGGTCTTGATGTGCAGATTCCGAATCTACAATTGCCTTCACGCTAGTTCAATTAGGACCGGCTAAACAGCCCTTTAAAATTTTCCGGACAGGTTTTTCAATTTTTCAAATTTACCTACAACAACTAGCTGACAATAAAGATCACCCACGATTACTGTATAATATTATACAATTAATTGTCATCTCAGCTCGTCATGACAATGGGGGCCGCCATGTTGGTTTTTGTTATTTTGACCGTAGACCACCGTCCATATACTCTATGGAAAGGTATTGACGTAAGATTACGAATCTACAATTGCCTTCACTCTAGTTCAATTAGGGCCGGCTGGACAGTTCTTTAAAATTTTCCGGACACGTTTTTTCAAATTTTCAAATTTACCTACAACAACTAGCTGACAATAAACATCACCCACGATTACCGTGTAATATTATACAATTAATTGTCATCTCAGCTCTTCATGACAATGGGGGCCGCCATCTTGGCCGCCATGTTGGTTTTTGTTATTTTGACCGTAGACCACCGTCCATATACTCTATGGATAAGTCTTGACGTACAGATTCCGAATCTACAATTGCCGTTACTCTAGTTCAATTAGGGCAGGCTGGACAGCCCTTTAACATTTTCCGGACAGGTTTTTCAACTTTTCAAATTTACCTATCTTATGCCTCTCAAAACACTACTTCGATAAAAGTTGGAAACAACCGCCTACGCGCCTAAAAGTTCGCTTTCTCTTATCGCCTCGAACGCTTTTTGAAAGGCATAAGATACAAGCTATTAGCACGGTTGGGTTCACCATCGGGTATCGAAGAAGGGACCACCTTGATCATAACGTGACGAAATTAACATTACCTATACTTATGTTCTTTACCACTATTGGCCTCCCCGATTGCGTAGTGGCAACAGCTTCGTCATCTTGTAATAAAAGGGTCCCGGTTTCGATACCCGGTGGAAGCACGTAGTGGTTCGGATCCCACTTTAAACTGTAAGTCCAGTCCCAATTAGCCTTAATGTGCATAAAGTGGACTTAAAACACCAACTCAATCAATCTTTACCACTATTCCTTTACCTTCGCGATAATACAAAAGTGGTAAAACATAGATCACATGACATCACAAACTATACCTTATCATATGCATCCTTTTGCAACTTCTTTCCCAGTATGGCGTGCCAATACTCCATATTTCACCAAATATCACTTAAGTGATAACAAATCCGTCTTGACACATTTTTCAATTACCAATCATCCGATTTGTAACAATATATCACATGACTTGTAGAAACTGTTCAATTTCCAAAAATATAATTCACCCTGGAACATTTTCGGATAATAATTCATGCTCAATATTATAAAAAGTTTGTTCTCTGATCAAATTCAACACACGCCCATTTCTTACTTCCATTCATTCCCAACTGTTTTCCCTATTCACTATTAAGTCCTCCAGATTGTTCCAACGGTTTTTCTTATCAAGGTACGAAAAAGACATATAAGGGGAATATAAGATGTCCGTAAGCGAATGTCATCGAGTATCGAACCAGGGATCCCTTTAATAGTTTCAAACTTGTCGTCAAAAGTAAGTTTACTGTTCAGGTTTCTGCTAATCAAAGGTTTTGTGTTATGTTTAATTGCTTTATCGCAGATCTGTGTGAATCTAATGGAAAAGAAAACGCAACAGTGCAGTAAAAAATATAATCTCTTTCATTCTCAACATTTTCCCACTATCACCATTAAAAACCACCCCCTGCTTTGTCGCAGCTCTGGTGGCTGCGATAGGAACATTTACTTTCCTGTTCAGACTGACAGCCTCTTCAACATATTTCCAGTTCATTAAACGGTGTCCTGATTGTTGATTTGATTGATTGATTTAGTTTATTTTACTTCGCGTTTTGTGCCTCTTGGCTAATTTGCGAAGATGGGGATGAGTGATGAAATGATGAAATTGATGAATGGACATTCACAAACAACCATGCCCGACCGGGATTCGAACCCGGGACCCTTGGCGTCGCAGCGCGATGTGCTAATCACTCGGCCACAGGGTCGGGCGGTTGATGAATACGACTCCTCCGATCATTATATTTGGGTCAGTCATTTTATCGAGAAAATCTTTCAATTCCTTGATGATGGTTGTCTGAGAAAGGTTGTGCCGTTAGCAGAACTTGCCCCATAAAATGTTAAGGCAAAGTTTAGCCAGAGTACGTTTTCCAGGATTGACTTCGATACTGGTTTCTTCCAATAGAATAACCTTCTTATCGAAATATTCCTGTATGTACTTCTTCTTATCCTCGTCGTTCTGACACCATGAAGGCTAGCCGTTCGCTTCCTGTTTTATTTTCAAGAAGGTGTTGACATAACCAGCAAAAAGTCCTCCAGTTTTTGTGACAGGGCCGTACATGGATGTTTTATACTTCCACACATCCGACAACACTTTGTAGCCTAAACTGCAAGCTTTACGCACTTCGGCGATGACCCAAATCGCCGAAAGTGCACGTTGTTCATCGGAATGCTGGCATTTTAATCTGATAGCACATTCCTTACACAATATAAACATTTAAAAGTTGGAAACAACCGCCTACGCGCCTTAAAAATTCGTCTCTTATTGCCTCGAGGAATTTAACGTTCATTAGCAAACACACACTTTTACATACACACACGCAATACACGCATACAACGTCAAACCGGTCAAATACTTAGTATAAAATAAAAATATGGTGCTTCCAATCCAACAAAACTCACCGCCACTTTACCTGCCTTTCCCCTTCCGTGACAGAAATAGTGCTCCATTATTACAGTTGGCAACACTAGTTACTAGCTAGCCAATGAACATGCACTGCATAAAAGAAGCAACCACTACGCCGTGCTATATTGCCACATTACCGTCCCTGCCGAACGGTGTGAACCGCGAGCTGGAGCGCTATTCAATTGTTTTCAATGATGTTTGCGCGAGTGTGTCCAGGAATGGAATGACAATATGGCAACAATAGCGAAGGTTTTCGAGCAGGGTAGAACACGTGATGCTAAGAGAGAGGGAGACGAAACAAAAATTCGTTTCTACGCAACGGCAAATTTATGTGTGATGCACTCTATTCTTCATTTTCTTGCTAGACAGCCAGCTCCAAAGGACATAGTTCATTCGCATTCGGAGAAAGATGACGAAGTTCTGCAAAGATCCGCAGGAACTGAACTTAAGCGTTTCAACAGGAAAACTCAGCGATATAACACAGAATGTAAGAGTGTCCTTTTGGATCAGAATCACAGATTTCATTGGACAATATTTTTGTGCTTGTAAGTTTGCCTTCAGACGACATCAAAGTGAGTTGAGTGTCAATCACATAGAATGGAAGGCAAGCAGTGACAACAATGACTTTGGAATGGTGGAATATTTCTTGCTAAAACATCTTGAAAGAGAATCCGAGGACAAAGGTCAGGCAGACGATAGACAAGAACATACAGAAGTATGCGATGCAATGACGAAAGAAAAAAAGCAATGTATAGAAGGGAAGAAGATATACCCATTTCAAAGTATATGGACCAGTGTACCCAAACGAACTATACAAAACGAGAGAAGTTTTTCATGGAATATCATTATATGAACATTCACTTTCTAAGAATAAAGGAGGAGCCGTGTACGGAGGAAATAGGATTTGATGTGGTGCAGAAGTTGCGCACTTTACACAGGAGTGACGATGTGAGAATGATTAAGTTAAGACAAACGGCTTCGCAACTGATCCAGGAGTCTGACTCCATTAAATACACGGTGAAAACTTTTGCAAAGAGAGTCGAAGGTCAGTATCAAATGACTGGAGTAAGAATCGAACAAAGCACTGAAGATGTGAGGTGGCTAGATCTTCCAGACGACAAAGGGCTCGAGTGGAATTTCTCTAGAGCAGAACACCAGAGAAATATTTCTGAGCGTGCGCGAAGCTTTGTAGAAGTACGCAGAGGCTTGCGGCATCTTAACCAATACAGCCCGGAAGGAGAAAAGCGAGACAAGGCAGAACAGGCTGAACATATTTCCAAAGATGATCTTTGCGATTTCTACGCCTGGACCATGGAGACCCTCAGAAGTTTGGAGGACACCGTCAAGAACGTTGAGGAGGCCCCACACACTTTTTCCGGCGATACCCTCCGAATAATGTTCGACGTGCGAGATCAGTACCGCAACGTTATGAAGAACGTGGTGTCGAAATTCAAGAAGTCTGTGTCTGACAAAGTTAAAGAAAAGGAAATTCTATGTCGAACAGTTGATAAACTTCTTGCGGAGACAGAAGCGAATTATAAGTTGTTATGGAAGCAAATCATCATCAGATACGAGAAAATTCTGATATCTAAACAGAAAAATGAGGCTCAAGAACGTTCAAGTTGAAGCCAGTATCTTCGAATCAGAAGCAGCAGAAGAAGGATGAAACCGGATTTCGATCAAAAATTAGTAAAAGAAAATGGAAGAAACAGGACAGGCAGCATGGACGGTTAAACACAGACGGGAAGAGGAAGAGTGAAGTGAAGAGAGTGAAGAGAGAATCATTTTTCAGGAAACAAGACAAGAAGAGTAAAGACGGTAAAAAGAATCGAAAATCTAGCCAATACGCAGAAACTTTTCCAAATGAAGGAACTTTCAAGGATAGAGAACTTCTTCGAGATGACCAACAACCTCAAGAAGACGAGCGTCCTAACTTTATTAGGTGAATTCGAAGATTGCTATGCATGTGTTAATAAAAAAACTGGAAGCGTGTATCAATATAACTACTTTGAAATAAATTACAGTATTACAATACTAACAGAAATAAGACTGAAATTTAGGAATATCTTTGTTAGTTGATTTAAATAGTTAAAAGTCACAAAAAATTGAAAAATAGTCAATGGTGAGAAAATAAACATGATTTCTCTCTAACACTCTCACACGCACATACATGTGTATGTACTATGTGTGTGTGTTATGTGTGTATGTATGTATATATAACTCTGTGTGTGTGCGGTTGTTTAAATATGCATAAAATCAATTTCAGTTACCTTATGCTGATTTCATACGCCCTGGATTAATCACCATAATGATTGATGATAAATGATTAATTGATGGAGTAGAGGACGCTTGTGGGACATTTTGCAAACCATGAGCGAACAACATTCGCCACACACATGTCATTTGTACAAAAGTGAAACGCAGTGTCAGAACAGGTTCTCTTTTATTACAACTTCGATTCATTTGCGCCACCAATCAAAACATTTAAGAAAAAATGCTATGTAGTATGATATGTTTATAGTGCTGGATGGCAGAGACCTTCTACAATGTTCGAAACTGGACTTTGGCAATTCGGCGCCATTTTGGCTCCTAGTTCACTAAACTTAGTCGCCCAATTGAGGCGTTGCGGATAAGAAAGGGCGAACTCAACAAACGTGCATTGTGAGGGAAATCCGTTTCAAGTTGTCAAGCACAGTGCGAACTCCACAAATACTTTGAAAATAACGCATGAAACATTCCGATCTACTGTTACCAAGTTTTTGTGGAGTTCGCACTGTGCCTGACAATTTGAAACGCATTTCCCTCTTTCCTTCACAATGTACGTTTGTTGAGTTCGCCCTTCGTATCCGCAACTCCTCAATTGTACCTCAATTAAAAAAGAAAATAATTAATGTTTGAAAGACATGAACATTCCTTTAAAATTTGGTAGGGGTTGAAATACTACAACAATTAAATTAATTGGATTCGCAATTTATTTGAAACGTATTGTAGTTTGAAAAACCCTATTTTATACAAACGTTGTCTCAAATGTCCCATTTGATGTTCATATGAGATGGACATGCCATGTCCAAAAGGAAAAGTGAACATTAGTAAAACATATAATATTTTAATCGCTACTTAATGCCATTGTATAAAAATTAACTGAACGAGAGCGGGAATTTCCAATAAATATTACTCTTTTTGGAAGTTACATACATAAGCTATTTTACATATCTCGTACCATACTTCTCAATATCACCAATTTCGACTGGTGGATTCACACAGTGCTTTGGATCCCACTTTAAACTGTAGGTCCAGTACCGATTAGCCTATCTGTGCATAAAAGTGGACTCAAAACTCAAAATCAAACTCAAAATTTACCAATTTCGAAACATAAAAAGAAGAACGAGCATCTGGTTATGGCTGTGGGGAAAACAAACAAAAGACACTCTGTTCGTCACCAAAACATCTAAGTTTATTTACCAAAAGTGGCGACTTAAACATTTTATATAAGAACAAATTCAAAACTTCTAGTCACATTTTGCGACTTGCAACTGCTAATTTCAAGCACTGGTCTCCTATTAACAGCACTTCATTGGTTTAACTATGACAAGTATATAATATATGTTTCGTACTGAAATATGTGTGCATAATACAATGCACGTAGTAATTTATCCATCCCTGCAGAGAAAATAAAGAACCATCTAAATGTTTAAAGGTTAAAGGATTTGTTATTAAATTTTAGTTGGCTAACATGCAATATTCTCTTTCGGTTAATAACTTGTGTTTAATGTTCCAAACACTAACTAAACATTAGTTTCCTTCTGACTTCAAGGTTGTTTCCCCTAGTTCCGTGGTGTCGGGCTTTCTAGGTGATACTGCACGTACATATGAGTTAAAGAAGTGAATCTGGTGTTGCTGAACAAACACGCGCACGTATAAACACTGAAGAAAGTAAATAAAAGCTTTGACACTTCCTTTCACAATACTTGTATTTCCTGTTACACACACACACACACACACACACCCACCCACACACACACACACACACACCCACACACACACATAGCTATATATATATATATATATATATATATATATATATATATATATATATATATATATATATATATATATATATATATATATATATATATATATCCATATGTGTATCTTAGCGATTATGTGTGTAAGGTGCGAACTTCTGCTAAGGCGACCAAAAGTCAACCTCACTTCCACTCTAGACTGAATTTTGCAGACGACCGAGGCTCTGGTGACTGGCACTATGTCCAATATGATTCGGTATGTTGTCCTGTGTTTTGTCCCTATATGTGCTGAGTGTCTCCTTGCAGTCTCAGCTTTTAAACGGTCAGAAAATTTTAAGACTATAGTTACAACACGACATTACAGTTATGGTATTTTAGTTATGGTAAGGGGCTGGACACCGTATAGTGTGACGGCTGCAAAATAGCCTTAGTGCTGACGCACCCAAAATTTTAAAATCAAATCAAATCTTAGCGATTAACCATAAGTGGCAAAAAAACGAGAAATAGTAAACCAAATCAATGAATCAGTGAGTATATTCCAGGGAGTTATATACCCACTTTTATCTATTTGATTCCTAGGGGAATTGTCCCATTAATACCGACGATTATATTATATTCATTACGTTAGTACAGTACAGTGAACATGGGTAATAACATCATATGTAGATTAGTACACAAAAGACTAGGAAAAAAAATTGTAAGATATAAAGAAAGAGATAACGTAAAACATTAGAGTATTAAAATACTCGAAACCAGAGGCCGAATTGGAAATAAATTAATGCCGGTATGCACAGACCTCTCTTTTGATGTAACCTTTTATTTTTCAGTCCTTACGTTTTTAGCACTTTGAAGTTTAACTTCAGTTATATCGCGTTTGTTGGAAGCATGGGCGGAGTTAGCTAGGGGCTAGGGCGACTAAGACCCCCCCACATAACCCGACATTATCCCCCCCCAAACGCATGCGACCTATGCACAAAATAATTAAGGAAAGATAATCTGCTCAAAATAAAATTCGTCACGAAACTTTACATTTTAGAATTAACAATATTGTGTATTATTCTTGTGGTGTGACAGTAACACTTAAGAGAAGTTCATAAGTATCTCTTGATGTAGAAGTGAGCAGAAGGTAGGTCCAGAGAGCGATTTGTAGGGGAGACCGCCACAGTCCTCACTTTCTGGTTACGAATGACATTCCAACCAGCAATACTAATTTCTCACTTACTTAGTATGTAAACCAACACTGCATGTTGTTGATGTAACGATATGTTTTGTGATTATTTAACATAATTGATTTTTGCAGCTATTATTTATTGGGCAATACTTTTATATTTTCTTTAGTTCTCTATAAAGTTAAAGTCCATGTGCAAAATACACATCTCTCGTTAATCCGTTTTCCTTAGATATAATGTTGCTCAATAAATGTTGGCAAAACTGATATGCTGATGTTCATTCCTATTTTGTTTCTGATTTGTCAATAGGCAGTACTGGACTACAATCTGAAGAAACGAAATTTGGGATGCTGTTGATTTCTGTTCCATTGGATACACTTATTATTTGCATAATATCTGAAATCGAACACGCAACTGCTTATCTGTGCCCACCTACAGGTACTCTTGGCCGTCAACGTTTGCTCTCCACCTAGAATTGATTTCCATCGAAGGTTGGGGGGGGGGGGGGGGCTCCTGTACCCTCTGTGATTGCGCCACTGATTGTGCCCTTCAAAGTACTCAACCATGCGTGCACTATAGACAGTGTTCCCATCGTTTCTGCCACAGTTCGAACGCCTCCTGGAACGCATTTTTGGGGGTATCTCTCGATCTGTGTTGTCGCGTTCTGCTGAATTTTGTCTACACTTGCAGAATGACGTCCTTTTAAGTTGTCTTTTTATCTAGGGAAACAGATAAATGTCCGCAGGGCCAAGTCTGGAGAGTAAGGTGGGCAGGGCACGACGGTTATCACATGAGCAGTCAAAAAGTGGAAGAAAATCAGTGATGTGTGACTTGGCGCGTTGTCGTGGAACAACATCCAACTCTTGTTTTTCCACAGCTAGGCCTTTTTCTGCACACAGCAGATCTCAAAATTGTCTGACATGACCCGATCCTGATGTCGACTTCCTCAGCAACCGCTCCGGCAGTACAACGACGATTTGTACGAACAATGGACAGAACAGCATCGATGTGTTCATCGTTTTTTGACGTCGAAGGTCGTCACGATCTTGAATCTTCCTCGATCGATGTCCTCCCGTGTTCGAAACGCCGAAACCACTCATGAAATTGAAATCGGCTCATACAGTCCGCTTGCTCAAGCATTTGCCAAGTTTCACGTTAATATTTCCCCAGTTTAAAGCAAAATTCCACAGAAACACGCTGCTCCGCCCGTTCCTTCATCTTCACTGCTGTGAAGCGAACGCGACGTGCTTACTTCGGTGGCTCTAACCGAACTACTGGTGAGTGTAGCGTGATGCGGCAAGCGACAGTGTGTTTCTGAAGGTTGCCGCTAGAGGATGCCACCTGCCGGAACTCGCTAAGAATAATGGTTCGTGCACTATGACAAAACTCCGTTCTTTCTTGAACATTGAGATAGTAAACCCCTCTGATAAAATCACAAATCGAACCCTCGGTTGGCGCACATTTTCATTGGACAGAGAGTAAGGACTTACGAAAGACAATATTCACTAACCTGTACAAAATGCTGAACATTGTACAGTGTCTGCAATAAGACGTATCAAAACATGTGTAGGGTCAATCAAGGGGAAAGGCAGATTTTCTTCTTTGGCACTTGAACATGTAAAAGGAAATGATGGTGGTCAGACAAAAAACTTTTTCAAGAATTTATACGGTGGCCCCCGTGGCAGCGTGGTAACCACATCGCGGTACGACGCCAGGGGTACCGGGTGCAAATCCCGGCCTGGGCATGGATGTTTGTGGGTGTCCATTCATCAATTTCATCATATCATCACTTATCCCCATCTTCGCAAATTAGTCAAAAGTTGCACAAAAGGCGAAGTAAAATAAACCAAATCAATCAATGAAGAATTTTTACAGAAAGCCAAAAGTGGACTTCTATTGAAGTTGTAGATAAGACAAGTACGTAATTGGTGTAATAACTTCAAGTTTTGTCACGGATGTAATTACAAGTGGTTCTCAGTTGTATTAAAATTAGGAAAATATAAAGTATCCTTGTAGAGATTTTACATTACCTACGACGTACATACTGAGAGTAATGGCAATAATTTAAAAAAAAAAATCAGAATCTATCAATACACGCAAAGTAATAATCGCAAAATATAAAGTTTACTGAACGCGTCGAGACACTGGGACGTCATTAGCTTTGTTCACAAAGGGGCAGTCAGTTGTTTAAAAATGGCTGACAGTGATGTTTCGTAGCGACAACGTGCTCAGATTGAATTCCTTGTTAAAGAGGGAATTCCTGCTGCTGAAATTCAGAATAGACTTCAGCGTGCGTATACAGATGTATGCTTTGGTGCTACTAGTGTAAGAAGATGGGAAAATAATTTTAAAGAAGGAAACACGAGCTTCAGAGATCAGCCTCGGAGCAGTCACCCACGAACTGCCTTCATGAAACTCAACAATAGAAAGCACACGGGTGCATTCTGGTTGAATTTCTTGAACCTGGATAACTATAAATACTCGCCGTTATATCCAAATACTACAGAAGCTCTGTCATGCATTGCGGGATAAACGTCCAGGAAAGATAATCATCCTTCTACACGACAATGCACGCCCACACTCTGCTCAGTTCACCAGGGAGGAAATTTGGAAAATGGGGGCGGGAACATCTGCCTCACCCTCCCTAGAGTCCCGACAGTGCACTCTCCGACTATCATCTATTCTGTTTTGTAAAGGAACAGTTACACGGTCAACGCTTGCTTGCTTGCTTGCTGTTTCTTGGCTCACACCGCCTATCCTTTGCGATTTCGAGCCAGCGGGACTGATTGATGTGTTCCTACTTCTTCGTGTCTTCTTCCTCGGTAATCCTTATGGCACTTTCACAATTCACTTTCACTTTCACTCGTGATTTTCACTAAGGGGGGTATCCTGTGGGGTATGTTACACTGCAGATTTCCTTGTTGACGTTTTTTTATTTTTTTTGTTTGTTTACATGGCGATGTTGTATTTCCGTGCGAAGCTATATAGTGCCCACATAGTGGGAGCTCGAGGCTGACTTGTTAAGGTTGAGATTGACACCGGAAATGGAACATCTAATCGAAGTAGGGTTTTGTAGAACGTTTCCCGATGAACTTGTCGTAAGGGGCGTTGGAAAATCAGATGCGTTATTGTTTGGCTGGGTTCTCCGCATTGGCAGGAAGTTGAGGGTACCGCGTGTATTCTCGCCAAATGTTGATTCACGAGTACGTGACCCGTGCGCATTCTCAAGGTGAACACGATCACTGCCCGAGGTAGATTCAGAGATTGATACCAAGGTTGTTTTGTACCGATATTCGCATTCCACTTGTTGGTTGTTGTGGTTTGGATTTCATGGGTACACCATTCATCCCATTCATGTTGTATTTTCATTTTTACTCGGGGGAGCAAGTCTGTATAAGGTAATCGTAAGAGAGTTGCGTGTACAAGTGACCGAGCTTGTTTTGCGTAGTTATCTACTAAATCTTGGGATTTGTTTTGATTGGTATGGGCCTTAATGTAGGTGAAGGTCACTTTCTGTCCCCGTTTTCGAAGTCGTAACGCTGCACTTTGAATAAGATAAGGAAAGATAGTAAGTTTGTGGGCTGCGTTGCCAGCTCTGGACAACGTTTGGAGCACGCTCAGGGCGTCTGTCAGGATAAGAGACTGTGGAATGCCCGATGTTAGGATATGAAGTAATGCTCTATAAATTGCGTAGCATTCCGCCGAGAAAATTGACGCGTCGGGAGGTAGTTTAAATTGTCTAATGATATTCGTGGACGGGATATAAAATGCAGAACCGACATCGGTATCGTCTTTTGATCCGTCCGTATATATTAGTGTAGCCTCCGGCCATCTTTCTTGATAATTTCCATGTGCCCCACGGTCGACGTAGTGGAGATCTAGGTTTGGCTCTATGGGGATTTTTAGTTGATATATAAGTGGGTGATCGTGGGTAAAGGACAGCTGGTATGCCTCGGTATCTATAAAATAACAGTATAAGAAAAAATATCGGGGGTTGGAATGATCGATGCTCTTTTCGATCTCCCATTGTCGTTGGATGGCGAATTCTCTATTGAAAGGGTGTGGGTGAGTATCCCATGTTTTAAGTAAAAATTTTACGGCGAGTTTTTTCCGTCTTTGTGTGAGTGATTGTTCATTGCTCTCGAGATATACACTCACATTAGGACTTGAAGGCATTAATCCGAGACAAATGCGTAATGTCTGTCTTTGCAATATATCTAACGAATTCAGGAGTTTTATATTCGCCCCGCCATATACTGGGGCTGCGTAATCGTATAGGGAACGAAAGCAATTTTTATAAAATAGTAACATGATGTATGGATGACTCCCCCACTTAGTGGTGGCTATACTTCGTAATATGTTAATATTTTTTTTCCCTTTGCTTTGAGGTATGCTATGTGAGGTCTCCACGTTAATTTTCTGTCAAAAACAACTCCGAGATATTTATAGGATTCTACAAGAGGTATGTTTTGTATACGTGAGATATTGTTGGGATAGGAAAGGGGTTGTCGAGAATTGAAAATTATTATGTTAGATTTGGGGGGTGAAAAAGTTAGTCCTATACTCCAGAGATTATCCCGAAGTACTGTGATAGCTCGGTTTAGAGTCAGTATGCCTTGGGTGGCGTTCGATGTTTGTTTATAACAGCATAAATCATCTGCATATTGTAATATTTTAAAATCAGCGAGATCTAAGTGGTGGATGTGTTGAGTATATATGTTGAAAAGTAAGGGACTGAGGGGGGATCCCTGTGGGATTCCGGTTCGAACTTTGCGGGCCCCGTCTACTCGATCGTCGAACCAAAAGACAAGATTTCGTTCATTATATAAGTTCCATATGATATTAACCACCGAAGGGTGGATCTGTAATTTTTCTAAGACATTACAGAGTATTGGTATATGAACAGAATCGTATGCTTTTTCTATATCTGTGAACAGGCTAAAACAATAATCTTTAGGTATCTGACTATTTTGAATTGCTACAGTTAGTGTGGATACGGCATCCTGACTGCCATAATTGATCCGAAATCCCATTTGTGTTGGGGGGAAAAACTGTTGTTTTTCGAGGGCCCAGTTTATTCGATATTGTAAGGTTTTTTTCAAAAAGTTTAGTTATTACCGGAATTAAGACAATGGGGCGATACGAGTGTGCGTTGTTGCGGGGTTTGGATGGTTTGAGGATAGGAATTACGATATGGTTGTTCCAAGTTGATGGGATAATACCTGTATGGTATATTTCATTATATATTCTGACAATGGTTTGAAGACCTTCTTCCGGCAAGTGGCGAAGGACGTCATATGTAATGCCGTCATATCCCGGTGCGGTATTTTTGAGTGAGTCCAGAGTATTGATGAGTTCTAATGCGGTTACCGCAGGAAAGTCATCTGTGAATGAGGCATGTAATCTTTCGTCGTGTTTGTAACCAAAGCTAACCGAAGAGGGTGTTAAGAAAGAAATGAAGTCATTTTCCCAGATTCGGTCAATCGTTTTTACCTTACTTTGGGTTGGTTTACGAAGGGTATTAAATTTGTGCCAGATGGAGCTTAGACTGTCACTGCGATCTAATGTGTTGTAAAAAATGTTGCCATGCTGCTCTCTTCGCCTGGAGATATATTTTTTTGGCTTTCGCTTGCAAGCGTTTTAGTTCAAGCAAATTAGCACGAGTACGGTATCGTTCATATGTGCGAAGTTGATATCTTTTCCTGATTTTAATGGTTTCGCATTCTCGAGTCCACCAACTGATGGATGGATATCTGGGCGAGGGACGAAAGCGGGTGCGTGTTGCACTGTAATCCATGGCGGCCGTGATCTTGTCGATGAGATTATCGTAAGCTACATGGATATTTCGGAATGATAAGATTGGTATATATATCCTTGTGAACGTGTCTTTGAACGCCTCCCAGTTAATGGAAGCCTTAGTCCATCTCCGCACTGGGGGAGTCTGCCTGTTTGTCAAGTTTGAGTGTCGGGACGGAGAATGACGTCTGATTAATAAAATGGGTGCGTGATCGCTGCCCCGTAAGTCTTCTTCTTTATCCCACGAGAACTGGGTGAACATTTCCGGTGACGTTATCGTCAGATCGATGCAAGAGGGGTGATTCCCGTTTAGAGGGAAGTGGGTGGGGGTTCCATCATTACTGATGATGAGATTGTTCTCGGTAATCCATGTGTCTAATACTTTACCGAGTCTGTCATCATGTGGGTTTCCCCACGTTGAATGATGCCCGTTAAAGTCACCTAGTAAGGCAATAGGTCCCGGAACGTGTTGTCTCAGTTCTTGGAGGTCCCTTGAGCTTATGCGTTGGGAGTTGGGATGGGAGGGAATGTATATCGATATTACCGTGAAAGTTCGGAGGAATATGGAAGCGCGAATGGCTACAATTTCTGCTTGAAAATCTTGTACTAGTCTTATGTCATTCGGAATCGGTACCTCTGTATGTTGTATTTGTTCATGTACAAATATGACAGTTCCCCTATTGGTGGTTGGGGTACCGTATAAATTATAATGCGCGAGGTGATATTTTTCATGTTTGGTACCCTTAACTTCCTGCAAACAGAGAATTTGGGGTTGATATTCAGCAATTAAGTCTATCAGTTCCAATTTTCTTGCAGAGAAACTATTGACATTCCATTGAACGATTATTTCCATTTCCGGTATCTGTTGGAAACCTGGTTCCGTCAAGGTGTGGCTTCTAGTATCGCCAGAAGGTTGGATGTTAAGGCTTGGATTTGATGTATTAATTGAATTCGACGGTGGTTATTTGTTGTGTCCCGCACTGCGTCCCACAGATTGGGAATTATTGCTAATATCCAGTTGTAAATTTGAGTTTGCTCCCTTGTTATTTGTGCAGAGATTGAGGGTTGTGAGGACCCTTTTGTGGTTAACCGAACCGGGGTGGCTCGATGTTGTATCGGCAATGGTGGGGGGCATTGGGAAACGCCCGTTTCCCCACCGGCAAGGATGCACAAATATCTTTCTCTGTGGCTGAGCTACTAGATGAATAGTTGCGAGTTTGTTTGCGCATAGGATTATGCGGTTTCTTGTTCCGGGGTTTGTGGTGCGAGTCATATTCTGGTTGTACGAAGGTAGTTAGGGGTTCAGGCGTATGGGCTGGAGGGGCGAGGATAGCTTGTCGGAAGGACTGGCGTCTCGCGTTTATGGGTAAGGCAGGTTTCGTAGGGGTGTTTGGGGTCGGCGTTTTTAGTAACGGGTATGCCCGGGGGTCGTGTAACAAGTGCAGCACTTCTGCTTTAGTTATTGGCGCAATGTATGTTCCTTGAATTCGGTGCTTAGCCTCAAAAAATGAGATGTTGTCGATTGCCATACGGTTTTGGATGTCAGTTGCCTCTTGCCATTTGGTACAGGTTTTATCATTGGCTGAATGGGCCTGTTTGCAGTTAATGCATCTGGGACCTGTGAGACATGGTCCTTCATGTCGGTCCGACCCACAATGTCCACAAATTGCTCGAGATCTGCATTGGCCCGCTGTGTGATTATAACGCAGGCAATTTTTGCATTGTAAAACAGGGCGAATTCGGGGTTTCACCTCTTTGATTTCGCGATTCAAGATAACAAATTCTGGGAGTCGAGTGCCGCTGAAGGTGACACAGATAACTCGGGCATCTTCGAGATGGAAGGATCCATCGTCCTTCCAGATCTTCTTTTTTTGTCGTGTCACACTCAGTATCCGAATTGGACCCGAGTCCAAGCCTTCGACGATGTCGTCTTCTGTGATATCCAATGCCACACCAAAAAATAGCCCTTCTCTTTGAATAAGTGAGAGGGGTACGCGAGCAGTAACCGGCAACTTCGCGAGAGTGGTTGTATTCTCAACAAAGTGATTGGCATCCTGGCCCGAGGGAAAGGTGACACGTACGCGGTTTTTCCCGCACTGTTCGACAAGTTCCACCGGGATGTCGTTTTTCCTAAAAAAAATTCCTAGACTTCCGCCATTCAAATGGCTAATGTGCTGGGCATGTGGAGTGCCTTCTAGGAGGACCACGTACGGTCCTGGGTGGTCAGTGGGGTAAGTATGTTGTGTCGCAATCATATCAGCAGTTTTGCGGGATTTGACGTTAGTTACACTCTCGCGTTCAACAGAACTTGAGTCGCAAAGTCTTTTCCCATTGCCCTTCTCATGGCAGTCTGGAATATGGATATCATCGCAAAAGGAAGCACCAGGGTTATCCCCGAGCTGAGCATTGGGCTCTAAATCCATGAAATGGTTTGATTCGGTCATGTTAGATGGGGTATAAATACACGGTTTAGAAAGTCTGCGAGGGTGGGAGAGAGTAGTTTTCGCCCTCGAGGGGCGTTGTCTATTTCTCCGAATCTGCGGTATGGTATAGCTGTCCTTATAAAGTCTACTCAGAAATGATAACACTTACAATAAAGTCCGGGTCTACTTATTCGGCAGATCGTACTCACTATTCACGAGGTATGAGGATAGACTTCCAGCACCTATCGTGGTTCGCGAGCGACTCCTCTGAAAAACCCTACAACAATCTACCGAAAACGTCATGTAATGATCACGGTCAACGCTACCAGATGATTGAGGACGTACAGAAAAGCAGTGTGGCAGTGTCTGCGAGTAGCTGGAACGGAGTTCTACCGCAAGGGTATTTTCAAGCTTCCAGAAAGGTGGGGATAATGCGTGCATGGAAATGCGGCTTTGTTGAAATGTAAAGAAAAGTCTGTAGATTATGATGTAGCACGATTTTCTTTAATAAAACCAAACTTGGGTCATGAGAAATTGTTGCTCATTACTTTCACCATGACCCTCGTATGTAGATAGGTCTTTTAAATGTTAAATATTAATTAATTATTAATTAAAAGCATTATAATTTGTTCATTACCATAAACACAGGATCATCCATTAATATAAATATAATTAATATTATAACATATACAAATGATAACTTCTTTATTCTAAAGAATACGTTTTATATCACAAATTTGCTCTTATCCATAATAGTGTATTTTATTTATTCCTTGCATGCCTGCCCCCGTGACGGAGTGGTTAGCACATCGCGCTACGACGCCAGGGGTCCCGGCTTCGAATCCCGGCATGGATGTTTGTGAGTGTGTGCATTCATCAATTTTATCATCACTCATCCCCATCTTCGAAAATTAGCCAAAAGTGGCACTTAAAACGAAGTAAAAACAAAGCAAATCAATAAATTATTCTTTCATTAAAGTTACACTCCAAAATCAACATGAGCTATCGATGCCAGTGGTCCCGGGCATGGGCATGGGAGTTCTTTGTGAGTGCCCCTTCATCAATTTCATCTTATCATAACTCATTCCCATTGTCGCGATTAGCCAAAAGTATCAGAAAAGCGACGCTAAATAACAAAAATCAGATGAAATGTACATAAACACAGTTCCATTTATTTTGGATGTAACGTTAGTTTATGCCCCACGATGTGAGCGCCACTTAATTTATGCTACCTCCCATTAGGGGTGGAAGTCCTTTATGCCACAGCTATATCTCGAGGGTTATGGGTTCTTCCTTATAATTGTGAATCAGAACAGCAAATATCTTCTAATGGAGATGACAATCATATTATATGATTGTAACTTCCTTTACAATATATGTTTATATTATATTATTTTGTTACACATACATATATATGTTTATATTATATTATTTTGTTACACATACATATATATTTATAGCATCCTTCTTTGTATATGAAAAATTTCTCGAGGTACACGCTTATGAGTTAGGAAACACAAATTTGTATCGGTCTCTCAACTTCTTACAATTTCATAAATATTCATGCATGAGAACTTAAATTGAAGTAGTTACATCCATCCACCTATATAATTATTATTCTGTCCATTCTTTTCTTTTTACGTTAGCAATAGTTATTAACTATCTTATACGTTGTATTTTATGTTTCTATTAACAATTATAAAAGCAGAAACAATAATTTTAACTTTCTATCCTAGTGCTGTCATCTATTTTTAACTTCAGTGAAGTTTATACGCACTGAGCTCTCCTGGCACGTAACATAGATAAGATGTTGGGATCACCTGTTTCCTAAGAAGAATGGCCACTATGATTTTCGTAACAGATGAAACCATGAATAACATTAGCCCCAATTAGCCCACTTATGTGGGCTGACGGAACTCCGCCTAGTCGCTGAATTCAAGATATTGAAGCAGAATCATGTATTCTTTTTCTATTTGACATCCATTTGCTGCCAATTTAGGTTAACTGCTACAATTAGGGTGGAAAATGATGTAATGAAATTGATGAAGGGGCAGCCATAAACGTTCAACAATGCACATGCTATAACCTAGAGCCGTTGTCTGAAAAATACCTAAAACTTGATTTATTTATTGAATATGATATTTTGGGTGCGTCCGCCCTTAAGCTATTTTGAACCCACCACGTAAGGGTCCAGTCGCTTACCATAAATAAAATATACATAACTGTAATGTCGAGGGTCTAGAATATTCTTACTTGGGTTAAAAAAATAATTTATATGTTATTGTATTCCTTTTTTCTTTTATACTATATTTGATAACAGATGTAAGCAAATGGTTACGTATAAGGAAAGGCATTAATTAAAGCCTTAACTTCGCCATGTACCAAAGCCGATATATAAATAAATAAAAGCTGAGGCCGTATACACACATAAGGAGAAAACACATGACAACACACACACACCCCGTCGAGGATTATACAGTGACGTCGCGTGGGTTCACATACGAGTGTTCACAATAATGTTTTTGTACTGAATTTACTTCTCTTACTTCTAACTTCATCTTCAATGGAAAAGTGAGAATTACAATTCAACTTATTTCCAACAACTTTCCTCCAAAATCACGCTATATTTGAGGTAATATAAGATTTTTTAATACAATTAACACCATTTTAATTACGTTATTTATAATTAGTAATGGTTAGTCCACACTAATTAGTATAGCTCAGGTATGTACAACTCAATACTACCATGCATCGCAATCTACATTTTATTACACGGACCATGTGTTAACCAACTACATTCATTCAGCATTGAAAGCACGTGTCCGGCCATGCTTCTGCATCAGAAACTCGTGTTCTGGAATGGAATATTAGCAGATTAAAGAGGGATTTTTATCATATGTGCCCCCACAGAACTTTACTTTCAACATTGCTCAGAGCAGAAATGCAAAATTAATCGTGGTTAAACTGTAGGAAACACTCTACAAGACAAAATAAACTAAATAACTATTCTCTGCCCCTAGTTTGGTAACACGTATATTTCTTTTTAGCTCGTGACATTTTCATTAGAGCAACTTAACGGACTGTTACAAACGACTCTTGTAGGAACTCCTGGCCGAACGTTGAACTTAATAAATTAATTAAGCTAATAGTCTCATACTATTTAATGCAAAAATAGTAAAAATAAACTTCCGTTTCCGTACATAAAATACACATTTCCAGCAATTCTGTTATGCACAAAGATGTTACGATTTATTTCATCGATTGAGCTGCTATCTGTTGGAGGATTCTAAATAAGTTTAAATATGTACCGTTTCCGGGAATTGAGTTTTTCACCCATATAAATCCGCGTTCTGTACGACGCACGCTTTTAGAAGCGATATCGGGTGGGGCCACGCAGAGGGTGTGTGTGGCGATCAGCCAATGGCAGGAGTGCAACGTTGTACGGTTAGGAGACTGCGGCGCGGAAGTTAAAAGCCGTGTTCTGTATTTTTCTTGCGCGCAAGACGTTTTCATAAAACTCGCCACTTTAAGGTTCATCATAAGATGGGGAAACACATTTTGAACCTGACTGTCCAAGTCCCATGAATTTCCGTCGCCTACAGCCGGAGTTATCGTTCCTTGAAGAAACAAGGGAAACATCACCTTTCATTTCCTTCCGCCTGTTTTTTCGTTGCCATCGTGTTGACGCAGCTGAGATGTTGTGTCTAGAGAAAACTGTAAGTGTAAAATTCGTCTCGATATAAACAATGACCCTTCATTGTTCTGAGCGTTCTCGAACATTGAAAGTCTGGGTCACTTTGAGTTCAGCGTTTTCGTAGCAAGGCTGATGTAAAATTATTCGCTTATCGTTCACTCGTGCGCCACAAAGAACAGTTTTTGAAAAGATTAAATACAGCCCTTTCGTGCAATAATGTGTGTTCCGGGTGTTCTTTTTATTTTAAATAATGTCACTCTCGAAACCTGGCACCAGTAGTACATGTACCAAGGGTACAATAATACATTCACAAGGGAGAAATATTATTTTTAAAGTGTATTCGTACTTCAAGGAATTGGCGTCGGAAGAAGTGCGTGCTGAAACAGTGTTTTCACATAGTAGAGAACTTAACGGCTAAATCGTGTGGTGTAAGTGTTCATACTGTGTCGCGTATTGTAAAACAGGGTAAAACATCTATCACAGAAATCGGTGAACCCCTATTTAAATCTCCTGGGAAACATGCCAGAAAACAGAAAAGTGTTACTAACTTAGATGATCGTGTGTCATGAGGGAAAAGAATTAATTACACTGGTTCCTCTACTTCTATGGGGTTAATACTAAAACGGTTGGGCTTCAAATATAAAAAAAAAAAACAACGATTGGCGTAAATTTCTGTTCGAAAATGGTGATAGTATAGTTGCGCGAGAATTAATTTTTTGAGAACAATGCACAACCTGAGAGCGACTGGTGATAATCTTCGCACGTCGAAAAGCTTCAGGAAGAGGATTTTCACAAGAAAGTGACTCGAGACAGCATAGTGCAAAATCTAATCATTAACTTCCAGGAGAGTGACTCCGAAATGAGTGAAATTAGTGACACGGAGAATGAGGAAGACGACAAGAGCGGTGATGATGACCTGGCAGTTCCTCTACAATAAATACCTTAAAGCTTCTTTTAGGTATGGGTTTCTCGTATATGCTACAGTGATATGATATTATAATCCAGTGTAGAAATATTCACTATATTATTTCAATGTACTCATAGTCATATATACTATTCGCGATGTGTCATATAAAATAATGGACACATCGCGAATTTTCTGTCCTACTCTTCCGCTAGCAGTTAGTTTGACAACAGCGCAGTAGCACTGGCTGGGTATTGGCCGAACTCATGTTCCTTCTAAAAGCGTACGCCGTATAAGCAAAGTGAGTAACGCAGACTGAGCGCTCGGATACTTGATGCACCAAGAAGAATTGTTCAAAAGTTAGGTTTGCAACCTTGGACCGAGAGATTGAACAGCAGTAGCACGTTAAGTGTAAACAATAGAACATCTGGGCGCATTGTTTTTGGTTGAATGGGACCTTGCGTGCGTTCTTGCGTTATGTTGTACACGCAACTTGTCCCTCAACCCCCGCATTTGGCTACGCATGCAGAAGTTCCGAGGTTAAGTAGACTGACATTTCGCATCACGCGTCTCATCAATCCCTGCTTAGTCCATTTTTCAAGCAACCCCGCTGTATTGGATAGAGAGATTGACAACTCGTTCCTTCCCCACTGGTGATTCACGCTCAGGATAAGAGATGTCGCTGCCATTATTTCCAAATTACGAAGGTACTTCAAAAGTAAGCCTGCTTAGGGTACATGTATAAAATTATGGATACAATGAAAAACAACTTCTCATGGAGGTATACTGCAGTTTGTTAAAAATTAATCATCTTCCGTTGTTCACACTTTCTAATCTCATTTCCTTTAATTTTCATTTCGTGTCAATTGTATTGAGATGGTCGTGTGGAATCTCGAAATGTAAAATATAAATAGTGGCTTACTATTCAGGGAGTCTGTCATGCGGGAGCCCAGCGTTCGATTCCCGGGTCGCTGATCTCAAGTGTAACTCTTGCTGCAATGTACAATTGACGCCTCATTTCAACGCTATATACCCTCGATAAAAGGGATTTTTTCCTGAATATATATATGTATATATAGGGGAAAATGGGGTAGCCCCGGACATGTTCACACAGTGATGTGCTTCTTGGTAAGAAGATGCAAAATTGCTTTAAGACAAGCCTGAAATATTTATTTGGAATGTGATCTATATTGACAAAGCAAAGTTATCGAAAGAAATGCAAAAAGAAGTACATAAACAAATGGCAATACAGATCGCTACATTTTACATATTTTCACATATTGGCGGGTACCACCGGACACTTAAGATAATTGAAAAAAATCATATTCTACACTTGGAAGGAACAATAAGAACACCTACCCAGGAAGTTTACAGTGATCACATGTGTAATGGATATCAGTTGATTCGATATCGGTGCAGTTGTCATGGGTCCAGCCATCGCAGGATTGACACTGAATCCAGCCTTCATTGAACGTTTCACCGCAAATGATGCATTCAGTTGTGCTTTCCTGTTCGTCTGGATAGTATGTCCTCTTTGTTATTGTCACAAGCAAGCTGATCGTGGCCCATTAGCTTCTTGCGACCTTTCTTTGCTAGTACATGTGTTGAGGTCACCTTTCTTTCAAGTTGCTTCTTATATGGTGAAGATGTTAGTATCTCACTCACTGCAGTTCTTCTTGTTCGTGACGCTAAACGTCTCTTACGATTTTCTGGTAATGGTGATAACTTTCTAATACTGGAGAGCCCTTTGCTAATTGATGGACGAGGAGATTCAGGTTCCTCGGTGACATGTAGAGAACGTGGATCCACTGCAGATGACGGAGAAGAAGCAGTACTCGTTGCCTCCACCTCTGCTGAAGTTGAAGGTTCTGGGTCTTCACAGGTTTGCGGAGTGTAACATTTTTCAACGCGAGTCACGTTTGCGGGCAGGTAGTCAATGTATGTGAATATATTACGGTTGAATGGATATATTCCAGTGCACGCAAATCCATTGAGAGCAATGTCCATGCGACACACCTTACGGTATGCCTCTGCAACAAGGTGCGCTACATCATAATCGGTTATCTTTACTCCAGCATTCTTGCGCATCCACAAGGGGCTGAGTCTTGTGCGTGGTATGTGGAGAAGTACTGAGCATATGAATACTGTGATCCCTCGCATATTGGATCACTTTCAAATCCTTATGACTGCAATGTCCGTTAACAAGTAGCAGAACTGGAACGCTATCACACAGTGTCAAGAACGGCTACATTTTGTCCGGTGTTACCCTCCAATTGCCTGTCCGGCGCTACCCGACATGTACCGTTCGACAATAACATGCCCCATACTAACACACAGTCAAATATATACTTGCGGTTTCACACACGATTTGTTCAAACCCTAGCCAGTACACTGACAACTATTTGTGTTTCATTTACTTACCTTTATAATAGCAATGACCTTCCTTAAGTTACTTCGGGACGAACACCGCATACGCAGAAACAGAGCGGCTTGCAGTACGTCCGCTATTCTTCACCGACCAACTCCTACTACTTGCACGTGCAGGGGAGAACAAAGTCCTTTCTTTTTCTGCTGATACAATGTTGCTAGCTCATACCGCAGTTTCGGAACTCACACTGTCCGATGGTACCCGATGTCCGGGGCTACCCGATTTTACCCTACGCAATATTTCAGCACAGGTTCACAGTCCTAATGAACTGACTTTTTAATTACGATAAAAAAAGTATCTACTTGTAAATAAGCAGGTAGAAATCCGCTTGGTTATGTCTGAATCAAACTTAATTGGTTTTCTAATATTAACACATCCGGTCATAGAAAACCTACAACCAAGATTGGAGCTTCGTCGTGCTGACCACACGGCGCCCCGTAACTGGTTGGACGATCTCCCATCTCTGGTGGGAGGGAGGCCGGCAATTCGTAGGTAGACCGTGGCCCTCAAACATCGCTTTTCTATGATTGATTGATTGATTTGGTGTTTTAAGTCCACTTCATGCACAGTAAGGCTAATCGGGACTGGACCTACAGTTTAAAGTGGGATCCGAACCATTATCTGCCTCCACCGGGTACCGAACCCGGTACCTTTTGACTACATCTAAGCCTTGTCTGCAAAGACAAAGTAGACGGTCCTTGCCCCCTCCCCCCGTTTTGGCACCCAATCGCAGCCACTGCCTCGAATAAAGACTCGTCTCGTATCGTCAAGAGTTACATTTTGACATCAATAACTCACTGAATATGACATACGTATATAAGCTATTATTAATTGATATTGAAATATGTAAAATACATGTTTTTAGCGCAATCCTTATAAGTGTACTTATAATAGGATTTCTTTTATCTCCGATAAGTTTCCTGCATCAATATAATCCGTCCTTTTTTGGGTTTTTACATAATTTTTCACACGAGTGTAAATGCTACTTGCACTCTACAAAGACTTTAACTGACCTGACGTCACTTTTTCTATGGCTGGGTTTGTCTGGAGGCATATATTACCACCGCAGCTACACATCAATTTATTTTCTAGGCCTATCACTTTGCTTAGGGAAACAGTCACTTGCACACAGAAGAATTACACTAAACCAGTGCAAATGCATCATTTGCAACTAAGTTCTATGAAGGGTAGTCAGGTTCAACAATCAAAACACCGCTTTATTACATCCCCATGCAAGTATACCATTTTGGAGCAGGAATTGTTACAATTTTGCACGTAGTCATCGACACTAGGCAAGCCCAGTCAACTAGCAACCCATTTGATGAGAACGAGAAAGGTAAATACTTTTTCGAAGTGCTTAATTATTTTATAAGGCAAGTATCACTTTAGGCTTTATATCATATATTTATATCGTATTATTATAGTGAACGTTCTTTACATTCTTCCTATGAGATCTTTGTTATGATTTGCTTTATTAAAGACATAACCTATAAAATCTAGAATTTGATCAGAATTCTATTTTAAAGGACTGCTTGGATTATTCTAGAAAGTTGCTCTCTTCATATATTACAGTTTTTCTTAAATTTGTTATCATTTAATGTATATAAAAATTAGCTGCCCCATCTCGTGGAAAATGATTGAACTAAATTTCAGCGATTCCCACGGATATGTTTCTGGGTGAAATCTCTCCTTTCAGGCAGTGTTTAGTAACTTCCGGTTAAAAAATTGAGGGTGAGCTCCCGACAGATGGCAGAACTAACTACCATAACGACATATTGCCATATAATTACCGACAAGCTGTGGTTACAGATGTGATTGTGTAAGTGATTTGTTGCAAAGATAATTTTGTGTTCTAAGTTAGAATTTGAGACTTTATAGTTTACTGTTTGAATATTAGTGTCGTTCTAAATATATGTGCGACAATGTGAACATTAATTCATGAAAAAATCTAAAGGCCGTAAAGCCAAATTTGCTGGTACAAAACCAGCTGAATCCAACACGGACACGGACATTAGTGCCATGGAACTTTCCAGCAACGTGGAAATCATAACTTCTGTAGAAGAAGTTAATAAGTTGAATTCTCAGTGTAATAATATAGATTACACTCAACAAATAAGTAAATCAAGTTCCAAAAAAGTTTATGAGCAACAGGTATTGAAGTACAGAAGTAATCATTTAGGTCCGTATGAAATATTTGTGAAATCTAAACATCAGGATGCCTCAGGTGGAAATGGCAAAGGAAACATTGGTCAACTTCACATTTTAAAATTAGGCCAAATAGTCAGCAAAGAAAATATTAGAGGTTTGAAAGAGATAGATAGCCTTGGGAAAAATCTAGCTAGACTTACATTTACGACATCTAATTATGCAAATGATTTCCTTTCGAATCCATTACTGTTACAGAATAATTGGGAAGGTTTTGTTCCATCACACCGAGTACGAAGAATGGGAATTATGAAAGATGTATATCAGTCAATAAGTGAAGATGAAATATTGCAAAATATAAATTCATCAACAGCCAAAGTAATAAAGGTAAAACGCATTGTGAAGTATAAGTACGAGGAGGGTACTCGGTTTGCTGTTCCAACTCGAACGGTAATTGTAACATTCGACTCGCAATCCTTACCACAATATGTCACACTGTTTTACAAAAAGTTTGATATTGATAGGTACATTCCCTTGATTAAACAGTGCACTAATTGTTTTTATTATGGGCACTTCAGGGCTAATTGCAAAAGTAAATTAAAATGCAAACGCTGTGGTGAGAATCACGAATCGTCCTCTTGCACAAATAAGATCAAGTGTTTCCATTGTAATCAGGAGCACACTGCAATTGACAAAAACTGTCCTGAAAAACAACGCCAAAAGGAAATAATCAAAATTATGACAGTTCAGAATGTTACGTTTAACGAAGCTATGAAGAAAGTCCCAAAAATTAACTATATGTATGGATATGAACAGATATCTACTGGCCATTTTCAGGAAATAGAAAAGACAGTAATGCCATTTACATATGCTTCGATATCTAACAATTCGAGTAGCACCTCATATCATAATAATATAACACAAGATCAATACAGTGTATCTAATAAAAGGCCATTGTACAGTTCAAAGAAAGCTGGAAAATATTTGGAAGAGACTGAGTCTTCTCAAGGAAAACGCCAGAAATCTTCTCAAACATTGAAACCATTTGGACAAAATGAATATAAAAAGAGAATGACAAACCCTGATTATTCTTTGTCAGGATCTCGAAAAGACAATGCTCCGGATTTGTCGACAACATGCCAACAAAATAAATTATTTGTTCTTGCAGAGGCGGCTCAAGCTATCCAGCCAAATCGGGCACAAGAACAAAATTCTACAAAATTCCTAAATAATTTTTCATTATTTATAGAACAATTATGTAGCCTAGCAGGGACTTCGACATTGAATGTTAACCAGGACTGGACTTGCATTGCTACAAGTATTTTACAATACTTATTTCAACAACCAGCATGCCAGACAAAGTCTTGAAAATATTACAATGGAATATACGAAGTTTAATTCCTAATAGACATAATTTACAAAATATTTTATCTTATTTTTCTGCAGATGTCCTTCTTATACAAGAAACGTGGTTGAAAACTGACTCAACATTGAAGTTTAAAGGTTACAATTGGATAAGAGATGATCGTTTAGATGGATACGGTGGTTCAGCTATAGGTGTTAAAAGAAATATACAGTATGACATTATTTTGTTTCAAAATATAAACAGTCAAATTCAGATTACAGGTGTTCGGATTGCTGATACGTCTTATGTATCAATTTACTGCCCTCCCACAGTGCACCTCCCTGTTACAGTGTGGCAGAATATCGTTGGGCAGCTTCCACCAAACACTTCATTTGTGCTGGCAGGGGACATTAATGCACACCACCCTATGTGGGGCTGTTCTCTAACTGATCGATCAGGTAAAGATTTGTATAATTACTTGCAAGATTCCTCAGCTGTATTACTCAACGACGGAACACCTACAATAATCTCAAGACCTAATGAACAGCCGAGTGCTCCAGACATAACTTTTACCTCAAATGATATAGCTTCAAAAATCCATTGGAGTGTATTAGAGAAGTGTTACAACAGTAATCACATGCCAATTATGATAAGCTTTCAACATAATAAAAATATAACGTGGTTTACTATGCGCTCTGAACAAAACAATAGTCAATATATATCAAGAAGGGTTGAATGGCAGAAATTCTCCGGAAATGTAAACAATGCAATAAAGAATGAATTGTTGAAACAAGAAGTATCGTATGACACATTGGTGTCTCTCATTCGACAAGAACAAATAAATGCAACAGTATCTAATTTTGGATCTAGAAGAAAAGTGACTCCGTGGTGGACAACGGATTGCCAGAAATGGGTAAACGAACGACAAAAAGCATACATAAATTATAAGGAGAATCCTACCATCAATCATTTTATTAGATATAAAGAAATTGCAGCAAAAACTCAGAGGTTCCTAAAGAAATCAAAATCATACTTTTGGAAGTCATTTTGCTCTACATTAACTAAAGATTCTTCTATTTCAGTGACTTGGAAAATATTAAGAAGTATGTCCAATAATAATACTTGTCATTATTTTGGAGGAGATATCAATTCAGCCTGGATAAAAGAATTTCACCGCAAGTTGACACCAGATACGGTTGAAACTAATCTTTGTCAATTGTTAAACTCTATGAAATATCCAGAAACATCCACGTTAGAATCGCTATTCACTATGGAGGAATTAGAATATGTTGTTCACAAACGAAAGAAAACGTCTCCGGGTTTAGATGGTATTACATACGAATGTATTCAACACTGGCCTTTGAATGGATATGAAATTTTACTAAATACATACAATTCAATATGGAATAGTGGAGAAATTCCATCACAGTGGAAAGAAGTGGTGATAATACCCATATTAAAACCAGGTAAACAATCAGGAATACATACGAACTATAGACCTATTGCAATGTCATCATGCCTTGCTAAATTATATGAACATTTAATACTGAACAGACTCACATGGTGGGTCGAATATAATCAGAAATTACCGAAACATCAGATGGGATTTAGGAAAGGAACTGGAACAGTAGATGTATTAGCAACACTAATTTTAGATATATGGCTATCTTTCATACGGCGGGAATTTTGTATCGTAGTTTTTCTCGATCTAAGTAGCGCCTATGATTCTGTCCTTCCAAATATACTGTTACAAAAATTGGAGAAAATGAACGTTCCACGTAATTTTATAAAAAGTATTCTTGGATTATTATTGGCACGTAAGTTGTACATTCGTTATGGAGGACAGTTATCCACCGCACGTTATACACATAAAGGTCTACCACAAGGCGCAGTGCTGAGTCCCATGCTATTTAATATGTACACGGCAGATTTAGGCTCAAAAATTCTTCAACACACTCGTCTATTACAATATGCAGATGATATTGTTATATACACTAGTAGTAAAAATATTCAAGAAGGGGTTCAAAAAATTCAAAAATCTCTGGATGAATTATCATCATGGTGTGATATCAATGGAATTGAAGTAAATCCAGATAAGTCTTCGGTGGTAGTTTTTAATAAGAAGAGATCTCATTCATGCATATCAATAAATATAAATGGAAAACCTATTAGTCAACAAAGAAGTCATAAATTTTTGGGACTTATATTAGATGAAAAACTTAAATGGAAGTCACAAGTAGAACTGGCACAATGTAAGGGATCTCAAGTGTTTAACATAATAAAAATGTTGACAGTTAAGAAAAAGTGGGGTGCTGATCCTAAATTATTACATCAGATCCATAAACAGATGCTAAACTCAAGACTAGAGTATGGTTCCTTTATGTACAATGATAATTTAAGTTGGGCTTTTAACATGCTATCTTCTATCCAATATAGCAGTTTATCCAGGATTTATGGCCTTTGGAAAGGAACTCCAAAACAAGCAACTTTCGTAGAAGTGGGAGATCCACCATACAAACTTAGAGTTAAATATCTTGCGAGCAAATTTTTACTTAAGAAAATTGCCAACACGACATCTCCGATCATACCAAAACTTCAATTGTTAGACTCTTTGATGCTCAACAGACGTACAGCAAAATATAAATCCAGATTACCTATACTATATTATGCTTATAAGGACATTAATAAATTTCAAGCTAATGTTATTCGTTTACCTAATGCACCATGCTTCATGACAGACTACTTTAATATGATATCTCCCATGAGGATTCATTTTCCTGCCTACCCAAGTAGAGTTTTCAGGAAGACAATCCTTACAATTTCAAATAATATATATCAAGATTACATACGTTCAAAATTACAATGTGAATATCACATATATACAGATGCTTCAAAATCAACGTCTGGAAAAACAGGAGCAGCATTTTACTGTGATAATTCTGCAGAATTCAAAATTTTTCCTTTGCCATCGTATCTGTCCATTTACACTGCAGAAGCTTTTGCAATACGACAGGCATTGCTTTATGTACAAAAGAAGAAGTTAAATTCAGTTCTAATTGCAACCGATTCAGCCTCTGTGCTAAATTCTTTACAGTTTGCATCATGGTCATGTCATACGGAATGGTACATTGTTAACATAAGAATACTCACACTGAAATTAACGAGATTGGGATATGATATCAACTTTATTTGGACACCTGGACATTCTTTAATAGAAGGGAACAATATAGCAGATACTTTGGCAAAATATGCAGCGAATCAAACAATCCAACGGCCGCTTTCAATAAAGATTCCGTCCGTAGTTTTGGAATCACACACTAGAAAAATACTATTTACTGACTGGCAAAGCTTGTGGACAAATACTGGCACTCAATGCGGTAAGGCCTACTATGCTATACAAGAAAGAATTCCAAAGGAATGTTGGTTTAAACAGATTCAACTCTCCCGGAGTTCCCTCACAACTATAATGCGCTGCAGGTTAAATCACACTATCGCCGCAGCTCACCTTTACAAGAAGAATTTAGTGACTTCACCAGTTTGTTTGTGCAATGAATATACTGCAACTCCAAACTACATTATATTTCAATGCAAACTTTATGAAACTTACAGAGAACCATTTTTACAGGAATTGTACAGGAGTGGACATCAAGCGCCACTGACACTGCCTTGTTTACTGACTTCACCTTCATCCTCGGTAATCTATATTCTTACAAAATATCTTAATAAGTCTAATATAATTCTGTAAAAGTGTAATGAAATTTGGAAACTATTTATTATGAAAGGAATAATTGTGAGTAAATATTATGTGCATACATGTATATAATACCAATTGATAAATTGTTAACTGGTGCATGGATTTTGTCCAGAACCAATAAATATTTTATAAAAAAAAAAAAAAATTACCGACAAGAGAAAAGATTTGTCCCTACTTTTCCACTATAACTGCATTTTTCTCTTTCGCATTACATTCTGTTACAATTAATCAAGGTACCTCTATTAGGTATGCCATTCCCGAGGTTTCGAGATTTTTTTCCATGATTCTGTGCGCGCTATGACGTCATTAAGAGGACAGAATGGAACTTACTTCGTTAGCGTATACGGAAGCTTGAGATAAATGGGTCGATTATTTACTTATACACACCTTTTCTTGAATGCCAGTAGAATGAGTACAAATCACCCTGTTTGTGCTCTTGCCACGTGCAATAATAATAGAAGAAAATCGCCTGGAATAAAGTAATCATCGCTTCGCAAACAACAAGTTGCTGTAGCAGGATTGATTCAATTTGTTCCTCCAAATTTCGGACTTACTCAGTGGTGCAACCACAGGGAGGCAGGGGCATTGCCCCCCAAACTTCGATGGAAGTCAATTCTAGGAGGGGCAAACATTGATGGCCAAGGGCACCTGCAAGGGGCACATAGGAGCAATTACCCCCTTCTATTTCAAATTTTATACAAATAAAATTACATTTCGTAAAATTTTCTTGCTCGCTTCGCTTGCAGTGCCTGCTTTTCTCAGTCTCGTCAAGTTCAGATCCGTAGCTAGGGGGCGGCGGGAGTCGGCCATGGGCGCCAAATAATCTAAATTTAAAAAAAAAAAAGTTGTGAAAGAGAGAATGCCTTGGCGCCATGTGATATTATTTGTTCCCTATTAAATCAATATTGTTTTAAATTGCAAAAATTGGATCTAAAAATTTTCTTTCTCGCTTCGCTCGCAATATAATTGTTTTCTGTAATGTATTTAAATAATATGTTTTGTATATATGTAATAATTAAACTTCGAATACGTACATAATTTAGTGTTAGCATCTTGCATATGTATTTTCTTATTTTATGTCGCTCCATGTTGCATATGTGTAAAACATATGAAATTTATACATGTTATATGTACAAAAAAAATATCTTCGGCATGCATTTAACATTCATTTTCTGCCATTCAAAAATACAGTTTGTGTGCTTGTTTTCAATTATTAGCTAATGTAAAATTTCTGGTGTTGAAAAAATATTTCAAATCGTTTGTTCCAAATAAATGCTTTAGCACAGACATCTACCTCCCTTTTGCGTAATTTATGAGGATAATAACGTCTTTGATACTACTACTACTACCACTAGTAATAATAATGTCATTATTAATGTTATTATTATTACTAATGTTATTATTGGTACGTTTATCCTGTCACTTGTAGTGTTGCCCACGGGACGAGACGGGACAGAGCTTTTAAAAATTCGAGACGAGACAAGATTGATCATGTGTCCCTTTGACAAACGAATATTTTCGAGACAAGACAGCATTTCACAGCATTTCCACGAGACGAGACAGGCCAAAGTCTCGTCTCCTGGGCAACACTAGTCACTTGCCCCCTCCAGAAAAAAATTGGTGGTTGCGCCTCTGGCCTTACTTCCAAACTCGCCTTCCATATCATCACGTATGCAACTTTCAAAAACCTTTACACAATCCGAACTCAGTTTCTAAGTATTGCTTCATTGAATATTGAGTGCAAGATAAGATTTATTAGCTTTGAAGTTGAAACATCGCCCGCGAAAATAATACTTTGAACATCTCGTTGGTAGCCAACACTAATTAACAATTGCACTGTGTTACTTTACTTTATGTGCGTTTGTTGAGAAATTGTGCTGAAAATATAATGTACGACTTACATTACAGGACAGACGTTTCTCCCCTGCACATCCTTTCAATATCGTCAATCAATGAGAAGAGCTGTCATGTAAATAATGCCCAAAGAAGCTATCAATGTAAAGCATACTTATCAAAGCAAGGAAAAATTTGTCAATGATTTTTGTATTATCAATATAATGTGTTGTATACACGTCTATTATATTATAATTTAAAGATATCGTACAAATATAATACTATTTTGCTGGCTTTAATTTATTTTATATGTGCTTTAAAAAGCCTCGTTGGTTCAGTCGGTAAATAATCTGACTGTCACGCTGAAGACGAGGATTCTGTTCCCAGGGTGGTTGGTCTCGAGGGGGATTTTCTCAGCAACGTCATTGCATGAAAACTGCTTTGAGGTTCACCAGGGGTCTAAAAAAAATAGTATTTTGGGGGCAGGAACGTGATGCTAACAGCACCTTCATAAATGGCAGGGATTGTGAATCATAATCCCTATATTCATTCACGCCATGTTACACCACGCAGAAGGTACTTTTGCTTTTAGAACTTAGTGCATATTTAGTCGCACACAGTGACCGTTCGGTCTAAGACGTCATTCTTTGGGTTCTAGCTACGGAACGCGCAGGTTCGAGTCTCCTAGGGGAAGCGTAACAACTTTCCTTCAGATGTTTCGGACTGTGTATGGGACCGGTGGCCACCCACCATTGGGAGGAAATTGGGGAACTACGAATGAGTAGCGTAATCCGGCCATGGAAACTTACAAAAATGACTGGAGGGGTCGTCGTGCTGACCACACGCCACCTCGTAACAGGTTGGATGATCTCCCGCCTCGGCAGGTGGAAGTGAGGCCGGCAGTCGGTAGGTAGGCCTTAGCCCTGTATTAGTACACATCTGAATACGTGCCGCGAGAATACACATTATGAAATTTGTTTGACTCAACTCAAACATACTACAGAAACTCTTTCCACGTAGATTTAATAGCCGGCATCCGTGGCAGAGTGGTTAGCACATCGCGCTACGACACCAAGGGTCCCAGGTTCGAATCCCGGCCTGGGTATGGATGTTTGTGAGTGTCTATTCATCCATTTCATCATCATGACTCATCCCCATCTTCGCAATTAGCCAAAAGTGGCAGAAAAGTGAAGTAAAATAAACCAAATAAAAAAACTAGATTTAATATTTCATATTTGTGTTGCTTGATTGAATTGGTGTTTTAAGGCTAATTGGGACTGGATCTACAGTTTAAAGTGGGATCCGAACCACTATGTGCCTACACTGGGTATCAAACCCGGGACCCCTTGACTACAAGGCGACGGCGCTTCCACTAGGCCATCGGGGAGGCCATATTTGTGTTGCTTCACAAGACTTATTTTCTAATTGCGCATTAGTAAAACACGTTTTATATGTGTGTTGGATATGGTATGAGATTTTATTAGGAAAAGCGATGGATAATGTAATATTTATACGAAGTAAATTAATGTATTATGTTCTTACAACAAATGTAACTATTACAGAATAGGAAGCCAGTGCCGAAATTAGCCGTAAGTTGTTTTTAATTCCTCGCAGTAGTAAATATTGTTACAAATAAAAAATCTAAAAAAATCTAAAAATTTAGATCCTCAACCCAGGTGGATAAGAGACCTAATTACAATTCTCAGCTTGCATTTACCTCCGATTTTCTGTATTAGAAGTATCATTCGATCAAAAAGCAATCTCTGACTGTTGGCTGATAAATGCGACGTGCCTAAAATTAGGAAAACGTAACAGCATAATTGTTCCATTATTTTTGTTTTTTATTTGTATTGCTTTTGTTTTATTTCAAGTATAATTTACCCCTTGGCTAATCGCAAAGATGAAAATGAATGGTGAGTAGATGAAATGGATGAAGGGATGAACACAAATCGATGTGGATCACAAACAGTACAGAGTAATACACAGATTGTTGGCCCACATGCCAGAGCCTAGTAAGCCCGCAAGAATGAAGTTCCTTGGATATATTACCTGGAAGAAATATTGCTATTTGAATGTTTTCCGAAAATACACCCTTTATACAATAGCCATCATCTAATTCATTCACCGGCTCAGTAGCCGAGGGCGTTAAGTGGTCGTCGACTTTCGATTCGATGCAAGAAAAGTTTACTTTCTCTTCTCTTGGTATACAAGGGTTAGCATAAAGAGGTCATAGTGTGAAGGCAAAAAAATGGGGAGCAACTATCTCCAAAATCGTCGCCACTGTTCAAGGCTGCCAAATTATTCAGAACGTGAAATCGGAACATTTTTTACCACTCAACTCCTCTGTTTCCATGCATTAACATTGTGTGCCGGAACCATCTCAGTATGTGTGTTTGTCCGTTTCTTATCAGGCATCAAAACATCTATGGCGTCTTCGAGTGTTTTTACGAAGCTGTTACACACGCACGGGATGGACAATCCACTCGACAACGCGAGACTCAAACTGTGGGCTGCGAACTGGACGCAGAAAGTTCTCGCATATTTCTCTCTGATTCGAGCCTGAACACCACTACTGTCTTGTCCTCCCATGTTTACAGTTCTTATAAAAGCCGAAACCCACCAAATTATTCATATTGAGGCCTAAGCACTCGCAAGTGTTCACAATTGTCTGTCACAACTTCCGCAGTCTTGTCATATATTGGCACAAAACAAAGTAGGTCTTCTAAATACAGTTCGAAACAATTAATTCACAATGAAAACCCTTCCGATCCCAACACATCTAGTGTTTCTTCTCCCAATATGATTAAATGCTTACTCATTTATCTCCAGTGACCTGCCCAAGGGAGGGTTGGTGAGGTCATAACGCAATTTCACCAAGTATTCCTTAAAAGAAAGAACACCAAAGAGAGGAAAAGATGGCAAAATGAGGACTGACCGCCAAATATAGTATGCATAACCCTCCTCTTCTAAAATCCTGGAAAAATTTGTTCGGGCACGACTAACTCATCACTCAAAACTTTGATTTTCAGTTGATCTGTGCAGCTTATTTGTTTTTTAATTAACCGCTCCAATACCCGTTACTGCTTAAATATTCACTTTAGATTGATTGATTGATTTAGTTTATTTTACTTCGCGTTTTGTGCCTCTTGGCTAATTTGCGAAGATGGGGATGAGTGATGAAATGATGAAATTGATGAATGAACATTCACAAACAACCAAGCCCGATCGGGATTCGAACCCAGGACCCTTGGCGTCGCAGCGCGATGTGCTAAGCACTCGGCCACAGGGTCCGGCAAATATTTACTTTAGAGAGAGACCTTTGATCTCTTCGGCCCTCGACCCGAACTAGCACTACACTGAGGCTCAGGAAATTCCGCTGTCTTTAATGTCTTCAGCTTTGAACCCGAAGTGGAACTACTAGTAGACATCCTTACTTTAGGCTATTTACTCCTTTACATTTTCGAATCATTAGATCTTATAAAGCCACCAATGGACACTGACTGATCACTAATCGACTGTATGAACTGTCACATGTACCTTGGAATTCTCATTAACCGATTCTGTTGTACAGATCAACTTGGAAATTCAAGCCGCGTATTTTAACCTCAATATATTCTAGATCGTTCCGCAGATAAAAACGAATCTTTAATGTTTCCAGTAGTTCGACTCCATCTTTTATTCAAGAACGTTCCCTCTTATGCGCTTTCCAGAGATTAAAAAATTACAATGAATCGCCCTACGTGTGGCGCTACGTTTGCAGCTTCCAAATGCTGACAAGTCTTTGCATAGTGCTGCGACAACACCGAAAGCGCAAGAAAAGTTTTAATGCAATATTATGAACAACAGGGTTATAGAACATTTTCCGTGTTGCCTTGGTAAGTATTTCTCTCCTTATATTATCGACACACTATTCAAGAAAACGAAAATCTAATTTTATGTAGTGTAAACTGAAAAATTTTAAGGGGGACTCCAGCCCCCTGATCTCACTTTGGATACGCGCTATTAATAACAGGGTTATAGAACATTCTGTGTCTTGCCTCGATAATTATTTCTCTTAAATTATCATCACATTATTCAAGAAGCCATGAACCTAATTTTATGTAGCATAATTTCCTGAAGGGGGTGCTGGAGCTCCCTGATTCCCACCTTGGATACGTGCTTGACCCGATAATTATTTATCTCGTTAAATTATCGTCACATTATTTTATTTCACACCATAAGAAACCAAAAACTCATTTTATCTATTGTAAACAGAAAACTTTCGGGGGCTCGAGCCCCCTAAGCTCCCCCTTGGATACGTGCCTGCTGCGAGTGTCCCTTCATCAATTTAAACTAATCATCACTCATCCTGTTCGTCGCGATTAGCCAAAAGTGGAAGAAGACGCTAAATAACAAAAACAATTTTATCCTCATCGTGGCGATCAACTGGAGAATCTGAAAAGTAACGTAAAAATATTAAAGGGAAATTCCAGGACATTCAGTAAAAATTCATATCAGAATATTCCCGGACAAGAACTTTCCTTAGAATTAGACATTTAAAATAAATGCAATAGGTTATGACTTCTTACCTATCCAAGTAGCTGCTCACCAGGGCGACTCGCGAATTCTGCAGATATTGTTGCAGCATGGGGCCAGAGTCAACGCCAAAGATAGACTAAACAGGACCGCCCTTTTCCAGGCAGCCTCGGCTGGTCGTGTCAGATGTGCGGAGGTTCTTTTGAATTCAGATGCAAGAGTTAATGACATGTGTGGAAGACCTGAAGTACCATATTCCTCACCAAATCAGAGAAGGCTTGAGTTTCTCCGTGGCCCTACCTCTGATTCCGTAAGTATAAGTCCACAATCCAAGGATATTTTTCTATTTTCCCCGACAGATGGTGCGAGCTGCTTCACAAAAAGCTAAAATGTAGACATGGGGCTCTTTTAGATCTTTTGTTCACCATGTTCCAGATAGTGTGTGATTGGAAGGAGCAATTAGGGTGTTTCACCTCCTTGTCTTAAATTACCCCACCCCCTGGTTATAAATTACATGTCCCAAACTGGAATAATTATTCCCCACCCACTCACTGCCACTATATTATTAAATATTTCATATTTATAGAGTTCCAATTCAGTTCAGTTAATTTTGAAGACCCAACATTATATACAAAATAAACATTAAGCAATTTATGCTAGATGTGTATCATATCCAATCTCTTTTAAATACCATTCATCATCATTACCATGTTATTTTCATAAATATATTGCGAATACCCACAAGATAGAAGAAGGCACAAACCATGTAGAGTAATCTGAGCCACAGACTTTAAATGCAACTGCCGATATTTTAGGTCCCAATTCTGTGCTGAGCATAGGTGTTTCTTTGTGAGTGCCACAATTAACCTACAGAGGGTGAATCAAAGCAAACTATGAAAACATCAAATATACACAGATGAGTTCTTCTTATTTTGAGAAGGCAAATATTAATCCACATATTGGTTAATAGCAGCTAGGTTGTGAAGTAATGATGAAATGGGAGTAATAGATATGTAAATACTCGTATCTTGCTGATTTAAACAAGTCCTACATTTTTATTTACTAAGAGGAAAGCATAAAATAAAATTGTCCCTTGAGCATTTCATGAAATCAGTAAATCGAAGAAAACTATTACTTTTGCCGTCTAAATCTAAAACTTATTTTATTTGCAGTTATTCAGGGCCCCAGAATGCGGACAGCGGGCCCCCCTTCACGAGGCTGCGAGGGGCCTGCACGTTGAATGCGTCGAGCTGCTGGTGGCCTTCCACGCCCACTGCGATGCGAGAGACGTAGATGGCGTCACTCCTCTGTCGTTGGCTGGGGTTGGCGTTCACGCTGGAGAGAAGGACAGGGTCAGGAGGTAAGTAAAATCATGCTTTTGTTTCCTGCAGCAAGCCTTATAAATACAAAAAAAATGTTAGTGAAATCCATGTGATACGTTGATTCCTTGACGTTTCTGTGTATCTTGAGCTTTATCCTTGCTTTTTCAGTTCGTCTATCCTCATAGGTAGTTTTTCTCCATGATTATTCAGCTTCTGTATGTCATACGCAACATCACCAATCAAGGGAAACGACTTGTTGAACACTTCACCGTGAAGTTGTATCTTGTACCATGAAACTCTCATGAAAAAGATTGACAGCTGTTTCGCATTTAATGTGGAACATATTTTAATTCAATAACCTATAGATATGCTTGTACTGTCCTTTTAAGAAATCATTTTGCAATCTACTGTAATACAATTGGAATTAGGGAAATCAAAAACACATAAATCTGCACTGCTCAAAAACAGATAATAACTAATTAATAATAAATAATAACAGCAGATATTACCTAACAATAACTTGTACACAAGTTTAATATCAGACTTGTTTCTCCTTTCAGTAAGCTATTCCATTTTTGCATTACCCGTCATATATTTATATTCGTATTACATAAAGTGCCGTTTTAACCTCTTGTTTAATAAGCATAACACTTCTGTCAGTCACTTATTTTTCTGCCTTTTTACATATCAACATCAATTCTTTGATCGGGTGAAGTAAAGACATTTACTTTCCTAAAATAGATATTCCAAAAACAATTTCTAAGTTAAGATTAACTTGAGACGACATAAACACGAGGAAAAATATTTCTCAGTGTATCGACCAGGTGAGTTCTTGGAAGTTTTTCGAGTTTGCATCAACAAATACCTGCATGGAATATTAATGTAAATGCTCTTTGTAGATATTTAGAGAAAATTGTTTAATCGTTTGTCTCCAAGTAACCTTGCAATTGTACTTTATGGGGGAAAATACAAATATATTTTTAACAGGGATTTCGGTGCATTTTCGTTTCAGGTACGAAGAGATCGTGTGCGTGCTGTTAGGCGAAGGAGCGAACCCAAACTGCTTCGATGCAAGAGCAGAGGTGTAACCGCTGCACACGGCGGTCAGCCTGCTGTCGGAGAAGGTTGTGCGGAAGCTGATCGAGAGGGGAGCTAAGGTGAACGTCCGGGGGTACGGGTTGAAGACGCCGATGCATCTGGCCGCTGCCTTGGGTGTGGATAACCTGGTTCACGCCTTGATACGTCGCCTGACATCGTGGCGGTGATCAACCAGCGCGACGCCGACGGAGACACTCCCGTGAAAGTTGCAGCCGTCAACGGACACTATACAATCCTGGAGCAGCTGATCCTCAAGGGCGCCGATCTCTCCATGAAGGATTCCAGCGGCATGACCTTGGCCGACGTCATATTCAACTATGTCCCGAGACCCGCACAGCTGTTCAACCACGTCTTCAACAGCTGCCTCAACTGCAACAACCTTCTGGTTCGCCACAACGCGTTCTGCGTTTCCCTGGACTTCAACGTTCTAGTGCCCGATCCGCATCAGGCCAATCAGATGACGGTGATTCAAGCGATCATCAGCTCCAACTGCAAGGAAGATGCGAGCATCGTCATGAAGCATCCTCTTGTGCTGTCGTTCCTGTACTTGAAATGGAGGAATCTGAAGTACTGCTTCTTCACGTTCTTCAGCCTCTACTTGATGTACGTCCTCGCGTACTCCAGCTACGTCTTCCTCCAGTTCTGCGATCTCAAGGGCAACAGCACCACCCATGCGCGGCAGCTGTTCATGAACGATCGCACCTTGGAATCTACCGCCATGGCCGCGAGGATCATCACCAATGCCAGCATTGCGTTCATCTTCCTCTACGCCTCCACGCTCCTGGTGTTCTTCCCCGCGTTCTACCTGAAGGAGTTCGAACCGTGGATGTTGATCTTCACGTCCACGCTCGCGTTCACAACCGCCAACTCCGGTTTCAGGGTTGAGGGAAGGGAGTGGGTCGCTCACACGGCGGCCATCTCCATGCTTCTGGCTTGGCTCGAGTTGATCCACCTCCTCGGTCGCTTACCGAACCTCGGCTACTATTCCGTGCTGTTCACCACGGTGGTGAAGAACATGCTGAGGGTTATGATGGCCTTCTTCTGCCTCATCCTCGGCTTTTCATTCTGCTTCTTCGTCCTTTTCGTGGACCAGAACGACTTCAAGGACACGTTCCGCTCGTTCGCAAAGACCGTCGTGATGTTGTTGGGCGAGTACGAGTACATTAACGTCTTTGAGCACCATGAGACCTACGTGCCCCTGTCAAGCAGGATAATCTTTGTGATGTTCGTCCTCCTGGCGTCGCTGGCACTCATAAACCTCATTGTGGGCATAGTGACGTGTCCAGCGTCAGAGACATAGTGCAGGTCCGGATGGTGTCAATGCAGGCGTACTTCCTCACCTACCTAGAGAAGATGGCAACACACCTTTGCTTCTCTTTCTTCTTCCCCAAGTGTCTGAGGGAAAAGATTAAGCGTTACCCGATGATTAAACTGCAGATGATGTGGTGACCGTCCGATGCCAACCGAAGCAAGTATTTACCCAAGGACATTCAGAACAGCATTTTGGCCTCCATCCAGAAATCGCGGTTGGAGACCGTCACGGGGAAGTCGTCGGCAGATCTCTCGGAGGAGCCCTTCTGCCCGGAAGACAAATCGGAGCTCGTCTTCGACAGTGAGAATGTGGACGGTCCCAGGCTGCAGCCGTTTGACGAGCTGGACGCGCTGTTCAAAAAGGTGATCCACAACATGCAAGAAGCCAAGACCATGATCGACGAGTTCATAGTTCCAGAAAAAGAGGAGCCAGAGGATCTCAATGACATCCTGGAAGAAATGGAAGAACGGAACCCCAGGCTGGAGAGAAAGTTTGCCACCGCCATAAAGGACATGAAGAGGGCCAAGATGAGACTCGACCGCATGGTGGTGCGTGACTAAACTAACAAATAATGAAACTGAGAAATGTTGTGCTTCCAGTATTTTGAGTGCCTGCAATTATCCTGTAAATTTTCGCAACAACGCAAAACAATCAATCCAGCAGAGTGAAAGATCCTTGAATGCAAATCACGGTGACAATGAAGCAGATTGCAAATTCCACTGGAATTCTAAAACATTTAGTAGTTTACATACGAAGAAAATTACTAAAACAAATAAAAAGTTGCAGGTTTATTGAGTTTGAGTAATGTTAACTCTGTTTGAAGGTATTGAACTGTATTATTCATTTTCATGTGGCAGTAGTAGTTCAAACTCTGTAATATAAATAAATTTATTGTAAAAGTTGCAAATGCTTTTGTGAACTAATGTTATGTGTACATGTAGGCAAAGTAGAGACGATTTTCACCTCCAAGACAGTGATTACTGATTTTCTTTCACCTCACTCTGTTGTAACTTGATGTCTTAATCCTTACTACTATCGCTTACTTGATCATACTAGTGGCTATCTCATTGTGTCAAAATGATTACTGTAATGGTGGAATAGGGTAGAAATTAATAACTGCTTAACGGATGTTTCTCAGAAGAATACAATCCTTCACAAACGTTCGGTTGGCTTATTTTGAACCATCTGGCAACTGTTTACACTAACATTTAACCTCCAACAATGAATTGGACATTTTACAATAGAAAACAAATAGTCTATGAACACCACATGAAAAAATATCGTAATGGCGTTTTAATGAAAGGGGCTGCTGCAGAAATAAGAGGTTTATAAATTGTTCTTCATGTCAATTGAAATTTAACAGTTGGTTCATTTCAATTTACCAACAATCATCGTCTTGCTGTAATCAGGAGAACACAGGTTTGAAGAACAACCAGTTATGGTCTTTAGAGCTTTGTTCTTCATCATTGGTTGAATGGGAGGCAAATCTTGGGTGTTCTTTGTGTTCTTTTCTTTACTTTATATTTAGGCTTAAACAAACTAACAACGATGTAAAATTACTTTTATTTAGGATGAATTCTTCCCATTCCTTTGTTATTTAATTTAATGACTTTCATCCCATTTTGCCATATGGTATCGCCTTTAGTCATTCTATTACACATTAATATCTCTTTAATGGATAACAAGCCAACTGACTATACAATGTACTGGTCCCTTGATATCAAATAGAACAATGCTCTCAACAGAGAATACGTTATACCATTGAGTATAGGGTGACCAGACACATACATGTAAAAAAGAGGACAGAGCATGGTGAAAAAGGAGGAAAAAGTCATAAAAAAGAGGACACCACAAAAAATGGCAACTCATTTACCATTACTCATAATTAGGGACGTGAAATTTTTGTTTTATTTTCAACTGAAATTTCGATGTTATTTTTTACTACAATTCGGTATTATTTTTCGCAGTTTAGGGCAAAATTCGTTGTTATTAATTTAAAATCGTTTATTTTTACATGCATATTTACTGTTCCTTCTGTGATTAAGATTTTCACATTGCTTTAGTTCTGGAAAATTGAGGCAAGTTTTAGTTTTAATGACAAAAATAAATAAATTTAAGGCTTACCTTTGTTAGGAATTATCAAATTTCTTCCATTTCGAAAACTATTTCGTCTCATCAGCCAGTAAATATGAAATGTTTATTGAATGATATCACCCAAATCTTTGAAAATAGTCATACATATAACTTTCTCCAACAATGCCAGGAAAATCCCTCTGTGCCCTCAAATTAGGCATTTTGTGTACGCACACTCGCATACAAAACCCCTCCCCCGAAACACAAAAGGTGCTTTTCCCTGAAAATTTTCCGTCCCTAATCAATTTCTCTTCTGGGAAGATCCCCCCCACCCTGAGCAAATTCTATTTCAGGAAGAGGTTAAATACCCTACTGTCAGTCATAACTAACTAACTAACTCCCTAGCCTTCTTAAACCCGAAGGTTCATGGCTGCAGCAACACAGGCCTTCCATCTTTCCCTATCTTGAGCAATGTCACGTACACAAACTGCATTGCTATTCTTTGAAATAAAGGACCATAGATGGCAGCAGGCAAGAGGAACAACGGTTATAAAAGATGCTGCGTAATTCAGTTTGTAAGGTGGATAAGAGATGGCACCACCCAGGAGAACTTATACGATTGTAAATAGAGACAACGGAAAGAGCAGATGTGATGAAAGAGTGATTGTATATATTAATACTAATTATGAGGAAATAAATAAATAAATTTCGCATAATAACAGGATATAAATAAGGAGAAAAGGGGAATTATCATTCAGTAATGGCATAAGTGATTAATATACAAAAGTAATGAAGTCGAGTTGTAATTTCGATTTTGTGGCTATTACAGTTCCCACGAACTGAGAGTTTCGTGTGGCTTTTGGGTTGTTTTTCCCCTGGTGTAGCGCCATTCACGGCAGCACCCAAGCACATTTGGAAGCGCATACACTGTAGCTCCAAGTTAAGGTTAGCGCCGGCTAGGCGGCGATCTTTAACTAACCCCTTTCTCTTTGCTTGTCTAAGGGATTGATTTTATTAATATTTCCGTAAATTTGGATCGACAAAGAAAAGGAAGAAGAAATATTATTATTACAAGAAGGAGAAGCCTTAGCGATTATAAGAAGAAGAAGCCTTATTAATTGCATGAACAAGGCACCTTAAGAAGAAGATGATATATTAATTAAGAGGCTATAAGAAGAAGATGCCATATTAAGAAGAAGATGTCATATTAATTATAAGAAGAAGATGCCATATTAATTATAAGAAGAAGATGCCACATTAATTGTAAGAAGAAGATGCCATATTAATTATAAGAAGAAGATGCTATATTAATTAAGAGGCCATAAGAAGAAGATGCCATAAGAAGAAGAGGCTATATTGATTACCAGAAGAAGAAGCATAAAGAAGATTAGCCACAATAGAAGAATAATATTGTATAAAAGGATTTACAAAGATATTAACACTTGTATATAATTATTCAAGAATATAGTACAAATTGTACCCTCCGTAGTGGGTTAAATCTGTTGTTTCTTTTCATATATTCTTAGCATTAGTAACCTTGGTCTGTGCCCAGAGGTATCTCATTGTCTCTACCCTGTGCTAAGCTGGCAGATGCTCACGCGAGGAACGTGGCACTGATTAATGGCGACCAACGTGTGGGGCTCGATACAGACCAGAGGTTGAATTAACGCGAATAATAAGAATTTTGAAAGATAAGTAAAGCAAAAATGGAAGAAGGAAAATATATATGTTGTAGCGAAGAAGGAAATAAGGAAGAAATAATACAGTGTAAGATATGTGAAGAAATGAAACACTGGTTATGTGAAGGAATCCGGAAAGAAAAATATGAGAAGATATGCGAAAGAGGAGAAGGATACGAATGCAAGGAATGCAGGAAAGTAAAGTTAAAAGAAAAGGAAGGAAAGAAAGAAGAACAAAATACGATGGAGATGTTGATGAAAATGATGATGGAAATAAAAGAAAGTCAAGATCACAACAGCAGAAGGTTGGAAGAGAACAGCAAAGAAGTTAAAGAAAGGCTAGAAGAAAACAGCAAAGAAGTTAAAGAAAGGTTGGAAGAAAACAATCGAAAAATAGAAGAAAACAGCAAAGAAGTTAAAGAAAGGTTGGAAGAAGTTGCAGAAGTATGTGAAGAAAACAGGAAAACATTTGAGAGAAGGATAGAAGAAATGATGAGGATGTCAGATAAAAGATATGAAGAGACTAATAGAAAAATCGAAAGGGAAGCTTCAAGGGTGAATGAAGAATGTCAGCAGAGGAGTATAGGTTTAGAAAACAAAATTTTGGCAAATAAGAAGCAGATAGATATTAACATCTCCAAAATAGATGAAGTAGAAAACAGAGTACAAGAAATGAAAATTGTGACAGAAGAAACAATAATAAAAGAAACTTTGAAATTTAGAGAAATGATAATTAGAGAGCGACAAGAAGTTAGGGAAGAATTAGAGGAGAGTAATAAGAAGATGCAAACCCTCGAAAGTAAGATCGACAAAGGAAAGGAAGAGAATAATAAAGTACAATGGAGAGGAATAATCCCTAAAATAGAAAATATTAGAATACAAGATAAACCAATAGTTTTCAATCGAGAAAGAAATGATGGAAAAGAAGAGTATGAGAAGAGGAGAATAAAAAAGGAAAGTAGTAGCGACGAATCGACTACAGAGGAGGAAATAAAGCATAAAAGGAATCATCAGAGGAAGAAAAGGAAATGGAAAAGTAGTGAAGAAGGGAGCGACAATGGAAAATGGTTGGACAAAGTAAACGGAAGTAATTTGGAAGAGGAAAGATATAAGACAAGAATCCCTAAGCCTAATGAATTACAACACTTGCCCAAGTTTAATGGAAATATATCTGACAAGTGTCCACGAAAATTCCTGTAGGAACTAACAACTAACGTGAAGCTATTGAGGATACCAAGAAATATGATACTAGACTTAATCGAAGGATGTTTTGAAAAGTCTGCGGCAGGCTGGTATCAGTTAAATCAGCACAAGTTTGGAACATTCGAAGAGTTTAGTAAAATATTTTTGGAATATTATTGTAGTGAGGAAATTAAGGAAAGGCAATTGGAGACATTGAAAAGAAAATATATAGATTGGTCCAAGGTTGAGAGTTTGGAAGCACACACATGGGAAACGTTAAGGAGTTTCAGAAATTTGAATGAAAAATGGAATGAGGAAGAGTTGGTTAGACAAGTGATACAAACACTACCAATATGGACGCAAAGAGCGGTGGCTGTAGTAAAGATAAGGAAGGTGGACGATTTGATAGACTACCTCAGAACAGATGACATGCTGAAAAAGACTCAAAGGTCATGGGATAAAGAAAAGGAAGGTAGATATTATCCTAAGAGGCATCATCCTGAAGAGGAACAACGTCCAGAGCAGAAATTCCGGAAACAAGAATTCGGGATTAGGAATATAGAGGTCAGAAATGCATATAGAGGCAGAGGAAGAGGATTCTTAGAAGATAACGGAAATGGCAGAAGGCGAAATAATGTTCAAGAAGAGCAAAGAAATTTTGTTAGAAGAAATACAGAACCGTGGAGAGGAAACCGCGCCTATAGAGGAAGAAATGATTATTGGCAAAATGAGAATTGAAGAAACTCAGAAAGAAGGATGGAGGTAGATGGAAGGCAACCTAGAGGAAATAATTACAACGAGAGGAACGAGAGGGGAAATAATGAGATAAATGAAGAGCGAAGAGAAGCAGTGGAATTAGTCAGAAGCCAAATGCAGAACGAAGTAGGAAATGCTGGGTGGCAGCAGATAAATGAGGATTCGAGGAACATAGAATCGGCCGAGAGGCTAAACTTGGAGAGCTCTCGCAGCAACTCCCAGGTGTGAGAGCAAAAGAAACTGATAAATATATAGAGGGAGAATATAAGATAAATGAAGAAGGAATTCTGAAGTTATTTTTGATTGGAGAGCCGAGTTTTGAAAATTTAAAACCTGGAAGATCATTGTATGTGGAAGCAGAAATAATTGAAATTAAGGTTAAATGCTTGATCGATTGTGGGAGTGTCGTCGAAGTAATGAGTTATAAATTTTGGCAGAGAATTAAAGAGAAATACCCACAAGCAAAATTAGACGCTTCTGAAAAGGACAAAGTCAGATTAGTTATGGCTGCGGGAAATGAAGACTACAAAATTCAGGGCACGGTACGCATAATGATGAGCATCAGAGGAGCTAATTTCGAGGTAAAATTTTTGGTGATAAATGGTTTGAGATGTGATATCATCCTAGGAGTACCTTTCTTAGAAAACTACAATGGGCACATACACATAAAAGAAAAACGGCTAAACCTAGAATCAATGGAGAACATGAAAGTAGATATCCCTATGGAAGATGAAATAAAAGGTTCTGAGAGCGAAATAGGCATTAGGAAGCAAAGCCTTGTATATCATAAACATGGTGCAGTATATAAGAAGAAAGACTACGATGATATATTTGAAAATGAAAATATAAAAAGTGAATATGAAAAAGAGGTCGAAAGAGAGGACCATAAATATAATGCATCGAAAGAAGAAATACAAGCCAAAGTGGATGAGTGTCATTGTATCTCGGAAAATGAAAAAGAAGATTTAAGACATATTTTGTTGAGACATAGGGGAATATTTAGCCAGCGCCCAGGAGTAACGGATGTATACACATATAGGATTGAGGTAGACACAGCGAGTCCAATAGTGTCAAAGCAATATCCTATACCCTTTGCAAAGAGAGAAGCTGTAGAAAAGGAATTGAAGAAATGGTTAAGTTGGAGGATAATCGAGAACTCCAATAGCGTACACGTAAGCCCAATGCACGTGGTAGACAAACCGGACGGAGGTGTGAGGCCCGTACTGGATTTAAGAGAGCTAAATAAACATGTGCTACTTCCCAGAAATCAAGTAGAAAGAATAAATAAATTACTACACACTTTTTCAGGCAGCATATACTTCACATCATTTGATATGACTTTGGGATATTTTCAGGTAGAAATAGAAGAAGAGTCTAGAAAATATACAGCGTTTCGATATGGATCAAGGTTATTTCAATTTAGAAGGCTCCCATACGGTCTAAATTCATCAGTATCAGCTTTTATGACGGCTCTAAACAGAATATTTAGTATAGAAACAAGAGAATGGCTTGCTATATATGTGGATGATATGTGTATACATACGAAAGATTGGGAGACACACATAGAAAAAATAGATTGGGTATTAAGTAAATTGGCAGAAGCAGGATTGACTGTCAAATTGGAAAAATGCTCTTTTGCAAGGAAGGAAATACGTTTCCTAGGTCATGTAGTATCTGGAGGTGAAATAAAGATGTGCCCAGACAAAAATGACGCGATAAGCAAGTTCCCAAGGCCAAACACAAGGAAACAACTTCAAAGATTCCTGGGAGTATGTAATTGGCGATCAAAATTTATACACAATTTCGCAAGCAAAGCCAAACCATTATATGAACTCCTCAGAAAACATATAAAATGGAAATGGGAAGAAGACGAAGAGGAGGCTTTTCAAAGACTTAAGCAAGACCTTGTACAAGCACCAGCTATAAGCCAACCTGATTTCGGGAAAATGTTCTTTTTAGGTACAGATGCATCAAACATTGGATTGGGAGCATACATATTTCAGAAAAATGAATCCAGTGAGGATAATGTGATACAGTATGCTAGCAGAAGCTTGAAGAACTTTGAAAGAGCATATACGATAAGTGAGCTAGAGTGTTTGGCGATAATATTTGGAATAGAAAAGTTCTCTGCATATCTGAAAGGCAGAAGATTCAAGGTGGTATGTGATCACAAGAGTCTAGTTTGGTTAAATTCTGCAAGACAGTGGAATGCAAGGCTTACGAGATGGGCGATTTTACTGCAACAGTACAGTTTTGATGTTATAGATATAAAAGGAAAGGAAAACCATGTTGCAGATACTCTAAGTAGAGCACCTTTAAAGAGAAATCAGGAACCAGAGGAAGTGATTAGGCTAGAAATCAACGCTATCGCTGAGGAAGAAGTAAATGGTATTAAAGAAGAGGAATGGCGAGTTGGAACAAAGGAAGATGAGGAATTAAGGGAGATTATCAAGGTGTTGGAAGGAGAGGAAGGAAACAAGAAAGCAAGGATGTCTAAGATAAAGAGCAGATATAAAGTTATAAATGGCATCGTTTTCCAAGTTAGCTATGAGAATCCGAACCAAGTAAGGATTAGTGTACCACGAACCTTGATAAGAAGAGTACTCGAGATCGTGCATGAAGGATCTGGCCACTTCGGAGTTGACAAAACGTTGAGATTAGCGAGAAGATTTTACGTATGGAAGACTATGAAGAGTGACGTGGTTAACCATGTTAGAAATTGTACAGTTTGCGTACAAACTAAACCTTCAAAGATAAAATTTAAGAAAGAAGAATTACATATTATCGCTAAATGGCCATTAGACATGGTTTCGATAGATCTAATAGGACCATTACCTAGGTCTAAGGGATTTTTGTACATACTGACGTGTGTGGATATATGTAGCAAGTTTATCATGTGCTATCCTTTAAAGAAAGCCACAACCAAGGAGATAGTCAAGAAGTTGGATGAAGGATTTATCAAACATTATGGTAGTCCAAAGAAAATGTTGACAGACAACGGGACTCAATTTACTTCAGAGTATTTCAAGGAGTATACATATTTCAAAGGGATAAAATTGATTAATGTAACAAGATATCATCCAAGTTCAAATCCAATTGAGCGATACAATGGAGAGATTGTGAGGTTACTCAGAATGTACTGTCATGATCATCATACAAGGTGGTGTGCAGTAATTAATAGGATAGTTATGTTATTAAATAATTCTATATCAGCTGAGGCTAATATGAGCCCGACAGAGATTTTCTTGGGGTATGAAGCAGAGCCGATGATTTTCGATGATTTAGAATGGCCAAAGAAGGTTATGGAAAGAGGAACGAGGAAAGAATTTTTCAATGATCTGTATAACAAAAGAAAGAAAAGGACGTCAAAAGAGGAAGTGAAAGGAAAGAAGATAGAAGTAAAGAGGGGTGATATAGTTTATTGTAAAACACACCCAATAAGTAAAGCCATTGACCGTACAATTAAAAAACTGTTTTTCAAATACGAAGGTCCGTATATTGTATTAGAAACGTTTAGGAACACTATAGTTATACAAGATATGGTGACAAAGGAAGTAAGAAGAGAAAACTTAGATAATGTAAAAAGATATAATTGTACGGAAGACATTAAACAAATGTTGAAAGAAAGACAGGAAAAGTGAATAGTAAGAATGGATGTTGAAGAAAATTTTTTCTTGCATACGAAACTTCTCAAAAGGAAAAATTTTGCCCAGAGGAGGGGAATTTTGTGTCACGTACACAAACTGCATTGCTATTCTTTGAAATAAAGGACCATAGATGGCAGCAGGCAAGAGGAACAACGGTTATAAAAGATGCTGCGTAATTCAGTTTGTAAGGTGGATAAGAGATGGCACCACCCAGGAGAACTTATACGATTGTAAATAGAGACAACGGAAAGAGCAGATGTGATGAAAGAGTGATTGTATATATTAATAATAATTATGAGGAAATAAATAAATAAATTTCGCATAATAACAGGATATAAATAAGGAGAAAAGGGGAATTATCATTCAGTAATGGCATAAGTGATTAATATACAAAAGTAATGAAGTCGAGTTGTAATTTCGATTTTGTGGCTATTACAGTTCCCACGAACTGAGAGTTTCATGTGGCTTTTGGGTTGTTTTTCCCCTGGTGTAGCGCCATTCACGGCAGCACCCAAGCACATTTGGAAGCGCATACACTGTAGCTCCAAGTTAAGGTTAGCGCCGGCTAGGCGGCGATCTTTAACTAACCCCTTTCTCTTTGCTTGTCTAAGGGATTGATTTTATTAATATTTCCGTAAATTTGGATCGACAAAGAAAAGGAAGAAGAAATATTATTATTACAAGAAGGAGAAGCCTTAGCGATTATAAGAAGAAGAAGCCTTATTAATTGCATGAACAAGGCACCTTAAGAAGAAGATGATATATTAATTAAGAGGCTATAAGAAGAAGATGCCATATTAATAAGAAGATGTCATATTAATTATAAGAAGAAGATGCCATATTAATTATAAGAAGAAGATGCCACATTAATTGTAAGAAGAAGATGCCATATTAATTATAAGAAGAAGATGCTATATTAATTAAGAGGCCATAAGAAGAAGATGCCATAAGAAGAAGAGGCTATATTGATTACCAGAAGAAGAAGCATAAAGAAGATTAGCCACAATAGAAGAATAATATTGTATAAAAGGATTTACAAAGATATTAACACTTGTATATAATTATTCAAGAATATAGTACGAATTGTACCCTCCGTAGTGGGTTAAATCTGTTGTTTCTTTTCATATATTCTTAGCGTTAGTAACCTTGGTCTGTGCCCAGAGGTATCTCATTGTCTCTACCCTGTGCTAAGCTGGCAGATGCTCACGCGAGGAACGTGGCAGCAAGTTCTATATACTCTTTTCCATCCCTACCGATTTATCTTAGGTCCATCTCAACGTTGTCCCTCCATCTTCGTCTTGACCTTCCTACAGGTCTCTTACCATCAGGTTTCCCAACAAGAATCCTATAAACTCCTCTTTCCTCTCCCATTCATGCCACATGGCCTACCCACCTAAGTCTTCTTGATTTAATTATTCCAATAATATCTGGACATGAATACAAATTATGTAGTTCTAAATTATGTAACCTTCTCCACTCACCTGTCTCCTCATCCCTTTTAGGTCCAAAGATTTTCCTAAGGATCTTATTTTCAAATACTCTCAATTTATGTTCCTCTTTCAATGTAAGGGACCAAGTTTCACATCCATATAATACTACAGGCAAAACTACTGTTTTGTATATATTAACTTTTAGTTTCTTAGATATTAAACGAGAAGACAAAAGTTTATGAAGAGAGAAGTAACATGTATTTCCTGAATTAAGCCTACTTTTTATTTCCTCTTTAATATTATTTTCATTTGTTAATATTACTCCTAAGTATTTGAATTTCGAAACTGGTTCAAACGAGTTGTTAACAAAATTAGATTTTGATTATTACCTAACACTTGGTTTCGGCCTGTAAGCATATATTTAGTTTTCTCTTTGTTAACTTCCAAACCTATCTCTTTAGCAGTTTTGAAAAATATTTTAGCATTATTCTTAATTGTATTTATATCATCCCCTAATAAGTCTACATCATCTGCATATGCTAACAACTGAGTCACACCATTTAATTTTAGTCCTTCGTTAGTTTCTTTTACCTTCCTAACAGCATATTCTAAGGCAAAATTAAAGAGCAATGGAGATAATGCATCTCCTTGTTTTAACCCATCATGAATTGTAAATTTGTCAGACATATTAATACCCACACAAATTTTACTTTCTGTTTCACTGGTGCATATTTTTATCATACTAACAAGCTTCTTAGGTATTCCAAACTCTACTAATATATTATATAATTTATCTCTTTTGACCGAATCATATGCTTTTTTGAAATCAATGAATAGTTGATGGATATTTTGATTAAATTCCCACTTTTTTTCAAGTGTCTGTCTGATGTGAAAAATTTGATCTGTAGTTGATCTGTTACGTTTAAATCCACATTGATAATCACCTATAATTTCATTAGCATATGGGGTTAGTCTTGTTAAAAGAATGTTAGATAATATTTTATATGTTGTTGAGAGTAGAGAAATTCCACGGTAATTATTGTAGTTCATTTTATCACCTTTTTTAAACACAGGAACAATTATGGATTCTTTCCACTGTTGAGGGATTTCTTCTTTATTCCATATTAAACAAATTAATTTATGAATTTGACATATTAATGAATTTCCACCATATTTAATTAACTCAGCTGGTATTAAATCAATGTCAGGTGCTTTGTTATTCTTTAGCCTTTTAATAGCATCTTTAACTTCAGTCAAGTTAGGTTCTGGAATTAAAGGTTCTGCTGTGTGGACTTCATTTACTTCTGATTTATTTCCTACATGGACATTTTACAGGTCATTTAAGTAGTTCTTCCATCTATTTAGAATATCGCTTGGGTCAGCTAGAAAATCACCGTCTTTATCTTTTATCAAGTTTACTTTAGGTTGCCACCCCTTTCTAAACTCATTTACACCTTTATATAAATCTCTGATATTTTTATTTTTGCTGTTTGTTTCAATTTCGTTAATTTTGCTTTTCAAGTAATCTCTTTTTTTTTTTTACTTCTAAACGTGCAGTTAACTTCTCGCTTTATTCTATTATAATTGTTTAGATTTGTATCATCAGAGTTATTTAACCACCTAAGTCTAGCCTGATTTCTTATTTCTATTAGATTATGACATTCATTATCAAACCATGGCTTACTTTTTTTCGGTTTATGGTATCCTATACTTTCTTTAGCTGCTGATTCTATTGCATTACGTATGTGCTCCCAATTCTTATTTACGTCTGTTTCATTTATATTTTCATCATCATTTAAATCCTGCAAAACATCAAATCTATTTGACAGTTTAATTTGGTAATCTTTCTTAATTCTTTCATCAATAAACTTTCCTGTATCAAATTTTAGAACTTTTAGATTTTGTTGCTTATGATTTATCACTGAGAGTCTTTCTCTTAATTTAGCAATTACTAAATAATGGTCAGTGGCACAGTCAGCACTTCTATGTGTATGAACGTCAATTATACTAGTATACCTTCTCTTATCAATGAGAATATGATCTATCTGATTAAGAGTTTTACCATCTGGAGAAGACCGGTATATTTATGGATATCTTTATGTTTAAAAGTGGTACTTTTCACAATTAAATTCTTTGAGTGTGGCCGCGGTGGCTCAGTCGATAATGCGTCTGACTACCATGCTCAAGGTCCCGGGTTCGATCCCCGGTCGGTTCAAATCCGGGAACTTTTCTAACGGTGGAAGCGGCCCCGGCACCAACCCAGCGTCGAATAACATGGGTACCTGGGGGAAACCCTGGGGGGTAAAGGCGGTCAGGGGCGTGATGCTGATCACATCACCCTCACTCACGACCGGATCAAGAAAGTGTGGGGCGTTACCCCCACACACCCTATACGCCTTCATGGCGTGGTGCTATGCACAGGGGAACACTTTACCTTTTTTTTTTTTTGAGGTTGCAAAAGTAATCAATCTTATACCATTATCATTACTTAATTCATGAAGACTTTCTTTACCAATCGTGGGTTTAAATGTCTCTTCTTTGCCAATCTGTGCATTACAGTCACCTAACAGAATTTTCATATCATACTGAGAAAATTTATCAAAGACCTGTTCTAACTCTGTATAAAAATCATCTTTAGTATTATCATCTTTATCTTCCGTTGGTGCATGTATGTTTATTAAAATAATTTTACACCACCTACCCTGTAAAACTGCATATGATATCCTATCATTAATAAATTCTACTGTTTTAGGAGCCAAGATTATTCTATTATTTATGAAAAAGCCTGTTCCAAAATTATGATTTTCAGTACCACCATAGAAAAAAGTATAATTTTTAGTTTTACAATTCCCTTCTCCTGGCCACCTAACTTCCTGGACAGCTACTACATCTAATTTATACTTAACTATCTCATTAACTGTACACTGAAATGCCCCAGGCCGGTAAAGGCTCAGAACATTCCAGGTGGCTAAATTAATATCCTTATTCCTGATGTAGATCTTATCCTTAGTCCAGGGACCTCCCAAAGTAGTCCCCACTCTGAGATCCAAACGGGGGACTATTTTACCTCCGGAATATTTTACCTTGGGAACATCCATGGCCCTATATTGCTGTTTCTTGACATTTTTTTTTTTACAGTGCAGAGTTGTCAGCTCTACGCCTAACCCCCAATATGAATGGAGGAACTACTACACAAGACAAACGCAAACACATTAGACAGCACAATTACTGCACAAGACGAACACAAACACATTAGACAGCACAACTACTACACAAGACACACACAAACACATCACAACTATAACACAATATAAACACAAACACAATTGAATATTCACGACCAATTTCAAGGTGTTTCAAAAGACTGATATTTCATGTACCAAAATTTCTAAAATGGTTGAGTTTGCTATGTCTTTGCCTGGAACATCTGCTCTTGAGAGAGTATTTTCAAATATGGGGAATATTTGGTCAGCAGAAAGAGGTAGACTTCTAGTATCCACTGTTAAACATCTGCTGAATATTAAAATTAATTCAGAACTTTCATGTTGCGAATTTTATGATGTTATTAAAACAAACAAGCCATTTCTGAAAAGAGCCATGTCTAATGAAAAGTTCAACTGAGTCAACTAACAGAACAAAGAACATAGTCAGTCATATCTGTGCCAAACTGAAATAATGAAGCGTGACAATTTCGATTTAATCAAACTTTCACCAGCTAGACTAGAAACGACAGCTCAAATAGCACTTCAGGTAGTACTTTTTGAACAAAAGAAGTGTTATCCCTAGTTTATATTGCATATTTCGTGTTAAAGTGCAAAATTCGGTGTTATTCTGAAAAATTGCATTTCGAGTTATTTCGCGATTCCGAAACACCGAAAACTTGCCTCCTTTATTTACCCAAATCCATTTTAGACACTTTTTTGTGCTTTCTTCAAGTATTCGGTGTTATAGTTAAAACGAAAACTTTACGTCCCTACTCATAATTTAATCAATATAAATCTGATGATTTTCTAAATAATTTCCTATTACCTTTAAGCAACGAAAGCTATCTCCTAATCGTATTATATAGCACAGGACAATCATAATTAAGAATATGTATAGTTTGAAGCACAGAATTTTAGTCTTTTTACAATTCTTGGATATTAGAATGCAATATCACCATAAGTGAATGCAAATGTGACAAGTAAGCTTTGCTTTAACTTATTTCCAAAAACAGAACTTAAATTTTAGGTAGTTTAGATTGTGTCAGGAAATATGATTTTAATGCCACGAACATTTTTGCACTCTTTCAACAGGAGGGGAAAGTGACAGCCACCTTACACATTACCTCATATTCGTTTCTTCCATCCTTTAAAAGCTGGATATTTTCTTGCAAGAATATGGTTGAATTTACACTTTCGCTTCATTATTTCATGAAAGTAAATATTACTTAATAACAAAATTCTCACTACGCGTTTCTGTATCGCGTATGTATGACTCAAAAATGAACTGGCCGACCTCTGTGGTGGAGTGGTTAGCACACTGTGCCACAACTCCAGAGGTCCCGGGTTCGAATTCCAGCCTGGATATGGGTGTTCTTTGTGTGTGCCCCTTCATGAAAATCATCATATCATCCCTCATCGTCATCTTCGCGATTAGCAAAAGTGGCAGAAAAGGGAATTATAATAAACCATATCAGTCAATCAAAAAGGAACTGTTCAAATTACATGTGTTTCACAAGTCTCAGATTGCGAAGCAACGAGTTACAATAATACATACTAATGACTAGGGGTGTGCGGGACAGAACATTTTTTAGTCGGGATGGGGAATTTTTTTTAAATCCCGATGTTCCGGACGGGTAAAATCCGCAATTTCCTGAGAAATTTTCAGGAACGGGTAATGATAAAACATTCCCGACGGTGTGGAAATCGCGAATTTGACGTCATTTCCCTTTCTTTCGATTTCTGAAATAAGAAGCTAACAATTTCAGAGAAGTGTCAAGACACTTATAATGCAGAAAACATCAAGAATTAACCACTTTTTAAAACGACCATTTGGAAGTTTCGAACTGCTCGGGATCTCGAAATGTCTGGAAATCATTTCCTGAAGTCGGTATCGGGACGGGAATTTTTTTTAACAGACTTTTCTGGATCCCGCACACCCCAACTAATGACTCAGTCAGGAAAGTGATCATGTTCAGCCCCCAGATGCTAGGTGAGCATTGCTTTCATATTTAACGCGTCCCAAGTGATATGAATATCATTATGTGTGGAAGCATTCTCTATGCAGATCATTTGCTATGGTCGATGCTATACTCTTTCTAAAAAAGGAGGACATTTACCAATTTCTAAAAAATCCGCCTGGACGCCGGACAGACACCTAAAAAGGAGGACATGTCCGGATAAAAGAGGACGTTTGGTCACCCTAGGCCGGCATAAATCTGTTATGTTGGCCTCTTAATGTAAATACATAGCCTACTTTTCAATAAAAATATTAATTTTTATCTAAAAAACAAATGAGTAGACACACGTTTTTCATGTTATATTTAATTTGCAGGAGGAATGTCATAGCTGCTTAAAAACTGCTATACGAAGACGTAATTTTTTTTAAAAAAAGGAAGGGAGTGAGTCATTCATTCATTTATTTCAGAGATCAGAGCCCCCCCCCCAATAATTTTGACAAGTTGGTGCCCCTACTCCCTCCTGAATAGTACATCCCGGATACTGTATTCTTGTAGGCAAATGGATATCTGGAGCTTGTAACCACACTCAAGATAATCATCTTTTGGTGTCTTGTCTCCTTGCATGTTTGTCTCTTCATGACGTTCATCTAACTACCATTCAACCTCACCGTTACCATTGGTCAAAAGTAGCAGAAAATCGACTTGAAATATAACAATGAGTCAAATCAGTCATGATTACTTTCCACAAATAGAGTATCATCAGTTCATAGCACTTCGAAAGTTGAGGTGGTAATTTCAACTCCACAATGCTTCATTTTTTATCAAAACAGATAACTCCGTGAACAACGACGTCTCAAATATTTTTGTCCCTACGTGAAAGAAATAGTTTAAATCTCAGGCCAATACATGGATGTCCGGTAAGAGGCATGCCCCCCTGGAAAATGGGTTTTACCATGAACTTATACATTACATACATACGTATATATTTCATTTTATTCACAGTAATTTATGTTAATTATTGGAAGGGTGCTGCAGGAACATGATAGCTTCCATTCTAATAAGTGTTTTCTTGAGGGGGCAGCACTATTATCAGGGCCTTTCCGATGGCGCAGTGGTAGCATCGTAACCTTGTAATCAAGGAGTCCCGGGTTCGATACCCAGTGGAAGCACATAGTGGTTCGGATCGCACTTTAGACTGTAGGTCCAGTCCCGATTAGCCATATTGTGTATAAAGTGGACTTAAGATACCAAATCAATCAATCAATCAATCAAAGCACTATTATCGGGGGGAATATTACCTCCCCTGGAACAAGTTACCATGCTTGTCCCTCCCTGGAAAAAAATGCTGCAGACGTCCATGGGCCAATCATAATAATAGTGTAATTCACCTCTTAAATGGACTCAACTTATGTTATGATAAAAATATATGGTTGACGGAGTTCTTTCTGTATATCGTCTTTCCGGTCGCATAACACTCTCATCATATAATTAATGGGTCCTGGGTTCAATCCCCAGTGGAAGCCAATGCGCACTCGTTAGGACTGCAGTTTAAAATGAAGATCTAGTGACAAATAGTCTATTTGAGCATGTGGACTTTTTATTAAAAAAACACTCTTGGATTATTGTCCTGATTATTTATATTTTCATTAATTTGGCTGTCTTATTATAGGTCTCTGACACCCTTCAGTCAAGGTTTCTTTCCACCCCTTTTTTCATCTTCTTTGAAATTCATGCAGGTTAATCATAAGAACTGCATAAGCGATAGTGAAAATTTATATGTTGGAAGAGAACATGTTTCATCAGTTGTAATTAAGGGCATGTAAAGAGCTATTTAACTAGTAACACCGGCGAAACTTGACCAAATATCTATTGGGCGTTTAACTCAATGACGGCGTGTGGCGAGAAATGTGATCTACGGAACTCCAACGAATATAGCTGACGAAATATGTTCTTCTTGCCATGGTGGTAGGCTTCTGTACTTTATTTGACAATTGACAGAGCAACTGTGTTACTCTGAGAGCTTTTTGTAAAACCTCTGCACCCTACGATAATAAACAAATGAACAATGAGCTAGTTAAAAATAGAACTTCAGAAGCGAAGTAGCGTGCAATTGTCATAAAGGTTAATTAACTGTTTTCCACAAATGATTTTTTAGTGGAATCCCATTTTCTTTGGCAGGGAAAAAAATCCCTGGCAGGGATTTAATTTTTTTTCTGCCGAGGATAATATTTTTGTGTGGGAAAATTCCCGGCATCTCCCCCCCCCCCCCCCTGTTAATTCGCACACTGGCTACATAAATCTTCAAATGCAAACATACGGTCCAGAAGGCAAGAATATGGTCCCTTTGAGATGCGTGGGTGGTTTTGACATTCTGAGGTTAACATCCGACCTGCAACCATCCGCCGCCCATACACTGAGACAGGTAAGTACAACGCCTGAAAAGCATGTAAAATAATAGGGAGGCTTCCAATGTTCTCATCAAATAACAGGAGCCAAGTGCACCACCACGAGGAAAGATGGAGATTTCCATCCCGTTTATAGGACAAAAACAACAGACAATACTCAGAAAATAATTTGCTTCATGAATACATAAGTATTCACTACAATATACATTTATTAATTATCTATGTAAGTCCAGAAATATGTAGTGCTTGCACAACTTTTTGCTACCTAAGGAGCAGCTACCGCTGATATATACACAATCCAAAGGATGCCTCGCCTATATTCTTATAATTATAAATATTTGTTGTCTTCCAAATAATAGATGTTAGTGGCAACCATGAATCTTCATCACGTGGTTGCATACATATAGGATAGAAAATGTCATTTTTTAAATTTTTTTTTAGATTCGTAAGCAGGGATTGAAATGGCCCGGAACAATGTTCCGGTTTGTGGATGTAAGGAACCTTCCCTTTTCGTCTCGTCATAAATTTCAACGGACCGTTTCGGTACGTTTAATATTTTAGATATTGATTACATTCTCTTTGTTAATAGTCTTAAATAGTACAGTCATGGACACTTGGGTTGTAACAACCCTATTGAAACAGCATTGAAGTAAGCGCTCGATGTCTGACCACCAAGCGCCTTGTGGATAGTCAACCCAACCCAACCAACATTGCAATTATGCAGCTTATATACAAAATATACAAATCACGGGTATACATACATCTCAGTACATTGAACAGTGATGCAGAAGAGAAATACGAGATGAACATTGTCGAATGTATTCTTGACAGGGACATTGTTAGAGAGAGCCAGAGGGGTCCTGGCCCCACCAATTGTAACTCTGGCCCTCTCAAACAAAATTTTGATAGATTAAAAATTATCCTAAATTAAAACCAAATATATATATATTTTGGTAAATTTGTAGCAGAGCTCAGTGACGGATTAAGGTGGGTGCTATTGATACTTCAGCATTAGGCCCAGTCCTGAAATAAGCAGTTTTCTTTTGCTATATTAAACTGAAAATAAATCTTAAAATGAAATTTGGAGCCCCAATTTCGGACACCTAGACACAGCGTTACTTATTATACAGTTACTATTATTCTTTGCGCTGTGACGTAACTATAACGTTGTTGTGTTTATTGTTCGTCAAAGATTTCAAGTTAATGCTATCAGTTTTACGTTAAAGAGTTTACATAGTAATTTAGATGCGTTTTTTGCAATATCTTGGCGATTGTTGCCACTTTATTATTGTTCGGTAAGTGCGACATAGTAAATTTTTCACCTCGAAAGTTAGTTGTACAGAAAAAATCGACAATATTTCATTGTTAGGTTTTGACGTGACAGCATCAGGCCCAATTTCGTCTTAATCCAGCCCAGGCAGAGCTGGAAACACTGCGCTGGTAACAAACTTGATATTGCGAAGAAAATCGTCAGAAGCAAATGTAGGACACCAAACTTTCCATCCTTTGGTTACTTGCCGGTTTGTAACCTGCAAGATCATGTAATCTGTCTGCCTTGAAGTTATTACCCTTGCCCCAAGTTCCTAGAAACCAGAGATCCAAACCTTTTGTTGCAAATGACTCTTCCCTTACAGATGAAATCAAAGACTGCCGAGCGGTCAACAGTGTGGTTGCTGCAGTCACTGTGTATTCGTCGAGTGGAAGAAAGTGCGTTTCCATTTTAAATGGATACATAACATAACAAAAACATACCCCGTGGCTCTACAGCTCTGGAAGGGACTTGGCCTATCTCCCGACTGACAGTCTCCCTCCCACAATCCTAGCTAGAGGTGTGAAGATCTTCAACCGGCAATGGGGTGAAGTGAGGTCAGCATGTTGAACCCTCAGCCGTTATAGGAGATTTTATGACCTACGTAGTTACGTTACTCAATCGTAGCTCCCAAATTTCCTCACGATAGTGGGTTGCCATCGGTCCTATAAACAGGCTGACAAATGCAGAGGCTGAACCTAGGCAGACTCAAACCCATGCCATCCCACAGTCGGAGTCCAAAGCACAGAGCCTTAAGGCCAGTTCACAAGCTACGTCTTCAAGTACGTCTTGCTTACACAGTTCAAAACTGTACAGGACAAGGTGTTGCAGTTTTGGTGCGTCCACATGCTACGTCTTGCTGTACAGTTCTTCCTACTCAGTTCTGCAAAGTCAATTATGAAGGAAGTACTACTCTGGTCAATATTCGCTGTTTGTCTTCCAAAGAGAAGACAAATTAAACGTCTTAAGAGCATGAGACATTCAGGAAGGTACAGGCATTGGCTACTGAAAATGCACCAATTTTCTCATGTGACGTTATGTCGTAAATTGCGTGGTGAGAAACAAGTGAGAAACATTGTACTTATTTACTTATCACCTATGTCCTCTTATAAATAGGGTGAATAAGAAAACCTTCATTGTTAACATATAATATTTTATTACCACTACCTAAAAGACTATTACAATAGTTCACTAAGGTTAGTTTACCTAATTCCGAATGTTCAAAAATCAAAAGTTAACATAAATATCCTTTCTTCATGATTCTCTTACGAAAAATGCACTTAAAATTTAGTTTGCTTAAAAATACTTATATTGTAAATAATATATTAATTACAATGTACGGTATTGCCATGAGGTTAAGGTAAGGTAAGCTATTAAAACACACTTCCTGCAGGGCTGAAAAAAGTACCACCTTTGTACTGTACCATTTGTGATATGGCTTATTTTACTTCGCTTTCTGGCTACTTTTGGGTAATTGCGAAAGTGTGGATGGGTGATGTATGATCAAATTGATAGATACTCACAAACACCCATGCCAATAATGGGATTCGAACCTGGAACCTCTGGAATCATAGTGCGATGTGATAACCACTCCACCACGGATACTAAGATAGGCTAATTCCGGCTGGCTATAATTTAAAGTGGATTCGTACCATTGTTTAATGTGCCCCTACTCCGAGATAACTCGGGAACCCTTGATTATATGGTGAAAGAATTACAATGGCGTCATCAGAGACTTTATCGGTTCAATAAAATCAACATTCAATCTTATCGTTACGATTAGCCTGGAAAGGCAGAAAATCATTCATACTCTCTCGTAGTTTCTTAATCAGTCAAAAATTCAAATATATGAAAATACCTCAACATTGGCTTGTAAACATCATCATCTCCAGTGCCAGAACGAACTGATTGGTTTGTTCACTTTGGCCAACTCTTTTCGGTAACCAGTCCTCATGGAATTGATTTTCCTTACTACTTTATTTATTGGGTTGGTGCGAATGAAATGTCCGGCCCAGGTGCGTCATTGCCAAAGGCCAAAAAATTCAAAACTACAATACCTGGTTAATCAAAATAGTCGCCATCTGCAGCCACACACTTTTGTCATCGCTCAGCCAACAATTGGATTCCATGGCGAAAGAAGTCTGGAGTCTGCGATGCAAAGATCTCCTCAACGGCATGTTGCACCGCCCGACTATCAGCGAAGGTCTTCCCTGTCAGGAAGTGATCGAGATGCCGGAAGTGATGGTAGTCAATGGAAGAGAGGTCGGAAGAATATGCTGGATGAGGAAGGGTTTCATATTGCAACTCATGGAGAGCCTGCACCGTCCTTTGTGCGACATGTGGGCGAGCATTGTCGTGCAACACGAGGACACCATGTCTGTGGACCATTGCTGGATGTTTGCGGAGAAGTTTGTGGTGCATTTCATGGAGTTCAGCACTGTAACAATTTACATTGATGGTTTCACCTCGCCTGAGAAAGACATGATGGATCACACCCACCATAGACCACCATACCAGCAACAACACCTTCCGTGGGTGGATAGGTGGTTTTGGAAACCGCCCTGGACGTTAATCACGATCCAACCATTGTCCTGATCATTTACGATTGTCATAGCAGATCCATTTTTCATGTGAAGTGACAATCCGATGCAGGAAACCATCCCAGTTATTCCTTACGCTCAGAGAACTGCACACCTCCAGGCGGCGAGTCTTGTCGACCGGTGTCAAATCATGTGGTACCCATGAGTCCAACTTTTTCACTTTACTGATCGCATGGAGCCGCCAAACGGCAGTGGTATGGTGTATGCCTAACTCGTCTGCAATGGCACGAACACTTTTCCGAGGGTCCGCTTCCACGGCGTTCCTGAGGAGCTCATCCGAACATGATGTTGGACGATGACCACTGGGTTCATTCTGCAATGCTGTGTCACCGGAACGAAATTTGACAAACCAGCGGCGAATGGTCCGTTCATTTACCATGGCTGGCCCAAATGCACTGTTAGTGTTTTTGGCGGCTTTCTTAGCAGAATGTCCCAGTTTGAATTCGTAAAGACAAATCACTCGCAATTGTGTGTTCTCCATGGTGCACTTTCAGACGACCCTGTTCAGCAACAACCTGCATCCTGACTGTCTGGGTGCTCCAGCCTGTTTGCTGGATGTATACAGAGTATATGACGTTAGACCCGTGACCTCAGTCAATCCCTGTGTTGTGTTGTTGAGGTGAGTTTCCCACCAGACGTCAAAGCGGACATTTCATTCGCCCCAACACAATATGTCCGCTGAAGCATCAATCTCTTTGTATTTTTGTATTAAGCTCTCATAGACCTGATTCTTCTTGTCCTGGTCACTGTAGTTCTTTGATTTTACTCGCTACAAACACAGAAATTTCTTCTAGAGTTCAATGAACTTTGCAAAAAATGCATGTGAACACTGGCTAAGATCGGTCATCATCGTGAAGAATGAATTTATCAGGAAAAGAGAGAAAAAAAAATTCTCGACCTCCATTAATAGTGTTCCAGTACTAGGCTAGAAGAGAAACTGAGCAACAGGTGCACAAAAGTGTGAGGGGAGCATCCACATGAACAGACTATCTTGCACAGTGGTTGAGATTTCCGCAGACATCTATGCTCTTGGGCTCAGTTTTTGGTTGACAATTTCCGCATGTGCGCAGTTCTAAAATTTGCACAGTCTTCCAGCCCACACACTATGTCTTGCATGCACAGTTCGTGCATGCGCAAGCAAGACATAGTTTAAGATGGAGCATGTGGACAGGTCATTAGACCGCATGGCCACGGAGGAGGACATTTTAAATGGATACATTTTTTACATAAGAAACAATTAACTTGGGCATGACAAAAATAATTCATACTACTATGCTTTGTTCATTAACTTCCTATGAAATAGAAAGACCTTCTTGACAGTATAAGAAGTTTGACTTATTATTTGGAATGTTCATTGAAATGGACTATCTTCCTTGGAGGCAGTTTCCGGGGATTTGTGAGCTTTCCTTCATAAATGTTATTGAATTGCCATTCATCATCATCATGATATTGCGATTAACCAAGAGTAACAGAAAAGCGACACAAAATATGAAAAATACAATACACGTAGAATAAAAAACAAATCAAATAGATAGTTTTGAAAGTGACAAAGAAAATAAATAACTAGTTGATGTGTACTGGCTATTTTTGTGCTCTTCCTTATAGTGCCTTTATGAAGTTGCTTATTTACTGAGATTATACAAAATTTCAGGAGCCAGAGAACATTGCAAGACCCCTACACCTTGCCCCCTGCCATGCATTGCAGGGGTTGTGGTAGCTACAATGCCACTGGGTCATTACAACTGAGAAGTGTCCGTTTCTGTACATGCATGTACCTAGGTACTTTCTCTGTATATCTACAATAGGAAAGTTAGTTATTGATACATTTTTACAGTGGCATGCCCAGATGAGATCTGGGTGGCAATCATATAGATGTTGCATGAAGCTTTTTCTTTTTGACCTCATGAGACTTTATTTTAGATAAGATAAATAAATATATTTGTAATAAGAATACTTTTATTTTCTTAAACATCTCATGTAATAGTTGACAAAATTATTAAAACATTTATCATTTATACTCTTGACTCTACATTTAATATATCATAAAGATGCTCGAAATTCAACTTTATGTAAAAAAGAAATGTTCTAATTGACCCATGTTGCATATTCCATAACTGACAAAAGAAATGGAGTTGACCTCCAATGCACCTTCTCCTGACTTCCATTGGACTTGCATTGTGTCAAATCCGAACTCCAGCATTCACTTAACTTCATAATGGAAACCTGAGATCAGTGTGTTTCAGATTATCCTCAATCCATTTGTTTGCTCGTTCTAGCAGTTCAGGACTAAATTCCTCCTTCCAACTTCCTACTTGACCTAAAAATAAGACAAATTATTTAAGATTCGGCCAGACTTTCAGTTAAAAATTGAAAGATATTTCATTTTCTATTCTGTTTCTGAAATAAAAGGGCATTGTGTGACTTTTGACTCACCCTGTATACAGTAAACCTCTACACCACACCATAACCTTAGTATCAGTAACGACTTTGGATGGTTCTATCCAGTGAGGATTGCTGTCAGATCAGTACCTAACATTCTGTAAAAAATTGGCCTTGTCCCTGAACAAAATTCCATCTGTGAATGTTGGATGTCAAGAAAATGCAGTGTAATTTGACAAAAGTAATTTATTGCATACTCAAAGCCAAACAAGCACTGAATGGCAAACAAATTTTATTTTACTGATATCAGCACCTTCAAATCACATCGAATTCACATTTATGTCACAATTTACATCAATTAATCTTCATACAAGTCACCAAAGAAAACAAAGAGTTGGTGTTTAAAGTCCACTTTATGCACAGTAAGGCTAATTGGGACTGGACCTACAGTTTAAAGAGGGATCCGAACCACTATGTGCCTCCACCGGGTATCGAACCTGGGACCCCTTGATTACAAGGCAACGACATAACCACTGCGCCATCGGGGAGGCCTAAGATAGAAAAAAAAAGAAAAGAAAAGAAAGAAAAAAAATATTCTGACCACAAGAGCAGCAGCCACACCAGGATTAATAATCTAGCAGTGCTGAGAGGGTGCAGAATGAAATTTAGGGAGTGTAATGGTAACAAGAAAGAATACATGAAACACGGATTCAACCTATAGCCACTACATTAAATACCAATCAAATTTTAGTAGGCATCTATGATAGTGTGCCAATGAAACTGGAGAATACTAGTGACGTGCTTCATTTTTGATTGATTTCATCACAACGACATGTTTGTAAATTTGAAAGGAAAGCTTGGTCAATGGAGGCCAATGACATGCAAGGATGTAGGGAGTATTTTTTCCAGGGGAGGAGTCATATTTTTCACTCTAATAGTGTTGCCTTAATATAAGAATGGAGGAAGAAGAAGTAGGCGGAAAATAAAACTGTTTATTAACAATGGAAAATAAAGCATGAAACAACTCACACTGAGCTACAGGCAATTATCAAAAACAACAACCAGACTACTTGAAGAAACACTGAAATAGAAGCCACATTTACTTTACTGTACTTGTGGCAGTCTCTATAAAGATCACCGGTGGTTTTCTTACTTTTGTCAGCCAATGCTACAGCAAATGTTGATGAAAGTAAGAAAACTGCTGCTGATCTTTATAGAGACTGACTCCAGTAGAGGAAAGTAAATGTGGCTTCTCTTTCAGAGTAGGATCAATGCTTGCCTGTTGTATGTAAATACAGTGGTCTCACTTCAATACCTAACATTCAGCGATCTACATGATGGTATGATATAATATGATATAGTATTAGTTATTGTTTTCAGTTGAACATAAGTTTTGAAAGAAAGAGGTGCTGAAGAGGGTGCGGAAGAAAATTAAGTGGTGTGCAAGCACTCCTTCGTGCCGTCCCTGCACAAGAGATGAACTAAGAATTTTACTAATTAAACACACTTTCAGAGACTGTGATTAAAATTGATGAAATCCCCTATAAAGTGATCCAACATTTACCAGATATTGTTCTAGATATGCTAATAAATATGTATAATACTATCTTAATCACTGAAAATATTCCAATGGAATGGAAACAACAGGTAGTCAGTCATTCCCATCCTCAAACCAGGTTAGCCTTTGAATGTCGCAACTTTCTATTGACAGATAGTGATCATATTAATGTATGAAAAGCTTTTTGAATGAACTGTAAAAAACAGACTTTCGAAGTTCTTCTGCACTTTAATCACTGATATGAAAATGCATATGGCTCAGTACCATTACAACTATTATGTCATCAGGTGGACAAATTAACCTTACATTCAAACTTTGCAAAATTAATATGAATTCTCTATGCAAACCAGTCGGACTGCCATGCAGGAGACCCTGGTTCAACTCCCAGGATTGGTAATCTAAGGTCGGAATTTTTCCAGCCTTGTCCCCTTCGATATATGTGTGGGTATGACATTCGGTTAAGGACATTCTTTACTTTCTTATTGGATCATTGAGTGTCAATGTTTTGTGAGTCTACTCAAAGACACAAGGAAGGATGAAGACTTACCTACTAATGTGTTCTTTGTGCATCAATATAATATTTTCCTTGTTTTCAATATTTAAAAGTACTTGCAAAGGTCATAATTAGTCACCTTTTCGAACGAATGGTTGTTCTCCTTCTTTCTCCAGTCCATTAAGATGTTCCCCTATCCTAGCAGCTGGGTTTCTCTTGAAGTTTTTTATGTCCAAGTGTTCAGCCAGTTTTTTCACTTCTTCCTCAGTGCAGCTCTTATTCAAAAGCTTAACCACTTGCTTGATTGCAGAAGGTAAATCCTGCACCAGAATTTGATAATTAAAAACAAGAACAGTGTGCATATAATAATTATCCATTTGTTAGATACTGTTCAAGTGCATTTTCATAGCATGTTATTCAACAAAATTTAGAAGAAGAGACCTATAGATACATATATATATTTGCAGTTTATTCACCCTTCATCACCGCCATGTATTATGTTCAAGAAACTAATGAAGTTCATCCTAATTGTACTCCAGCCTCTTTAATTGTTTCGATCTTTATTATTCTATATCACTTCAAGAAGCCATCCAAAAATGTCTTTCCCTTCTATCCACATATCCCTCCACTGCCATTCATAACATTCTTTCCCCATTTCCATCCATCTCTTTCTTTCTCTCTGAAAGCATGCCCTATCCATTATAATTTGCACACACAAGGGATGTACCGAGTGGCCAGAATTAAAGTTACCCAACTCAGAGCCCTCTGTAGCCTGTTTGAGACATCGTAGAACTCTGAAATTTGGTGAATCCACTATGCAGACCATGGGGAAGAGGATGGCGATAAAAAAGTTCAATTTTACACCACCAGGTTGAAATGTGGCACTGTATTTGCATGATGGGTTGTAATAATGACATAAGCTTGTGCACTAGTCGCAGAATATCGGGAACAAGAGGCTGTATCCGCCACTGCAACAGCCACTTCGGTGACAACTTCTTCTGCAATCGGCCGACGGCCCATTCCTGCTGCAACACCCAGATCTCCAGTCTCTTCAAATTTCTTCTTCATTTTTCTTAATCCATGCGTCATCATGGACCCCTTTCGAAGTCCTTTCGCATGACGATAACCTCGCAGTGCAGCTTCACTATTACTACCGTTCTGATAAAACAACTTCATTAGCAATGCACGTTCTTTCTTATTTAATGGCATGGTGATCACTTCCGAACTTTTGTTCAGCACTCACGTTAAGTGATTTAGCTGAGCTATTAATTAGAAAGACATTTGTTAGTGGCTGGAAGTTGCAAGAAAATAATCTCTTGTTTATTGCAAGATTGCAAGTAAACAGGGGTGCCGACTTGTCAAAATTATTGGGGGGGGGGCTCTGATCACTGAAATAAATTAATGAATGACTCACTCCCTCCCTTTTTTAAGTTTTGGCCTCATTGTGCGGAATCTCGTAAAAGCCCATGAATTCCTCAAAAATATTAAAATTTTCATTTACAGTTCGAATGCAAAATGTCAATTGTTCAAGGATAGCTATGTCACAAGTTTCGTCAACCATAATAGCAAAATATTCCCGACTTTTAATATCTGCTACCACGGACCGCAAAACAGATCTCCCTAATATATCAATGATCTCATTCTGAATTTCATGTGAGAGCCATTTGTAGCCCGAACGTCGCATCCACTCTCCTAGTTCATGCACATCTTCTTTTGAAACTCATTTTAGTAAAAATGTTAACAATACTCATAATTATATACTTAGTATATAGTAATAAGTCATGTGTTTTGCTGTCTCTGGTCATAGCCCCCAAAGTTGATGGTTTAGCGGTCTCAGTCCCCCAAATTGATGGTCTAGAACATTTCAAATGTGTATTTAAAGTTAAGTTCATGTGGCACAATTCAGAGTAAACTTTACAAGAGAAGCAAAATAATACATTAGATTATCTTAAGCAAAATTATTTGGGGGGCTCCGCCCCACATTGATAACATTGGGGGGGGGGGCTCGAGCCCCCTCAAGCCCCATGGAGTCGGCGCCTATGCAAGTAAAGGCAAATCCATAACCAATTGGAGCAGTTTACGTCATTATTACAACCCATCATGGAAGCACAGCGCCACATTTCAACCTGGTGGTGGAAAATTGAATTATTATTTTATTTTTTATCACCATCCTCTTCTCCATGGTCTGCATAGTGGATTCACCAAATGTCAGAGTTCTACGATGTCTCAAACAGGCTACAGAGGGCTCTAAGTTGGGTAACTTTAATTCTGGCTACCCGGTACTTTATTGCAAGTTAAGTGAAAAATGTAGGATTGACCATGACTTGAACCCAGCTTTCTTGTATACCATGCAATTACACTATCAATTGAACAACTCCTGGTTTACCTGATTTTTTTCTTTTGCTGTTTTGCCAGTGCGGAATTTTCTTTAGTAGTGCTACCACAATCAGAAGTGCTGCCCTTGAATACTTGTTCATTTCACAATTTAAAATTTCAGTTCATAACCACCAAATACACATCCAAAATGCTTCTAATCAGACCCTACATCTCTTTCTTTCCTTTTTGCATTGTCCATGTCTTCGATCCATACAACCACACTCCACACCAAACGCTCCACAAACCTATATTTTAATTTCTAATAAGTACTAATTTTCCATTGGTTACTCTACTTTTAGTAGTGTCATAAGTGTCATTCTCACATTTCCAACCATCAAACCTTGTACTTCTCAAATATTAACAATGTTCTGCATGATCTATTTTTAATACATTTATCCTGATAATACTTCATCTTCTGGATTCAGCATGTTTCTATTTTTTGCATATGCAGTTGAATCTGAGTTATACATATGTCAAGATGAAAAGAAAATAGTACGTATAACAGAATTACTTACAAATCAGATTTAGATACCATGTTACATCATTATCAAAATACTGAATTTGTATCTATTCTGAGGAACAAAATATATGTAATGCAGGTTATTTCTGTCATTAAATGGTAAATTAACAAATCTAAAAGTCTGATTCTTAATTTCTATGTAGATCAGTGCGAGCATCAGCTTCAGTGCGAGCCTAAGCTTCCAGTCCAAGCCTCAGTTTCCAGTCCAAGCCTCAGCTCCAGTGTGAGCCTCAGCTCCAGTGTGAGCCTCAGTTTCCAGTGTGAGCCTCAGCTTCCAGTGTGAGCTTCAGCTCCAGTGTGAGCCTCGGCTACTGGATGGGCCACAGGTGGCAGATAGTGAAAACTCCCTAACGTTTGAGGGGAAGCTGTGAATAAGAGAGGAAACCCAAATAAGCAGTACTGGATAGAGGAGGCAGGGCTATCATGGTGTGGAGGCTGTTCAGTGGCATGAATATACTCAGCAAATACCACAGGTACCCATCTACAGCCTTGTGTGGAGAAGAAGGGCATGAGAAGTGGGGTTGGATTTGTAGTCAGAAGTGGAATATGTGAGGAAGTAGAGAGGGTAAATGACAGAATAATAAAACTAAAAATGAATGTAAGAGGAAAAGTAATAGAAATAATTCAAGTGTAGGCCCCACAAACAGGATGTAAAAGGGAGGAGAAATAAGAATTCGAAGAAGACTTGGAAGAACATGTAGGAAAGGAATGGTAACTTGAGATGGGTGATTTTAATGCACAAGTGGGAAGAGACAGGAAAGGGAATATGGAAATTCTTGGACCAGATGGATGGAGACAGAAGAATGAGAAGGGAAGGAAGCTACTGGACGTTTGTAAGAGAAACAGACTGTTAGTAGGTAACAGCTGGTTTAAGAAGAAATATGATAGCCAAAATATTACAAGATACAGTTGGAAAAATGAACAAAAGTCTGTAATAGATTATATATTGGGAAACAAGGAAGTATAGAAGACATTAAAGTAATACCCAGTGAGAACTTAGACAGTGACCACAGGCTACTAGTAAGAGATATGAGGAGATTTTAAATAAAAGATAGAAGGGAGGAACAAGAGAGAAGGATAAGTCTGTGAAAATTGAAGGATAAGATGATAAAATAGAAATATCAAGAAATATTGGCAACTAAAGTGCCAAGAGATGTACCCAAAGGAGTAGAAACAGAATGGATAAGATTTAAAACAGAATTAGTAGAACAGCTGAATAGATATGTGGAAGGAAAAGTAAGAAAAGAAAGGAGAAAGAAATACCATGGTGGAATGAAAGAACTAGAGAGGCAGTGAAAAACAAAAATGATGCATTTAGAAAAAAACTGTTTAAATTTCAAATCACAAAATGCACGAAAAGAGCATGTGGAAAAGAAGAAAGAGGCAATAACAGTAGTAAAAGAGGAAAGAAGATAGTGGATGGAAGAAATGGGCAAAAATGCCAGAAGTAGATGTAGATGAGAAGAAGAAAGTATTGTATGGATTAGTGAGAGAAAGAAGAAGAGAAAGAGGAGACAGCTGTAAGCTAAGGGATGAAAGGGGAAATGTTGTAGAAGAGTATGAAGAAATAATGATAATGTGGAGAAATTGCTGAATGTGAAATAAGGAAATGAGCATGAAGAAGTGAAGGAAAAAAACAGGAAGGATAAAATGAATTTCACATGGAAAGAAGTGGAGAATGAAGTGAGGTAGAGCACCTGTAGTAGATGAAGTGCCCGTGGAAATGATACTAGGAGCGGGAGTGATTGGTGTGCAGTGGCTGTACAAAGTGTAGAAAACAGTGGCGCAAGAAAGAGAAGTGCTAAGAGATTTTACAAAGGGACTAATAGTTCCCATATTTAAGAAGGGAACAGAAAGGAATGTAAAAAGTATAGAGGAATAACACTAATATGCCACTCAGCAAAGGTGTATGAGAAAATAGTAGAGAAAAAAATAAGGGAGGGACAGAGCTGAACATGAGAGAGGTACAGTATAGATTTAGAAGAGGCAGATCAACAGGAGGTCTGATATTCACCACAAGGCAATTACAGGAAAGGCACTATGAGTATGGAAATGATTTGATTATGGCATTCCTAGATATAGGAAAGGCATCTGATAGCATGGACAGAACAAAGATTTGGAAGGCTCTAAGAGAGAAAGGGGTCGAGGAAGGGATAGTGTGTAGAATGCAGAGCACATGCAAGGCCAACCAGAGCTGTGTGAAGACACCAATGGGAAGAGCAGAGTGGTTTGTTAGAAGTAATAGACTAAATCAGGAAAGTGTTCTTTCCACACTGTTCTTGATAATTACAATGGATGCAAATAACGAAGAGGTGAGAAAGAAGATAGGAGAGGAGGGGATGAAGGCCCTGTTGTTTGCTGATGACTTAGTAATATGGGGAAACAGGGAAGAAGAAGTTCAGAGACACCTTGATAGTTGGAATGAGGAAATCAGAAGACAGGAATGAAATTCAGTTCAAAAAAGAGGGAGGTGCTAATAACAACAAGAAACAGAGCCAGAAATGAACCAAGAATAAAGATGGACATGGAGGAGTTGAGGGTGGTGGAGAGCTTCAAATATCTGGGAAACATAATTGAGATAAGTGGAAGTATAGATGAGGAAGTAAACAGAGAGGACAAATGGGTGGTGGACTATATCAAAGTGTTCGAAGATTAATATGAAATGCAAGAAGGTAATATGCATACTATGTGCCAATAATTATGTATGGAGCAGAGACTTGGACAATGACAGAGAGAGACAAAGGAAAGATGCAGGCAGAGCAGATAAAATTTTTAAGGAGTATATTGGTTTGATTGATTGTTTGAGTAGTTGTTTTATTTCCACTTTATGCACAGGAAGGCTAATCGGGACTGGACCAACAGTTTAAATTAGGATCCATACCACTATGTGTATCTGCCGGGAATTGAACCCAGGACCCCTTCATTACGATGCAACAACGCTACCACTGTGCCATTGAGAGGCCCAGGAGGAGTATATTGTGGAAGACTAGAAGGGATAGAATAAGGAATGAGGAGATGCAACATACAGTGGGGAGGTGAAGCTTCAGGACAAGATAGATCAGGCACAGATAAGATGGTTTGGACACATGAGGATGTGTGCAGAAAGACTACCAGTAAGAGCTTACAAGGAATGGGAATAAGACCAAGGGAAGAACCAATATATCGGTGGAAAGAGTGGATAGCAGAAAGTGTTAGGAGAAGAGGACAAGATTAGACCACTGTGGAAAGAGAGGATTTTTTTGGAAGACCAGGAAAACATGGAGAAGCTTGACTTCTATGCTGACCCAGCCAGAGGAAGGAAATGGCAAAGGATGATGATGATTATGATGACATATGACAATCTTCGTCCCAGATGCACTTCCCATATAAACTTTACTTTCTGGTCAAGTGCGTAACTTTTCTTCTTTCTGTTCTTCATGGTAGACCAGTAGCAACTGAAAACATTCACTAAAGGAACCGCTATTCTGTTTTTATTATGAAACACAGCAAACTTCAGATATCGGCCTCTTTTTAACATGTAAACTTTCATATCACAATTATATAGAAAATAAAATGCGTCCCATCTTCTGAACAACTGCGGCAAGTCATTCACCTCTGATTTCATGCAGCCTCTCCTTGCCTTTTCTGTGCCACCATCTTGCCACATTTATCTTTCTCACAACTCGAGACTGACGGCCATCATGCCTGACTATCCTGTTTCATACTTGAAACTTGTTTTTTTGTAACAACAAGAAATGTATACTTCTGTTACATTGTTGCAGTTTGGTTACTTACAAATCAACTGAATTTAATGAAAATTAGTATGTATAACTGTGAATTACATACATACAAATAAGGTTTAATTAACACGTTTTTAAATTATATATAAGTATATTTATAATTTACATATAAAACAGAATTATGCAAAAATTGAATTACATCTAAAGCAGTCTGAACTGTATTTTCATTTGATACTTCCATCCTATTTTCTTTAATTTCCACCAACTCCTGTATTTCCTATGCTAACATGCCATACACAAACCTTATACACTATCTTTAAAAAACTTCTTTGTTCTTTAACTATCACTAATAAATAATATCTTCTAATTAAATATTAAATAGCGTGGTTGCAAATGGCACCCTGCCTTACACCCTATCTTATTTCTATCTATTCAGACCATAAAGGGGTCAAACGTCAAAGAACAAAAGTACCTCAAGTGAATGGAGGGGGGGGAGGTAGCTTTTAGTCTTCCAATACCCCCAATATTCATTCTCAGTTAAGATTTTTTAATTTTAAATGGATAGAAATATATTGTATATCAGTATATGTATGTATGTAGGGGGAGAGGATGTAAGGAAATAGTTAACACCACACAAAGTGAAAGTTTCTATGTATCAGAGCTTGGCCACATGTTCTTTGGAGAGGAAAATATTATATTGCACTACAGTGTAGCCAGATCATGGGAAGATGAAGGATTCTTGGTCCAATAATGGATTTATCTCAATCTCTGGAACAAATAACTGAATGTCAAGTAGCAAGTAGAAACTGTTGGTAGTAGTAGTAGGAGAAACATAGATAACTTTGAAGAGGATTACAATATCAAAAATGGGTGACCTTGTTGTTGGAGAGGTTAAGGATGGAGGTGTTGTGTTTGGGTGGATTGGTGTTATTGACATATTGGGAATGAACTAACTGTAGGGTGACTACATTGCAGTAAATCTTTTTTTTCTGCAATTAACTTATGGTCAGGTCATGAAATATAGAAATTTTCATTTTGTATGGGAAGTGTTCCATTTTTATTTATCTACCTTTCTGGCATGATGTCAGCTTCACCAATTCAGATATATATTTACCTTTTTCATATCTTCATAGAAAAGGAAAAGAACATTAGGATGGTGCCTTTTCTCCCAACCTTCAATAATATGCTGCCAATACGGTGACCAAATAGCTGGAAAAGATTGAAGGATTGGTAAAAAGAAAATCTAATAGCAATTTCAATTGTATTAGTTCTCTCTTCACTTATGTATAATGCAATTTATAGTTTATAGGAATAGGACGGATCAATACGCAGAGATCTAAGCTGAAAAATTATAGTGAGGCCTTGGATTGGCTTCAAGTTTAGTTGATGAACTATGGCAAGAAATCAAGATCATTAGTTTCAAACCATAGATAACTCTAAAGAATACATATTTTTTGCTGAGTTAATGAAAACTAGGAGTTACTATAAATCCCTACTGCACCATAAGCTCTTATACGTATAATTGTCATTTGACTTGAATAATTTATATATTCCTTTCATATTTGAAGTAGTATTAAAAAAATCAAAATTCTTCTTACAAAATAGACAGTGTCTGATATTCTAAAAGTAGCAAATCTCATTATATCAATATTCTAAATAGCAAAATTTCACACAAAAGGAAATTAAAAAAATATTTATTGCATTCATACAAATAAAAGTAGATTTAACTACAATGCTCACAAACAATAAAATCATGCCTTACTTTAACAATATGCATAATATTTTTTATTCGTTTTATTTCTTCTGAAAGTTAATAATTAATGCATGTGTCATTTTGTTTCTAGTCTTTCTGATCTTGGTAACTATTTAACATAATTATAATTTTATTCAGTTTCTGATGATAGTACTGGGCAGTGGAAAAATATTCAAGGAAATAAAAATGTGTGTTGTGGAATTTATCAATGTATTATTAATTGACATATGTGACACTAGAAAAGGAGATTTGTATTATTATTTAAATAAAACTAATCTTCAGGGTACAACAGTCCTTTCTTCAATGTCTAAGCCTACTAACTATTTTGTTTTCAGGCTTCAAGTGTTCAAGTGAGCCAATGTTCCTTGCATGGAGCGATTTTTCTGATGACTGAAAAACAAATGTCACACAGGCCTGCCTCCTGATTTGACATCTTCAGACTTTTGTCTGTTTCGGAAGATAAAATTCACCCTGAAATGATGGCATTTTCATACAACAGAAGAGAGTAAAGAAACTTTACTCTGGGACCTGCAGGCTATTTCACAAAAAGCTTACGAGAACACATTCCAACAGTAGAAGACATGATGGGAGCAGAATATTATCAATGGAGGGAACTACTTTAAAATGGTAATCTGTTTAAGATGTACAAAAAGCAAGTAAAGTAATTTCGAAAAAGTTTGGTTTCTTCTTGGACAGCCCTTATAATATTGGATGAGATACATGCTGTATTTCTAGTGCGAGCATCAGCTACTGGATGGGTCACAGGTGGCAGATAGTGAAACCTCTCTCAGATATGAGGGGAAGATGCGAATAAGAGGAAATCGAAATAAGCAGTCCCGAACTGAGGCAGCAAGGCTGTCAGGGTTTGGAGGGTTTCCAGTGGCATGGACATACTCAGCAAATACCACAGATACCCATTGACAGCCTTGTGTCATGGCGAATAAACACCACCATAAAAGTGTTTGCCTCCACTGCCTTGTGAGCCTGGAGGCATCCAGAAAGGCTAAGGGAGTTGGAACCCCAACAGAAAAACAAGGGTGTTCATGAGAACCCACAGGTGGCAGACCCACCACCCAGGTGTAAGCTGTGAAAGGCCCGATTAGCCGACAGCCGAAAACAAAATAATTGAGAAAGAAGCAAACCGAACTGAAAACTGGGGACGATGTGGGCTAAAAATAGTGACAATGTATATTGGAACACTGACAGGAAGGACAAGAAATTGTGGATCTAATGGAGAGAACAGGACTCGACAATTTTGGAATGAGCGAAACGAAATGGAAAGGAAGAGGAGAAATGAAATTGAGGAAAGACTATAAACAGTACTGGGCAGGTACTGAAGAGAACGGGAGAAGTGGGATTGGATTTGTAGTCAGAAGTGGAATAAGTGAGAAAGTAGAGAGGGTAAATGACAGAATAGTAAAACTAAAAATCAATGTAGGAGAAAAAAGTAATAGAAATAATTCAAGTGTAGGCCCCACAAACAGGATGTACAAGGGGGAGAAAGAAGAATTTGAAGAAAACTTGGAAGAACATTAAGAAAAAAAATGGCAACTTGTGATGTGTGATTCTAATGCACAAGTGGGAAGAGACAGGAAAGTGTATACAGAAGAACTTGGACCAGATGGATGGAGACAGAGGAATGAGGAGGGAAGGAAGCTACTGGACTTTTGTAAGAGAAACAGACTGTTAGTAGGTAATAGCTGGTTCAAGAAGAAATATGACAGCCAAAAAATTAAAAGATACAGTTGGCATATTGAACAAAAGTCTGTAATAGATTTTATATTGGAAAACAAGGAAGTATAGAAGATAATGGACAACATTAAAGTAATACCCAGTGAGAACTTAGACAGTGACCACAGGCTACTAGTAAGAGATGTGAGGAGATTTTAAATAAAAGATAGAAGGGAGGAACAAGAGAGAAGGATAAGAGTGTGGAAATTGAAGGATAAATGATAAAATAGAAATATCAAGAAATATTGGCAACTAAAGTGGCAAGAGATGTACCCAAAGGAATAGAAAAAGAATGGACAAGACTTAAAACAGAATTAGTAGAGGCAGCCGAAAAGGTATGTGGAAGGAAAAGTAAGACAAGAAGGAAGAAAATGACAGCATGGTGGAATGAAAGAACTAAAGAGGCAGTGAAAAACAAAAATCATGCATTTAGAAAATGGTTTAAATATAAATCATAAAATGCATGAGAAAAGTACGTGGAAAAGAAGAAAGAGGCAAGGAGAGTTGTGAAGGAGGAATGAAGAAAGTGGATGGAAGAATGGGCCAAAGTGGGAGAAGAAAATGTATATGGGAACAAGAAAGTATTGTATGGATTAGTGAGAGAGAGAGGAGAAGAGAAAGAGGAGACAGCTGTAAGCTAAGGGATGGAAGTGGAAACATGGTAGAAGAGTATGAAGAAATAATGAGAATGTGGAGAATTAATCTCGAGAAATTGCTGAATGTGAAATAAGGAAATGGACGTGAAGAAATGAAGAAAAAAGAAAACAGGAAGGAAAAATGAATCTCACATGAAAAGAAGTGGAGGAAGCAGTGAAGAGAATGAGGAGAGGTAGAGCACCTGGAGTAGATGAAGTGCCAGTGGAAATGATACTAGGAGCAGAAGTGATTGGTGTGCAGTAGATGTACAGAGTGTTCAAAACAGTGTGGCAAGAGAGAGAAGTGTCAAGAGATTCTATAAAGGGACTAATTGTTCCCATATTTAAGAAGGGAAACAGAAAGCAATGTAAAAACTACAGAGGAATAATACTAATGTGCCACTCAGCAAAGGTGTATGAGAAAATATTAGAGAAAAGAATAAGGGAACTGACAGAGCTGAACATGAGAGATGTACAGTATGGATTTAGAAGAGGCAGATCAACAGTAGATCTAGTAGATCTGAAATTCACCATAAGGCAATTACAGGAAAGGCACTATGAGTATGGAAATGATTTGATTATGGCATTTCTAGATATAGAAAGTGTATATGATAGCATGGACAAAACAAAGATTTGGAAGGCTCTAAGAGAGAAATGAATTGAGGAATAGATAGTGTGTAGAGTGCAGTGCACATGCAAGACCATCCAGAGCTGTGTGAGGACACCAGTGGGAAGATCAGAGTGGTTCAGTATAAGTAATGCACTAAAGCAGGAAAGTGCTCTTTCCCCACTGCTTTTCATAATTACAAAGGATGCAATTAACAAAGAGGTGGGGAAGATGATAGGAGAGGAGGAGATTAAGACCCTGTTGTTCACTGATGACTTTGTAATATGGGTAATCAGAGAAGAAGAAGTACAGAGACAGCTTTATAGTTGGAATGAAGAAATCAGAAGAGCAGGAATGAAATTCAGTGCAGGAAAGAGTGAGGTGCTACCAACAACAAGATACAGAGCCAGAAATGAACTAAGAATAAAGATGAACATGGAAGAGTTGAGAGTAGTGGAGAGCTTCAAAATATCTAGGAACAGATTGAGAGAAGTGGAAGAATAAATGATTGGGTAAACAGAAGATTACAAATGGGTGGTGGAGTATATCAAAGTGTTCGAAGATTAATGTGGAAAAGGGATGTACCTATGAAATGCAAGAAGGTAATATATAACACATACTATGTGCCAATGTACGGAGCAGAGACGTGGACAATGACAGAGAGAGACAAAAGAAAGAAAGATACAGGCAGTGGAGGTGAAATTTTTATGAAGTATATTGGGAAAAACTAAAAGGGATAGAATAAGGAATGAGGAGATCCAACAGGCAGTGGGGTGGTGAAGCTTCAGGACAGTATAAATCAGACACAGATGAGATGGTTTGGACACATGAAAAGGATGGGTTTAGAAAGACCACTGGTAGGAGCTTACCATGCACAAGGAGTGGGAGTAAATCCAAGGGCGAGACCAAGATGTCGGTGGAAAGAGCAGATAGTGGAGAGTGTTAGGAGAAGAAGACAAGATTAGAACACAGTGAAAAGAGAGGAGTGGTGGAAGATCAGGAAAAAATGGAGAAATTTGACATCTATGCCAACCCAGCCAGACTCAGGAAGTAGATGATGATGACATGCTGTGTTGACTAGATGAATGGGAATATGTGTGTGTGGGTGTGTGTATGGAATGATGATCTCGTTGAAGGAGTGCACTAACGGAAGGGTGTTATTGGTGGATGTATTCATGTTGGAATCTATGAATACTTGCATGGATGAATGTCTTGTACCCTCTTAAGAGGCACTGTTTTAGAGGACTCACCTAAGTCTTTCTCAAAGTAGTACCAGTATTTCTCAAAACTTCCTTGGAAATTCACTATCTTCATGAGTCGAGATAGATGATAGTATGAAACTGCAACATCTTTTGGATTTCTAGCCACATATACAACCTGCATGAGTAAAAGAATAAAACCAAATGAATGTTACTCATTACAAAATAATACGCTAGTCACATTGTTTTAACTCAAGGTGGCATTTCATTCTAGTTATAGAACATGTCCATACCAAAAACAACACAGAATCACATGTCTTGGGGGGGAGGGATTCTGGTACTTTTCATATATCAGTTTGACATGGTGCATGACGAGCTTCTAATTGTTTAATCTTTAGTTTTATTTACTTTTAGAAATATTCCTCTTTTACGGAGGACAAGAAAAACAACCAAATTTGGTCCAATATCCAAGCAAATAAATTAACTTTAATAAGGAAGTGGAAGATTAGTAATAAACAGGATTAAGATTTAAGCCATAAAAATTGTAGGTTTTGTAAAAAAAACATATAAGGGCTAAATTAATATGAGGTTTAGTTGACATTTTTCGTGATAGGCTTTAGACAACGTAATGAGTGAATGAAGAATATAAACCCCAAATGAAATACAGTAACTGACGTAACCATAAACAAAATTATAGAACCCAAATTTCACTATTGAATCTTTAGATTATTATTATATTTTATGTATTTAATATCCCAACGATTTCCAGTTCCATCTTTTTTATACAACTATAAAGCAGTGGCATAGCAACATATCACGAGTCTCTGGGCGAGATTAGAGTGCAAGGCCCCCATCCATTCTTTACATTTGAAATCTCAATGTGAATCGATACAAAATCTTCATGGATATGACAACAAATTATCATATTTAAATAATAATAAATTACTGACGAAAATAATATTCATAATTTAAAATGTCCTTCTTTGTTTTCCGGGAGCTGAAATCTGAAGCTGTAGGAAGAAAGGAAGAACTAATTATCCATGCTCTCCTTGAGTTGAAAACAATGCAAGCATTTCAATGCATCATGCTTGCTTCGTGGCAGTTGGAGGTGCTTTGTTGTTAACCTATTAAAATCATGAGTGCAAGGTCGAGAGAAAGAAGAAAATACAAGACAAAGTGCTTTCTATTCAAGAAAATAATAAATGGGTAATATCTCCTGAATTCTTGCATAAATATTTCATAACACAAACATGACAAAAAAAATTACTTTTTTTTTTTATTCTTAGATGTATTATAACGTTTAACTAGAATTTAAAACCAGATAAAAACAGAAATTTTAATTTTATTGCCTAAGAAAATTAGCCTTTTCCATCTTTTTTTCCCCTCACTTATAATTAATACATTTTTCGTGTCAACCCCATGGGATGTGAGGCCCCTTCAGGTGCGAGGCCCCAGGCGGTCGCCCACTTGGCCCACCCCTTGCTACGCCACTGCTATAAAGTAATTTCTTCTTATTTCAATTTAACACCTGCTTTTAATATTCATATTTTGCAAAGGACCAGGCTTAAAATTGAACAAAGAGTACTATGGTTACAGGTGATACATTCAATATTGATGCCAAGTTGATCAGAAATACTGAACAACACTCTGTTATGTTCACATGTGATGGTAGTTTCACATATATTTACTTATGTTTATTCTCACCTATGAAGAAAGTGCCTGAATGAGTACCATTGAATAATGTCAGTGAAAAACCTATGTGTATATATTGACGAGAGAATCTTAGACATGTTAAAGGTATAAAACTTACATTTCTCTCTCAGATATCACACATTTATCTAGATGTTATATGTACTTTGTTTAGTATATTCATCATGTACCACTCAAAATGCCACAAATGTACATATATTCAGACTGACAGATTCACTTTCATGTCGAAAGCAATGTTCTTGGCCTGGCAGTGCAAACACAGCACTTTGCTTGTGTGTGCATGTAAGTGAGTGAGTGAGAGAGAGGGAGGGAGACTGGACAGATTGGTAATTTTGTGGAAATGTGTTTGAATACACAACTTTACTCAAGGGAACTAAATTGGGTCTGGGGAACTTTTCTTAGGTCCCCAGAGAAATTGATCCAAAATCTAGAAGAAAATTTTGAAATAATTAATTTAGATTATTTTCAGAAAATTTTCCAAATAGTATATGAGCGAAAAGTGTGAATTTCTTTCCACTGAGCAGTTTAAGTGCAAAAGTGTGCAAGATCTTCCAGAAGTGTGTAAGCCCAGCTCAATATGAAGTTTCAACATATATATACGATGGAACCTCGATTTTACGTTTTTTCAGGGAACCAAACTGAAAGATAACTAAAAATGCAGGAAAATGTAAAATCAAGGTAAACTTTAAAGCATTTTGTTATGTTGGGACTTGGGACCATCAAGATTGAATGTATAATGTGGAAAATGTAAAATTCAGGAATATAAACTTGGAGATTTTGGACCCATACATGGCCAGAAAACTATGTAGATTGCAAAATATGGTGCCCTATCAGGTTCCCCAATTATAAAATCTCATGTTTCAATATGAAATAATGAAATGCACATGGTGTATTTTTAAATCTTCCCTATGAAATTCATATGATCAAAGCAGGAACTAGTATGTATTTGCAACAGCAATATGCAGTCCACTGGTGTCACACATTTGTCTTACACAATAGTATAAGAATCAGAATCCTGTTATTCAAAAAGCTGCCAGTCAGTAAAAATACTCTACTTTTATATTATTTTGGCACCATAGAAATCTGCCATTGTACCACTCACTCACTTTGCATGTGTTCACTAATTTTGGTGGCAGAAGGCAAAATGGCAAATGGGTTTTAATGTATCTTGGTGGAGGTGCTTCATCCAGAAGTTCATATGCCGGAGTATTAGCCATTTTGACTGCCTCCATCTGCTCTGGATTTCTACTGTTTACTTCCTGCAGTTCTGCAAACACTTCATCATGAATGAGCATACTGAATCTGCAAAATAGAGAAAGAATTTTCTTCCTGCAAGACAGGTTGATTTCTGAACAACACAGACATATATTTTAAAAAACTGGAAAATAAATCTCTTAATTATTAAATGAAACCTCAGTTATACATTTTTCAGGGAACGGTGGCTAACAGTGGTACCATGAGCATCCCCAGGATTATTTCCAGGCAGGGGCAAGCAAGGTTTTTTTGCGGGGAAGGGGGGCAAACAAGGCACATTCTCCCCCATAATAGTGTTGTTCCCTGAAAAAAAAACCATTGCTTCAATTTGAATTTATCATGTTCATGCAATTATTAACACATATTCTTGTGGCTGAAATGAAATTATATGTGGGAAATTTATAATTCTTGGTTGACTTTAATTTTTCAGGGAGAGGCCATGCCCCCCCCCCCTTGCCCCCTTCCAGACGTCCATGAGTGTCGCCAACTTATATGGGCTCATGGTGCTGAAGCCCACCCAATAATTTGTCATGTTGTTGTTGTTATTTATTCTTATTGTTGTTGTTATTGTTATTATTATTATGTATTTGTCATCATGATTTGTGGTGGATTGCTTATTGAAATCTGCAAATAACATATTTTTAAAAAATATGTAAGGGCACATTAATTGGTGTACATTACTACAGTGGCATATTTTCTCATATTATGCTGGTAAACTAACTTCTTTTTCATACATATATACATTCATAGAAATTGCCAGAAAATTTGAATTTGCCAAACTTCTGTTCTTGTTTAAGTTGAATAGCAGCTTTGATGTTTTATTTCTATTATATATCTAATTAATATACAATAAATGTATGCAATAAAATAAGAATTGGTGTAGTAAACCAGGTCAAGTCTGCTGAATACACAACTGTGATACATGGAAGGAAGGATTTATGAGATTTTTGGTGAACTTATTACTCAAGTGTTTGAGCCCACCCAATGTTCTTCAAAACCTCGTACCCATGGTGACTAAAGAATTTAAAATCTTGTGAAATGTAAATTTTTGGGGAATGATCCTATCTTTTCATTGTATTTGAACTAGGAAAGAGAATTAAGTGTATAATGTTGGAAAATGTAAAACCTCAGGAATATAAAATCAGGTTTCACTGTAACAATAGAATTGCAGTTGCTGCACAAAAACATTAAGTTTTCTACATGGTTTTATGTTGATAAATATACATTTCAAAGTAAAGCATTACTAGTTGAAACTTTAGTTATTATTATAATTTAACAAGTTATAAAATACTATCTGGAGATTATGTAGGTAATAATTTACATTTGAAATATATGTAATGATGGTGCAATATCAGGGGTTCCCACAGAAGGGATTATGGCGCAGGTTGCTCCATCGAGATTTTTGGTTGTTTTTTTCTCTTCAAATAATATAAAATTCAACATTTATATCTTTTTCCAAAATATATGTAAAGATTTTACACCTTAAATGCACCATATTTAATCCATTAGATGAAGAATATAAAGTTTTTAAGGGTATTATCGATAGGCCTTAATTCACATGTGGGTTCTGGGGGGTTCTCAATTAAATGTTGGGGGGGGGGGACAGTATCCAACTCTAGGTTTTAGATTGTGGCGGGTATTTTAGTTAGAGGGGGATTAAGCATTAAAAGGAGGGAAGATTTAATTCTTGTGTATTGCTATTGCCTAAGACTGTTGCGGAAATTCTGGTGTGGAGACTGAGAATAAATTTTTTGGAGGAAGCAATATCCACTCTTCAATATCAACAGTAAGTCTAAATTTGATTGAGTATTAAATTTCAAGGGGGATATAGAAAGCTCTTGATAAAGTGTTAAATCTTAGATTGTCAAGGGATTTCTGTAGTAGAGAGAGAGTTTGGTATCCACATGTTTTCAACCCCAAATGTGCCAAAAGGAGAAGCTGGAAAGACTAAGAAATTATTGACATCCTATTAAATTAATATTCTTGAAAGCCTGTAAAGAAATGGATGTAAACATTTTCTTGCTCGCTTTGCTCGCAATTTTCTGTTGCTGGGATGCATATTTGGCACTTTAATGAGATGATTGAGAAGTTTTTATACTACAGCTGCATTACAAGATAAGCGATTGTAGATTAGGCACACACAGCAGGAGATGTACTACCTAGAAATTTTCAGCAAAAAATGCAGGCTTGAACAGGACTCGAACCTGCAACATCAAAGTCTACTGTGTTTCAAAAGCAACAGATCACATTGCAGTAGCACTGGCAGAGACGATTCCATGCAGGTAAAACAGTGATAGCGAAAAATCAGGCGAGGCCAGGCCAGCTTGGTAGCTCAGTGGTTAGATAAATGGCATGGTATGTCGGACACCCGGGTTCGAGTCCTGGTTGAGCCTGCATTTTTAGCTGAAAATTTCTATGTAAGACAAGCAATATTCTCGATTATGATGAACAATTTTAGGGGTGGTTTTGAGTGATGGGAGGAGGAGCAGATCAAGTGTTCAGTAATGCTGAGGAAAAAGTTACTTTCAGTAGACATGCTATCGTAATTAAATACTTTGTGCGGATTATGATATTGTTTTAGGGCACGAATGATATGATTTGGGGGGGCACATGACATAATTTTTTGGGGGACGCATGACATGAGTTTGGGAAGATGCACCATTGGACTTGAGGGGGATGGGCACCCTTGTACTATAATATATTTCCTTTCATTCTTCATAGTGCAAAAGCCCTCCCAGAACTAAACTACCAAGTGGGTCTTTGCTTGGATGTACATGGCCAGTGCATTGAGTCTAATAATCTCTAGTATTTGCCTTTCAAGAGTGGACTTTATTATATTGTTATATAGAATGTAGACCTGAGCCAATATCACTTTGAATCAATACCCATACTGATACTCTTATTGATTCCCACCGATACCAATACTGATTCTTGAAAATTGTAATAATTAGAAGTTGTTCAACATCATCTTGTTCATGTTGCTTTATATCCTATGATTTGCAAGAAATTTTCATTGGGTATCAGGGCATTGATAAAGTTTGATTAGTGTATGACAATACTAATTATAATTATGGACCCAAACCAAGAGATGAGTGAATATCAAGAATAACTGGATTTCATTATTAATTTCCTGCAGTTAGTGTACTGAAATCTATAGTTATTCTATCTCATTAACTTTTACACATCACTTTCAAAAAAACTTTTAATAATTTAGGGGGATATTTTAGTCATAAAAAATATGAAGTGTAACCTGTTATATAGAATTCAATTCTTTGTAATTTTAAAAACTGTAAAACCACATTTATTACTTGGATTACATGACAAAATATGAAAATAAAACTTGGCCCCTGTACTTTACACTTAATTTTTTTAACCTAATGCAGTTTTTACTTTGTTTCTATGTTTGAATTCTACTACCTGAACACTATTTCTATTATTAATAATAGAAATAACAAGCTTTCTGTTTTTGTTTTTTTTTGTAATTTCAAATGAATGAAGCAATTTCAAGGGAGAGAGGGGGAAGCAGAGAGGCGATAGACCAGCTTCACACACTCTCGCAATGGCCAAGGTTTGCATCACTTGCTGTTCAAATTGTATTGTATTTTCCAAACTAGTGAATTTTGAAGAAACCATGAATGTGCATTGTCTGCAAGCAGCAGACCATCTTTACAGAACAAAAATACTTTGCAGCCCATGCATTTCATGTAAGAGAGAACTTCCTCACTGCATGGAAAGTAACATTAAAAACATCATAATTACTTTCACAAGCTTCATGTATGAATTTAAGGATTGGCCATTTGCCATAAATTGTCTAATGTGTTAAACTTGTGTGACTTATGGAACACACCCTACAATGTATGTACAGAGAAAGAAATGACATTTAAATTATATTGAAAAACTAAGAGCCATCTCCCTTAATGTGTTCATGTGTGTTAGATTCAATAATGCATTAGTTTACTTGCAATTAGTTGCTGATCGTTCAAAGCATGATATGTAATATGTTGCCCATTCTCACAACTGTTCTATTGTGTTACTTTCCTTCATGAACAGTTCATGATTATAAAAACAGTTGTAGTTATTATTTTATGAATATAATGATTAAAAGTCTATGTTCCCACCTGTGGAAGGAAACCGTAGATAAAATAAAGCACTGAGCACACGACATAAAAGTGGAAAGTATTCCAAGTTTTAGTCCAGTAATACACTCCTAATAAAAAGTTTGGAATATTGTTATATTAAGTACAAAAGTTTGGAATATTGTTATATTAGGCTATAGGTTTTGATTGATTGATTGATTTGGTGTTTTTAAGTCCACTTTATGCACAGTAAGGCTAATCAGAACTGAATCTGAAGTTTAAAGTGGGATCCGAACCTCTATGTGCCTCCACCGGGAATCGAACCGGGGGTCCTTGATTACAAGGCGAGGACGATTAGATGATAGGTGATAGGCATGGTGGCATATGTCAGTGAAAACACGAGAACGTTCAGCAGACAGATAGACAGATACCAAGTGCAATTGAATTCCAAGATCTTGCCTGTCCCGTATTGCCTAATGTAACAATATTCCAAAGTTTTTGTGAGGACTATACGAGACTGAATGCTAAATGTGAATCTGCTTTTCTTGATTGCCCCATGCATTTACACGAGCATACCAACTTTATACTGTGTTTGTGTGGCAGGTTCTGTGTTAGAGAATTTATATGTTGATATAGTGTCACTTTTCTGCCACTCTTGGCTAATTGTAACAATGAGGATGAGCGATGATTGATTGATTTATTGATTGTTATAGTATGGGCACATCAGCACATAGTCTATTTTTCCAAATCACTCAATACAGGAAAAAGCCCTTCATCTAAAATAAAATTGAGGACAGGCCCCTAAAAAGAAAAGAAAATATTTGTGTTAAAAACTTACTTACTCAATTTTTAAAATGAATTAATTCATTAATTACTTAACAAGAACTTAAATCATACTTCTCTGATGATTAAAAATCTCCTTATGTAGGTTAAAAACTTTGGCTGTAAATGGGCACTCAGCACACAGAAGGACAAGCACAGGACAACACAGCCCCACAAAGAAGTATCCTGGCTATGGGTTCAGTGCCAGAGCCTCAGTGCCCTGCAAGAAGGAATTACTGGGGTGTACCACATGGAAGTGAGGCTGATTTTTTGTTATCTCGCCAGAAGCTTGCTCGTTACACCCCAGGATGGGTGATAATCTGATGAAATTGATAAGGGTCGCTCACAAAGAACTCCCATGACCAGGCTGGAATTTTAAGCCCAGAAACCCTGGCATTGTAGTGTGCTGTGCTACCACTCTGGATTTTGGCTAAGTGGCAGAGAAGCAACAGGTTTAACTTCATCCATGGATAAATAATTGCACTGAGTGGCATGTGGTTAGTACATTGAGTTGCACTCCTGTGTTTTCCAGCTTCCTGCACTGAAGGCCATTATTTCTTCTTTAAAAGTAACTCCACAGTTGCCTTCATGATGCTGGGTTAACAATGAAGTATCAACAAGTATCGAACTGAGGACTGCTCGTATTTGGTACACACAATTTGCAAGATCTGAATGCCCATGGAAAGGGAAGTTGACTTGCTGCCAATCAGACTTAAATGAAATGGTTAAACAAACAAGGAAAGCTTTATCTATTGCTGCATTTTCACAAAACATCCCCTAGAGGCCAATCAGCACACTAACAATGGATTGATTTGTTGTTTTAAGTCCACTTTATGCACAGTAAGGCTAATCGGGACTAGACCTACAATTTAAAGTGGGATATGAACCACTATGTGCCTCCACCGGGAATCGAACTCGGGACCCCTTGATTACAAGGCGACGACGCTACCACTGCAGCACACTAACAGATTTGTTTTATTTCTGTGAATCTCGTAACATGCATATAACAGTTGGGCTGAAAAGTTCGTAGGCTAACATAGTAAAATATATTTTTTTGACAAAATTCGATTTTATTATTCAATATAGTTGCCTTCGAGGGCGATACAACTATTATAGCGGTCATACAATTTTTCGATGCCATTGTTATAGTACGATTTCTCTCTAGCCTCAAAATAGGCCTCAGTTTCGGCGATTACCTCTTCATCAGTTCTAAATTTCTTTCCAGCAAGCATTCTTTTAAGGTCTGCAAACAGGAAAAAGTCACTGGGGTCAGATCTGGAGAATATGGTGGATGGGGAATCAATTCGTAGTCTAATTCATATAATTTTGCCATCGTTTTCATTGATTTGTGACACGGTGCATTGTCTTGATGAAACAGCACTTTTTTCTTCTTCAAATGGGGCCGTTTTTTCGTGATTTCATCCTTTAAACACTCCAACAACGCTAGGTAATAATCGCTGTTGATGGTCTGGTCCTTTTTTAGGTAATCGATGAATATAATACCATGCGCATCCCAGAATACTGATGCCATAACCTTGCCAGCCGACTGTTGCGTCTTTCCAAACTTTGGATTCGGTTCATCACGTGCAGTCCACTCGGCTGACTGTCAATTGGACTCTGGAGTGTAGTTATGGAGCCATGTTTCATCCATTGTAATATATCGACGGAAAAATTCGTGTTTATTACGGTTGAATATCGCTAAACATTGCTCCGAATCATCAAAACGTTGTTGCTTTTGATCGATTGTGAGCACACGCGGCACCCATTTTGCACACAGCTTTCGCATGTTCAAATATTCATGCACAATATGTCCAACACTTTCCTTTGATATTTTTAAAGTCTCAGCTATATCGATCAACTTCACTTTACGATCATTTAAAATTATTTTGTGGACTTTTTTGATGTTTTCGTCGGTAACAGCCTCTTTGGGCTTCCACTGCATGCATCGTCTTTGACGCTCATTTCGCCTCGTTTAAATTTAGCAAACCACTTCTCAACGGTTGATTTTCCTGGTGCAGAGTCCGAATAATGTTTATCAAGCCAAGCCTTGGCTTCAACAGTATTTTTTTCCCCAAAAAAGCAATGCTTTATTAACACACGAAATTCTTTTTTATCCATTTTTTCACAATAACAAAAGCTGATTCACTCACAATGCTATATTTCACGAACTAATTATCCGGCAGCTGTGAAATTTATACACGTATCTTTTGAAGGTTAGTACTAAGTAAAAATCACATGGATTTAATTCTAGTAACGCCATCTATGAGTCAGCCTATGAACTTTTCAGCCGACCCAGTATGTATGGATTGATAGATATTGGAAAATTAAATCCCATTGTACCTCTCTTTTCCTCTCCTCCTCCCACGCTCACTGTACCTATATAAACACACACATGTACAGTATATATATATATATTTGTATCCTTGAGAAGGACTACAGGGAAACCTCGTTTTATGTTTTTCAGCTTACCAAGCTGCAAAAAAATTATGGGAAAATGTAAAATCCAGGAAAATTCCGTAGCAATTTGCAATGTTGGGACCATTAACATTGAATGTAAAGTCCGTGTGTTCATTATATCCATCCCCAGCGGTTAACAAAGGTAGTGGTGCTCTTTGTTAAAAGAAACACCCAAGTGGGCAGTTTTCTCTTGAAGAAACTGGAGTAGGATAGCGATGTTGCCAAATTGAAGGAAAGGGTAAAGAAAAAGAAAGAGAAACAAACAAATTAAAGAATATGTAAAGATAAAAGAAATACAGAAAAAGATTAAAAAGGACAATATTAATAAAGATAGGAAAGAGACATATTATAAATCCTCATATTTACATATTTTCTACTCGAAAAATATATTTTTCAGAATATACATATATAGTTAACTTACCTTCACTCATCGTCATCTCTGTCTCCCACTTGAATCACAAATCTCTCCTGGTTACTATCCGTGTCATGGTTAATATATTTTCTCTTAATTTTGATGGTGTGTTGAATACAGGACAACCAAAGCTGAGCATCAATTGTCTCTGTTCCATCACGCAACAGCTGGCATACACTGGCATTAGAGTAGGAGATACATTGTTTTTCCTCACATATGATTTTAACTTGGCCCACACCAGTTCTAAGGGATTAAACATGCAATAGTAGGGAGGGAGTCGCAACACTTCATGTCCACGTGAGGCTGCAAGCTCATCCACTACGTACTTTTTAGTAATGTTTGCCGATTTAATTATTTCTAATAAAAGGGCTTTTATAGGAACAGGTTTCGGTACTGGAATGTCTTGCCTCTCCATGAAGGAAATAATATCCTTCAGTTTTGGCTTCATAGTTCGGATTTTCACTAGCAGCCTCGAGTGGTAACTTGCATTATCGCAAATTATGATACACTTCTTATCACTTGGCAAATTTGGCAGCAGATTATTGGTAAACCAATTTTCAAACACTTGTTCGGTCATTTCGCCGTGACTATCAGCTTTACAATCTCCAATGTTCTTAGCTGAAAGATACAAACAATTTGGGACCCACCCCTCACTGCTCCCAGCATGAAGCACCATGATGCGTTTTCCTCGCACTGACGGCGACTTTATAATACAGTTGTAAGTACCATCGTCCCACCCTTTTTTGACAACGTCGTGAGTGTCAAACCAAGTTTCATCTAAATAAATAATCTGGCAGCCTTCTGATCTCAACTTGTTGAGTTTGTGAAGGTAACAATACCGCCAAGCAACAATTCTTATCGACTCCATTATTGCATTTCTTTTCTTCAGCTGACGAAAAGAAAAACCAAGTTTCTTCAGAAGCTCTCGAGGCGTCGTTTGTTTGTAAGGGAAGTCTGATATTAGTTTCAGTTGTGTTAATAATTCACAGACACTTGGTGCGTGTCCTTCAGAAAAAAAATTGTAAATCTCTCTCCTAACAAAATCGCAAACAAACTCGTCCACTTTATGTTTTTTTTCTTTTTATTACCAGGCTTCTTTGGTGTAACTGGGCCTCTTTCTGTGATCTTTCGCACTGTTTTCCTGTCTAATTTCAAAATATTTGCTGTCTCCGGTATTGGTCCTCTTCCTGAATTATTCCTGGAGACATATTCGTGCACACTGCATACAAATTCTTGAGCTTGTTTGTTCAGAATTTTCTTTCTTTTCCTCAGCACTCTGGAACTGCCGCTGCTAGTACTTGGCTGGGGGTCACTTTCGTCAGTTAAATCCTCCTGCGCAACAACGTTTGCTAAAGGAACCTGGTTTGCAACCCACGGTCTCCACATCTGATATCTAATATAAAAACTAAAAGCACAACACTATAACAAAGCAACAACACAGCACCATAACACAACAAAGAAATAACACAACACAACACAACTAGTTAAGAAAATCAACCCCGCACATGGTTATGGTGCAAAAATAACGAGAGGCTCACGCACCGCCTGCTCCGCCTTGCAACTACAAGAAATGTAAAGAAAATGTGGCAACAACGTCTGAGTGCACATGCTTATCGGGAGCTGTTTGGCTATTGTTTGCTATTGTTTCCAGTGTTAAGTTTTATCAAAGGGTTGCCGATGGGGATATAATGAACGCGCGGACTTTATAATGCAAGAAATTGTAAAATCCGGGAACGTAAAATCTGGGTTCTACTGTATATGTTTTGTATTTGCCAATGGCAGTATTGATTTCTAACTCCTGCTTTGAAACTTGTGTTATATCTTTGTTACTTTAGTTAGATTATAACTTATTTAAATTCATTCTAATTTTAGTGTATGTGTACAATAATAAGTAAAAATAAATTTATAATTAATTACATTTCCTGAAGCTTTAATCAATAAAGTTAAAATGCATATTTCGTTAATCTTCTCAAAGTGAAAAATGCTTACTCGATGAATGGAAATCGGTGTATCAGTGGTACTTTTGCACCTTCATAGTCCATATTGTTTCCTACAAGCCATAATAATTCCTGAGTCCATGTTGTACCTGTAAAAAACAAGACAAAAACACTGTACAATGGTTTGTAGCAAGATTGTTTTACCTTTAAAAAAAAATATGGAAATATATCACATTTGTTGGTTTAGATTGAGTTCCATAACTCATAAAATTTGTTATTTATTTATTTTCTTTAAATATTTATAATATCTTGCACAGTAGCCATGCAGTGTAAGGCATCAGGCTTTGGGTTCAGACTATGGGATGAACACTGTTCAAGTCTCTTGGTGGAAGTGTAACAACTTTCTCCTGAGGTTTCGGCCAGTGTATGGGACTAGTGGCCACCCACTGTGAGGAAATTGGGGAGCTAGGAACGAGTAGCATGGAAACCTACAACAACAACTGAGAGTTTGTCGTGCTGACTGCACATCACATTGTAAATTGTTGGATTATTGCCCACTTCTGCTGAGGCATGTGGGAGTGAATCTGGTAGTCGGTAGGTTGGCCCTCACTAGCTGTTGCACCATTGGTTATTACATATTTATTCTTGTTTATGAGTTGAAGAAGCAGCAAGTATTTAGATGAATCTCTAGATTGTAGAATGTTCTTTCGCAAAGAAGCTTCTTTATCCATACCTTTGCTGCCCCTGTTGCTGTCTCCCGTTTAGACAGAAATCTGTGACTTTGATGTCATCATCCACATTCCTTCCATATCTGCATCAAAGTTCACCAGTTCCTAAGTTTTAGGAATGAACAGTGGCGATGCTACATAAGGGGCAACTAGGGCACTGCCCCACAACAATTTTAACATAAAAAGTTCATCTGAAGAGACGATCGGTATGTACGCGTAAATATTTTTTTTGTTTTTTCCCTCAACCCCTACGTTGCTGCAACCAGGCTTACAGGGTATGCACCCTGTGCGAGGTTAATATATTTCTCCGTCCTGTTGAGAGAGTCCAATCTCGGCTCTGCCCCGGAGACGTGACGTCACTGACTGATCCAAACATTTACAGCACAGGCAAGGGACGGTCCCCTCACAATGGAAAAGCGCAAAATTCGTAGCCGTCTCTGGGCAGTTAACGAGGTGCCCTGTCCATTCATGTTTCCCTCGTTCACCGTACAGTGTTTCCAACGCTTGGCAGGCAGTTCATTCGTTCTTCCAGCCTGCAGCAATAAGATAGAAAAAAATCCCTCGAATGCTTTTCTTCGCGCTTGTTCCGGCGACCTGAAAAGTTGACAACACTTTTTATTGCACAAACTAGTCCCTCGTATTTTCAAAAAGATCCTCCTTTCTTCCCATTGTAATATGGATTTGGATTTGAGTTAGTGTGTGAGTTTGCGTTGCGTTCCGTCTGTGCATATTGGTCGCTTATGAAATAATTAGTTTTTCGCGATTTTATAGTTACTGTACGTGTGTAATTATTTGTGTAATTGTGTCTGTGTTCCAGCAACTTGACATGCAGAATATCTTCGTAAGTATAAACGAACTTTTTGGGGGTACATGGCCAATGTAAAGTGTTGTAACTGAACTTAACGCTGCATCACCTTCCTACTTAGTCATTGATATTAGTGGATACTTGGTGAATATGATATTGAATCATGTAGAAACTTTAATATCTACACCTTTCAATTCATTGACAATGGAAGAGAAACTGCAGTGTAACATTTTCCTAATCATTCCAGTATCTACCCAAAGTTTAGTTACTGCAAGAGTATAGGGTTCCGACGTCAGTATTCGAGTTTTTTTTTTATTCATGTAATTTGTTCCATATGTTGCTGATTTTTCGTATTCCTACGTAGTGAGTATTTAATGCTCTTTGGAGACATATCTTGATCAGAATGTTAATTTTATTCCAAATTGTTCGAACAATTTACTTACTCCATATCAAGGAACTCCCCTCAAAAACCTTAAAGAGGAATATAGAGGTAAACTGCCGCCCCCCCCCTCCAAAAGAAAAATGTGCCCTGCCTGACTGAAAAGGCACGCGCCGCCCCTGGGAATGAAGGGAAGTTTTATTCTTTCAGCTGGGGGTGGAATGTACAGTAGGCACTATTATTGAATATTGTGCATTTCTTTTGTATGATATAAATATTTGTATCATCAAAAGTAGTGTGTATTATGTAATAAGGGATGATGTCAATAGCAATTAACACTTCAAGAGATGTTTTAGAAGATACCTATAGAAAAATGTACTATTTGTGTGATATTTCTAAATTTTATATTAACTTAATGACAACCCCTTCTCCCCCACACACAAATAATTTACCTTGATTTAACACGGTTAAACTTTTGAAAATGGACTTGGTTTACAAAGCCCCTCCTGATAACCCGTGAACCCCCCTGGAGATCAATTCTAGCTACGGACCTGAGTGGAAGACCAGGAAAAAATGGAGAGGATTGACTTCTATGTGGACCCAGTGACAGGCAGGAAATTGCGAAGTATGATGATGACACACGCAAATGTCAACTCAAAATATAAACAGAACACGTAGTGTAAAAGTGCAAGAATCATGATTTATTTCCAAAATAGTGTCATAAATCTCATGAATTCATTGACATTACACAGGAACTGAAAACTGATTTTCTACAACGAACAGGAACGTTGGCCAAAGTCGGCAGTCTTTTCTTTGACAGGGTCACATCAAGAAATGAACAAATAAATGAAGATTTTGTCAGTTGTGAGAAAGAAAAGATTATTATGGCTTAGCAAAAAAGAAAATGTAGCAAATGTAGTTCTAATAAAATGAATCCTATCTTCATTTGACATTAAAAATTAATGCTTGACAAAATCCAAGATCAACAGTTGTATGAATCTGAAAGGTCAGAACACTGTTTGTAGAGCAAGTTAATTTAAAGTTATAACTACAAGGTCATTTAATGCAGAATTTTATTCTAGTATGGTTTGAAGAACCAAGTAGGAGAGCAGCCTTCAAGTTTATGGTGTGAGAAAACTTTCAAAATATCTGGAATGATACTGAGATAAATAAACCCCTCCTGGCTCAATCATAATTTTGTTTTGATTTTTATACATTGTGTGCCATTTATAAGATGGGCATTGAGTGAGAAATTTCTGCATAATACTTGAAGAAGTAAGTCTGGTGGCATGCCTGATTAAAAAAGAGAGAGGAGTTATTTTCTAAACACTGGGATAATGGCAGTCGGTGAAGAAATTGAGGTACACAAAGGCAAATAAATGTAAATACCGACTATCAATCTAACAAGCTTACTGGATATATATATATAATACTAGGTTTACATTTGTTTTTAACTGAAAACCTTAATGTAGACTAGCTGAAATTCAGTGGCGTGCGGTGATAAATCAGGCAGGGGAACAGGTCACCTGCACTTGCCCCTCCACCCCGGATGGGTGTCTTAATATAATACAGTAGATCAAGTAAAATTCAACCATTATTGAAATGAACCAAATAAATATATGATACATATACTGTATTACAAATTGTCAGGAGTGACAAACATGAGGCATGTTTAAAATTATTATTGTCATAAATTTTAAGCAAATGTGATATAATATAAAGAAAACATTAACAATAAAATTGTTGATGCGCAACAAAGAAAAAATTGATAACATAAATTTTTGAGTGATCAGAGAAAAAAATTAATGTTTTGTTGGAACCTGTTTCATCTCTCTATTCGTAGATTAAGTTGACGTTTTTTCATAGAGATAAGTATTCTTGTAATTCAAACGTCCTCAATGCAATAATGGCACACAGATGGTTGAGTTTTTTTATGACGTTCGCTAGATTAGTAGAAGTTGTTAATGTGACAAAACCCGACCTGTTCCAGAATCCCCTCTCAGGATTAAACAAGGACAACAATATTATTTGCCACTGGAAGAATATCCAGTTAATAATTTTACAGAGTTGTAGTAACTCGTTTGAAAATGCCTTGTGTATGATTTCGTTTTACTTTTTAATTCAGTTAGGATATGTGTTGGTTTGTTGTATTTTCTGCAAAGTTCAATGAACTAAAGGCTTTCGTCCTCAGCCGATCGATCATACAACACTCGCAACATTCGCTTTCTTGTCCTGCCTCTGCATGCCTTGAAACTTTGATCTTGGGGTTGGTGGAACAGGTGGATGTGAGCTGTTCCCTCGGAAGGTATTTCCCAGCATTTAGCCAAGGCATTTAGCAGACGCTTAGACTGTAGAAGATTTTTACAGTTCATTATGAATGTCAGATGCAAGTTCTCAATGAGATTAGGAAGTTATAGACTTTCTACACTCAAATGTATCACATGTGACGCGATTAAACTTCAGCACATAGCAAAAACTGGAAGAAAAGCGAATCTGCAATATCTCTGAAGGAACAGCTAGAGTGTTCACCTTCCGTGTGGTGCTGTGGGGATCGTTTACCTTCGCACGTGGTCGGAAATACTCGGCGTCACACTAGAGGGTGAGAGCCATGATGCGTTGGGGGTAGGTGACGTAAACAAACGTCCAGTCACGGTGAAAGATTTTCTTCAGCGTTACTTTTGGAAACGTTGATTTCGGGAGAAAGAAGTGTTCTTATTATGTTAATATAAATAATTTAAATAGCTCAAAAGTGCGATAAGTAGGAGGGAACAGCCTGTTCCCTCTGTTCCATGGAGGGACCGCCACTGCTGAAATTACTAATTACCAAGATATTCAATGTGACCTGCGACAGGTATCATCCTCCACATTATGCATTCTTATGCCTTCTAAACAATATTGATCAGAAGTGTCAAATGAAGACTAACAAAGTGAAATAAAATCAGGTGAGAAATCATATTTTTCCTGCAAAAATACCTACATCACTATAGCTAGTCTAATAACTAAATAATACCTGATCGAGGATAAGTAACGATCCACACATCGTCAGGTCGAAGCTTAAAATTGTAAAGTTTGGCAGCTTGCTCTTTGTATTTCTGGGGAAAAAACCATTTTTCAGGACCAACTTGGACAAATCCTGATCTTTCTCCAGAAAAATCTTTTACCAGTTGTTGGTTTAGCTCCTGAGAAACATCCTGGATCTCATAAGGGAAAGACATTCTGCATTTCCTAGGAAATTAAAAATAGTTCACCCATGCTTAGAAAATCATTAAAAAAAATTAAAACATTAGAGAAATTCAACTTTAATGACAGTACTTTGTCTCCTGTGTACACATACAGAGCAGTAGCCATACTAAGATAAGAAATATGGGAATCATTGAACCAGCAGTTCTTCACATGCTGTCCACAAACCTCCAGGGATTACCATGTTCTCAAGAAGATCCATGAGGGTTGAAGAAATGTTATGAGCTTTTTATTATTTTTACAAAGGTTCAGGGGAAATCAATTTTTAATTGATAAATTAACCAGTTTAAGAATTAAATGTCTTTCACAGCTTGCTGGAGGGAAAATGTGACAATACAAAATAAATAAATAAAATTTCTATAAACTTTTAATGAGAAATACATTTTTATAAAATCACATTTCCAGATTGTCAATAAGCCTAGTGCAGTCTGTCTGCATTAATTACAATGTTTGACCAAACACAAAACAATGATAGATAAAAAACTGAAAAATATCCATACAATGCATTTTCATGAATTTATAATTATTGTCATAATAAAAATAGTAGTATTAAATTAAATTGTATTTTATATTTATAATAAATTAACCTTGGTGAGCAATTTTATGTAAATCTTTGATGCATTTATTACTTCAAATATTGAAGTAAGTCCTGGGAGGTTCACAACAACAGAAGATTTTGAAAGGGGTATGTAGTAAATAAAATGTAAAGAATGCTGTTATAGATAATTAACAATTAGAAATTATAAAATATATTCACAGAATACCCACAGATTACTGTACTCTGTAAATATTTTCCTTTGAGGGGCAATGACATATATCTAGAAATAAAATCAAAAAAGTAGATCAGTGTATTTTATTATTACAATTAATATTGTTTTACAAAAGCCCAAAGTAACGAATAGAAATTCAGTGACATTATTGATGTACGTATGCTCTTTGTTCAAGCATTTTCTTATCAACATTCATGCAACTCACCCAGTCACATATTATGCTATCACTTGGCACCAGTAAAAAAAACTTTAAATTATAATACATTGAATAACTTCATGATAAATCTTTGCATTCTTTTGTGCATTTGTAAAAACAATTACTCTCAAACGTTCTATCAACCTTCGATTGCGCAAAATGTTTGAACTTTCATGAAAAAGAAACCGGTGCTCGAAGTGAGGGAGGAATCTGGGAAGATGGCTCCCCTCCCCCAGCTAGAAAAATTTTTGCAAAGTATCCCCCAGCTGTGGAGAAGGTTTCAATCGGCCTCGCTGTAATTGTAAGAGTGCAAGTACAGGTGGGTTTCATGTGATGTCAGGATGCGCAGAGCCACCATGTTTGTAGCCAATTTTACCACAATGCAAAAGCTTTGAAGTAGGTGAAACACGCCTATAGGTGGGTTTCATGTGATGTCAAGATGCACACTGCCGCCATGTTTGCAGCAAATTTTACCACAATGCAACAGTTTGTGACGTAGGTGAAACACACCTGGAACAATCCAGGCTGAGAATGGGTATTATTTGAGGGAAAAATGCCTAATTTCATCAAAATCATCATATCATCACTCATCCTCCCCTTTCTCACTGTTTTCCTTCCTTTTCTTGTCCTTCTTCAGGGACGTCGTTAGGGGGCACTGGGAAACAGTTCTGTATTTGCTGGAAATTTTACTTTGATGACAAATATTGCAAAATAATTCTTCAGTAAATTTTGCTTGCAGTTTGAAACAATTCTTCAATTTTCAGTAGCACGAACCCAGGCACGTATCCAGAGGGGGGGGCTTAGGGGGCTCGAGCCCCCCCCGAAAGTTTTAGGTTTACACTAGATAAAATGAGGTTTTTGGTTTCTTGTAGTGTGAAATAAAAAATGTGACAATAATTTAAGGAAATAAATAAGACGGAGAATGTTCCGTAACCCTGTTATTGATAATAGCACGTGTCCAAGATGGGGCACAGGGGGCTCGACCCTCTCCCCAGGAAATTTTTCAGTTTACGTTAGATAAAATTAGGTTTTTGGCTTCTTGAATAATGTGAAAATAATGTAAGGAGAGAAATAATTATAGAGGCAAGATGGAGCATGTTTATACCCCTGTTATTGTTAATAGCACGTATCCAAGGTGGGGATGAGGTGGCTTGAGCCCCCTCTCAGGAAATTTTTCAATTTACACTAGATAAAATTAGATTTTTAGCATCTTGAATAATGTGAAGATAATAAATTTATAAATCTGAGAGAAATAATTATCGAGACAAGATGGAGAGCGTTCTATAACCTTATTATTGTCAATAGCACGTATCCAAGTTGGGAATCAGGAGGCTCGAGCCTACCTTCAGGAATTTTTTCTGTATACACTAGATAAAATTAGTATTTTGACTTCTTGAATAATGTGATGATAATTTGGGAGAAATAATTATCGAGACAAGACGGAGAATGTTCTATAACCCTGTTATTGTTAATAGCACATATCCAAGGTGGGGTTGAGGTTGCTCGAGCCCCCCCCCCTCTCCTTCTGGGAAATTTTCTATTTTACACTAGATAAAATTAGGTTTTTGGTTTTTTGAATAATGTGATGATGATTTAAGGAGATAGAAAATTATCTAGGCAAGACGGAGAATGTTCTATAACCCTGTTGTTGATAATATTGCACGTAAACTTTTCTTACGCTTTCGGTGTTGTCGCAGCACACTTGAGCACTATGTAGAGACTTGTCGTCAGCATTTGGAAGCTGCACAACAAAGGTAGCGCCACAAGTAGGGCGATTCGTTGTAATTTCTAATCTCTGGAAGTCGGGAGAGGATACGTTCTTGAATGAGAGAAGGAGCCAACTACTGGCAATATTAATGAATCGTTTTATCTGCGGAACGTTCTAGAATATAATGAGGATATACGTAAATACGCGGATTCAATTTTTCGGTTGATCTGTACAAAGAATCGGTTAATGAGATTTCAGAGGTAAGACAATTCATACAGTCGATTGGTGATCATATCAGTCAGCGTCCTCTGGTTTCTTTATAAGATATAGTTATTCTAAAATGAAGACATTGATGACAGCAGAACTTCCGGGGCCTCAGAGTAGTGCTAGCTTGGTTCGAGGGCCGAAGAGATCAAGGCCTCTTTCTCTAAAGTGAATATTTCAGCAGTACCGGATGTTGGAGTGGTTTATTAAAACAGAAATAAGCTGCATAGATCAACTGAAAATCAAAGTTTTGAGTGATGATTTAGTTTTGCCAGAACTAAATTTCGTATATGCAGTCCGAGAATTTCATGGTAAAAAAAACAACTTTTGTTTAAGCCTACACATTCAAACACTAACTACCATAAAGAGACAGCCGAAAATTTTATGAATCTCGAGAAGAGAAAGGAAGATGTTGCTGCATATGTAGGCGGAAATTGCAGGCTCTACCAACTGAGCCAACTAGCCATCCTTGACTTCAACCGATTTTTCGTTAAAATGTCTACATAGTACATGTCCTGTATATATCAAATCGTAAGATGTTGCCTGTATAGTGAACAAGAACAGAAATTATAGGAAAGAGAAGAAAACTGAGGAGCATTCCCACCGGTTGAGGAGAATTTTTTTCTGTGGTCAACAAGAGCTACTACTTCGAGGTGACAATGACAGTGGCCTAAGAAGGGAGACTTCACACCGTGTCGCCCGAGGATTTCACAAGTCGAAATTAGGTTTGTGCTTCCTTTTGTGTCTCTATGGTGTGAAACGTTGCTGTTGATTAGCCCATTCCAATTTACATGTATTGCGTGTCCCTTCAGTCTGAAACCTTCCTAAGTCTTGAAAATCCAAGTCACAAGGATGGAAAATTAGGGCCTTGTTAAAGTTAGGTGTGAAGGCAGGCAGACGACAGCACCCTAAAGGATCATATTTAAAACCTGCAGGAAGAACGTATCTTACTTCAATCTCCAATACGGAATGATAAAAAGTTCTGGTCCGAGATAAAGAGAGACGTGCCCAGGATTTTCGGAAGGGAGAGGGGTTACGCATACTATTTTTGGTGGTCAGTCCTGATTTTGCCATTTTTTTTCCTGTCTTTGACGTTCCTCTTTTTTATTTTATTTTTTTTTAAAAAGGAATACTGGGTCAAATGGGGTTATGACCTCACCAACCCTCACGTCACTGGAGATAAATGAGTAAGCATTTGATCATACTGGGAGACGAAACATTAGATGTGTTGGGAACGGAAGGGTTTTCACTGTGCATTAATTGTTTCGTGATCCACCTGTATTCGAGTAGACTTCCTTTGTTTCGTGCCGATATATGACATGACAGCGGAAGCTGTGACAGGCATTTTTGAACATTTGTGAGTGCTAAGGCCTGAATCTGAACAATTTGGTGAGTTTTGGCTTTTATACGAGCTGCAAACATGGGAGGACAAGATAAGTTAGTGGTGTTCAGGCTCGAATCAGAGAGAAATACTCGAGAACTGTCTGCGTCCAGTTCGCAACCCACAGTTTGAATCTCGCGTTGTCGAGTGGATTGTCCATCCCGTGCATGTGTAACAGCTTTGTAAAAACACTCAAATACACCATAGATGTTTTTATGCCAAATGAGAAGAAATGGACAAACACACATACCGAGATGGTTCCGGCACACAATGTTAATACATGGAAACAGAGGTGTCGAGTGGTAAAAAATGTTCCGATTTCACGTTCTGATTAAAATGACAGCCTTACAGTGGCGACGATTTAAGGGATGGTTGCTCCCCATTATTTATTTTCTTGCCTCAACATTATGGCCTCTTAATGTTAAGCCTTGTCTGCCAAGAGAAAGTAAACTTTCCTTGCACCGCCCTCCGCACCCCCCCACCCTTTTTGGAACCCAATTGCCACCACTGGTCTTGAACATACAATTGTGAGGTTCTTATTATACCCCTTAAAAAAATGGTGTTGAGCCCTCCCCGAAAGGAATTGCTGGATACGTGCCTGCACGAACCCAAGCTAGGCATTTCTTTCTTATTTCCCTGTTTCTTTCTTGTTGAACACAAACAGATGTATTGGGAGGGGATGCAGTTAATGGTTTTGTGGTCCGCCCTGGTCAGGGAAGTCTGAGACCTATTGAAAATGCACTTTTCCTCCCTGCTGCACACCATATCCAGGACCCCCCCCCCCCAAAAAAAAAAACCTGCACTTTCTCTTCATCTGGTCCTGCACTGGCTCCATGGGCGCCGGAAGGACGACACAAACAGGAAGATTTAGCTACGGGTGGCTAGAACTTTCTGGATTAATTATTTTATGGTTCAGAAAAGATATCCCCATGCGTTTCAAATTCCAAGAACAGAATTCTATTGCTTGTCCCTTTTTCGGCACGGGAATGAATGACATAGCAGTTCTTCTCACCTGCACTCAACCCTCCTGCCCTGCAAGGAGGGAAAGGCCACTTTCTGAATATTCGGAGAAACATCGAAGCGGTCTGTTCATCTGTTGATTTGGTGGACAGTTGACATCTGTCAGATAGTTTGAAGTAGGATTTGTTGTCCGAGTGGTGGTAAACTTCTGTAAATGCGAGAAGATAGCATCACGAAGTGTTTATGATCTCGTTTTCCTACATCGCGAGTAAAATGTCGAATGCGAAGCTGCCAGATTTTCTTTCTTCTGGAAACGATGGATCAGGATCGACTGATCGACAAAATATCCAACATTTTATTAGCATTCTAAAAGAGAGTCTGACTATAAAAAAAGATCCTGGGTTCGACTCCCAGGGTTGTTGATCTCATGTATAATGAAGAATAAACCACGTTTCAATTAAGGAAGGAAATTAGGTATGTAGCCATTGTTTTTACAGCCGTCTGCATGCTCTATAAGTATTATGTTACAAAATTTGTAAATCTATCTGACTTTCTGTGATTTTTCTTCATTTAGCCTCCACCTGCAAATGCGGAAGCTGCTGTTGCTTAGGTTGCTAGGTTGGCTAGACATACAAATATAATTAATCCCTAGTCATATAGCGAATAATACTTATAATATAATCATGAGTTATGGAGAAGTAAATAACTTATCAAGCATTTTCTGTTTCTATTTGTTGTGCAGTGGTTAACAAGGGGCATTACGATGCCAGGGGTCGTGGGTTGGAATCCCGGACTGGGCGTGTGTGTTCTTTATAATGGTCCTCTCATCAATTTCACATCACTCATTTTCATCTTCATCTTCACGATTAGCCAAAAAGTGTCAGAAAAGCGAAGTAAAATTAACCAAATCAATCATTTATATATTTCTATATTACGTCGCTTTTCTACCTCTTGGGTTAAATGCGACGATGAGGATGAATGATGAGCCGAAGGAATGGCGATGGGACAGACATGATTCAACCATACTTGTCCAATGTCCGAACCTTGGGCCTCTGGTTTCGTAGCGTGTTATACTCAGTGGAATTCTTAGGAAGAAAAACTGTAAAAGTAGGGTGAAAAAAAGGCTTTGTTGTACGATGCATAAAAAGCCATGTTTAGTTCTTCTAAAACCTTCCAATTATCGAGTTCCTGTTTTAAGTTCACCGTATGCACAGCAAGGCTAATCGGGGATCCGAACCACTATGTGCCTCCACCGGGTATCGAACAAGGGACCCCTTGATTGAAAGGCGGCTGGGCTACTTCTGCGTCATCGAGGAGGCCGAGAAAAACTTACAATTAGTCAGTAAAATTAATATTGAGGGACAAGGCCTGAGAAGAGTTCTTTCATTTGGTTGCATAGTCCCATAGTTTCGAGAGCAGAATTTGCTTCCATATCGCTTTCATCAAGTACTTCCCAAATTTTCCTCACGATTTTGGAACAGCACATAAATTTTGGAACTAATACAATCAGGCACATACCCAGGGAAGGGGCTCGGGGGCTGCAGCCCTTTCCCAAAATCCTACAAATATTTGATTTTAATAATGCGTAGCAGTAATTAAATTTGCTTCATTAACAGGATTAAACATCTTGTATATGGTAAGTTGCAATATACCAAGAAATTGATCTTCAGCGCATTTACTCCTCCCTGCAACCTTTTCGCCTTCAGATAAGGGATAAGCCTCTTCCGAAATCAAATGCTGGCTACCGGCCTGTTCATCAGGGATCGAACCTTGAACCTTTCGATTGATTGCTTAATTGAACTGGTGTTTTAAGTCCATTTTATGCACAGTAAGGTTAATCGGGACTGGATCTACAGTTTAAAGTGAGATCCGAACAACTATGTACCTCCATCGGGAATCGAACCCGGCCAGGTTGTTGAATCTGCAGAACCAAAGACGAGAGCGTAATTATTTGAGCGTGTGGGAACTTTGTTTTATCCAGTGCCATCATATATTCAGTTTTCCACACAGAAATAAGATTAATTTTAAGAAATTAGACGTGTGCATATAATTTCTTATCGTCATCATTTCCCAAGTGAACAATCAGATGCCATAGAAGACTCGGGCCCGCCCTTGAACTAAGAGATACCGGATTTGATTCCGGTATGAACTGTATACATGAGATGCCTAGCTTGAACTCATTACGCACACATCTCATATTTCCACGGTTGCCAATACTTGTAAACCTGGTTCCAGCACTTTATATTTAAAACCACGGAAAAGGGTTTTATCTACTTCTCAATTTTCTTCCAGCAGAATAATCTAAAGACTAATAACAATGTTCTTAGTGTATCAGCCATTAAGCTAATCAGTTCATTCTGCATTTAGTTTCCCGAATAATGGTTGTGTATTTCGCGAGAGTATATCCGTAGATTTTGGGGGGCTAAAGAAGAAAATGGTGATCATTTCCAATTTATTGATTGATTGAGTTAGTGTTTTAAGTCCACTTTATACACGGTAAGGCTAATCGGGACTGGTTCTACAGTGGGATCCGAACCACTATGAGCATCCGATGCTACCATGCGCCACCGAGGAGGCCCTTGATCCTTTTCTTTCCAAGACTATATATATATATATATATACACACATACATACAGCATAGGCCTATATGGTGTATAAATAGTTTGTTAATTTATAATAGTTTGATAGAAAAATCTTACGTTTGCCCCCCCCCCCCAAACTGATCAACCTAGCTACGTCCCTGTCCTTCTTTATCTTTTCTTCTGTTTCTTTGTTATTTTTCTACGCTCTCTCTTTCTTTCTTTCTCTATTCATTATAGCTCTTTCTGCCTCTCATCTTCGCGATTAGCCAAACGTGAAAGAAGAGCGAAGTAAAATAAACCAAATCAATCAAACAAACTTTTTCTTTCCTTCTTATTTTTCTTTCATTTCTTTTTCTTTTTTGTTGCTTGCCATATATTAATTGAACATAGTATTTTCTTTGTATTTTCATTTTGAGTTGGTTCTCCGTTCATTTTCACCCTCCAGTCGCAACGTGTCTGCAAGGGTTGATGACTCTACGCTTATCTTCATTTATCTTAATCTGTACAGAATAAATGACGCAAGTCTTTCAAAAACAGTAAAAATTACATTTCACATTGCGCCATAGAAGTGTTGGTAGATTTTATTATTCTATTTTTCGTGGGTAATCAAAAAAGCCAAGTTGTCTTTTTTAAGTAGTCCGTCCTATATTTTCCCCCTACATTTGCCTTTTTCAAAGAATGCTGGACCAAAGGAGGGCTATGATCCCGACCACCCCCTTTCAGCACGCCACAGATATCCTGACAATAATTGTGCAAACACTGTATGCTCCAAAAAGGGCTAGATTTCTCCAAATTGAACTGAAGAGCTCCTTGAACCATTTCGCAAATTTAGACGTTGAATAAGCGCAAAAGGGCTAGATCTGGCCCTAAAAGAAGCACGTTGGCAACACCACTCTTCCTAAACGGTTACAACGTGGCCAAGGACATTGTACTTTATTTTTTTCCGTCGTCGTCGTCGTTATTGAGCAATCTACACAACAAGCAAGTTGCACTCATGGAAGCCTTGATCTGTGCAATTTACCGCATGCATCAAAACGCCTGGGGAGCGTAGCTGTGGGGAGGGCGTGTTTGTAGGAGTGTGTGTTTTTGTGAAACCGCATTCCATTTACGCCTCCTTGTGTGGTTCGTGTCTTCTCATTTCGCCCAATCCCCTTTTGTCGAATGGCCCAGAGGCGAATTATATCAGATTTCACACCTAAGTAAATTTTTCGGCGAAAGGGGAATTCCCATTTTGCCGAATATTTTGAATGAAGGAAATTTTCCCTCCACATGGAAATTTCAGGTGTTTGAGGCCAAAGCGCACCTGTTTAACTTTTGTAATCGCCATTTACAGCCTCGGATTTTATTAGATGTGTGTCTTTGGTTTCTTATTACTTTCCACGGATATCATAGTTTCTATCAGGGGAGTACACATTTTTTTACCGTGTTTCATTGTGTTGTTCATAACGAGTTCACCCACAAAATATTTGGTCATTTTTCAAATACTATGTTTTTGCTGAGGGATTGAAGACTCTCTACATTAAAAGAAGGGCGCGAATATAAAATTTTCACTAACACATGTCTCCTTTTATTCCACTACCCGCTTGTATCAGGTTAGTGTATAATTGTATAACTGGTTCATGATATCATTGAGAAATCATGAAATAACAAGCAATGGGAACAATTTCAATTTCACTATTTAAATGTCGCTCCACATATTTGAATCATTAGTTCCAAGGAACATGATAGGATTTCCTTGGTCGAGGCTTACACCCCAAATTAATTAAATTAGCAGATTCTTTGCTAACATTCTTCTCAGAAAAGAGTAAGAGTTTGAAAGAAAAAAATGTTATGTTTATGACAAGAAATCTAGCGTCGCTACCCTTTGAAAACAATAAAATATTACATTATTTGCATTTACAACGAGTTTCTGATATCCGATTATCTAAACGTAGTATACATTCACTTTCATCGTCATTGAAAATGTAAATGAGTTTTTGGACTTGGTTGAAATATCGGCGAAAGGGGATTCGGCAAAACGGAAATTCCCTTTTCTCCGAAAATTTTGCTTAGGAGTCATTCCATATGAAATCAACACAGCCCACAACCTGACCATCTCCGATTTTCATGAAATTTGGGGAGTTGAAACTATGAATGGAACTTAGTAACTACGAAAAGTTTTAGTTTCGTGCGTCTTGTAATTGTTAAATTATTCAAGGTCAAAGTTAGCATAAATTGCCCTTTTTGAGCCCACTTAGCTATACTAAATCTGCTGTAACTCCGCCCCTATTTCTCCTCAAATAAAGCTTACTGTACAGGGAATTGAACAAGCTTTCCAGTGATATATAACAAGTCTACCTTTGGATAAAAATGTAATTTTGTCACGTGACCTTGATCATTCTGAGACTGCAATGGGATCAGAAGATACAAAATAATATGTGTAACTATGTGACTGATAAAAGCCCCATTATGTGAACTATGACGAGTCAAATGTCCCTTAACACCCCTACAAAATGTAATGGAGTTATCCTAGGTATAATTGGTCATGAAAGAAATAGGTTAGGCACAGGGAGATCCCTAGCCGTGTGTGTCAAGCTCAGGTCCGGCATATTGTTGACCGCTATATTGAATTCAACGCAAAAATTTCAAAGGAAAGGGGGTGATGTGATATATCAAATCAGGCTAGAATTTCACAAGAAATGAAGTGGCGAACACACACACAACAAGTCCCACAGAGAATTATACTATCTGAATCCAGACGCTACACTGTAAAAAAAAAAGGGTGTGTTTGGGGTGAGTTTCGCTCTTCCGAGGCTCCGCAGGTCAGAGTAATCGAAATTCTCACCTTTTGGAGTGTATTTCTCCTCTCTACACTGGGGTGAGTGCAGATCTGACGTTCAAACTCACCCTACTCACCTCTATGGGAAGGCTTGAGCTGCACAGTGATGCCACATGTACAAACTTTCCCCCTAAAATCCACTGACAGATCTTGATATTGGGAAAAAATGTTGATGGTATTGCAACATTCATAGTCTTGGACCCCCTGGCAAGCTGTTCGAGGCAATTTTTCTACCTGCGAGACCCTTTTTCTAACAAATCTGCAAGATGTGGTGGTTCGCAAAATTCCCAACAGAGGCGCTGAATTGCAACTGGCGCTGTTGCAAGTGTACAATTTAGAAAGTATTTAGAACACAGATCATGCCAACAAACAGGAACTGAGGTATCTGATGCTGTGCATACATTTCACCAAGTTCCTTGAATTTACTTTCTTTTTTTATTTCCAAATATTATTGCTTTCACTTAAGAACTTAAAGTGAAAAAAATCCTCGAGTAGAGGTCTACATTTTTGTTCGCGTTCCTGAAGCTTTGTTGTTGTAAATTTAGTGTAAGATAGATAAACAGAGTAAGTGGTTATAAAATGGACGAAGTTGAAAATTGAAAATGTGCCACAAATTATACATTAACAGATGACATAAAATATTCCTGTTCTCTTGGAAGGATGACTTGGCTTATGATTTTAATGTATAGAGACATTTCGCAATATTTCCTGATTTTCATTAATAATATAGATAGTAATTATTCAGACTATTTCGTCACATTCTAGCCATCGTGGCACAGTGCTTCTTGATTTATTGTAATATGATAAAGAATGACCTTGATTCGAATAGTTAATATGGCATGAAATAGAAATGTGTAGAGATTTCGAACGAGTATTTTATTTCAAAACTTATGAAACACAGACAAGAGTGTCAGTGACAAAATCAGTCCTATATTTTCCATGTTGATTTACATTTTGTCCGCTTTATACGACACGATATTATTTCATGAGATGACCAGATTTGAACCTGAAAAGAAAAAGTTGACATTTTTTTCCAAAATACAACCCTGACAAGCGTTATGAATATATTTTTAGAACATGTTCATAATATCATCACACTGAAAAAGCACGTAAACGCTAGGTGAAAATTCCATGCGAAATCTACTTGTACGGAAACAAAATTCATTTTTACAAAGTTAAGAATATAAAGTTGAGAATGTGAGCAAGTAAGCATAATGTGATATATATATATATATATATATATGTGTGTGTGTGTGTGTGTGTGTGCGTGTGTGTGTGTGTGTAATATATATATATATATATATATATATATATATATATATATATACTATTTAAGTTAGATATTTTTATGATTTCAGGGGTTCGAGGGGGCTTCAGCCCCCTTAACCCTCCCCCTGGCTACGTGCCTGGTGGTGACCTCCGGGGTCAATTCATGACATAAAGATTATTAACGGGAACAAGGCAAGGATCAAGTAACGCCTTGTATGTTTTCCTTCCACTCTTACCTCTGGGAAGGGGAAATATATCTGTCGCCTGTCTGACAGAAATAAAAAGGTTTTGATTGGCTCCCCGCCCTCTGTGCATGGCATCCTAGGCTAACTTAACCCTCGCTACGGGCCTGACTGAAGGTTTGTCTCGCACGTATTTCTATACACAAATTCATATACAACAACAAAGGGAGCGTGAAGAGAATAACACACAGTCTGTTGATATCGGTGCACTGGATACATAGAAAATACTCTAAGCTACGTGAGACAGTGTCCTCAGTGGCGTATTTACGATTTCGGTATGTGCAGTGGTGTGCCCAAGGGAGGGTTGGTGGGAATTATAGCCTCCCGCCACCATTTGGCCCAGTATTTGTAAAGGAAGCATATCACAGTCAAGACAACATGGCAAAATGAGGACTGGTAAATAAAAAAGTAAACATAACTACCTCCTTTGGGAAATCCTGGGCACGCCACTGGGTATGTGCAATTTATCTTAAAGTAGGCCACATAGTTCGATTTTTTAAAAATGAAAATTGCATAAGCTTCTGCTGTAAATGTAATAATAATCATCATAATCGCAAAATAATTTTGAATTTTGTTTTACAAATTGTGTGGCTATTTTCAAGCTAGTTTTAATAGTTTGCTAGTTGATTTGGTGTTTTAAGTCCACTTTATGCACAGTAAGGCTAATCGGAACTGGACCTACTGTTTAAACATGTGCCGAACCATGTGCCTCCACCGGGTATCGAACCAGGGACCTCTCGATTACATGGCGGCGATGCTACCACTGCGCCATCGGCGAGGCCACTAGTTTTAATAGGGTTTTAAAATATGTACAGTTTAGGAACATGAGCTCAAGGTGTCATTTAATTGTTTTCCACTTATTTTAAACATGTTTTACCTTCTCATAAATACTTCTTAGAGCGAGATCAAGTGAGTTATCAAATGCAGTATAATAACTTGACAGTGGCTTGAGATAGGGAGATAATGTATAGCAAAGACACTCTATTGCATTTCCCTACTAGTATAAACCAGTTTTTTTTTAACTACAGCATCTGGCGTCTGTCAAATCACTTGAAGGGATACAAGAGGTACAATTCCGTTCAAAGGATTTAGAGAATATACTGTACCCGCGCTTCCGAAGATATGGGAATTGCAATATACCCTTCACCACACAGTTCATGCGTCACTACTATTAGCATTTTCAATAACACAATACATTTATTCATCGTTAGACATTTCTTTCCTGTTCACGCCCTTTACTATTACATCGCATTGGCATTCAAAGTGTAAATGCATTACGAAAAGAGACTCAACAAGTTATCATTTGGGATGGATTATTTTCTCGAATTAATTCATGTTTCTTTCTTTGATATAAATTCGTTTGAGTGTATGTCGATGTTTCAAATGCATAATAATGAAAATTGAGTATTGATTTGCTTTATTTGCCACTTTTGGCTAATTGCGAAGATGATGAGGGATGATATGATTAAATTGATAAATGGACACTCACAAACATCCATGCCCAGGTGGGGATTCGAACCCGGGAACCCTGGGTTCGTATCGCGATGTGCTAACCACTCCGCCACGGTGGCCGAAAATTGAGTATTTGATGAACATTCTATTTTCTCCCTCAAATATTTGTAAAAGTGATGTTGTGACAATTTATCCTAATCTTGGTGATTAGCCAATGGCGGCAGAAGAGCGAAGTAAGAATAATCAATGAATCAGCTGGGCTACGAAGGAGAATAGAATAGAAAAGTATTTTTATTTTCTACTGAGCGAGGTTCAGCCTAGGGCTGCTCTACCGCCTAACTCTAACGAGACAATGTCTCGTTTTCAAATCCCGAGTGAGATACATTTATTTCATTGTTGGTGTTCTTTATCTTCACAATTAACTTAAAGTGATAAAAAAGGAGACTGGAGATAACAAAAATACTATAAAATCACGTACGCACCTATATAAATTAGAAATGGACGTAAAATTTTAGAATCTAAGGTTGAGACATCTTTCTGGTGCTCAACTACTGAAACACTTGCATTTAATCCTGTGAAATTTGCTGGAGTGCATATATACGTACATGCGCTTTTAAATTTTAAAAAAAATCTACATTTCTTGGTTCGCTTTGTTCGTCTATCCATGCTAACAGCGGTTATCATCTTTTTTTGTACGTGTAAATTAATAATCAGTGCAGTCATAATCTACAAAATGTTTTAAACTTCGGAATGAAACAATAAAATAATTAAATGTATAATTTGTTTGTCTATGAAATGATACGTCCTGTATGGGTGGTATCGAGAAGAAACGAGATTGGGGGAATCTTGGTCTTGTAGTTGTAAATGACCATCTCGTTTTCGGTTTCGTCTCGAGTTGTAAGCGTCTGTCTCATATTCAGTATCATTCTGATATTAGATTTATGAACCTTCGTCCCATTCTCATGTCGGTATGGAAGAGGAAGTCTCAGTCTCGTCTCAGTCTCCTTTCTAGTCTCAAATTGTTTAGAATAAGCGAAATATCCAGAGTGTCACCGCATGATGTCTCACAACCTATTGAGGTCAATAAATTAAATAATGTTTCTTAATATACCTTTTTCTATTAGACACATAGTTTCTACTCTACGAACATTCGAAACAGAATAACCTGGACATTTGCAACCACGCAAAGTAGGCTATCAATTGCACTAATTAAATAGCTTTGTAATTACTATAGATAAAATATGACATTCATGAAGGTAGATATCCTCTTAGGATGTGTGAATAAGTCGAATTGCAAAGTAAATTTGATATAGATAAACTTTTCAAATTTAACAGCAAAGTCTCGAAACAGGCTAAGTGGACCTGCTCGATGGTGTCGTGGTAAAGCTGTTGCCTTGTAATCAAGCGTCCGATGTTGTTCGAACCCCACTTTAAACTAAGGTCCAGTCTTGATTAGCCTGACTATGTATAAAATGGACTTGAACTGTGAGACTGTAAGTATCGAGCACTAAGTGTCGATCTCGTCCCGATTTTACAAAGGTCTGTCTCGTACTCGGTCTTGTCTCGATAAATTTATGTTAGCTACAAATAAACTCATAATAAGCAAAGAAGAAACTTTAGTGTTATTCATCTTGAAAGGCACGCCATGTGAATCAAATTAATTTTTGTTTTTCCATTTCGAAGCTACAGTTTCCAAATAGATTTGGCAACAAATAAATATTGCAACATCGCCTAGCCATTTCCCTAGAAGGCGATTTCTATTTTCGAGCTATTGAGCACAATGCTTGCAGTGCACCGGGGGGGGGGGGGGGTGCAAGATTCCATTCTTTCTCGTCATGCATGAGTACGTCCAGGCAGTCGACCCGAGCCCTTTCTTTGTGTCTTCCTCAGGAATCTCAAGTAAATACGATAATACTAAATTCTGTAGTGGAACAACCAGACTTTTCGTTCACGTGGTCAAGACATCGAATACAATCACTACGGCTTCTTACACTCGTAGATTAAAGGTATATTACTATATTCAACCACATATCAAATCCTCGCATATCAATCAGACTCTATGTTTGCAGCATTGCTATCTTAATTGTTATAGTTCTTTTTACTGGACTCGTTAATATTATGAAGTTTTAATTTACGCACCTAATAGTCCCGCACGCACGCGCGCTCGCACATGTACTGTGTATATATATATATCGTAGGTTCGAATCCGGCTCTGGTCGGAATTTATTCGGCCTACGTATAGGGCCGGTGGCAACCCACCATCGTGAGGAAATTGGGGAGCTCCGAATGAGTGAGCGGTAACCCTGTCGAGAAGACCTACAACGGTTGGGGGTTCGACGGGCTGACCACCCAAATACTGGTCTAAGATCTCCACGCTATAACAGGTGACGGAGGAACAGTGTGGGAGGGAGACAAGCAGTCGGTAGGTAAGCCAAGGCTCTCACGGGCTGTCGCGCTTTGGGTTATTATTATTATTATTATTATTATTATATATATATATATAATGGCGAAGACGAGCAAGGGTGATGAAATTGATGAAATCAAAGAACACCCATGCCCAGGCCGAGATTCGAACCCGGGACCCATGGAGTTGTAACGCGCTGTGGTAACCACTCCGCGATATCAATTACATATATCGATTCACCAGTCCATCCCATATCGATTGTTTATGGCAAAAAATAATCGAACGTCAACACTATATCTTTTATTGCGTTATCTTCAAAATTATTAAGCATTTTTGTTATTTTGCGCCACTCTTCTTGCATTTTTAGCTAATTGCGACAATGAGGAATAGTGATCACTAGATGAAAAACACCCATACCTAGGTCGGGACTCGAACTCGGTGGCGAGATCGAAAGTCGGTAACTTAACTCGCTCGGTCACTGAGCCGGTTGGAAACTATTCAAACTACAAATATCATGTTTACCGACTTCAAAAACATGAACGTTGAACGTGATGCGATATCCAAATCTATATACCTGACAGTCTATTTGTATGTTGTAGTAAACAGTCGAACCCAGTCTATGTCTATCGTTTACTAAAGAACTACAAAATGATAATTTAGTTGATTGAAAGATCTAAAAAGTGCTATCTTACTGTGATATTAATAAATTCTGGTCGATTCTCGAAAGTAAGATATACACATTACAATGAGCGAAAGGTACAAACAAATATGTAACTTTGTGTGCCGAGAGCTATATCAAATAACCACAAACCAATAGAGTACAATTATATTTCATGATGTTAAATGTCCATAAAATAATAATGAACTTAGTTTTCTCAATTTGACTATTTATAAAACTACGCGAAAACAAACATAAAATATTGGTAAGCAAATCTGATTGAAATGAAAGATTATCACGGATTTTCAGGTTTCTTACACCGTTAATCAAATGTCTATATGTTGCTTGTGTCATCCTAAACAGGAACAACGTTCAATGATTGTTAAAATTACTGCTGGTTATTACTAAATGTCGTCTCAAACACGTACATAGAATTGTCCTTTATTTTCAGGGTTCGGGTCAAAAGGCATGTCTAAGTTTAATCCACTTTATGCATAGATAGGATAATCTGAACCTACATTTTAAAGTGGGTCCCAACCTCTATGTGCCTGCAGCAGGTTTCAAACCCGGGATGCAAGGGGATCCTTATCACTACGTCGCTGGGGAGGGGAGGCCTTTTCAAGAGTTCAGGAATTTTCGTGTGATGTAGGTTAGGTCAGTCATAAATTTGCACGAAATTACAATTTTTAGTGTATTTTTTATGATTCGAGGTATATTTACGCATATTTAATAAATTCATGACATAAAAATTACAATACTTAGTCTTATTCTTAAGAATGTGGATATGTCCGTATCATTAAAAAGGGAACTGCGTATAAAGTGTAAATTGTTATGTGCGTGGGTGTGTTGGTGGGGTGCTCAAGTCTGAGAAATTATTGACAGCTAAAGAATGCTTGTACGTTTCAAAAGCCATAGAATTGGAAGAATTGAGTGCTTCAATTGGCTTTGTAATGCATTTTACGTTGCTCTTGTTACTCTTCCGTTCAATCGTGAAAAAGAGGAAGAAATAATGATTTGATAAAATAGATGAAGGGAGGTGCAAAATGAAACGAGACGAGACTTCGAAACTTACTATGAGATTGAAACGAGACAGACGCCAATATAATCGAGATTTACTTACTGTCCATTTTTCTTGTTTCGTTAGAAACTTCAGAATATAGAACGTTAAAATATAAAAATCTTGACTAAAGCTTTACTGTGCGACTTCAATAGACGTAGCCAAGCAAGGAATTTTCTATATATATATAAATAAATGCTAACACAGTAGCCTATAACTGAAACAGAAAAAAAAATGAAATAAGTTCATGTTAATTTTGAGCACTTGTGCATTGTAGTCAAGGGTTCGATACCCGCTGGAGGCACATGGCACAATGGTTCGCATCCCTTTTTGAAACTATGGGCCCAGTCCCGATTATCCTTCTGTGTATAAAGAGTATTTAAAACAAGAAATCAACAGTTTAAAGCACTTGCATATTTTAGCATGACTTAGTGTTTGACAGTGGCAGTGCTCGAAGTGAGGGGGGATTCGGGAGGATGCCATCCCCGCAGCTTTCTCATTGTCACCATGTTAAACTATAGGAGCATCCTCCCAGCTAACCCCAAGTCTCGACTCCAGCTAACATATTCCACTTTAAGCGCTGCTTAGTGTAATTCTCTACATGCAACACAAGGCCACTAAACTAAGTTTTTCACATAATTTAGCATTATTGTATTCGAAACTGACTGAGGTAATGTAAGATGACGGCTCGTCACAGTGTGCATTGTTCACCATTTACTGATCTGAGCAGAATTCTTGTTTTAAGTCCACTTTATGCACAGAAAGGGTAATCGGGACTGGACCTACAATTTAAAGTGGGATCCGAACCAGAATGTGCCTCCACCGGGTATCGAACGAGTCAGAAATTACGTCAGCATCAAAGATTTTGAACAAGACCCTTATGTAAAACAATATATGTACACGTAGTATTTCCTTGTGGGAAAGAAATGTATATTTGTAAAGTAGTTTAACAATTAACCCTAGCGTCGTCGGCTTGTAATCAAGAGGTCCTGGATTCGATACCCGGTGGAGGCACATAGTGGTTCGGATTAGCCTTACTGTGCATAAAGTGGACATAAAATGCCAAATCAACCAACCAACCAACAGTTAACCTATTTACTTCATACAAGCGTGACAGGAAATTACTGTTCCGTCAGTGGTGCCAACCTCAGTGGCGGAGTGGTTAGTACAGAACAGCTACGATGCCAGGCAGTAGCAGCGATTGGGTGTTAAAACTGAGAAGCTGAGAAGGGGAGGGGAGTGCAATGAAAGTTTGCTTTTTTTTGTAGACAAAGTTTAGCATTAAGAGAGCAGTGTCCCCCACGCCCCCTATTCGCCGCCACTGATGCCTGGGATCCAGGGATCGACTTCCGGCCTAGGCATGGGTGTTCTTTGTGGCTATCCCTTCATCAATGTCATCATCACTCATCCTCATAGTTGCGAATAGTCAAACGTAGAGAAAAGCGAACCAAAATACCAAAATCCAAATTCCGCCGTCAGTGGTAAAACAAGCTTCTGCAGGAATCAATTTTTAATTTATGCACTTCTGGCCGCCTTGTGCTTTGGCATTTTGAAACATCATATCCACAGATATACCTACCTATTTCCTTTCACATACACAACAAAGAAAATGAGTAAGGAAAAAGGGAGGGTGGCGGTGGGTTGAAGTAGTTTTGTCCAAGTATGAGTCACGAACAGGTTGTCCAGCTTGCTTACCCTGGTAAGGATGACATTTGGTATTTCTATAGATCTGACATCCCTTGAGGTCCTGACATCTGGCGAATACCAGATTTCAATCACTTCAGCATAAACAAAGGCTTTACCTTCTTCAATATAGGGAAAGCCAAAGGTGCGTAAAAGACGCTGAAGTAAGCAAAAATGGCAGAATAGGCATTTTAGGCACGATTACGCAAAATAGGCACTAACCCTCAAAATAGGCATTTAAAGGCACTAAAATTATTTTTCGGACTAGAACCACCATGAAACGAAATTTAATCATTAAATCCCTATGTTTTCCTACAAGGGAATAAAAAAGGCAAATAGGCAAAAATTCACACCGCGCCTAAACGAGACAGGCCTTTGCATTTGACACGAGAAACGAGATCGTCATCTACATTCACAACAAAAAGTTGCCTGTGCCAAGTCTTGTCCGAATTATTTATCCTCAGTCACACTTCGTTATAATATGGTACCAATTTTGACCATTTATTCTTCAATGAAATCATAGTCACTACAAGAGATAAATAAATTGCTAAATTACTAGTAGATATCGCTATTTTCATCTCTATTTCTTCACGTCCTGGCCTCCCCGATGGCGTAGTGGTAAAGTTGTCGCATTGTAATCAAAGGGTCCCGAATAGATACACGGTGGAGGCACATTTGGTTCGGATTCCACTTTAAACTGTAGGTTCTGTCCTGATTAGCCTTCCTCTGCATAAAGTAAACTTCAAACCAAAAAAGCCATTGATCCGCACTGTAGCTGGTGCTAAAGTTATTCATGTTTTCATTTTGATTTTGAAATATCGTATTGTGTAAGGGAATACTGTGAGGATATATGCTTACCATTATCTTTGAGGGCGACTGTACAGAAAAAAACTATTTTCCACATGCAATGATATGTGCCCAAGATAAAGAAATTACATTGCTTTTGCACTGTAAAAAAATACACTTTCTGCACACTTTTGGAATACTTTCTAGAAACTACTTTTGATCACTTCTTGTACACATTAAATGTGCACAAGAAGTGTTTTTAAAGTGCTTCAAAAGTGTACAGGATGTGTACAAAAGTGCAGCAAAAGAAGTGTTGTAGAAGTGTACAAGAAGTGCTTCCAATATAAAGGTGTCCGAAAAGTGTGCAAGAAGTGTACTCCAGAAACTACTTTTGATCACTTCTGGTACACTTTACACATTTGGAACACTTGTGAAAATACTTGAGCGACACTTTCAGAACACATTGAAAATGCATTTATAGTTCAGAATTTATAACACAAAATATAAAGGTGTTACCAACTTTTCCTCTACGTAAAATGTATTAATATCATGCTAATCCAACAATTAACGAGACACGTTGCTATGTTACATTACCATACTCGTTGTATGGGTATGCGCAGGGAGTCAAGGGGATTACTTTACACGTACTATCTTTGGAATGAATATATAAACACACACACACACAAATACTCAGCGGCCGAGCTTCGGTTAGGAGTGGAATTCACAGAGCGCTACGACACCAGGGGTAACGGATATCACTGTATCACCAATATCATTGTATCACCAATATCATTGTATCATCACTCATCCTCGTCATCGCGTTTATTTAAAAATGACAGAAAGGTGACGCTAATTAACGAATTTCAAATCGAATCACCAAAATACGTCGACCTATTTAGGGGGTCCGGGGTGTCCTGACCCCCCGAAAGACCAAGTACTAAAATTAAATAATCAAAATATACTGGTTAAGCATTTGTTATACGTATAATCGATGGTTGTTAATTTCCTCTGAACTTATTGGAAGGCATAATTTTATGATCATACGGCTTTGGAGGACACTTCCAAAGATATAAGCACACTTCTACTGCATATTAATCTGGAACTTTATTTTTCGACAAATGGATCTAATCCTTGTTTGCTATTCAATAAATATTCAATTATATTTATATATATGACACTAATTTCCTTGCCAGGGCAGTTGTTTTTAAACAAATTTTGGTGATCTTAACTACATGTAAGCTATAGATAATGAATACATGCTATTATATCTGTTATTTTACCACCTTTTTACTTATTCATGTAATAGTAACAATACAATGTTAATTATTTTACATATTTAATTAATATAATTTTAATTTAATTTAATATAATGATACTAATTGTTATTATTATTATTATTATTATTTGAGACACTTGGTTGGACTCACTCCGAAATATATGTCTATATACGTGCCTGCAAATCACATATTTATACTAATTAGTTTGAAAGAAGAGAAAATAATTTGATATTTGAAAGCTGTGTTTCACGGGCAGTTAGAGATAAACAGTAGTGAAAGCAGTTTTCCTTCAATATCGAATGAGGGAGTGAAGTAATATATTTTGTCGTCATGGTCGGGGGTCAGGGGGGACTGCATCGCCTTGGGAACTGGATACGGGCTGGAAATTTTATATATATATATAGTTTAATTTCATTATCAACATACTTCTTAATTGTTTAATATTAATGTAAGGCAACCTTGCGCTTATCAGTGCCGTTGGCTTGCCATCCCTGGTCTAGTTCTTCACTTTTCAGTTTACGTCTCTTCATTTTTCTCATTCTCTATTGTTTCTTTCATCGCCCTTTTCTTCTGTCACACTTAAATTAATTTCTTATGGTGACATGTAAACGTGATGTCAATAAATGTATGCCAAAAACAACTTTTCGATTTGGTCTCTCTTGGAAAATTTTCTGCGCGGCGTGCCCATCCATATTTGGCATCCTCCTTCCAATCCCCCACAAGGAGTTGACCTAGTTCACATCTCTTGTTCTTTGATAAAGTACTAGGTTAGTTCTGACATTGTTTTGCGTATTCTCGTCTGTGTAGGTAGACAAATAATTGTTGTGCGAGACTTATCAGTTGTGTACCGTATATACTGATAAATGTGTACTTGTTAGCGGCGGGACGGCTTACTGAATTTCAAACTGAATAATTCCTGAATGAAGTGAAGTGACGCTCTTTCTGCCACAGCGCCAACGTGTAAATCCCCCTTCTCTCGATCTTGGAAGAATTGTGGGTGATTTAAGTGTATTTCTAGTGTAAATATTTTAGTGTGTGTTATAATTATTTTTTTTGCGTGTGACTAGTGTTATGAAGTTCTTTCAATCTGTGATTTGCCGTTCAAAATGACGAATTTTGTATGCAGTGTTTGTGGTGCTGCATTCTTTTCTCTGCAAGCATTAATAACTCATTTAAAGAAACACGCTTCTGATTATAAATTTTCTACTGCGTGCAATTTGGATGGCTGTGGGCGGGTGTTTCAGAAATTGGAGTCATTTAGAAGACATATTTATAGGCATCACAGGACATTTATTTCAGAAAGAGACACAGAAATTGCTGTTGAATTACCATCTCCGGTTGTACAAGACGGGCCATCTCCCTCAGTCCTGTGTTCCGAAACCGGCAATAACGACACCAGACCTGCAAAGTCTTTAGACTTCGAGAGGAGGATGATGATGCTTATGATGAAATCCAAAGAAAAACACAAATTACCTCAAACAGTTTTAAATGATATATTCACAGATGTTTTTGATCTTGTTGCTGATTGCGTAGATGTTGGAGAAACTCATAATTTTTCACATCACAGCAATGCTAGACGATTGATTAGCAGCCAGTACATGCAAAATAAATACATGTCCGAAAAATTTGAAACAACTAAGCCCACCATGTACACACTACCCAAGAATAAAAGTCACACGTATGCATACGTGTGTATTTGTGATATTTTGAGGCAGTGGCTAAAAGTTCCAGGTATGTGGGAACAAATACACGGCAGACAAATTAGGGAAAGCAGCAATATAAAGAAATTTGACGAAGCTTCCTTATTTGTCAGAAACGAGTTCTTTACAGAAAACCCCAACGCTCTGCAAATAATTTTGTACATTGACGAATTTGAAGTCGTAAATCCACTGGGTTCCAAAAGAGGAGTTTACAAAATGACTGCTGTATATTGCACCTTAGGAAATCTACAGTTTGATTTCGAAGCCAAGGAAAGTTCTATTCAGCTGTGCCTTCTAGTTAAGAGTAAACTGGTTTCCACCTATAATTTAGATGACATATTGAAACCATTGATAGATGATTTGAATAACATTCAAGACGAAGGCGTGTGTGTGTGTATAGACAACCAAGTGCGGTACATTAAAGGATGTGTTGTAGCCGTTGTTGGAGATAATCTTGCCAGCCACCATATTGGTGGTTTCCAAGTACATTTCCACAGCGGTCGAATTTGTCGTTTCTGTTTGGCAACGTCTGAGAACATTCAGAACAAATTTTCGACAAGAGATTTTACGTTGCGAACGAGAAACATTCACCAGCACCACTTGGAGTTAATATCTTTGGATGCAACATTAGCAACTGTTTATGGTGTACGCCAAAGGAGTCCACTAGAGAAATTGCATGATTTTTCTGTAATTGATGGTTTGCCACCTGATATAATGCACGATTTCGCCGAGGGCATTATTCCTACAACATTGTGCCTGGTAATCAAACAGCTGATATCAGAACGCCACGTAACCCTGCAGTCTATAAACCAAGCAATAGAAGACTTTCCTTATTCGAAACCAGACAAAAAAAACAAGCCTTGTGTAATAACACCAAACCAGCTGAACAACAAGAGTCTGAGAGGACGTGCAGTGGATATTCTGTGCCTCATGCATCTGTTGCCATTTTTCATAGGAAGTTCCGTTCCCTTGGAAAATGAAGCATGGAATAGCCTATTTATGCATACTTACGTCAAATAGTAGACATAATATTTAATCACAGTTTCCAACAGGGCCTTCTTCATTACTTGGAAGTTCTAATTTACGACTTTTTATTTCTAATTCGAAGTGTCTTCCCGGACTTCCGCATGACCCCTAAATTTCACTACCTTTTACATTATCCAGAACAGATCAGGAAATTTGGACCATTGATACACTTTGCATCCTTTCGGTTCGAACGGAAACATAATTATTTCAAAAAACTTATTTCGAGAGTCAATAACTTCAAGAATGTAGAACTGACACTAGCAACAAGACACCAAAGGTTGCAAACTTACTGGTTTCAGTCTGAAAACGTATTCAGCCATGAAGATGAACCACGAAATGTCAAGAAAATTACAATGATGAATCTTGTTTTTGGCTTACGAGAGGCACTTCCTTTCCTGCACACAGAGGATGACGAAATTCTGACAATGACTTCTCTGAAGTCAATGGGTGGAAGTTTTGAATGTGGTCTGTGCTATATTATGCCAAGTTCCGATGAGACGCTGTTTCTTAAACTTGTCAAAATATTAAAGTGGAATTGTTCTTTCTTGTTGTGTGGTAAGATACTGAGAGCTCACTGTTTGAATAGGCATTACTATTCGTATGAACTCCAGAAGACCAGCAAATGGAAGGTAATTCCATGCGAACAATTTGTAAAGAACGATTGCTATCATGGAATGTCATGTTACAATATCGGCAGTAAAATTCTTTTATCTCCGCCTCACATGTTGTAAATGGTCACGAGCACTACGCAAAGGTTGGAAACCCTTTCATAAAAGATTCTTGTATTAACTGACAAAGTTACATACCCGTGATAGATGAGGCTATCTAGATATATTTGATTGTATTTGGCTATTTTACTTTGATTATCTGCCACTTTTGGGTAATTCAAAATATGTGAATGATTGGGGATAACATGAAATTGATGCAGGGACAGTCATAAACAGACATGGAAGAACAAAACACAAACCCTGCAGAGGATGATAATGTGGACTGTAAATTCAGGCGCCAGAGCCTCGTCAGCCAGCAAATGGAAGTACAGGGTATACCACGTGGAGGAGAGGTTGACACTGTTTTTGTTCTACTACTACGTATAAATATTAATTGATTGATTGATTGAAATTTAACATTTTGGGTGCGTCAGCAGTTAGGCTATTTTGCACCCGTCACATTATACGGGGTTCAGCCCCGTACCTTGTCTAACACAATTTTAATGTCGGAGACTAAAATATTCTGACATCAGTTAAAAGCTGAGGCTGTAAAGGGGCACTCAGCACAAAGAAGGACAAGATGTACACAGTCCTACGAAAATTGTACTGGCCGTAGGTCCAGACGCCAAAGCCTAGTTAGTCTGCAAAGTGCAGTCCAGGGTGTACTTTATGAAAGTGAGGTTGACAATTTGGTGTACTACGTGGAAGGGACACCCCTTTTATCCTGTAGAAATATTAAATCGCATATTTCGCATAAGGGAAAGAACTTTGACTCAAATTTTACAGACAATGAATTTGTTAGTGTACTTTAGAGACATAGGCAAATCAGTTTTCCTGCACTTAGACACTTGGGATTTATTTAAAGGAAATCGTTGTTTGAGTCACCAGTCTTCCTTCTTATCGTTACCATCGCGCGCTTTTCGAGGAGTCCAATGAAACGACAGGTTTTTGGTGAAAGTTTTCCACCCCTTACAGAACAAAAGGAAAAGGGTGCCATTCAGACTAGGAGTTGGATTATGGTCTGATCATAGATCGTGGTGTTCACCATTTCGAGCTGAACTGTTTTGTTGTGTCAGTGGTTTACGAGTAGCAATGGCAGCGGCAGTGTCAGAAGACTGGGACATAGGGCGTGTTAAGCAGTGGCTGACGGAAAAGAAGTTAGAATGCCTCCATGCTGTTTTTGAAGGTAAGTTTACATATTACTTTCATGTCTGAATTAACAAAGAATTTCTTTATGAGAGATCTAATTTTCTTCGAAGTGAAATTTATTGTGTTTTTCGTTAACGTTGCCATTGTTGGGTCAAGGACAATACCTGATCTTTGTGCGATCACCTCTAGTACCGTGTGATGCCTAAGTATTGCCAGGCAATTTATTTATCACCATTTTCATGCACTTAGTTGTACGCAATAAGTTTGAAGTTAAGGAATTGAAACAAAACGGCAGTGAAGTGGTTTATAACCTTTGCAACACAATCATCAGAAAAATGAATGAAAATAATGGATAATTTGCCAGGTAATACTTATGCATCCTGTTATATATAGTATTTTGACAATTCTCTTGCTTTTGGACAAATATGAGCCTGGTAAGATTCACAACAGGGGAACGTCTCGTCTTTTTTTTTAGTTGGTGTTTTAAGTCCACTATGCACATAAGGCTAATTTGGATTGGACCTACAGTTTAAAGTGGGATTAGAAGCAGTATGTGCCTCTACCGGTAATCTAATCCTGGACCCCCTTGATTACAAGGCTACGATGCTACCACTGTGCTATAGGGGAGGCCATCAGTGATTGAGTCATTAGCCTCTGTGCACAATTGTAGATTACAAGGTTTCTCATTCACATAAGCTTTCATTGAATGACGCGCTTTTAGTGAATAGCATCATATCGCTGCTCTATTTCTTTCTGGTAATTTTCAACTGACCATGTAATTCTTAGTCAATATAGGCAATCCAGGGGCCCAGTTCAACTACCAGCACTGAAAATACAAGTTTGCTTAAATGTACCAGTCACTCAGGCATGCAGCCTGGGGGAGGACTCGGGGGCCTAGGCCCCCTCTGAAATCCTACAAACACGCTGTTTAATCCTGCTAATGATGTAAAATTAATTACCACTATTCGATATTTAAATTATAATTCTGGCTATGGGCTTGCAGTCACTATAAGTAATAGAAGTCGAATATCTGTGACTTTCCATTGAATCTTGGGCTTGCGCAGACAACTTTTGGGGCTGAAATCCCTTGCTGCACTCCCCTCAAAGTCCCAAAGAGGAGTGTTTACTATCCTTTAAACATTCGCCAAAATACTATTCTTCAATGTCTGTATGCGTACGTGTAACATAAATAGAAGAAAAGATGAAGCACAAAATATTTGATTACATTAAGCCTGCCCCTCCTCCAGGAAAGAATCTTGGCTGCACCATTGCATTGAAGTAAATTAAAATATTTGCAATTTTCCCTTCCAGTTATTTTTCAGAGAGGTTCATATCGTCCTGATTTATTTTCATGAAACTACTTTTTTGATTTAATATATAAAGCGATAACAGAAAATGGGAAGAAGCATAGAGCATATTTGTGGTGAAATTGATTTTTTCCTTTGTGGTTTTGGACAGGGGAGAGAGAGGAGAAAACTAGCTAAATCCCCTACATCCGCCCACTTGTATGTTATCAATGCATATGCATGTTGTAATATAATTAAGCCTTGTTTCCATATTAAAAACATTAAGTTGCTGACCAAGCCATTTTATTAAGTTATAAAAACACTTAACATGTAACGTTTCAACCCTGTATCAGGGTATTTCTCAGACGAAGAACTAAACTCTTGAAAATTTCCATGTTAAGTGTTTTTATAACTTAATGAACTGCCATGGTCAGCAACTTAGTGTTTTTAATATGCACGTTATAGTATTCTCAATATTTATTTTACTAAGGTCCCAAAACAGAGTTGCTGTTTTTATTGATAAACTAAAATGAGTCCGGGGTTTGACTCAAACCCTGTTGTTCATAATGAGAATTATTACAATAAAATTTAGAAAGGGCAGGTAAAATGATAAAATGTGAATATTGTGTAAGCTGTAGGCTGTAGCCCTGTAACAAAGATGGTACTTTTGTACAATGTGTCATATTTTTTATTATCTAAATTATCTTTTTAAGGAATTTAGTGAACGTAAGAGTTGATGATTACCAAGAATGGCCTATAATGTACAGCCTCCCTAAATTTCCACATCATTTGGAGCAAACATTATCATCTCAACAAGATCTCACACCATTCATCAGAAGGAAAATTTTAAGGGTCCTGCATGAGGATCTATGCAAATACACATTGTGAGTAGCACAGTTTCATCTTAAAATATACCATATTTTATATGTGTGCCTGTTTATATTACATGTAAATTATGAAAATGTATTAATTTGAATTGAAATAATTTATCACAAATAGATTAATTCTTGCATATGTAGTTAAAAATTTCTAATGACTACATAATAGGTTATTGGGCCATGTTCATGCATAGAGTTGCGAAAGAGGTTTAGGTTAAAGCCCAAAATTGCGTTAGACAAACTTATTATTTTCATATTTGAAGTCTCCATTACAAGTAATTTGTTTGCAAAAATTATGTGTGTTCAATATTTACATGGAAGCTAGACTAAGTGTTTGACTTTTCCGAAGATTTTGAATTAACTGTCATAAAATGCCAATTAGGATCCTCTTCAAATAATTAAGTCACAAAGAGCATTTAGTTTATACTTCAGTCAATATGAACATATATTTTTTAGATGTTTCTTTGTAATACTATAAGTAGTAATTAGTTATAATTTACCAGTGCATTGGTAAAGATTGGAGGGAAAGGAAGTTGTTCAATTTTGTTATTGTGCACGTAATTGGATCTACAATTTGATAGTGGATTCAAATCACATCAATTCTGTCCGCTGGCATAAAACCTGGAGACTAATAGTTACACATGATCATGCATCATGTCCTTGAGAAAGATGATTTGAAAAGCATAGATGTTGCTGGTGCTGTAGATGATAATGAATTAATATAAATAATAATAATAGTAAACAACAATTTGTGTAAATCTGTCTTTTTTCTTGTGAAAAATTCTGATAAATCTATCCTTTGATACAGGTATCCCAACTCCCAGCAATACACTGATGTTACCCGTGCACTGGTAACACAATATCCACACTTAAAGGACAAGATGGGTAATGGCTATGTAAGTATAGATATTTGATTGCTTCATTTTGAATATTATTTAATTAAATCTTCAGAACAGAATTTACCTGTGTATAAGATGTTATGTGACCCCAAAATGTGTTTTTTTTATATTTCTGTCACTTTTTCATTATGTCATGGTTCCCAAACTCTTTCATTTCTGTGGGCCCTTAGCGTTTCAGGATTTTTATGTGGCATCCAAGTCAGATTGTAGGCTTATCTAGCACTTGCAACACTCAGTGTGGTTAGGTTGCTTGCCTTCAGTTAAAAAAATAAACGCATATTTCAAATTCAGAAACATTTTATGTGCAAAAAGTATTAAATAAGAATATATTTTAAACAATCATATCTAAAACAATGTGTCAACTAAGGCCCACTTTAGATGGAAGTCATTTCCTTTAATATTTTTGCTAGCATTAATGCTATGTAAATGTTCCCAAAAATCTTGTAGCAGATAGTACTTTACATAAAAGCATTGTGATTACAATATATAATATAAACAGCATGAAAGGCACGTCGAGTTATAGCATCTAGGTGATTTAATGTTGTTTACAATCGAAAAAAATAAAACATTCTTCCATACGTGTACAGTAAACGCTATCAAGCATGTATTTAAGCAGCGCCATTGATTTGTACCTAAAATCATTTAATAGGGAACCTTAGTACTCTTGGTTGAATAGTTATCTTGCTTTAAAAATTTTAAGTGATGCATTGTTTACATCTCACGTGGCTGCCATTACATCTGCACTCCACTCGTGACCCAGAGGTTGCATCTGATTGGTTATGCTATGAAAAATTGTATGGAGATAGAGCTGGTTCTATCCTTGAGAAATGTAATGAAATATGCCATGGCATCTGAAATGCCATAAGATTTTTCAATTTACATGGTAGCAATTTGGTCATGGCGTAAATGCTAAGGAAAATGCTTTTATCCATTGAGGGCTTAACATGTAAGTGTCATTTCAGTGAACATTTTGTGGCAGCCCTATCCATGGTGTTTCATGGTGCTGCGGTGTACACTTTTGGAACCACTGCATTATGTACTTTCCTTTACTGTTTACTGTGGTTTTAATTATGCAAAGAAGTGATGGATTTTATTAGTATTTTCATAATAAATATTTGCACTTGAAATGGATAATGAGTCAACCACAGCGATGCATCCATATTTTCCCCAGAATTAGAATCTGAGACCTTTGGCTTTATATTGCAATATAATTTTCTACCATGAAGGCAGGGTGGCAGTGGCGTGCCCAGGATTTTCGAAAGGGAGGGGTTACGTACACTATTTTTCGTAGTCATCCCTCTTTTTGCCATCCTTTCCTACATTTGACGTTATTTTTTTTTTTAGGAATACTAGGCTAAAGGGAGGGCAACCTCCCCTTGGGCATTATTTCCTTATTTTGAATGTGATAAAATAAAAATTATAGAAATCTCAGCCTGACTTAGTGGCCAAGTATACTGCTGAAGTTCCTGGATTCAAGTTCTAGCCTGGGCATAAGTGATCTTTGTAAATGCACATTAATTAAATTCATCTAATGATCACTCATCTTCATTGCCGTGATTAGCCAAAAGTTGAAGAAAGGAAATAACAAAAACAAAAAAAAGAAAAAAATAATAAAAAATAAAATAGCATGCATGAATCTCTTCACATAGAGGCAAATGTTAATGCTGCAAATTCCATTTCACTTTCATTATGACTTCTACTTATGGAAATCTTCCTAGATGTTAAGATATCTATGAGCAAAAGATGTCCAATCAAAGAAAGAGTGATGAACTCACCTTCCACTAGTGGCTTACACTGCATGTGGTGTAATGCAAATTATTTAAAAGACTTTCAAATGAAGCTCTCAATTCAGTTATTTTTTTTTTATGTGGGAGGGTGCATGGCCACTTGTATTTTCTATTGAATAAGATCTTGATCTTATTGCATCATTTAATGTGTAATTTTTTATTTGAAGGATTCATGGAAATTTGGCCTTCGGGATCGTTTTAAATGTCTGAGAAGATCAGTTGATGCTAAAAGAAAATCTACAAAACCAAGAGATGAAAATCTCTTCAGGAAAAGAGTAACTGAAAACAGCCATATAGTAAGTAATATCCATGTAAAGATTTTGATTTTTATCATATTTCAAATGTGAACTTTTTTTATAACATCTGTAATACTAAGTGGAACCACAAGCAAAAAAGCCTGGGCAGACCCGCAACTCTGTGCACCATCCTCCTGCAAGGCAGGGAGGGGCAGGGTAAGGTGAACCATGTTTCCTTATGGCCCAAGCTGAACGGATCAAGGGGAAGGTGCATGAAGGATTTTAGCCGAACGTTCTTTTGTTTGTGGTCGCTCTATAGTTACATCTGTACAAGATATTGGTTCGGGTGGTATCCTACAAGGATGCTTTCCTTTCCCAAAATGCCAGATTATATGAAAAATCTAACATGCACATTATTGCAGTATCATTGAAATAATGTGTCAATTTCAGGATATGAATTCAAATAATAGCATCATATACATTCAGATCACTATGTTTCAGGTTCCAATCATGTAATTCACAACTCTAGTTTCCTTTTCTTACTGAGAGAAATAGCAGAGCGTGTGCATCTTACTTGAATTATGAATGTAGATAATAATTTTGTCTTGAATATTTAAATATATTTTAGTTATGAGTTGTCAAGCATTGTCAACAAACTGCCAAGAGCATCTCTTGGTATCATGCATGATCGATCACTGGGCGAATTAATCTTTTTATTTAGGTGAGAGATGCTCTTTTTGCTTTCCGATAAATGCACATTATTAATTATTATTAATACTATTATTGCCTGTATTACAACAACTAGTGATAGTACAGTTGCTTTGAGTTGTTGTTGCCAGATAGGCTAGTCAGAACTGGACCTACAGTTTAAAGTAGGATCCAAACCACTGTGTAATGTGACTTCTCAGGTATTGGACCTGGGACCCCTTGATTTCAAGGCTACAACATTACTATTATGTCACAGGGGAGGCCCAAGTTCTGTTAATAGTAGTACCAATGATGACTAGAGGAAAACATTAACAATTGATAATTAGTATCTTCATAATAAATATTTCCCTCACACAAATCTTTCCCCACTAGTCATTGTTCTACTGCTGCTATTTCTTGATTTTTATTTTTAATTCATTATTACATGTTTTAAATATATTAGTTAGCTGTTATGGAATTAATATTTATTTTTCTAGAAGATCTAATTGAACTTTGGGTATGAACTTCCAAGAATAGTGCATCAACTCTTTCTCATACAAGCTTTCCATGTGTTAATAATGAAACACCACACTTTCTGATAAATGCATATCTTTCACTCTTTTTTAGTCAAAAATAAGAAATACATTACAAACTTCTTGATAATAAACTAGGTTTCACAATAGTTGTATGCAATGTCACTGATTGTAGCACTTAACGATGTTTGAAAGCATTTACTTCATGAACAAGTTGACATTAGGTGCTATATTTGTGGCTACAATATTATTATGGGGAGTGGCCAGGTATATGTGGAGGCCTGGAGCTATCAACTCCTCCATATACTTACAACTTTTATACCTGATTGTGTGAGGTGGTTAGTAAATTTTTATAACTTTAAATTATTATTTAAAAAAGACATGGACGGAAAGGTAAAAGTAAATCCCTCTATTTGTATTTAACTGGTCTCCATGACAGAGTGGTTAACATAACACTCTAGGAAACCAGAGTCCCCAGTTTGAGCAAGGCATAGGTGTAGCAATATGCTTGTCTCGTCCTTCGTTTTCATTCATCCTCATCAAAGATCAACTCAAGATATTCAAATTCGTCTTTCAATAACCCTTCCCCCTTGCATACACAGAAAAGTATTGATTTGTTTTATTTTACTTCATTTTTCTGCCATTCATGAAGATGAGTCTGAATGGTGATAACAACAAGATGAGGTGGATGAAGGAAAGTCAAACACTTAATGATTTTTTGTGACTATTCTTTCATCCACGACGGAGGGTATGTGGGGTTATATTTTCCCACTTTAGATTTATTCTTTTAAATTTATATTAATAAAGATATTTTAAATGGCATAATATTTTGATAGGTTTTTCCTAATTATCCTACTGCAAATGGCTGGTAGAACCAAGACGTGAACAATTAAAAATGAAGATATTTCCCATACATTTCCATTGCTGCGTGGGCTTCATGTGGTTCACAGTCATCTTGGTGACATCAGAGCTTGCAGCGGCTCATGGCCAATGGGAGAGTGCAGTGTCTTGGAATGCTCTTCCTATAATACTCTATTTTCTTGGCATAGAAGTATTCCCAGCTAAAGTCCCACCTAACAATTTCCACTTCGGGTCATGATTACATTGATTTACACTCTGTGCATGATCAAGCAATGAGACTAATTGTCACTGCTATCTGATCATCAAAAGCAATTTGTTCATCCTTCTTTTAAAGTAACTACTCTACTTAAGTTTCATGACCCCGTGTTGACACTGAACGTCTCCTCCCTATGTGGGATGAAAAAAGAAATAGTCGTGTGAAAACATCAAATTAGGAATGAAATTCTGTTTTCTTTCTTTGTTTATTTATCATCATTGGAAAATATTTGTACATTGAAAGAAGTGTTATTTGTGTGGCAATTCACTCACTATAAACAATGGTTCTATATATTGATTACGTGTGGTAGAAACTTTCGTTTACACTTTACTTATTTATTAATTTTAGCCAATTGATGCAGCAGAAGATGCAGAAAGTTTGCAGGCTCATGTAAAATGTCTCAAGGAGGAATATAACAAGAAAGAGAGGGATCTAAATAAAATAATTCCAAGGATGAGGCTTACACGTTCTTGTCGTGATGCACGAAATAGGCAAAATGCCTCAATTCAGGAAATCATTGAGGAATTTCCATTTATGCAAGAATACCGATTTGTAAGTATCTTCAAAATTGCTTTGCTATTTAGTCATTTTTTTTGGACAATTAATTCCGTTGAAAAAATCTGATGTAAGATGTAAAAAAAAACTTGTATTTTATTTTGTCTGTTTCACGGCATGAAAATTGCCACAGATTACCTTTTTAAAAGTTTTATTCTTTTCCAATAAGTACACTATATTCTTAATTGTGAAAATGGTATGTTTAAAACACCTAATTTAACATTCAGGTTAGTTCAACTCAAGAGGTTACTTGAAATAGCTCACAGAGGTTATGTTGTAACTTATTGTTACACACAATAGTTAGCACCCCCATTTTTTGTCATCGACTTAGGCTATATATCAGTTTAGTACGTAGTTTGTCGAAACTAAATCAGGATTGTCTGAATTTCTGATAACTAACTGGATGAAGAAATTAGAAATATTTTCTCTTACTTCAACACAGTGGCACAGCCAGGATTCTTTTTTAAAGAGGGTGGAGGCTTCACACAGCCAACTATTTTGTTCATAATCCTTTGTATTTTTTGTTTGAAACTTTTTTGTTTATTTTTTTAAAATGTAGGTTATATATAATACACATATATTTAAAAAAAATTCTGTTTGGGGAAATTGTTTAAACACCCCTTTTTTGGACTGAGAGGTGGATGCACACAAACCCATCCTCTGGCTACGTCAGGAAAAGATTCAACGTAAGAGCCGCTCGCATTACGCTTCTAATACTAATAGTGATTTATATACGGGGGTTGAACTGGACCTCTACATTGTCGATGGTGACCTAATATCAAAGGGTCAATTGTAGTCTGCTGCGAAGAAATAGAGGCGGACTCAAGTCTTGAGAGATAGATTTAAGCAGCGACTGGACTTTATTCACTGAAAATTTGTCACTCAAAGGAATGCTGATTGGAGGGATCGGAACACTTAGAGCACTGTATACGTTGTACACCCTGCGTGGTGGAATTGGGGCTACTGGACCTAAGGGCAAAGGGAAAATTGCCCCTGGGCTCAACATCCTGAGTTTCTGGGCCCCTTTGAAGTAAAACGTAATAGCTGTGGACAATGTGGGAAATTTATCTCAGATCTTATTTCAATCTCATACTGAGGCTTGGGGGCCCCCCTTGAAAATATTTGGTGAGAAGTCATATTTTAAATATCACGTAATATTGCTGGTAATAAAAAAGGTCATAAATTATCAAGTTTGTTTGTTTAGGTATTGTGTATGAGGCATCGACCAGTTGAGCAACTGAATCTTTCTTCTCGATTCGCAACTGTACTATGTTTCACTACACTATGTTTTCGAAAATTACGTAACTATAAAGGTATGAGATGAGAGAAGTTTCCTATCGATTGTAATCTGTGAGCAAGTAAGTTAATTCTGAATTTCGGAGGAGACCCATAATGTCAAGTTGTGAATTTGAAATTTCAATTTTTTTATTTTGGGAAAATATTGAAATGTGGGAGAAATTTTAGCATTATTTCCAACAGTTAATACCAATTGTGGGATGGAAAATACCTGTATAGCCTTATAAATACAGTTAAAATTTTGAATTCCCTGACCTCAGGGGTGAAGTTATGATATGATATACCATGCTACGAAACAAAGGCCCCAGATTTGAATCCTTTTCAAGACATAAATATATCAATATGTCTGTTTCATCAACCATTCTATTAGTTTATCACTCATCATTATCATCTCAATTAACACAAGAAATAAAAGAACAACATATAATATCTCAAATAGAAAGAGAAATAATTGGTATGAAGTTCCTTATTCATTTTGGCAATAATGGAATTCAATGAAATTTTGACACTGATTTCCATTCTGACCACCTCTGAGAAACTGATCCTGTGAAATTTAGTAATTCCGATTGACTGTGTGGTTGTGAATGTTAGTGTTCTTCATATTTCACATACATTATTTAATACAATATATGTTCTGTTCATGTTAGACAAAAAAGGTGTGTCAATGTGAACATCTATTTACTTCCAGAAAAATATTTACTTTAAACAACAATGTACTAAGCAGTTTCAATAATCTGTCTTAATGTTTCAGATCATTTCCGATGCTGAAGACGAATTGAATGGCGACCTTGAGTCTAAATTGAATTCAATGCTAGAAAAGAAAATTGATTTATTACTAGAAATTCTCCAGCGCAACAAAAATTTCAAGACCATTGATTTGAATGAGGCAATGGATGAATGCAGCTGTGAAGATGAAGTTCAAGGTATGAAAATAATAAAACTTGCTGTGTTATGTAATAGTGAGTGTAATATATACATAGTGAGGAATGCAGCTTGAACTCTCACCACGTATGCATTTTTGAGTTTATGTACCTCTTGATAAGAAAATACCTACTTCAAATATCATGGACAGTACTTTAAACAATACTTTCAAAAATTTAAAAATTAAAGGCTCCGTTAGGCTCCATCTCTGAAATTATATCCTAACTCTGTTACTGCTATTATTACAAGTATATTCGAAGATGCAATATTATATAGTATCTGTGCATTTTCATTGCCCTTTTAAAGTGTTCTGAATGCTGTATTTTTGCATCATTACAATTATGTGATTATTTGGTCAAAATTTTGTTTGTTGAAATTTGTTTAAAGTTCACCTTTTGATCTGGTTGTTTCATTGAGACTAAACCTGTAGTTTAAGAGTGAGATCTTAACCACTGCAGTGTTCCTCCACCATGAATCAAACATAAGAGTTTTCAGTTTTTTTACATTAGACACTATTTATATATAAACATATTTATGGATATAATATTTATGGGTTAGTAGTGATTCCTTCCGTCCATGCACCATGGCCATGTGATCTGAGGCATTAGGCTTTGGGCTTGTTCTATGAAATGTGTACCGTTTCGAGTCTCCTGGGGGAAGTGTACCAACTTTTCTATAGATATTTTGGCCTGTGGCCTGTGTAAGGAACCGGTTGCCACACACCAGTGATGAAATTGGGGAGCTAAGAATGAGTAGTGTAACTTGGTCGAAGAGGAGAAGGGGGGGGGGGCAGTAGTCCTCATTCTGACCACATGTTACCTCGCACCTGGTTGGATGATCTCTGGTGTGAACAAGGCTAGCAGTCAATAGCTAGGCCTTGTTTTTCAATGGCTGTTCCACCACGGGTTACATTTTTAGTGATTCCTTCTCTTACTTTTAATAACATGATCATGTGCAATAAGTTATTAACACCTTTGAACGTGAAGTTATTTCCATTTTTCTACATACTGCATAGTTCCAGTCTCTGTGGCAGAGTGGTTAGCACATTGCGTTAAGATGACAAGGGACCCGGGTTTGAATCCTGGGCTGGGCACAGGTGTTTGTGAGTGTCCATTCATCAATTTCATCTATCACTCACAGTGGCGTGCGGTGATCATTTAGATAGGCTGAAGCACTGAATATATAAATTTTAAATAAACAATAGTACATCAAGGGGCAGGCTTGCCTTGATAAAAACACCGCACGCCACTGCTTTGCAACATTTCAGTCTTTCACGGGCTCCACAAAAATACCTCTAATTATCCTGGAAATTATGCAAAATTCAAATTACGTACCGAAGCAGTGCTTCGGTAGGTTACATTATATGCAAGCCACTGATCACTCATCGCCATCTTAGTGACTAGCCAAATATGGCAGAAAAGTGAAGTAAAATAACCAAATCAATCAAACAACCTACTACAAAGTACAATATATTGTCTACATGTGGGAATTCTTTATTTGAGACAAATATTCTTTGTTCAAGATTGTGTCACTATTCTAGTGTACATTTTTTTTTCTGAACGTAGATTGGTGTGGTTTATATCCACTTCCTTCATTTCTACCTGATTTTTTTTAGACAAAGGAACATATCTACTGATAATTGACTAATTGGCAGATTTTGGAAGAGGAAAATGGAAAGACGAGTCAATACTTGCTTTATTTGCTTCATATTCACAAAATAATGAAAATTAAAGGCCTACCCATCTCTGAAATTATATCCCGAAACTGTTTTAGTATATTTGAATATGCAATATTGTTCAGTGTCTGATTAAAATTTTTCGCTTATTTCAGAAGTCAAAATATCATGCATAGTGAAACATCTTCCTATGATATTCAGAGAAGATGTTGATTTCTTTTTCACAGAAAAAGATGTAAGTGACACTTTTTAATTACATAAAATTTATTTTGAAATCAAATAAAAATAGCATGATCAAGGCAAAGAATGATTTACATTTATTACTGTTATTCCTTTCTTTAAAGCAGCGTACTTCAAATATTCATTTTTGAAATACACTTTAGTTCCATATTGTGTGCTTTCTCTATTAATTTTTACTCATATTATTGAGCTGTTTTACCTTATCATTATGAAAGATCATGCAAATGCATATTATTCTATGTATTTACAAAACCTGAAGTCTATTACTTGAAAATTGGATGTATATTTTGAATAATTTGAGAATCAATGTTTTCTCTTCTAAGTTTATTGTGTTTCTTTTCTTCTTCTACATTAGGTCATCAATTCCTTTCCATACATGAGATTAGAGGATAAGAAATATGTTCTCATGATTGAAGGGGAAAGAATTCTTGAAGAGAATAATGCAAAGAGTGCAATGATTGTTTTGTTTGCATCATACTATGCATTTAATTTCAAATATCCCAGTGCCCTAAAAAAGACCTATACTTTCATGGAAGCTGTTGCTGCGCACAAGACAAGATTACCAATTTTCGTTCTCAAGATTGTTAATGAAATAATGTAGTCTTCATATTGTAAATAAAACTTTAGATGCTGACAGTGTGTTTCCTCTGCTTCATAACCTTTGAAGGAAATAAGCTATGTAACAAAATGCATTTATGTGTATGTTTCTGAATCCAGATTTATCTTGTGTAAGTTTTTCTATGACAATCAAGATTTTTCACCACTAACTCTTTAGTTTGATAAGTCTAAATGTCAGTTTTGCTCTATCTTCCTTAATTATAAAATAATTAAGTACAATTCAAGTTTAGATTTCATATTGTTTGAAAAAATCCGGTGAGATAGTGGTCACAAATGTAGGATAAGGAAGATAAAATAATATATTTGCATTGCAACTTAGCATCATTAGGATCATATGGAAGGGCACCCGCAGGATTTTTTCTCAGGGTGAGCAAAGTCATAGAAACGTTTATTATTATTATTGCTATTATTATTATTATTATTACTATTATTATTAGTTACTACTACTACTTCTTTACAAATCATAAAATTCAAATTGGATTGAAAATACTTTGGCACTGTATACAAGTTCAGACTCTAGTTTACTATTTAGAGAGAAAAAGCATCTAACCTATCACATTGTTGATAAACAAAGAGTTCTTTCTTTATTTTTGTACTCGTTCACAATGCACAGATATCAATCAGTCAGAGACCACTTAATTTACTGTCCCTCGTGGTATCTCTAATCCATGTGGGCACTCTAAAATAATAATAATAATAATAATAATAATAATAATAATAGTTGCTGTAACTTATGGCCTGTAAGTAACAGAAAACAATATATTTTGTTATAAAATATCTCTACAAGTTCACCATTCGAATTACATTTACTCTTTCCAGAAATCTCAGGGGGAGGGGGAGTGCACTCCCTGCCCTCCTCCCCCTGCAGGTGCCTGTGATTATATGATACTTGTTACTTTACTTAAAACAAAAGATACCTTGATTATTTTGAAATGTTGATTCTGATTACTGACTCCAGCCATTTTGCTGTCAGAAAAGGGAGCAACTCCACTGTTAGTAGCATAATATTTCCACAGTTTTGTTCATATTTAGTTTACATATATGCTTTGAAATTTTCTTATTTATGAATAAATGTTATTGTCCTAAAGGTCAGTTTGTCTATGGAGCTTAGAGAATAAACTTATCATTTTACAGTTTACAAGTGAGTTCTATTCCCAGTGAGGAAGCCACATTTAATTTCATGTTAAACTTGTCACGATTATGGAAAAGAGGCAGAAATGCAACATTGTAGAAACTAAATGCTGTTAAACAGCAGATGTGATTGAACTTAAGTTTTCTGCAGAAGTAGAAATAAAAAATAACAACTATTAAGACAGTAAGTGGCATAGTTGAGGTGTCTAATTTCCATGTTAAACACACATGTTATTTTCTGGAACTGTTATGAATCTTAAATGCAAAGGCCCATGTAACTAGGATCTGTTACAAAAAAATTGTGTTTCCTACTGTAAAAATAATACTAATATGCATAAATCTCTTTTTCAACTGTAAGTTAAAAAGTTGCACATTGTGAAACTATAGAGTGAAACAAAAATGTTTCTCTACTCTACCAAAGTGTAGTACCCTTAAAATAGAAAGTAAAAGCAATCCTTCAAGGGAATGGTTTGTATTAAAAAAAATCTTAGGCAATGTATCGTCTATTGCATTACATAGTGCTCAACGCTCATTGATAATTATTTCCAGAAAACAAATACATCAATCAATTGAAGATTCAAATTGGTAAACGCTGTAAGTGCCACAATAATTCAAACACCGTTTTCCATGTTAAACTGTGAAATGTGACATGCTTTACAATGTGGTAAACATGAAATGTGGCTGATAGCCCTATAAGTACTTTAAAGGGCATGTAAAGATGTCACTAGTGCGCATGTTCTTACGGGCTGATGTGCGGAACAATGCGATTTCCCAACACTTTCGCTTTTGGTACTTTTAGTCCTCAATTATTTTTCTAGTAAAATAGGCACTGAAAAGAATAAATTCACTCCCTAAGCTAGGGTGAGTAAACTTGCCTCTTATCATTGTGGAAATAAAATCACTTCCCAACCTAGGTTGCATAACACCAGTGTATGCAGAAATTGAGGGACAACAGTTCCTAAAGAATGGTGAGTATACGTGCCTTCTATCCCAAAGGAGAAGAAAACCACACTATGCCAGGGTGAGAAAAACTCACCCTATGGGAGGAAAAACACACTATACTAGGTTGAGTAAAACTCACCCTATGGGAGGAAAAACACACTCTATACTAGGGTGAGAAAAACTCACCCTTCGGGAGGAAAAACACACTCTATACTAGGGTGAGAAAAACTCACCCTGTGGGAGGGAAAACACACTCTATACTACGGTGAGAAAAACTCACCCTGTGGGAGGAAAAACACACTCTATACTAGGGTGAGAAAAACTCACCCTTTGGGAGGAAAAACACACTCTATACTAGGGTGAGAAAACTCATCCCATGGGAGGAAAAACACACTCTATACTAGGGTGAGAAAACTCACCCGATGGGTGGAAAAACACACTCTATAGTAGGGTGAGAAAACTCACCCCATGGGAGGAAAAACACACTCTATACTAGGGTGAGAAAACTCACCCTATGGGTGGAAAAACACACTCTATAGTAGGGTGAGAAAACTCACCCTATGGGAGGAAAAACACACTCTATACTAGGGTGAGAAAACTCACCCCATGGGAGGAAAAACACACTCTATACTAGGGTGAGAAAAACTCACCCTATGGGAGGAAAAACACACTCTATACTAGGGTGAGAAAACTCACCCTTTGGGAGGAAAAACACACTCCATACTAGGGTGAGAAAAACTCACCCTATGGGAGGAAAAACACACTCTATACTAGGGTGAGAAAAACTCACCCCAGTATGGGGTGTGGAAACTCACCTTTTGGGGACGTCTATTTGTGACAAGCCAAACTCACCCCAAAAGGTGAGTTTCCACACCTTTTTTTTTTCAGTGTAGAGCCTTATTAGTCTACAACAATGCAGTCTAGGGTGGACGTATACGATTTACTCCTCTGAGAAATTTAAGGGACTAAAGCAAAAAGTAATGTCAACGAAGTCAGAAACTCATTGTACATTTTCATTCGCTGATCCAGTGCGCCTTTTAGCAGGCAGTTCCTTCTTAGCCAGTTTCGCAACCAATGTATTTTCCTTTTTTTTTTATCTCTTCCAACATTAGTATTCTCTCACCAACTCTTTCCAACGAGGTTTTACTCGGGCCATTTTCACATGTTCCATTCTTCACTACAGCCACATTTCTAAAGCTTCTAGCATCCTCACTTCTTTGTAGCGTCCAAGTTTCTGCACGATACACAAAACACTTCATTAGTCGCTCTTTTAATTCTTTGTAAACAGAGTCCACAAACACACTTCTTATTTTTAAATAAGATTAACGACTTCTTTTGACACTGCTATTCTCAGTTTCATTTCCTGACTGCAGCACATATCAATGTTGCTTATGATACTTTAGACTCGAATTCTCCTTGTTTTTTCTCTCTTGTTTACATTTATTTTCATCCCGAATGCTCACAGTGGACAATTCGAACACTGATTGTATGTCTCTACCGGGGAACGAACTCGGGACCCCTTCATTACAAGCCGACAGCGTTACTGCTACACCATCGGGGAGATCCACGCACCACCAAGAAGGAAATTATAATAGCAGTAGTAGCAATAATAATTGATATTTGAATTATAAACGACTTGTCTCTCGCCCAAATTTCTTGGCTAGACATACTCGTATTCGCAATTAACAAACAAAAAAAGAAAGGAAATAGAAAGAAAACGGGTTATGTCATGTTCTACTGTAAACATGAATTTAAGTTATTAATGAACCCTTGCCAGTCTCATGTTACTTACAGTTAAGCGAATCTCTCACTGTCATCGAAACGCACGTGCACCCAGTATTGAGGCCAGCAGTCCAATGAGATCGCTCGACCTTGCTCGTACTTCCATTCGATTACTTCTTAGAGGAGGAGGAGAGGGAGGGATTGCAACATTTCCAAACTTTGTTCATAAACCGCTATTTACATTTGAATTGCGTCACGGTCGTATCTCATACCTCTTCAGACCTTATCAACCATCCTCTGTTAATCTATGATTCCCTACATGATAAGCTCTTTAAGTAGTTCCTATCGCCCGGTGCTGAAAGTGCGCAATATTTTTAATTAGAAGCGGAAAAAATCGCGGGAAAATTTTGTCAAATCGCAACTAGTAAAATTCGTGATTGGAAATGTAACGTGAACTAGAGTAGTTCTGAGCTGAGATTTGCCAAGGCTCTGCTCGTCTGTTGCCGACCTCGTCTCGAGCTGCAGTTGCCTGATTAGCTTACGGTCTCCAATCTCGGAAAAAATATGTTGATTAAAAATGTGACTAATACTAACTTCAAAGCCAAATATGGTCTGGTATGCTACAAGCAATGTAGTATTTAAGATATCGCATTCGGATTGTGGAGCATATAAACACTATCTGACACCTTCAACTGGTTATTTGTGCACATCTTGAAGCCAATTTTACATTTATTTAATTATTACTGGATTGTGCGTGTACAGTTTTATAATTTTCCACTTAAAAGTACACTGGTAAGGTGAAAAATAGGAAACCTAACCAATATAATTTCTTATAATAATTCAAAAGATTTTATATCGGTGGGAAAATGTTCACGAATAACCAGTTGAAGATATCAGAAAGTCTTTATATTCCACGAGAATAAGAAATATAAAATATTACTTTGTTGATAGCATATTGGACTTCATAAGCCCTCATAAAGGTAAAGGTAAAGTTCCCCGTTCATATAGCACCGTGCCATGAAGGCACATTTAGGGAACCCATTGATTTGAGGCTGGGTGAGCCCTATAGCCGCTATATGCTGGGACAAGGCCGGAAAATTCCGATCTTAGATCACCCACCCCTGGAATCGAACCGGGGTCTCCCGCGTGGCAGTCTGACGCCATACAGACTTTCTCCACACACATCATACTCATATCAATTAATCTCAAATCACATTTTCATTCAGGACAGACGAACACAAACATCCATGTCCGAGCGGGGATTCGAACCCGAGACAAAATATGTAGTTTATTTATTAAATTTATTTATTTATTGTATTATAATTTTACATATTAACAAAATTTAATAAACAATACAACTGAAATTACTATAAAAGTAGCGTATTTTCAGGTGGAATTTCTACTACTCAGCTCATCAAAATGGATAGGGCGATCACAGGTTCTGAAACGGCCAAGAAAGCAAAGAGAAATTTTAAACTAAACAATACATACAATACATACAATAGAATACACTCAGGGCCGGAATTATAGTGTAAGAAAGTGCCAGGTCCTCAATGAAGGTCCCAAGTATCAATTAAACACTTACTTTCGTACACGAAACAAAATCGAGCTATCAAAAGAACATAGACACTCACAATTACAATACCAGACAAAAAGATAACTTCCACATTCCCAAAGTGCGGCTAACTGCATTCCAAACAGGACCTTTTTACTCAGGCATCCAGTTATACAATATATTACCAAAAAGTTACAAAAATTTTTAAAGAACCACAATTTTTAAAAGTAAGGTGAAAATATTGTTATTGGAATACACATTACTATATTCAGTTCAAGAATTTCAGGAATTAAATAACTTTATAAAATAAATTTAGATTGTATACACTATATAATATGTACTTTTACAGCACTAGTTCACTTTAAGAAATAATTTGTCATTGTATGTTTTACTATTATATTATGTTATATTATTATAAAAAGAATCTGACAAATTGATGTATATTTGACAAATTGATGGCATTCCAATCGTCTCACTGACACGTCACACATACACACTACAATAACACAAACAAGTAACTGCAAGTAACCAAGAATAACACTCTTGTGCACAGTACGAAATTAACACGCTCTTGGTTTACATTGCTCGCCACTATATTTACAACTCTGTCTTCATCTAGTCGCGAAGGAACAAAAAACTCGAGCTCGGAGATTTCGGATTGCAAGGAAGCTCACGAACACTATTGACTTTTAACGGTTTCTTCTACAGCGTAATCTTGATACAGTGTTGCACATTCAAAACCTCCAAACGATCCCCATCGGCACAAAACTCTTTCAAGGATATAAACTTAAGCAGGACGTTACTGGTCAAAACTATGATTAAAATGTTTTATTATCTGTGGCTCTTAACATCGTTTCTAAAGCGTATTTTTTTGTGTATATAAGAGCAGAACTTGGATGAATTACAGAAGAACTTTTGCGTGTTATAACACAGGTTAGTGATCGTTTTGCAATATTTATATAAATGTCTGCATATGTCTATAAAAATAAGCGGGCATTACAGGCCGCAAATGTCGGCATCTCCGTCAGCGCCGCCCGCCACGCTTCTCCCGATCTCTCGGCTGCAGATCGAAATGAACGCACGGTATATATATATATATATATATATATATATATATATATATATATTATTATATACTATGTCAACATGTTTTTTTTTCTAATGTACATGCACCAATGCCCCTCAGGGGTACTTTCGGTGTGAAAATAGCTCAAATTGCTCTGAAGAGATCTGGAGGAAAACTCTGCCAGGATGTACTGGTCCAGTGGCAGCGATTGGTGGGTTCCAAAACCGGGAGGGCAAAAGCAGTATATTTCTCTTTGTAGATAAGATTTAGCATAGTGGTTGGGCAAAAATGGGGAAAAGGGGGGCAACGGCCCCCCTCGCCCCCCCCTAATCGCCGCCACTGACTGATACTCATATTTGGACGAGCACTCAAAATGTTCATGTCCTTAAGCAAGCGACACCATTTTTTAAATTGATGAACTCGTTCTAAAACGCATTTTAGGGTCTCCAAAATACAAACCAAGGGGAAGAAAACACGCGGTTGTGATTCTAATTGTAATTGTCCAACAGCACGGTGTGTAACTAAGAATTGTTAATAGAAGATCTGAAATATTCTAAAGAAGTGCTTTGGAAACAGGAACAGCAAAACTGTTTTATGAAATGACACTTTTCAAAAATTTATTTTCAGTACACGTATGTAACAAGAAAAAAGTATTCGATAAGAGTATCTGCACTAGCCTTGTTCTTAACCATGTCATTTCCACACTTAATTAATACAAAACTCACCGCCACTTCAAGGATTCACGAAAATAGTTCAGAACAAGGGCTGAGCCGATACGAATGCCGATGTAGCCTATATCGGTCGATATCATGTGGTATCGGTATCGCAAAGTATCGGTCCATACTTTCCCGGTGTTTTGGTCGTTCGCATAGGTCCAGCCCCGATTAGCCTCTTATGCTTTGCATTGTATACCAAGAGAAAGCTAACTGTCCTTGACGCTCCCCACCTTTTTTCGCATCTAATCGCCGCTACTGGTTATACAGTAGCTCTAATGGGAACATACATTATTAAATAATATCTGTAAACATTCTGAACTCGTTACGATTCCAGTGGTTCCGGGTTCGATTCCCGACCTGGGCATAGGTGTTTGCGAGTGTCCCTTCATCAATTTCATCGTATCATCACTCATCCTCATCTTCGCGATTAGCCAAAAGTGATAGAATACGAAGAAACGTAAACCAAATCAATCAATCAACCAATCAATACTCTGAACTGCTTAGAATTGCTACAAGCATTGGCATCCACATCGCGCTGCTACGCCAACTGTCCCGGGTTCGAATCCCACTCGGGCTTGGTTGTTTGTGAATGTCCATTCATCAATTCCATCACTCATCCGCATCTTCGCAAATTAGCCAAGAGGCACAAAACGTGAAGTATAATAAACTAGATCAATCAATCAATCAAGTATTGGCATCACCATAAGTGGCAATCGGTATGATGGCACTGGTATCGGCGTCTGTTCAAGGTAGTATCGTATTTATGTATGTATGTGAGTGTGTATTCCTTTTGAGTCGCGTCCAGATTGCATTCAGAGGAAAGACAGGACAAGAATTTAAAAGGAAGGACTGTCCCTACTAAAGGGATATCTGGTGTATGTAGTCTTGTACAGTGGGATCCATGAGATTTACCGTCCAAATTGTCCATCACCATGTTCGTGCACTTTATTTGACCCAATAAGAGCTTCAAGAATTAAAAGAAAACTCGAAACAAGCTGTTGACAACTTCTGCACCAGCATACATAAAAATCCATTGCTTAAAAACACACAGGATGTGAGAGAAAAATTAATGAAAATAGTCATGGACAATTTGCACGGTAATACTCATGGATCCCACTGTACAAGGTGAAGCAAAATCATCACCTGATTTTCTTAGCCTATAGCTTGGGTTTCAAATTGAACAAAGTAGATTTTTTTGTGTTAAACCTTTATTGATACTTGTAAGTTTTATGTCCTCAATTTTTAAAGATAACATCCAATAAATGACCACCAGTCGAATTAATGCAAATTTGGGCTATTTTTATTGCGTTTTCCATGGTGTTGGAAAGAATCTGCGGGGAAATGTTTTCAATTTTATGTTGAATACTGTCCTTTAGTTGCTGTAACGTCTCTGGCTTATTCACATAAACCAATGACTTCAAATATCCGCAAAGGAAAAAATCTGGAGCTGTCAAATCTTGGGACCTGGCCGGCTATGGCAAATCACCAAGACGGGATATTAGTCTGCCAGGAAAATTGTCACGCAAAAGAGCTAATGTTTCGCTGGCTGTATGTGGGGTATACTTATTCATTTTCGCACACAATAAATTTCGTGAGTATCTTCTATTTCACTGACAAAACACTACTGCTATAAACAACAAGATGTCAAAATAAAGGTCAGTTCAAATAGGATGATGACTTTTGTGCCACCTGTTATGTACCAGGTGTCAAAGGGACATCTTGTAAAAAGTTAGCCTGAATATTGATTTTTACGACGCCATTCGAATTATCTTGTGAAATGCCTAAAGATATCTGGAGATTGATGGAAAATCCGCAAGACGATTGCAGTCAAATTATCAAGAAGTCTGTAAAAAAATCGAAGGTAGAAAGCAATACCGATGTATAGTTCTACTCATAAATAACTTTCGAAATAGTATGATAATGGAATTTCTGTACTACCATCTCACTGACCGAGAGAGATGTGTATTCGGCGTGCTGCTTTATGAGAGTCTATTCATCAGTATCATGATCGCGATTAGCCTAAATATGAATAAAAGTGACGGAAATATTGATCATACAAATTTTGATTGTTTGAAAACCATTTTGTTGTTATGATTTTGGTATCTTGCTTGTTCTTCTAGAAGAAAATATAACCACGAAGAAGAAGCAGCACACAGAAAGTAATGACGAAATATTTTGTCATTCAATTTGAAGTAATCGTGTGAATTGTATGATTTTGAATTCCGCAACCCCGCAATATGTGGCTACGTAGTGGTCATGTGGTTTCTCAGTAACATAATGTGAGAGGATGTTTGCAATCAGGGGCGGGTAGTGGGCTGGTCGACCTGGAATGCCAAACCCCTGTTTTCCTCCGTGGGTGGTCCAATTTTTTTTTATTATTATATAAGCGTGACTATTTATTTTAAACAAGAGTTGGATTTGTGTAGACAAGAATTAATTGAAGTTACTGCTGCATAACGTAATAAATATACGTAGAGCAATTTAAGCTAAAAGATTACTCTTATTTTGATATCACTATGTAGATAAATGCATACCTAGAAACACTTAAAGTATTTAAAAAATAAGGCTATTATGTAACATGATGAATGATATTATTGGAGACGGAAAGTAGGGGGCGCCAAAAATTCTCCTCGCCCAGGTGAAATTTTTTATCTTGAGCCGTCCTTGTCTGCAATAACAAGCAAAGGCGTATTGACGTAGGCAGAGGAGTCCGGGCAACTCGACATGTGGATATCCTCTCAAATGCTGGAGGATGGGCTTCGATAGGGAAAAAGGAAAACCCCTAATACCTTTATAAATACATCACTTGTCGTAAAGTTATTGTGTAAATTATTATCTACAGTTCCGAATCCAATACAAATATTAATTTGCTCAGCCAGTCTGTCTCTTCTTGCTACACAATAAACTATCAAACTTGGTAATTCATGAACTTTCACCACCAATATTCATTTTACGTTAGGTATTTAAAATGTAACTTCCCTCCAAATATTTTCAATGTATCCCAAAGCCATTTTTATATTCAAATAAGAGCTAAGATATATTTCTCACAACGTTGGCACCTGTTATGTCTTACACGTTATTCTTGATTTTTAGCTATAGCCAGGGACGTAGTTAGGTTGATCAGTTTGATGGTGCCCAAACGTAAGATTTTTTCTATCAAACTATTATAAATTAACAAACTATTTATACATCATATAGGCCTATGCTGTATACATACATTATATATGTGTGTATATATATATATAGTCTTGGAAAGAAAAGGATGAAGGGTCTCCTCGGTGGCGCATGGTAGCATCGTCGCCTTGTAATCAAGGGGTTCCTGGTTCGATACCGGGTGGATGCTTATAGTGGTTCGGATCACACTTTACACTGTAGTAAGAGTCCCGATTAGCCTTACTGTGTATAAAGTGGACTTAAAACACCAACTCAATCAATCAATAAATTGGAAAGGAACATCGTTTTCTTCTGTAACCCCGAACAGTCTACGGATATATTCTCTCGAAATACACAACCATTATTCGGGAAACTAAATGCAGAATGAACTCATTAACTTATTCATCAAGAACAATGTTATTATTCTTTAGATTTGTAAATTTGCTGGAAGAAAATTGAGATGTAGATAAAACCCTTTTCCGTGGCTTTAGATATAAAGTGCTGGAAACAGGTTTACAAGTATTGGCAACAGTGCAAATATGAAATGTGTGCGTAATGAGTTCAAGCTAGGCATCTCATGTATACAGTTCATACCGGAATCGAATCCGGTATCTCTTAGTTCAAGGCGACCGCGTTAAGCACTATTCTATAGGACGGACCCGAGTCTTCTATGCCATTTGATTGTTCACTTGGGAAATGATGACATTAAGAAATTATATGCATAGATATAATTTCTTAAAATTAATCTTATTTCTGTGTGGAAAACTGAATATATGATGGCACTGGATAAAACAAAGTTCCCACACGCTCAAATAATTACGCTCTCGTCTTCGGTTCTGCAGGTTCAAGAACCTGCCCGGGGTCGATTCCCGATGGAGATTCCCGACGGATCTCACTTTAAACTGTAGGTCTAGTCCCGATTAACCTTACTGTGTATAAAGTGGACTTAAAACACCAGTTCAAATAATCAATCAATCGAAAGGTTCAAGGTTCGATCCCTAGTGGTCAGGCCGGTAGCCAGAATTTGATTTCGGAAGGGGTTTATCCTATATCGGCAGCCGTCATCTAAAGACGAAAAGGTTGGGGGGAGGAGTACATGAGCTGGAGATGAATTTCTTGGTATATTGCAACTTACCATATACAAGATGTTTAATCCTGTTAATGAAGTAAATTTAATTACTTCTACACATTATTAAAATCAGATATTTGTATGATTTCGGGAAAGGACTGCAGCCTCCGAGCCCCTTCCCTGGGTATGTGCCTGCTTGTATTAGTTCCAGAATTCCTGTGCTGTTCCAACATCGTGAGGACAATTTGGGAAGTACTTGAAAGCGATATGGAAGCAAATTCTGCTCTCGAAACTATGGGACTCGATGTGATGACCACGCGCAATCGAATGAAAGAACTCTTCGCAGGCCTTGTTCCTAATAATTTTACTGACTAATTGTAAGTTTTTCTCGACCTCCTTGATGACGCTGTAGTATCGTCGCCGCCTTGCAATCAAGGGGTCCCGGTTTTGATACCGGTGGAGGCACATAGTGTTTCGGATCCCCGACAGTAGCGAAGCGTAGTCTTACGAAGGAGGCAAGCAATGTTTCAGTACAACAAAACATGTAGTACAACGACATGCCGAGGGGAAAGATTCAAGGTTTATAGCCTCATTTACCCAGTCGCTGGATTTGTCCAAATATCGTAATAAAGTGACTGTACTAAAAATAAACCATATGATCCGCAAACGTCACATTTACTTTTTTAAAAAAATCCAGGTAACGTTATTCATATGATATTAAACGTTTTGCATATGCGAACTTTCCGCATACGACTAAAGGGAGACGGAATTTCTTACTTACTTATTAGTACCTTTATTTGTTCATTATTATTTAATATGGTCAAACGGTGACCAAACTGATTTAGATAAAAAAAAATGGGAATCATTTGTTTATTTTACGCTGCATGATGTAACTTAGTATTTTTGGGCACCCTAAAAACCGCATTGGAGTAACTTAAACACTAAATAAAAAGTTAAACACAAACAATAAAAAATTCATTTCAAAGCAAAGAAACACATGCATAGACGATGTACTCACCACAATAAATTTCAAACTCTTGGTCCATTGGATGCCACCCTTTGGAAATATCGCACAAAGCCCCTTGGGCTAACTTGTTTTAAGTCCGGTAAATGCGGTGTTGGTATCTCTCTCGAGCTAAACGAAGCAATTTTCAATTGCTCAATAATACACCCGCACTTCACATCAACCGTTCCTAAATACGCGTTCATTCCGATAAATTCACAGCACAAAACACGAAGCAACAAACACTCACACTATCCCACGCGCTTTCCACAACTGCAAGCATCCACACAAGATCACTTTGAAAATCTCTGAAACAACAGAAAGTGATACCAACCTATTTCCTTAATTTTTTTATCCGTCACAAAAGATATATCAGTTTGGAGATAAAAATTACGCGGAGGAATCAGAATCATTTCAGCAGAACGAGTATGTACATTAATATTTAAGTAATAAAGTGTCATTCAATGGCGTGCCCGGGGCGAAGGGGGGGGGGGTGGATGGTAGACATAACCCCCTTTTGGCCCAGTATATCTAAGAAAAAACGTCAAAGGAAGGAAAAGATGACAAAATGGGGACCGTAAAAAGACTCTGGGAACACCACTTGCGTCATAATAATAGAACTTAAAACATATTCGGGCCTCCCCGATGGCGCAGTGGTAGTGTCGTCGCCTTGTAATCAAGGTGTTCCGGGTTCGATACCCGGTGGAGGCACAAGTGTTTCATATCCCATTTTAAACTGTAGGTCCAGTCCCGATTAGCCTTACTGTGCATAAAGTGGACTTAAAACAACAAATCAATCAATCAGTCATTAAAACATATTCTTGTGCTCATAATATGCAGAATGTATACTATTTACTTCTATGCCATGTACAAATATCAGTAGATAGTTCTTTCTCAGACAGCTTTATTTTCACCCCAAGTTTTATTCAAAAGCAGTCAATTTATTGATTGTAAAATTTGTGAAAGAGCTCACTTGAATTACTTTGTAAATAATTTGGCAGTTGCAAACACTGGTAGCGGTCAACACTTCTGGCGTAATTTGAGCTGGCCCGACCAGGAAGCAGGGTGCAGGACCAAGGTACGTCCAATCTTCCCTCCCTCCCTGAGAAAACTCTTCACGGGGGTGCAGAAATTCCACTGCCCCAACTCCCAATGTCAACTTTTTTTACGCGTTTTACATTTCGCGAAATCTAAAATAATTTGTAATATAATATGATATATATGGAATTTAGAACAGTGATAATAACTTCTTTTAGTTATTTTATGACTAACAATTATTATTATATTTGCGATCTTGTTTACGTGTTCATGAAGACAAATATTCGTTACTAGTTTTTGCTGGCAACGTACCCATAGATGAATCCTTCTGCTTTCGGTTGAACTCGGCTATTTTCGGGAATCACGCAAGCTCGGAAAGCACAGCTTTTTGTAGAAGCTTTGTGGACGGGTTCCACCAGAATTTCACGCTTCGCCATGTGACTCCTTCGGAGGCCTTATTTTCCCGCAGAACGGCTGCAAGCATTGAGGCTGGTGCTTGCTACAGAGCTGCTGGGGGAGTTTGCGGCCGCATTTTTTCGCGAAATCGAGTGCGATGGAAACTAAATACGGTTAGAACATTAAGTACATTAAATGATATTCGAATTATGCAAGCAGTGCTTGCATTGCTTGTACTATATCTTCGCCTCTGATCCCCGATTAGCCTTACTGTGCATATAGTGGACTTAAAACACGAACTCGATAATTGGAAGGTTTTAGAAGAACTAAACATGGCTTTTTATGCATCGTACAACTAAGCCTTTTTTTCACACTACTATTACAATTTTTCTTCCTAAAAATTCCACTGACGTGAGTATAACACGCTAAGAAACCAGAGGTCCAAGGTTCGGACATTGGACAGGTATGGTTGTATCATGTCTGTCCCATCGCCATTCCTTCGGCTCATCATTCATCCTCATCGCCGCATTTAACCCAAGAGGTAGAAAAGCGACGTAATATAGAAATATATAAATGATTGATTTGGTTAATTTTACTTCGCTTTTCTGACACTTTTTGGCTAATCGTGAAGATGAAGATGACAATGAATGATGTGAAATAGATGAGAAGACCATCATAAAGAACACACACGCTCAATCAGAAATTCGAACCAAGGACCCCTGGCATCTTAATGCCCCTTGTTAACCACTGCACAACAAATAGAAACAGAAAATGCTTGATAAGTTATTTGCTTCTCCATAACTCATGATTATATTACAAGTATTATTCGCTACATGACTAGGGATTAATAAAATTTGTATGTCTAGCCAACCTAGCCACCTAAGCAGCAGCAGCTTCCGCATTTGCAGGTGGAGGCTAAATGAAGAAAAATCACAGAAAATCAGAAAGATATATACAAATTTTGTAACATAATACTTATAGAGCATGCAGACGGCTGTAAAAACAATGGCTACATACCTAGTTTCCTTCCTTAATTGAAAGGTGGTTTATTCTTCATTATACATGAGATCAACCACTTGGGAGTCGAACCCAGGATCTTGTGTGGTAGTCAGACTCTATTTTAGAATGCCAATATGTTGGATATTTGGTCGATCAGTCGAACCTGATCCATTGTTTCCAGAGGAAGACAATCTGGCAGCTTCGCATTCGACATTTTACTCGCGATGTAGGAAAACGAGATCACAAACACTTCGTGATGCTATCTTCTCGCGTTTACAGAAGTTTACACCGCTCGTACCACAAATCCTACTTCAAACGATCTGACAGATATCAACTGTCCACCAAATCAACAGATGAACAGACCGCTTCTATGTTTCTCCGAATTTTCAGAAAGTGGCATTTCCCCTCCTTTGCAGGGCAGGTCATTAGCAGGAGGGTTGAGCATGTGAGAAGAACCGCTATGTCATTCATTCCCGCGCCGAAAAAAGGACAAGCAAAGAATTGTGTTCTTGGAATTTGAAACGCATGGGGATATCTGTTTTTTCTGAACCATAAAATAATTAACCCAGAAAGTTCTAGCCATCCGTAGCTAAATCTTCCTGTTTGTGTTTTCCTTTCGGCGCCCATGGTGCCAGTGCAGGGTCAGATGAAGAGAAAGTGCGGGTTTTGGGGGGATCCTGGATATGGTGTGCAGCAGGGAGGAAAAGTGCATTTTCAATAGGTCTCAGACTTCCCTGACTGGGGCGGACCAGAAAACCATTAACTGCATCCCCTCCCAATACATCTGTTTGTGTTCAACAAGCAAGAAACAGGAAATTAGAAAGAAATGCCTTGCTTGGGTTAGTGCTACCGAAAATTGATGAAGTGTTTCAAACTGCAAGTAAAATTTACTGAAGAATTATTTTGCAATATTTGTCATCAAAGTAAAATTTCCAGCAAATACAGAACAGTTTCCCGGGGCCAGTGGAGGCACATAGTGGTTCGGATCCCACTTTAAACTGTAGGTCCAGTCCCGATTAGCCTTACTGTCAACAAAGTGAACTTAAAACACCAACTTATTTGATGAACAACTCATTCAAAGAGGAGTGCACAGGGAGTAATCACGTCTTTGCTTTGGTGTTAAACTCCCGCATCGCTTGGTTCTGAAAGCTCCCTTTCAGACCGAAGCGACAATCGACAGGCGACTATAGCTACACGTGTCGCTCGGAAACAAAGCCTTAAACCTTTCTTACTGAACAGACACGACAAGATGCACGTGCAGCTTGTAACTTGAATGTTGCTCAGACTGGCCCGTTTCCTGAATATCGTGTATCGTGTTGCATCGGTTTATAGTTCGCACATAGTGTCGGAGGAAATGTACAGACAAATATACTTGTATTTTGAAATAATTGATGTGGCTGTGGATTCGCTAAATCGTAGAAATCAAACAAAGGTTTTGGAACTTATTTCACAACTTGAAACTTTAGCTTTCGGTCAAATTGGTGGTGATCGAATTCTGCAGTTCTATGAGACAGACTTTGATAAAGACAAGCTAACATTGCACAGGGACATGTTTCTAGATGTGAGCCGAACGAACAAAGAAAAAGTGGCCAACTTGTCAGACACTACAAATATTTTAAGTAGAGGAAACAGTGGTCCCATGCGTGAAATGCTCACAGAATTTGTGAAGTTTGTACGGATGATTTTAACTATACCTGTTACTTCTTGTACCTCTGAGTGGTCATTTTCAGCACTTAGACGATTGAAAACATTTTTGCGGTTAACAATGACCCAAAAAAGATTGAATGATTTGGCAATTTTGCATATTCATAAAGAAATGACTAAAGATATTGACATTACCAAAATAGCAAACAAATTCATAAGTGCAAATGACGTAAGAAGAAGGAATGTGTTTTATATTGAAAGTTAACTTGTCATGATTATTATTTGTACATAAAGTTAGTCATTTTGTTCTTTCTGCAATACAATTAAAATTATTTGCATTTATGAAGATTTTTTCATTTTAATTTGCATGAATGTGGTATTTTCTTTTAGGCAGTGTCTGCTGCCACGTTCTTTTTCTGCTTGAACCTCAAAAAAGATGCGCGTGGCAGCAGACTCGATCTTTGTCTTATCGTGATTTCATCATGCTATGCATGCAATTATGTCTGTAACACATACTGTGAAGTTGTAGCGATTACTTTCACGAATTTTCTTTAAGATTATGTTCCTTAGCATTCTTCTAATATAAACCTAAATGCTGTCGTAGTTAGGCTAGGTTCTGTTAGCATTAAAATAATATCGCTAAATGCTTTCTACAGAAAAAGGGCCTAAATTACCTGTACATTCATTCCCACTAATCATAAACTTGCATTTCTCTCGTCTCAATCTGTTCTTAAGATTTGTAACATCATCTTAGCAGACGAATTACGTGGCAGGAGCAAATTTGACGCTTATTCTTACTGTTGACACGTGCGTGGCAGCAGACTCGGCCTTTCTTTTAGTAACGTGTTGATAATGGGTGCGTTCCGAAAGTCTTAACGAAACGAACGCATTCAACGAAAATAACTGGGCTCGTGAATCTGGTGAAACCAGTTATTTTACAGACTTATGGGACACGCTAGGTGAAAGCGCAGGCGCAGCGTTTTGTTTAGAGAAAGTTTCCGCATGGCGTCAGCGGAAGGGATGTCCTTATTGCAAAAATAAACTCTTATTATGGGCACTGTTACTCATTTTAATCACATTCTAAGAACGGTCAAGGCATACTTATCTTGTGCATGTTGCTTCATATTGCTATCTGTTAAAATTATAAAACATTTTCCGAACTAGTGCAGTTTGAATCCATCAGCACGCGCTTTGTCTGCAAGGAGCAGACGATTTTGGCCCGTGCGTTTGGTGAATCTCGTTCTTGCACGAAACGCACGGAATGCGACTTTTGGGACAGCATAATGAAACTCACGAAACGCACGGAAGCACTTATGGAACGGCCAGTTACCATAACTCGTTTAACGCGTTAAACTCGTGCGACTTTCGGAACGGGCCCAGTATCATTGCCTCTTGCCATGGGCGTCCGGAAGGGGGGGCAAGGGGGGTCCTGCCCCCCTGGAAAACTAAAGACAACCAAAAATTACATATTTCACACATATGATTTAATTTCAGCCACAATAATGTGTGTTAATTATTGCACGAACATGATAAATTCATATTTAAGCAATGTTTTTTGAGGGATGAACACTATTATTGGGGAAAATATGCCATGTTGGCCCCCCCTGGAAAAATATATCTTCCTTGCCCCTCCCTGGAAAAAATCCTGCGGACGTCCATGCCTCTTGCAATCATTGTGCATGTAAGTTGTTTAAAGTATACAATACTTGATAATTACAGATATAACCGCCATTGATATGCACCCACAGAAATTTTGGAAAGTCGGTGCCCTTGGACTTACAATGCAGAAAACGTAGAGAATTGATGACTTTTTAAAATGACCATTCAGTATTTCCCGACTGCTCGGGATCCCGAAAAGTCGGGAAGTAATTTCCCGAATTTTTTTTCCCTGATCCACTCCCGACTTTTCGGGATCCCGCACACCCACAGTTCAATTGAAAAATAGAAGGTTGGATTGCTCATTAATGTAGTCACTGCTGGATGAATTGCTAAACCAGATTATGGACAAAGTGCACAAAAATACATAAATATTTATTTAATAGAAATAAATCAATTTAATTGCCACCTTTGTTTTCACATAACTTTATTTATCTTGAAATAAACAATACGTAAAGTAACGATAATTTGGAAATTGTTAACTAGCTAGGTTGTGCAGTACGGTGTAGGACTAATCGTTGTATGATGTGGGAAGATAATAGAACATCAAGGACAAGGAGTGCAGTTTAAACATTATTCGTTTTTCTTGCATAATGAAATTGCATCGCTGTTTACAATAGTGTTTTGTCCGTTTTAAAAACAGCTTACATAATTTCTACGCTATAACTTACGAAGTTTAAGTCAATACGATGGGAAGCAAAAAAGATTATCATAATTGGTGTAGACTTTGTTTAGATAAAGGTAGGCGTTCGTGCTACACCCCATAAACCGGAAGTAAACACAGTAATGACGTCATGTATGAAAAACTGGCGGAATTGATGACGTCCCAATGAGCAATTATACATGACCACTATCTAAAACATCACGATGCAAGGAAATATCCTATGTTTCACAATGTATAAATGTTCAAGAATGTGAGGTCTTCGCTACATTACCTTGAAATTGCTCACCTGAAAGAGAATAGCTACCTTAAATCACGCAACAACAAAATAACGACATGATATGTTCGACAGTTCTATTCATCTTCAATCACAACTGGAAAAGCGTTCGTGCTACACCCCCAATCTAGAATCTAGAGTTTCTATCCGAACATCACGAAACTCGACTGAGAGCATCCATATGGACCATAGACACGAAAGATAAAAACAAATTCGGCATTCCTGTTCATTTTCATAGTAAACTGGAAAAGCGTTCGTGCTACACCCCCACTCTAGAATCTAGAGTTTCTATCGGAACATCACGAAACTCGGCTGAGAGCATCCATATAGACCATAGACACGAACGATAACAAGAAATTCGGCATTCCTATTCATTTTCATAGTAAACTGGAAAAGCGTTCGTGCTACACCCCCCACTCTAGAATCTAGAGTTTCTATCGGAACATCACGAAACTCGGCTGAGAGCATCCATATAGACCATAGACATTAGCGATAACAAGAAATTCGTCATTCCTATATTACGTATCCATGTTGTGTATTCCCCTGATGAATTCCAGGTTTCTCCTCAACCCATCACTTCTCTTGCTTGTGCTGCACCCAAATTTCAAATTATCCCTTTTAGTAATTCTGATATCCTTGACCTTCAGCACAAAGACTCAGTTTTATTTCCAATCATTCAGAAACTACAAACGGGTCAATCCTATAAACATTATGCTCTTTATAACGACTTACTTGTCTGGCAACCTCCACGTTCAAAATCTTCATTAGTAGTCGTTCCTCATACCCTACAACATCTTATTTGCCGTTACTATCATGATACCCCCGTGGGCGGTTCCCACTTGGGTGTTCAAAAATCTACCAAGAAAATAATGAATATATTTTGGTGGCCATCGTGTAAACAGGATATCAAGACATATATTAAATCTTGTGATACGTGTCAAAAAGCCAAATTGGCTATACGTAAACCTCCTGGTTTTTTGTCATCAGAAATCATTAAACACCCTTGGCGGCGACTGTACATTGACCTTGTTGGTCCTTTGGTACGTTCATCAAAAGGGCATACTTATATATTGGTGGTTGTTGATGCATTTTCTAAGTGGGTTTCCCTTTATCCTCTTCGGGGTCCCACATCCAACCACATAGTAGAAAAACTTCGGTCTTTGTTTCTGGTGTTCGGAGCGCCATGTGAATTGGTGTCTGACAATGCATCATATTTTCGATCTCGCTATTTCAATTCCTTTTTATTTGAGTCTCGAATCAAACACATCTATACCAGCGCCTACTATCCTAATCCTTCACTCGCAGAACGTTTTATTCGTAATCTCAAGGCCTCCCTGATTGCATATCATTCTGACGATCACACTAAATGGGATGTCCATTTGAATGCAATTGCCTTCGCATTCAATACTGCGGTACAGGATAGTATACAAACCACCCCAGCGCAGATTTTGTTTGGAAGAGACATCGATGGCCCTATGAACTTCTTTTGGGAATTTAAATCCGATTCGGAATTGGCTGGTCCTCCTTCCACAGATCGTGCTGAATGTTGGGCACAAGCTTACCGCCATTTGCAGAAGGCATGGGTGAAAAGACGTAATAGATACGACCCTAACAGACAACCTTCTTCATTTAAGGTGGGAGATTTAGTTCTCTATAAAACCTTTCCCCAGAGTAACGCCTTCCACAAGGTTACTGCGAAACTCCAGCAACGTTGGGCAGGTCCTGCTAAGGTTTTTAAGGTTTTGGGCCCCGTAACGGTTCTCTTGGTAGATCCGGAAACTGAAGTTTTCCTCCGGAAGGTCCACATTTCCCATATTAAACTATATAATTTTATGGTTACGGCAAATAAGATGTTGTAGGGTATGAGGAACGACTACTAATGAAGATTTTGAACGTGGAGGTTGCCAGACAAGTAAGTCGTTATAAAGAGCATAATGTTTATAGGATTGACCCGTTTGTAGTTTCTGAATGATTGGAAATAAAACTGAGTCTTTGTGCTGAAGGTCAAGGATATCAGAATTACTAAAAGGGATAATTTGAAATTTGGGTGCAGCACAAGCAAGAGAAGTGATGGGTTGAGGAGAAACCTGGAATTCATCAGGGGAATACATTCGTGATAAGCAATCCGCAACCGGATTCAAACGGGAAGCAATGTGCTCAACAGAGTAAGAAAAGCGTGACAAGTAAAGCAACCAACGACCAAACTTGCCGTATTGCTCAGGATGACGTAATAGCCATGAAAGTGCTTGGTTGTCTGTCTGAAGAGTGAAATGCTTCTCGGTTAAATATGTTTCAAACTTTTTGAACACGTAAACAATGGCACAGCATTCAGCCTCATATATAGATTGGCGACGTTCTAGGTCTGTCCGTTTTCGAGAGGCGAAAGCAATAGGACGTAAAGACCCATCTGGCATACGTTGGTTCAGGGTAGCGCCAAGAGCCAATCCCGAAGCATCGCATTGCAGAACAAATTCCCGTGAAAAATCGGGCAAGGCTAAAACCGTATGTTTGAGAAAAACCTTTTTGAGATTATCAAATTGTTGTTGATCTTCGTCAGACCACGTGAAGGGAAGACCCTTTTTCTTTTTATCAGTTAGGAAGGAGGTAAGGTCGGAATAGGATGGAATAAAACGCGAATAATATCCCAATAGTCCCAAAACACGTTGAACAGCTTTAACATTTCTAGGAGCGGGCATATCTTGAATGGCAGAAATACGGTCGGGGTCTAGAACAAGTTGCCCCTCACGTAAAATATATCCTAAGTATTTAACTTCGGTTTGCATCCATTTAGATTTTACGGGGTTTACAGTAAGTCCAGCGTCGCGAAAGGCTTGCAAAACCAATTTGAGATGAATCAAATGAGTCTTTTCATCTGGGCTAAAGATCAAAACATCGTCAGCATATGTCACAAGAAATTTGAATTTAAAGGGTCCCAAAATTTTGTCCAACGCACGAGTCAGTAATTGTGTGCCAAGATTAATACCAAAAGGAACCCTGGTATACCGGTATTGACCGAATGAGGTGACAAAGGCCGTTAAGTCCTTGCTAGGTTCATCTAGCCTTAGTTGATGGAAACTTTGGCAAAGATCTAAGCAAGAAAATACTTTAGCAGCTTGTAAGTGTTGGAAAATCAAATCTATACGGCTTTGTGGGAAATTGTCATAAGCAATAAGACGATTAAGATGCTTGTAACTGCAGACAAGGCGATAACCGCCGTCCTTCTTATCAACAAGGAAACACGGGGATGCGTAAGGAGAGGCGCATTCCTCTATGATATCCTGGTCCAACAACTCCTGGATTTGTTGGCGTAAAATGTTTGTTTGGGTAGGGTTTAACTGAAATGGTTTAGAGCGAAAAGGAACATTCGTGATTAAGGGAATTGAAACGGGTTCCAGTGTACAAGTACCCACACGTTCTGTCACCACATCATTATATTCCCGTAATAAACTGGTAATATTGGTCGACAAGTTATTAGCTGGAGAGCAATCAACTTTGTCAACTAGGCGTACCTGATCTTGTTTTCGAACCGGAGGTGTAGAACGGGCGAACGGAATGGAGTCCGTAGAATAAGGAAATGAAACCACTAAATGATCGAAGGAAATAGTACCCTTTGAATGGGAAAAGAAATCAGAGCCAAGAATGACGGGAAACGGTAAAGTTTCGGAAATCCAAAAAGTCCACTTCCAGGACAAACCCTGTAATTTCAACGTCAAAATCACACGTGAATTAAGGTGGATAGACTGATTATTAACAGTTTGCAACGTACGTACATCATCTTGAAGAGTAGGAGGTATGGGCCGTAAGGTAGCTAAAAATCCCCTCGCAATTAATGACACCGAGCTGCCAGAGTCGACCAAAAGACGACTCGGTGTAGAATTTAAGGTGGCATGTATGATAGGCATAACCTTGTCGATAATTGTCAAAGGGTGTTCTATATGGGGTGTAGTTGTAACCTCTGACGACAAATGTCGTTCTCTGTCAACAGGAAGAGATTCAATGTGCGATAAATTAGAATTTTGCTGTGAAACAACCTTAAAGGGTAAATCTTCAGAGATCTCTACATTAGGCAAGGAAGAGGAAGAGGAAGAAGGGACAGGTAAGATTGGGAATGATTGAGGAAGACGAGAATCAATAGAATGTAACGTACATTCTTCCTGTTGTTGTTCAATGCGACGTAACTCTAAGGGCCATATCTCCCTAGATAAACAAATAAAATTAGCAATAGAAGTCGGTCGATCAAAGCCCATTAAATGCAAACGTGTGCTCTCTTGTAAATTCAGTAACGTAAATTCCAATAGACCAGATTCAGACCAGTTGGTGGGTAACACATGATAAGCCTCGTAGATGTCATTCAAATAAGTGGAGAGGAATTCCCCACTTCGCTGAGGACGAAGAAGATGTTTATCTAATAACCCTTGCATCGTGGAATAAGGGACGAAGCGATTCCATATGACACGTATAAACATAGGCCAGGGGAATTTCTCGTGAAGAGAATCATACCAAGTATCCCGAAGGAGTCCTTGCGTGGATGTAAATGCCATCAGCAGTAAAGATTCCAAATCAATGAGGTTTAGTTTGAAAATTTTATGGAGGTTCAACAAAAAATAAAACAACTTGTCAGGATCTGAACCGTCCGTCGGTTGTAATACCCGTAAAAAAACAACAACGGTTGTGTATCTAATATAGTTTGTAATATATGAATAATCGGGAGGCAACAAAAGTTCTCTGGGTGTGTGTAAGTTTGGGGTCTGTAAAAAGGTGAAGGTTGTATATTAACGGGATGGACTACGGCCGCCATCTTGAAAATTCGTCCCATTCATTTACATGGTAAATTGTTACCATAATTGCGTTGCTCTCAAATGGAACTTCGACCATCTGGTTGTAGGGCTTTCTTCTACGTAACCGTCCCCTGTGTTCTAATACTTCAAGCATAAATTTTATAATTATATTGAGAGCAAAATAATAAAAAACTGACAAATGCAGCTGACATGCCTTTCCACTTAATTTTCTTATTTCACAAGAAGAATATTAAAAATCCAACATAATAGTTCACTAGAGGAAACATTTATGCTGCGATTGATGTATACTTGTCACTGGGAACTTTGCGTATTATTATGCAATTACTATAATATTCGAAGTCTGCAGCGTATTTTTTTCGCAACATATTGTGCTGCCACCTACCATTACTCCTGGAACTTCCAGGAGGCGGAGGGATATTTGAGTTGGGCAGCTTCACGTTCGTCGAGTGCTGTCAACCAACACAATCGCCAAAAAATTGAGAAGATTGTCTCTATCAGGTCAGGGAAAAGAAAGACGAGGCGAGCAATTAACTTGAAAATTTGGCGAGAATAACAAAAACAATATAGATAAACGTAGATATGTATTTATATTACTTCCTGTAATGTAGATAATTTAAAACTGCGCAGTCGTCACGCGAACAATTTTGTCCGCAAATTCATGGGTCATAGAAAACCTGGTCTGAAGCCTAGAAATTGCCTGAGGGAGGGATACCGCTATTGTTCTTCCGTCCCTCGGTAGGAGCGAGCTCCAAATGTTTGTCACTTGAGAGTGGTCAAGGTCAACTTTTCGGAATGACACAACGGTGTGTTTATTTACGATACAACAGATCCCAGTGATTAGGCGATACAACCAGAAACATTTCCTCTTTTTGGAAACCGTTACGTGTTTCCATTGGGAAAGGGTTTCTACAAAATGTGCGAATAATTATTGTTTTGATTGCACGATAAGCTGAATATTCTATTATTGTGTAAAAGTATTTTCTTTCACCTAGATGCTTCCCTTGAATAATTTCACAAATGATAGTTTACGTATTCTCACGACATCCGTACTGCTTATGTACGGTATCCTACAAAAATAATTGTAGACAAAGGAGATACGAAATAGACTGACTGCAAGCATAGGTGGATGCATAAAATTTTCCTGGGAGGGTCACAAAATATGCCGTAAAGATACGACAGGATGTAATATTGAGAAGATTATGGGCAGACACAAGATTCCAAGACAAATGCAAGGATGAAACAACTGTTTTTCTTTTACATCTCACCAAATCCGAACCCGGGACCCTTGATTATACGCGAAAGGAAAGGCGCCAGCGTTAGAAGAATTTGATGAAGTAGAAGTTGTTCCACAATTACTTGTATTGACAGTGATTAAAAAAGAAATACTTTTGAGAATTTTCTTATTCAGACGAAACTCTATTTTTTTTTTCTTATTTAACGTCGCTTCTACGCCACTTTTGACTAATCGTGACAACGAGGATGAATGATAACACTGGTCGACAGTGAATTTTTTTTTTCCCGAGCTGCTGAAGACGAATCTGAAGTTGGTTTTTGTCCTGCACCCTCAGATTTAGAAATAATGCCAGTTATAGTATCAACCTTTAGACCCCGGCCAAAATTTGAAGGAAATTGCAGAGCTTCATGTTGGCGGCCCTTGTACCCCTCTACTAATTAGCCCCGTCTACTTGGCTGCACTTTTTAACACTCGGTGCAATGCAGGTGTATCCAGTGTCAGGGTGGTGCAAGGAAATGACGTTCAACCCAAGACTACTAGAAGTCTTGCGTTCAACCAACTAGACGGAAAGCGGAGTTCAAGTTCAAAACATTCAACAAATGCCTGTCTGCTTCTTTAAACGGTCATTTGATTAGTTCGCACGCACCACGTCACCATACACCACACTTGCACCGGTCCGGAAGGTACTGCAGACGGTGCAGACACCAAATATACTACTTGACTCGAAATCAACGAACTAGAGGACTCGGTGTTGCACCGTTCAACCAACTAGATGCTTCGGTGCAAAGAGAGTCAAAGCGAGTCAAAAAGTGCAGCCAACTAGACGGGGCTATCATCCCAGAATCACAAATGATACCTCGTTGGAAAGCTTATGGAACTCAGATTCCAACGAAGTACATTTAGGTTCCATCACGCCCAATTTGTAGAAGAAGAAGAAAATAAGAAAATTTGGGAAAAAGTTAATTTTTGGAAAACTTGAGATAAGTTTTGCAACACTTACAGTTGCGCTACGCAAACATAAACTCAGTAAGACACACCCCCATACGTTAAGTTGGCTAACTGAAGTTGTCCTGTAGGACGAATTTCAATGAAGAAACATATGTAAAGTATACATATTGCAATATACAGGGTGAGTCAAAAGTCCGTGACCACCCCTTATAAAATGGAAGGGAGTGTAGATTGCAACAATTCAACACTTTTTCCAGTTCTTAAAACTGGTTAAAACTGAGATTATTTGCGAAAATTACAGGACATAAATGAATATCACCTATGCCCAGGTCGGCGCTGGAATCTTGAACGAAAGTCACACACACATATATATACTAAAACAATATTACTTTTTGTTATAGTGGTGTTGGTATTATAAGCAGGAAAAGTGATAGCATACAGAATACACCACTTAGAAAACTGTGAAAATTGTCATACTCTTAGAAATGAACTATCTTATTATTCGATATTTCATTAACTTCAGTTGGGGGTTAGGGGGCGAGGCGCCAGGGGACACCTGCTCCCCCCCTGGCGTCGTCACTGAACCCCTGTCGCCGTAGCGCGCTGTTCTAACCACTCCGCCACGGAGGTTGACTCTCAGGCGAAACTATCAGAAACAGTGGAAAGATCCGAGTTCCTATTCGCGAACCGTCTTGTAAACAAAAAGTAGGAAAGTAGCTACTCGTTACATAAACGACAGAATGAGTGAATCAGTGAAGTCAGATCTATTCCACTTTCTGAAGTTGTATTATTTAATATTATTAGTATTATTTTACTGTTCTTGGTTCTTGAAATACTGTAATTTATTCTGTTGTTCGCAAAAAGAACAGTATTTCCTGGTGAGATATTTTGCTTTTGCCTTGACGTTGTATTTATGTGGGCCTTTAATATATTTTTATGTCAATTTTTTTCAGATTGAAACATAATTTTAATTACCATTTTTAATAACGATATTTTATGTGTGAGCGAATTTATAATATTCATACCAATATTACGAAATGAATTATTAATTCATATGCAGTCCCAGGTAGCCAAATGTTGCTTTCCGTGTGAACTGTCTGGTGTTGGCCAAGCATCGTGAGGATAATGATGACTTCATTGAAAAGGAAAGCCAATTAAGCTTCGCCTGGAAAGCCAAATAACAGCAACAATTGGTTTGATCGATTTATTTATTTGGTTTATATTTCTTCGTTTTTCTGCCACTTTCGGTTAATCTCGAAGATGAGAACAAGTGATATGATATTATGAAATTGATGAAACGACGCTCACATGGAAGCCCATAACCAAGCCTGGAGTCGAACCCGGGAACCCTGTCGTCGTAGCGCGCTGTGCCAACCATTCGGCGACGAAGGTCGGCACGATAAAAACAATTGGACTCGTTGCGCTGAGCAGGTGTACTCCAAAGATAAACCATTCGGTAGGTATTGAACCTCAGACGAAATTTTCACCATGGAGTTTATTATTCCAAAGCTGCTACCTCGGTGGCGCAGAACTGACTGACTTCTGTTCTAAAGGCTCTAGGTTCGAATTATGGCCATGGTTTACATATTTTAGGGCATTTGTTCTATTCCCTGTATCATCGAATCACCATTTATCCTTGCCGTGGAAAGTGACGAAGCTTTTGGTTCACTAGTTGCTCAGATAGGCAAATCGGAACTGGAGTAGTGGAGTTTCCGAGCCCTTGATCACAATCCCACAACGTTATCCCCTACGCTATCGAGGCGGCCTGAAAAGTGGCGTAGACGAGTGGAGGAAATAAGAACTATAAAGAGTGTATTCAATCCTGAATATTAACTATAATACAAAAATTAAATTTTCAATACTTAGATTCTAAGAAAGCTTATTCATATAAAGGTGGATCCCATACAATTTGTAACGAGACTGGTTCGTTACAATAAATAAGTGAGTAAGTGGTCAGTAATTTGTCAGTATTTGGTCAAGTTTTTTTACCACTTGAATAGTTTCCACCCCTGCTATTACCAAAACCAAAACAATCGCACGTAGGAAATTCCAACCCAACCTGAGTCGCTGGCTAAGGGCATTCAGTTCAGTGGTCAACCTTGCCTCGGGGACAGACAAAATCAAAACAAAAGCAGTCGGAGGGTGTTAGTTGAATGTTCTGCGAGGAAGGAATTTACAGTACGGAAAGTTTGGGGAGGGGAGCTTGAGCGAGGGTCGGCACGTGTTTCGTATTTTGTGGGTGAAAGTTTTATTTTAGCGTATACTATTTTTTGCTGTTTGTAAGTAAAATACAGAGTAATTAACTTATATTGTAGGAAAGGAATCAAATGGTAACATTGTACACAGAGAACACGATAACACTTCCTTGCAGTAGTTTGCAAACATTCAACTACATCTTTTATTTTTTTTTTTAGCTAAATTAAATCGAAATATAAAACAACCTTTCTCATCTTGTCTATTCTAATGCATAACATACAGCCAAAGTACATCTACGTTTCGTGTGTTGCACTAAGTACAGGTAAATTGTAGAGGAAGAACTGCAGCGACCGAGGAAAATGCAAATCAAACAGGGAACTATATTCAGTCGCGGAATAAGCCACAGTCTTGCGTTGGACCCGCTCGCGAAACTATCGTCGGTGGTTGCTAGTAATTCGGAAGTTTCACCACCAGATGTCTCAGACGTAAGGGTGGCAAAGTCGTTTCCTTGCAAAGGGAAGCAAATGGCCTTGAAAGGGAAGCGACATTATATTTGTTCCTCGATGAGGATATCCAAAAGGTGTCAAAAAATATAGCCAAAACAAAAAGGGGACTAACAATATCCAAAATACAAGGTAAGTGCAATAATGCAACATCAAGATATACTGTAAAATATTGAAAATCAATAAACAAAAGTTCTTATGTATGAATCTGTACAAAAAAAATATTTTCAAAAGAATGTCTGAAAAAAAAGGGGGGTAAATCTATCGTCCTGAAAAAAAAGGGGGGCTCCAAGGTTAACAAAAAAATTGTTAAGCAGCCAACAATGTATGGCCACAAGGGAATTTATTAAACAAGCAAGGTTATAAATCGGAATGTTGGTATCACCAATACTACCCAAAAAATAGAAGTGCGGGGAAGGGAAAAAAATTTTGTGATATTTCTTGTATATAATTTAATAAAACCATGCTCTGCTACCATGAATTTTGTAACGTTCTACTCGCTTTAGTTCACTGGATATTTACAAGCTACCATAAAATTAAACAAATGAGAGAGGCCGTAGATTTAGTAAGCGTTTGTCAGTAGAACGTACAAATTACTGGGTTGGAGGCTTTTGCCACGTTTTTCGCGACGCCTCAAATAATACTGGAAGTTGATTGGTACTGGGCCAAAAATCGTCACAATAAAGTTTACTGTATGAATAGTTACTTCACATCTAATATAATTTCAGAAGGAAACAGCTTTCCCAAAAATGCGTCACACAATAACAAATCCATTCTTACAATCTGCTCCCCTCTACCATCACTAAATACATACTACCTGCAGAAATACTAGACACTTTTTTTAATGTTATAATCAATTTCAAGTTTTTGGCAAATATCAATAAATATTCATAGTTGCATTTATTTTTGATAACATATCTTTTATTGTGCGTATACTTGTTTACAATTGTATCAAACGATTACGCAAACAATTATGAATTTGCGAAGCTACGCAAGTCGGCAATTCAACAAATCGCACTGTGTATGTGTATATCCCACTCAACAATTCAAAATTTAAATATTCGTAAATTTATACGTTAACAATTTATTTGGTTTATGGTATCTTACATATATGTATAAATATCACAGAAAGTATGAGATACCAATGTATCTAAAGAACATTTCTTTGGTTTTATTCAACAGACTCGTTCATACCATCACTAACACCTCAATTAAGCTGGAGTGTAACTAATCCTCCACTTTGACTACAATGCACAATCGAAAGTTACTTCTCTCGTTTTGACCAGCAAAACTACTTCAATATTATACTATATCAATTATACTTATCGTGTCGATTACGATTTTAACAAACTCGCGTAATTTTCAAATTACGTAATCAACCGTTGCATGCCTTCAATTTACAGTTACAATGATAATATCATTTTATAAGTTGCTCGTAAAAAGGGGAAGCAAATTGGTAAGCTAGGTAAAATATTGGGAGTCGCACTACAAGACTGTCCCGATTTTTCCAGATTTACATTTTTTGCAACCAATAACGTGTTTTTGCATTCATATCAAAAGCACGAGATGAATGTCATGGATTTAACACGTGCCGTTTCTAATCATAAAGTACATATCCTAATATCCGGTGGTCACTCGTAACCTCCTTACGTAACACAATGCAAAAATTATCGGCAAATTACAAACCATCAAATTGTTCCGATTACTTCTTTGCTGTCGCGTAATCCAACACTATAAAGTACGACTGCAAAATCAAATTACGCGTACTTGTGCTATTTCGGCATTCGACGCAATTTTCAAAGGGGTCAAAATGGGTACTTGTCAAAAACACACACGTTGCACTATAAAGTTCACTACTCATACCTGTATAGAAATGTGACGTGTACTAGGCACGAGGCTTCCAATTTTCCATGTATCAGCAAAAATGGTCAAATGGCTTCCTTCGTGAAATGAAGTCCCAAATTACGTCTTTCCATCGTAATTTATCCTGGCTTCTATCCGGAGGAGCTTTTCCCAATTCTCCTTTGCTATCTTCACCAAGTGTCATCTAAGTGCTTTCTTCACCAAGCACATCCTCCATGCTTTCTTCTCCAAGCATCGTCTACTTCGGGCAGGCGAAGAAACCATTCCTGTTGATGCAGGCAACCTTCGCAGTTTTCGTGGGGGTATTGAAGAAACATAGCACTTCACTGCGTGTACTCCTGTAATCAAAGTCTGCAGGGGCAGTTCATTCCGCAATGTTCCCAGTCTCGTAGTGCACATGTTGACTCGTTGCGTGATGGAAGGTCGAGTGAGTTTACGAGCTGCCGTAACCCACTGGGAAATCGTCCATCAGGTGACGCTGTTACGTCATACCTACTCTAAGTAGCCCTAGTGCTGCCATCTCGTATCATTTCAACGAACTACGTGGTCCATATACACAAACTTGGGAGCAATCAGGCGACAAGCGCCAGCGACAAACTTGTAACGTAATTTACGTAATAATAAATGCGGAAATACGTTACAAATCACCCGCAACTGGCAAAAAAAAAAAAAAATAATAATAGAGCCTATCCCTGAGCAACAATGATAAACATTCCTTTAAACCAGGCATGATACTAGTAAAGTTTTTTCCGACATCCACATAATTATACGATTATAAAACCCTTAAATATAAACCTTTTTCCTAGGAATTACCATATCACCACATACAAGTAAAAGATTACAAAGAGCATAAATATATATCATCAGGTAGTTCAAAAATATTATTGATTAATTGATTACAGTAAGACAATGAAAAGTTTTGCAATAAATATTAATACCATCATTTTATAAACCTATTAAGCTTAAGGAAAAATCATCAATTTCCAATTCAAGAAATCTAAATAATTCACTAATATATTAAACAATGCCTTCATGAAAAATAGGCTCTTGCATATTGATATTAAGAATTGAAGAGCTTCAGTTAACATAGTAGCCTGATAAGGAACGTGAAGTAAGTAAAGATGTGCAGATCCAATTCCATATGAAGCCAGATGGGACGGCAATTCTTAATGGACGAATTTTTTCTCGAAAATGACATGAAACAAAAAAATAACGGAAAATTAGAATAAGGAAGAGAAGAAGTTATAGGATAGAATGAGAAAAATTTAATTTCAGTCATGATAAGAAAGGAAAAGGAATGAGCAACTTTACATCAAGCACAATAAGTTTTTCTAAGGTAGCAAGAAGGCATCTCTAATTGAAAAAGTTAATTTCTTTCCATACAAAAAAATATATATATATAAGCATGACGTACTGCCTGAAGGCATAGTCAAGAGGAATTTAGTAATTATGAATTGAAAAATTTTGAAAACCTGAATATAAGTTAAATAAATAAATGCTGTAACATTTTCAAATAACATAGTAAATAAACATGTGTACACCATCAAAATACATGAGAAATACCTGAATCAATCAAAATAAGATACACGTTATTCAATATATATACTACCAAAACCTCAACAGAGCCTTAATTTGTAAAATTCATAGGCAATGTTGATTAGATTGTAAATATAACAATAATCATGAAAAACATTATAGAGAGATTCAATATAAGTTTTCAATATTTATTAAAACCAACAATAAGGAATAATACTATCTCATGATTATGGTTGTGTATGCATTCTGGAATTTTTCTTCCAGCAGTATTGGACCAAGTGTCCTGGCAAGGAAAATGAAGCATTAACCTGGGAGGAAACTATTTAGTTATCTTTAAGAGGATATTCATGAAGTGGCGTTTTTGCAAATTTTAAGGGAATAAATGAATAATGAAAACGCCCCCTAAAATTACAAATGCACAATCAAAAAATGAAATTTATATAAAATAGGATTGATGTTGGGGATCTTAAAGAATGATGGCCAAAAAAAATAGCAAAAACCATTTCCAAAATCAAATTCAAAAATTCACGTCTTAACGTTACAAAATTCCCAAAAGGTACAAAAAGGGAGGAAAAAAGGGGGGTATTGAATGAGGAAAAAAAATCTAGCTCACCAATCCTAATATTCTTTATACAAATGTCGTTTTAGAACTGTCAAGGTCAAAAGCAGAAATAATTGATGTCAAATTCAAATGTATAATGGGAAAAAAAATCTCAAAATTCCAAAGATCAAAATTAATTCTGGCAAAAAAATTATCAAAACAAAAAAAAAAATTGACTGCCCCTTCCCCCTCCAAAAAAATTTCCACTGTGCATGTTACATGTAGGCAGCTCAAGTAAAAGAACCATGCCCTGCTACCAGGAACTTTGTAACGTGTTGGCTGCGTACTAGAAAAAGGTACAATAAAGCCTTATGGGAAGCGTGAAGAAATAGGTCCGGGATCGATTAATGTACGCGCTATAAAGCAAGCGACAACCAACAGTTACAAGTAACAAATTGTTGAGGTCATTGGCCAGTGCTTTAACACCGCCACCTCAGTCTCAATAGAGAACCAATGGCGAGCCTATGTCCAAGGTTAAAGAAAAATATAATTCTCGGTACTGGTCACCACCTATAAATCAATCAAAATAAGTAATAGGCAATAGTATTCACAAAATATCGTGGAATATTATACTCAGGTTTGACAATTCTCACAAATATCCTGCAATACAAAAAATACACACTAACGCACAACTGCAACAGATAATGCAGATTCTTGTTGGTATTGACTCAGGTTTGAACTTTTCATTGTGTATTTTGTATTGCAATTATGAGAATTATTAAAGTGGTATTTATTATGTAAAAATTAATTGATGTGTACAAGTCTTTCAATGAGTACTATACTCACACGCTTAATATTATGTATATTTTTTTGTGTGTGTATGATATTTGGTTGTTTTTTTTGCCTCTCATTTCATTTCAAGTTGAATCATCACTTTTTTGACAATAATGTGTTACAGTATATCATTTCTTGCGCTATTTTGATAAATATATATATATGATGGATGTTTCACTGAATCTTTAAATAATTCAATATGTAATTGATGCTCCTAATTCTAAATTTTTATTCCCCTCCCTTAGGTTTCCTCGCCCCTTTCCTATTCCTTTTTTTATCTTCAATTTCTTCTTCTCTTCTAATTCTTCTTTTTTTTGTTTATTTTCATGTTTTCCGAGGGAACTTATGTGTTGAGTGTGCCACCCTGGAAATCATCGTTTTGTGCATCAAATCCATCCAAAAATAAGTAAAACCAACATATTATTATTAAGGACTACCCATTGGATAGTGCATTGTTTCTGGTATTATTTCTCAGAATTCTTTCGCCACACAATGTTATATGGACATCCTTTATGTATCATGCTATCTTTAATGTCTCTGTATGATCACACTAGTGTTCGAATTCCTGTAAATGTTCCCCCCCTTTTTTTTCTTCGACATTATGTTTATACCCCTTGTACGAGGGTAATCAAAATTGTCATACTAACATATTATCTCATGGAGTCATCTCGATTGCAATCGATCTTTTCATGCTTCATTTTCATGATTATCACGATATCATATTACTATGTACATTAATTGGTGTGTGTAATTTGTTTCCCAATCTATGTCTAGTCAAGATATTACCATATTCTAGTCTTAAACATATTGTTTGTGTGTGCTTATGGCTATATATTTATTGATGCTTGTTTCTCTCTAGTCACATATTTATGGTGACTGTGGTACCAATACAAGTAATAGTCTATAATAAAAGAACCATAAATATGTGACTATAGAGAAACAAGTATCAATAAATATATAGCCATAAGCACACACAAAGAATATGTTTAAGACTAGAACATGATAATATCTTGATTAGACAGATTAGTAAACAAATTACACACACTAATTAATGTACATAGTAATATGATATCGTGATAAACATGAAAATGAAGCATAAGAAGATCGATTGCAATTGAGATGACTCCATGAGATAATATGTTAGTATGACAATTTTAATTACCCACGGACAATGGGTATAAACATAATGTCGAAGAAAAAAAGGGGGGAAACATTTATATGAATTCAAACACTAATGTGATCATAGTGACAGTAAGACACAGATACATAAGAGATGTCCAAATAACATTGTGTGGTGAAAGAATTCTGAAAAATACCAGAAACGACGCACTATCCAATGGGTAGTCCTTAATAATAATATGTTGGTTTTACTTATTGTTGGATGGATTGATGCACAAAACAATGATTTCCAGGGTGGCACACTCAACACATAAGTTCCCTCGGAAAACATGAAAAATAAACAAAAAAAAAGAAGAATTAGAAGAGAAGAAGAAATGGAAGATAAAAAATGGAATAGAAAAGGGGTGAGGAAACCTAAGGGAGGGGAATAAAAAATAAGAATTAGGAGCATCAATTACATATTGAATTAGTTAAAGATTTAGGCAAACATCCATCATATATATATATATATATATCAAAATAGTACAGGAGATGATATACTGTAACACATTATTGTCAAAGAATTGATGATTCAACTTGATATGAAATGAGAGGCAAAAGAGGCCCAAATATAATACACACACAAAAAAAAAATATATATATAACATTAAGCATGTGAATATAGTACTCATTGAAAAACTAGTACACATCAATTAATTTTTACATAATAAATACCTCTTCAATAATTCTTATAATACTAATACAAAAGATACAATGAAAAGTTCAATCCTGAGTCAAATACAAACAAGAATCTGCATTATCTGCGAGGAACAGGAGCATGAGACGCAGAACGAGTAGTAGGGGGGCGACGTCGACAGTGAGAATCAGAATGTCCAGATTGACGACAAAAATGGCAATAAAAGGATTGGAAAGAACGTGAAGAACGCTGAGGGTTTTGATCCCGGGGGGTAACCGTGTGAAGTGGAAATTCCACATGCCGGTCAACACGACCTGAGGGGTTTTGGGTATATGCATTTTGCATCTCCAAGGGAGTAATAGAATGGGCGAGAGTAACCAACTCTGACATAGACTGTGGTCGGGATTGAAATAGCAAACAATTTGTGGAGGTGTTATTAAGGTGTTGTAAAATGAACGTAACTAAGATATTTGAGTCCCAACCCAATGCCAAGGCCTCCGCCGAATCATGAACGTCCGACACATAAATGTGGAGAGTCTCCCACTCACGTTGAGGGCGGGTGACATAAGTATTCACTAATGTGTTGTATAATGACATAGGGACGGAATGGCGCCAGATGTAAGTTTTCATATCTGGCCAGGACATTGAAGAAGCAAGAGCAGTTGCCCAAAGAGTTTGAAGAACTCCCTCAGTACGGCGAATAGCGTTATGGAGTAACCAAACTAATGGATACTGATGAGACGCTACAAGACGTTGGAGAGCCAACATAAACATAAATAAGGCCGTATGATTATGACCATCACACATGATCAGAGCGTTCACCATGTTGCTGGTTTTTTGTACGCAAAGCGTAGGAAAAACGTCACAAACTCCCCCACGTAGAAAAGAAGAATATACGCCAAATATATAACAATTAGAATATGCAAAATTTAAGTAAAGGGCACAAAAATTATAGCAACAATCAATAACACCTGCTGGGAGCATCATATCTACAGCAATACAAGTAATAGTCTATATAAAAAAACCATAAATATGTGACTAGAGAGAAACAAGCATCAATAAATATATAGCCATAAGCACACACAAACAATATGCTTAAGACTAGAATATGGTAATATCTTGACTAGACATAGATTGGGAAACAAATTACACACACCAATTAATGTACATAGTAATATGATATCGTGATAATCATGAAAATGAAGCATGAAAAGATCGATTGCAATCGAGATGACTCCATGAGATAATATGTTAGTATGACAATTTTGATTACCCTCGTACAAGGGGTATAAACATAATGTCGAAGAAAAAAAAGGGGGGAACATTTACAGGAATTCGAACACTAGTGTGATCATACAGAGACATTAAAGATAGCATGATACATAAAAGATGTCCATATAACATTGTGTGGCGAAAGAATTCTGAGAAATAATACCAGAAACAATGCACTATCCAATGGGTAGTCCTTAATAATAATATGTTGGTTTTACTTATTTTTGGATGGATTTGATGCACAAAACGATGATTTCCAGGGTGGCACACTCAACACATAAGTTCCCTCGGAAAACATGAAAATAAACAAAAAAAAGAAGAATTAGAAGAGAAGAAGAAATGAAAGATAAAAAAAGGAATAGGAAAGGGACGAGGAAACCTAAGGGAGGGGAATAAAAATTTAGAATTAGGAGCATCAATTACATATTATTTAAAGATTCAGTGAAACATCCATCATATATATATATTTATCAAAATAGCGCAAGAAATGATATACTGTAACACATTATTGTCAAAAAAGTGATGATTCAACTTGAAATGAAATGAGAGGCAAAAAAAAACCAAATATCATACACACACAAAAAAATATACATAATATTAAGCGTGTGAGTATAGTACTCATTGAAAGACTTGTACACATCAATTAATTTTTACATAATAAATACCACTTTAATAATTCTCATAATTGCAATACAAAATACACAATGAAAAGTTCAAACCTGAGTCAATACCAACAAGAATCTGCATTATCTGCGAGGAACAGGAGCGTGAGACGCAGAACGAGTAGTAGGAGGGCGACGTCGACAGTGGGAATCAGAATGTCCTGATTGACGACAAAAATGGCAATAAAAGGATTGAAAAGAACGTGAAGAACGCTGAGGGTTTTGATCCCGGGTGGCGGGGTACAAAAGTGAAGCCATGTGAGAGTCAGATAACTCCACTTCTGATGAAGCTTCCTCGCGGAGATAATATGGTTTAATTATGGGAAATGTGGACCTTCCGGAGGAAAACTTCAGTTTCCGGATCTACCAAGAGAACCGTTACGAGGCCCAAAACCTTAAAAACCTTACCAGGACCCGCCCAACGTTGCCGGAGTTTCGCAGTAACCTTGTGGAAGGCGTTACTCTGGGAAAAGGTTTTATAGAGAACTAAATCTCCCACCTTAAATGAGGAAGGTTGTCTGTTAATCGGGGGAAAAGGAAAAGAGGTCGACCCAACCCGTGGCAAATGGCCTTGAAAGGGAAGCGACATTATATTTGTTCCTCGATGAGGATATCCAAAAGGTGTCAAAAAATATAGCCAAAACAAAAAGGGGACTAACAATATCCAAAATACAAGGTAAGTGCAATAATGCAACATCAAGATATACTGTAAAATATTGAAAATCAATAAACAAAAGTTCTTATGTATGAATCTGTACCAAAAAAAAATTTTCAAAAGAATGTCTCAAAAAAAAGGGGGGGTAAATCTATCGTCCTGAAAAAAAAGGGGGGGCTCCAAGGTTAACAAGAAAATTGTTAAGCAGCCAACAATGTATGGCCACAAGGGAATTTATTAAACAAGCAAGGTTATAAAACGGAATGTTGGTATCACCAATACTACCCAAAAAATAGAAGTGCGGGGAAGGGAAAAATATTTTGTGATATTTCTTGTATATAAATTAATAAAACCTGCTCTGATACCAGGAACTTTGTAACGTGTTGGCTGCGTACTAGAAAAAGGGACAATAAAGCCTTATGGGAAGCGTGAAGAAATAGGTCCGGGATCGATTAATGTACGCGCTATAAAGCAAGCGACAACCAACAGTTACAAGTAACAAATTGTTGAGGTCATTGGCCAGTGCTTTAACACCGCCACCTCAGTCTCAATAGAGAACCAATGGCGAGCCTATGTCCAAGGTTAAAGAAAAATATAATTCTCGGTACTGGTCACCACCTATAAATCAATCGAAATAAGTAATAGGCAATAGTATTCACAAAATATCGTGGAATATTATACTCAGGTTTGACAATTCTCACAAATATCCTGCAATACAAAAAATACACACTAACTACTCATAAGGAAACTACAAAGTCCATACTACCCGATGAAATTCTTAACTTCCTTTCTTACCAATACCAACTTCGCAGCTTCACTTTCTTATGAGGAAGGTTCGTTAACAAAACGTATGTAACAATATTCAGTTTTAAGACTTGAGTCAAGAATTTATTAGATTCAATTCTGTACAAGAAACAATCAATATCTCAATTTTCAACAATGCGAGAAACATTTCATCATAAACAAATCCAATTTAATTGCATTTAGAAAATCTCTACAAGTGAAACTTTAACAAATCTTTCTTACAACCTTTTCCTCCGTCATTGACGTATCAAGAATATGTATTACTATTTAGACGTTAATAACAACATGAATTACAATCACGATTAAATTCCTTCCTTTGTACCCAATTATAAAATCCACTTGGACACCAAAACAAGCATTTTTCAATTAATTAACAAATGGCTTACTTAGGTCTGTTATCCTTTTGCCACAATAATTTACACAACTTTTCCCTTTTTTATATTTGATGCTCCCACCAATCTAATTTAATGTTGTGCCACCCTAACATTGATTATTCCAACATTTAAAGGTTCGCGACGATGGACAGGAAATATCATTCGTACGCCTCGCAAAATTTCAATGTTACGCGAACGTTGCAAGTTTCATCATTTTCATTCTTGTATCACAAAATATCCAACTAGTAATGTCCCATTAATTAGCCCACACGCATTAATTGCAATTGAGAATAATTTAAACTTTCATCCCCCGTTCTTCCTTCGTTTACGCTTTTAAGTTCTGACTCAGTCATAATAAACCAACGGGATTCAAATCCACTTTCGCGACTTGGACTTCGCAGAACTAACAGAACGTATCGACACTGTACATACCTCCATTTATCACTTCCAAAAATGTTCCAACCTCCAGTTCACGCTGCAAGGGGCGGTCAGTCAAACAGAACTCTGTCTTCCTTCGCTTTCTGGTATCTAGATATTGGGGTAACCTCCGGTAACGTCCATCAATTTCGTCCCTCAACTACACCTCTGGATACAGGTCTACGTTGCGGAAAGTTGGCGAAATCTAACAGGCCCTCGTTAGACTTCTCACTCCAATCAAATGCAACTTCCTTGCAAGCGTATGAGATCCGTCACAAAAGGTACTTCTATCTCGCGTTGACGTGTCGAACTTCATAGAGAGCAACAATAACGAAGTGTGCAATCGCAATCAGAATAAAGTTAAAGTCTCGCCCGCGAGACGACTTGCACACTTAAACCAGCACCATACTCTCTGCCCCTTTTTCCCCTCGTCAGCCAAGTCACGCTGACAACTTTCGCGTAGGTCTCCCAAGTCGGAACTGAATACTGCAGTTTTTTGTGTCAGCTCGAGAAGCGAGCGCCGAGTGAGAGGTCAATGGAGACCTCTAGCGGGGGCTAATATAATCAAGAAAGACAAGCGAGACGCAAGGCGTACGAAGAATGAGGAATTGTGACGTTATTCCACGCAGAATTATTACGTAATACTTTTTTGTACGCAAAGCGTAGGAAAAACGTCACACTATTCATTTTCATAGTGAACTGGAAAAGCGTTCGTGCTACACCCCCACTGTAGAATCTAGAGTTTCTATCCGAACATCACGAAACTCGACTGAGAGCATCCATATGGACCATAGACACGAAAGATAAAAACAAATTCGGCATTCCTGTTCATTTTCATAGTAAACTGGAAAAGCGTTCGTGCTACACCCCCACTCTAGAATCTAGAGTTTCTATCGGAACATCACGAAACTCGGCTGAGAGCATCCATATAGACCATAGACATTAGAGATAACAAGAAATTCGTCATTCCTATTCATTTCCATAGTAAACTGGAAAAGCGTTCGTGCTACACCCCCAACTCTAGAATCTAGAGTTTCTATCGGAACATCACGAAACTCGGCTGAGAGCATCCATATAGACCATAGACATTAGCGATAACAAGAAATTCGTCATTCCTATTCATTTTCATAGTAAACTGGAAAAGCGTTCGTGCTACACCCCCCACTCTAGAATCTAGAGTTTCTATCGGAACATCACGAAACTCGGCTGAGAGCATCCATATAGACCATAGACATTAGCGATAACAAGAAATTCGTCATTCCCATTCATTTTCATAGTAAACTGGAAAAGCGTTCGTGCTACACACCCCACTCTAGAATCTAGAGTTTCTATCGGAACATCACGAAACTCGGCTGAGAGCATCCATATAGACCATAGACATTAGCGATAACAAGAAATTCGTCATTCCTATTCATTTTCATAGTAAACTGGAAAAGCGTTTGTGCTACACCCCCACTCTAGAATCTAGAGTTTCTATCGGAACATCACGAAACTCGGCTGAGAGCATCCATATAGACCATAGACATTAGAGATAACAAGAAATTCGTCATTCCTATTCATTTCCATAGTAAACTGGAAAAGCGTTCGTGCTACACCCCCACTCTAGAATCTAGAGTTTCTATCGGAACATCACGAAACTCGGCTGAGAGCATCCATATAGACCATAGACATTAGCGATAACAAGAAATTCGTCATTCCTATTCATTTTCATAGTAAACTGGAAAAGCGTTCGTGCTACACCCCCACTCTAGAATCTAGAGTTTCTATCGGAACATCACGAAACTCGGCTGAGAGCATCCATATAGACCATAGACACGAAAGATAAATAGGAATTCGGCATTCCTGTTTATTTTCATAGTAAACTGGAAAAGCGTTCGTGCTACACCCCCAACTCTAGAATCTAGAGTTTCTTTCGGAACATCACGAAACTCGGCTGAGTGCATCCATATAGACCATAGACACGAACGATAACAAGAAATTCGTCATTTCTATTCATATTCAATGTATACTGCAAAAGCGTTCGTGCTACACCCCCCACTCTAGAATCTAGAGTTTCTATCGGAACATCACGAAACTCGGCTGAGAGCATCCATATAGACCATAGACATTAGCGATATCAAGAAATTCGTCATTCCTATTCATTTTCATAGTAAACTCGAAAAGCGTTCGTGCTACACCCCCGACTCTAGAATGTAGAGTTTCTATCGGAACATCACGAAACTCGGCTGAGAGCATCCATATAGACCATAGACATTAGCGATAACAAGAAATTCGTCATTCCTATTCATTTTCATAGTAAACTGGAAAAGCGTTCGTGCTACACCCCCCACTCTAGAATCTAGAGTTTATATCGGAACATCACGAAACTCGGCTGAGAGCATCCATATAGACCATAGACACGAAAGATAAAAAGAAATTCGGCATTCCTGTTCATTTTCATAGTAAACTGGAAAAGCGTTCGTTCTACACCCCCCACTCTAGAATCTAGAGTTTTTATCCGAACATCACAAAACTCGGCAGAGAGCATCTGTATAGACCATAGACACGACCGATAAAAGAAAATTACACATTCCTATTCATTTTTATAGTAAACTGGAAAAGTGTTCGTGTTACCCCCTCGCACTAGAATCTAGATTTATTGTCTGAACATCACGAAATTCGACTTAGAGCATTCCTGTAGACCATGGATACAAAATATAACAAAATATTCGAGATTGTCATTTATTTTGATGGTAAATTGTAGGAAACGTACCCCTGAAAAAAGTACTGAATAATTGGTGTTATGATCAAAAATATTTATGTGTTGGAATGATTTGATTGAATCTTATACGAACTGATACAACCCGAAAGGGCCGGTGACTACAATGCACATTCCTCTGTACTGTTGATTGCTTTATGGAGCTAAAACACAGCTGCCAAGTTAAATAGAAAACCCTTCGATATAACTTTTTTTTAATATATATATATATACACACAGGGTGAGGCAGTCAAACGGGAAGATTTAAAACATTCAAAAAAAAAATAGAGAGAGCAAATATTATTTATTTTTTAAACATGAATGTACTGTACATGAGTGGAAATTACTAGTGTACCTGAAAAATGTTCATTTTTTGAATATGGTGACAGTAAGATGACATCCAATGTGCAACACACATTGTTGGAGTCTTGGAGTAAATCTGACCATGACGTTGCATAGCATCTCCAATGGAATGTTGTGGATCTCTTGCCGAATTCGCTCCATCAAATCTTCCCTGGTTCTTGGAGGGTTGTCCTTGAATACTTTGGATTTGAGGTAACCTCAAACAAAAAATTTCAGGAGCTTCTAAGTCAGGTGAACGTGCAGGCCATGGAATATCCCCGAATCTGCTGATGAGATGACCAGGAAATGCGAGTCTAAGCACATCCATAGACACGCTTGCCGTACGGCTAGTTGCACCATCTTGCTGGAAGAGTTTCTTCACCTGGCTCCTAGTCGAGGGCAGGCAGGAAAATGTTACAAACATGTCAGCATAACGTCCAGCATTTACCGTCACCGTGTTCATTTTCGAAAAAGTAGAGGTCGATGATTCCACAACCTCACGGACGGATTTACTCTGAGACTCTGAGAATGTGTGCAAAACCAAGGATGCCATCTTGCTGACATCATATTTAAAAAAAAAAAAAAATAACATTTTTCAGGTACACTAGTAATTTTCACTCATGTACAGTACATGCATGTTAAAAAAAAAAAAAAATTGCTCTCTATTTTTTGTGAATTTATTAAATCTTCCCGCTTGAGTGCCTCACCCTATATATTACCAGCTTATTTGCTTTTGAGATATTTAAAACAGTTCTGAATATCAAAGTTTTTAGATGAGGTGTTTTTCCCTTAGCACATATCAATGTATTGCAGTTGAATTAGAATGAAATTCTTTTGTTTGAATTCTTGTTTTAAGTGCACTTTATGCAGATAGGCTAGTTGGGACTGAAATTACAATTTAAAGTGGGATCTGAACCACTGTGCAATGGGCCTCCACTGGGTATCGAACCCATCCTGGGTTACATGGTGACAACATTACCAATATGCATCGGTTGGGTGAAATTCTTTTGAAATAGTATATCAAATGCTGGTATAGGGGCCTCCCCGATGGCGCAGTGGTAGCGTCGTTGCCTTGTAATCAAGGGGTCCCGGGTTCGATACCCGGTGGAGGCACATAGTGGTTCGGATCCCACTTTAAACTGTAGGTCCAGTCCCGATTAGCCTTACTGTGCATAAAGTGGACTTAAAACACCAAATCAAACCAAACCAAATGCTGGTATAGAGTGAAGTCAGACCACAATGAAAGAATTTTAACTTCCATGAATTTGAATTTTTTGTGTGTTTAGAATATAACCACACACACATAGCCCTCCTTTAGAATGTCTTCTTGAACGAGATTGAAATGTTTCAAACAGAAAATAATTTCTCTCTCCATCTAGGGTAAAATAAACAAATTTTGTATCCTCATAGCCAAATCAAAGAGCAAATTAAATTGCAGTTCCGCGTATAGAAAAATACCATCCTCAGTTGTTCCCATTTGTTCATACATTTTCACTTACAACTGTTGTGGCTAAACATGTTGACTGATTGACCACCACAGATGCAATCTTTGAGTCCTGGTGTTAGTACGGGTGTTTCCTTGAGGTGTTAGCAAATTTTCCTACTTAACATTTCATTATCAATCATCACAATTACCTTACAGAGGCAGCAGAAGCTGAAAATTACAATAAATGTAAAAGATCTTTCTTTCATAACTGGTTTGTGGTAAACCCTTTCACACTTCCCACGCTAGCAATTGCTCGACAATGAGAAGTGAGAAAAAAGCAAATCAAGCGGATAGAACCAAGAAGAGAAGTGCTTACCGAGACAATGGCGTCACAGTGTAGTCTAATTCCTTGTGTTTTGTTGAAGAAACTTATTTTGTAAGCAAGGTGTTATCTTAATCCTGAGGGTTCAACTGCCAAAGAGTACTAGCACAGTTACTCCTTGTTTCTTTTCTCAGCAAAATAATTCATGGCATTACACACACAAATATATTATATTACATACGTATGTTCAGAGCTCATTCTCAAAGAGAATACCAAACACCAATAGAGGTTTACTGTTCACATGCTGTGTAGACCCAACTACACATGGATCCCATCATGCATCCTTTGTGAGAAATGCATATCCACATACACTTCAGTAAAGAACCTGTGCTGATGTCACCAAAATATTAATTTCAATCAATGAATCTAGTAACGAAATTGGTAAATTCATCATCAGCAGGGGTAGAAAAATTATGGTTGCCATGAGATTTGGAAATTTTCAAATGGTGTCTGAATTTTCTTTTTCTATTAAAAAAAAAATATGGAAATTTCCACTACCTTTTTTTAAAAGGAACAAATACAGTATGTTTTTTATGGTGGTGCGTTTTCTGTATCACGTGCATCAATAAATCAGAATAATAAACATTAAATTGTTTTACTGTTGCTAGCTGAATTTTAAAATATTTGGATTTGCTGCATATTAAAATGTATTGCGAAGTTATTCATGCTGTTACCAGTTGAGTCTTTTTGAATGCCACTCCAGCAGCAATAATTCAAGACCTTTAATTCAATATTGTATTAATTAATCAAATGTTTTAATATCTCAAAATGTCCAGACTCCTGTATTTTGTATTAACATACACGTGGTTCATTTTCTTACAGGAATGAAGTTACTATAAAGCATAACTGCTCAAATTTGGCATGTCACAGACAAATGATTTACTAGACATTCACAGCTGATGGTAAAGTTAAAAGTTTGATTTCTATTATGATGCTCTCTCAGTTTCAGACGATGTGAAAATCTAAGTAAAATGGCAATGCCTAAATGCAGAGGAAACTTGCTGCAGTCTCACCTCAATACCATTCCATAAAACACTGCAAGATGTGGAATAATGAATAAAAACTCGATACTGTCGCCTTATCATATACACCATGTATCAGACACAGTAATGGAAGAAAATGTACTGCTGAAGCCAAAGAGGCATCAGTCTAAGTTGCTTGACAGACCAGCAGTTCTCAAAGAGTGAACCATGAAAACCTATATGAAACATTATAAAAATGGGAAAACATGAACACACATTATGCATGGTGAAATCGTATCCCACAACACACAAACAAACAAACAAAAAAAAGGTATGGTTTGAGAACAGCTGCTCTAGACACTACAACCTAATATTTACTTCATGGCATGTAAAGCAACTTACAACATACATGTGGCATCACAGAATGATGAAGGGAATTCTCCAAGAAAGCGAAAGATCAATGTGTCAAATATTTAATTTATTGAAAGCATAGGAAGTATATATGGATGATATATAAAAATTACATATTAAAAAAACAATGCATAAGTACAGGAAGTTTATATTGATCATATAATATATAAAAATTACATATTAAAAAAACAATGTATAAGTATAGGAAGTTTATATTGATCATATAATATATAAAAATTACATATTAAAAAAAACAATGTATAAGTAGGAAGTTTATATTGATCATATAATATATAAAAATTACATATTAAAGAAAACAATGCATAAGTAAAGGAAGTTTATATTGATCATATAATACACTGTGGCCCAAAAATAGGTATACAGTACATACGACTGTCGGCCTGACATTGTTCTTTGTAAGTTCATTATCCTTTTAAGATATCTTGATACTATGAATGATGGCTAGTAATTTGAAAGTACACAGTCATCCTACTACCCACTAAAAATTGTTCATTAATTGTTGATGAATAAAGTCACTGGTACTGTATACCTACTTTTGGTCCACCCTGTATATAAAATTACACATTAAAAAAACAATAAATAAGTATTACAAGACACAGAAATTACATATTAAAAATACAATACATAAGGATTACAAGAGCCGAAGAAAGGTGATCATGTGGTTTTAAGACTTCTTTCAGGAGCTTGTTATGTCTCTCCATTCTGTTGTTTGTTCTGTTGCTCAAATGACACAAGCCCTGATGGAAGCAAGGGGCCCACATTTCCTTGCATGAATGCCAGTTCTGTAAAAAATATTTATGAAAATCTGTATCTGTTTTCTCCAACAACTGTAGACATTCATTATAATCTTCCTCACGAGGGGAATAAACCATCTTATTGATAAGAGACATCAATACATCCCGTACTTCGGCACTACCAATGCTTTGTATTTTCTTCTTGAATGCCTTAATAACATGGAAAATACACAGTATTATCCATGTATCAGGCAAAAGACATTTCAGTACATGGATTTCATTGAGGTCCTTATCAACTACTAAAACTTTACACTTTGTACAAATACATTTATTTGCATCAATGAAAGAGGACATTGCAGCAGAGAGAACATCCCTTGATTCATTTTCAACAAATATATACCCCAAAGGTCTCCCCTTGCCATTCCCATCCTCGCATAAAATTGTATATACAGGAAAACCTTCAATGTTAACTTTGTAGGTTCCATCAACAAGCAGAACATCACTGTACTTTTCAGCAAGCTCCTTCATTGTTTCAGTTAGGAAAAAAACATACGAAAACGTATCATCATCATTTTTTCCAACAACACCATTAGGGTTTCTGGATTGAAAGTTCTGCACAACATCAATGAAGAGCTCAGATTCGGTCTTACCTTTATTGTTGTCTCTTTGTAAATCCCTGCGAATATTTCTAACATCCTGAGAGGTTAACTCCTTCCCGGTAATATTCAAAATGTAACGTTTGAACTCCCTGGTACTAACACTATACTCTAAGAGATGTGCATATCTACCCTTCTCTTCTTTTGTCAATAACCGATTTCTATTATACGATGCAAACAGAGACTCACCAATTTCATGGCAATGATTGGTATCAACTTTCCCAATTCTGTATCTGAATGGTTTGGTCACCAAATTGACATTAACAAGTGCTGTGCAACCTAAAGCGTGAAATGATTGTGTTCTCCTAATATTTTTGCCCCGTGGCTTTGGCTTACCAAAATGGGTACAGTAATATTTAGCTTTTCTAATACCTTATGAGTTAAAGGAAACATTAAAGAAATCACGTGTATGGGGCAACAGTGAAGGAAGAAGCATGAGAAAATTGAAGATGTGTTAGGAGACAATCCACGGCTAATAGAATGGCTACAATATTCTGATGCTGAGAAAAAAGGTTGGAAATGCAGGACATTGAAAGGTGTTATAAAATATAGATGGAGGTAAAAGAAGCAAAGTGCAGCATATAAATGCTAAAACAATTACTTTACAAATTATATGTGTAGTCACAAAGGATGCGGATAGGGAGGAGATAAGCAAAACAAATTTACTGAAAGTACTGTGTCTGACATCTGAAATTTGGAGTGGTTTGTGGGAGGTTGAAGACAGATCAAAATGGATAGATTTTGGAGTACGGCAAGAAAGAGGAGACTTTGGAAGAGCAGGAGGAGACTTAGGTGGCGTAGAGTTTGGTGGGGCAGACTTAAGCAGAGCAGAATGAGATGGACGAGACTTTGGTGAGGCAGCATGGGATGGAGGAGACTTTGGTGGAGTAGGATGAGACTTTGATGGAGCAGATTTAAACTGAGCAGGATGAGATGGAGGATACTTTGGTGGGACAGACTTTAGTGGAGTGGGACAAGAAGAAGACTTTGGTGGGGCAGACTTTAGTGGATTGGGACAAGAAGGAGACTTTGGTGGAGCAGGACAAGAAGGAGACTTTGGTGGGACAAATGTAGGAGTAACAGGCTGTGAAAGATGTGGCTTTGAAGTGCCAGATTCAGATAGAGTGGAAAGGGAACAAAACTTCATAGAGGAAAAATTTGGTATAGGAAGAGACTTCAGAGGGTCAGATTTTGCTGGTGGGGGCAAGGAAGAGGTATTTCTGGAGAGGAAGAAGGAGTATGAAGGGCATTTGAAGATAGTGTAGTAATAAAGTTCTGAGGAATGGTAGAAGAATGCAACTTTACGATTGAGGAATACAGTGACTTATGTAGGGTATGAGGATCAGTCAGAGGCAGGTTTTGGATGCAGAAAGAAGAAGGTTGAGGAGACTGAACGGGAATAGCAGGTAAGTTGGACACTGAAAGTGAGGGGACAGGATCAGGAGCCATGCTTGAGATATTGAAACAAGTACTTATCTGTTGCACATGCTCCAGAATCCTCTGCTCCAAGTATGAAACACCATCAAAATTCAGATGAAGTCCATCCTTTGATAGGTATTTCCCTGGAAAACTTCCCCAGTCCAGAAATGATGCACCAGTTCTGGAACAAAGATCCTGCAGCTCGTTGTTCAGCTTTCTTGCACTGGAAAAGCGAAAACCATTAGCAGAATGTTAAAATTAGTAAAGAAAAGTTACCACGTTCAGATTTCATATAGCAACCCTCCCCCAAATGCTAAATAAGTAACATTATGGTGCACACTGTTAACCTGCCGTTCGACATGTTAGCGCTCCACTAACATTGAAATTTATGTTTATATATCTGTTGTAAAATACGAAAGCTCCCTGAGATGCAGTCTAACTGTTTTCTTACAGGTAGTAAAATGTAATAGGGTGGAGTGTTCCATTAACTTATTAGGAGCTATGCAGTGATCACCGTCAACACATTGTGAGATGTTAGTGTAATGCCCACATGTCGACCAACTGCGGAACTGAGCATATATGTATTCACATAAACAAAAAGTAATGTTCCGAACCAAAAAAGATCAACGAAATTTGAAAAATGGAGGTGCTACCATGATGCTAACATCATTATTTGACCTAATTCAGACCTCAGAAGGCGCTGAGTCAGTAAATGAGTTTAAGAGTTTATTTTGCAATTCATTTTGAAACTAAAGATGGTAGCAAAATGCACCCCACGCCCCTCAAACATGAAAAATTAACATTACAGTGTGTTACTTTACATTGCATGTTTTCACCAAAAACTACATATGCAAGCTACTACGTATTATACATATTTTGTTACGGATCTGCCAGTGCAATGTGAAATAGACATAGTAACAGAATAAAAATGTTCTTGCTAGCTAGAATATTTTATTTGATATTGAGACGAACTAACTGTGGAGGGTTTATCCAATATTCTACCGCGTGATAAGGAACCCCTATCTGTTTCCCCAAACTTGCCCCTTAACTTCCAACTAAATACCAAACCGACAAACCCGTCCCTATTCGCCTCGCCAGTAGCATAGGTAGCTATGACAAGTGAGCCACCGCTGAATATTTTCCAAAATTTAAAGTATTAATTGTGAAAATTACACAACCTGCCAATCCAACCGAACCTTAACTTTAATCTATCATTACTATCTGGGACACCCTATATATATATCTCACACGTGTGCAATTCCTTAATTATTCTTTAATTAAATTGTCAATACCAACGATTTTTTGCAAATCACTCTAAAATTGATAATCTATGAAGATTTCTGTATATTTCTAAAGAGGACAATTAATTATGATCAGTGTGAACCTGAATTCCCCCCTCCTGGAAGAGAAGACAGTTATTTGCACACAAATTATTAAATCTCTTTACACTGATAAATTATTTAGGTGAATGTGTAACACCACGGTTTCGAAATGCACATTTATTAACATAGCAAGTAATAAAGATAATGATCACTCTCAGACATGATTTCCTTTGCAATAGGAAAATTAAACAAAATAAAAAAAAATGGATAGATTTCAAGTTTAACTAATTTATGAAAACATGTCTTCAAACAGCTTGTTTAACACATAAAAGCTGATAACAGCGGTGATAGATTCCACTTCAACTATAGGTTACTCATATGTTTTAGAAAAGGTCACATGACTTGGAGTGACAATCACAACAATTCACTTTTACAATTAAGAAATATGAAATGTTAATTTTATTCTCATTATAGGTCCATATTCATATCCTTTTAAAATATTATCGTTCAGCAAATTCCCGTAATCGAATTGTTTTCAATATGACGAAGCCACATTCTTTGTTATATTCCTAGGTTCGTGACTCAATAAGTTCACATATAATGGCCATAACACCAATGCAAGCATGCTTCAATGACTGAAACGTTATGTTTCAAAGCTTCTTCAACAACCATCCAGTTGTCACTTCAATACTAGAAGAATTTGGTACTTACATTATAGTTCCGAATACAGACCATGTGACTCTGACAGCCGGCAGTGAATTTCACGTATCCTGCAATCTGACAATCGTTCGTCTCGTTACATGTTCATGTCCGTATTTCCCGAACTCTTGCGCTTAGAACTTGATATCAATAATAGCTTGTACTATCTTTACAAATCCGATATCATTTGATTCTTCACCATTCGTATTTACTTGCTACTTCCTCGTTCTCCATCTTTCTTGCCAGTTTTTCCCCCGCGTTCAAAAGTTCCAGTTCCGGTCAACACTTTTTTCTTCTTCTTTTATTCCTGAGAGATTTTATGCACACTAAGTCTCATTGAAGTCAATTACAATCTTTCAATTTAAGCTCACATTAAAGACATAATCCTTCAATTAGTTACATATTTACCGCTTTGCCGTACCAGTTATCTCGAAGACCAAAAATAAAATATTCAAGTAATCAGCCTTAATTTTACATACCAATACACATCATCTACGCACAGAGAAACCGCAAAGCCCATCTATTGAGCAAAAATCAAACTACTTGCGACAGCGCTGCAGGCTACTGCCACCTAGTGAGTAAATACTGTACTCATTCAAACAACACGTAAACTATTCACATCGAGTCATATGAGAATTACCTACACTTTTGACATGAATTTAAAATAATATATACAGTCTGCATTTTAAATAGCGTTTATAACAATATTCGTTATAATATCTGCTTCAATATTATGTCTGATTATATTCTTATATTTGCAACAGGTGTCTCATAACCATGTTAGGTAGCAATATAATGAAAAGGTTATTGCTAGCAAGCACATTTTGTTGTTTTCATATTGTCATTAATGGTCCTGCTGATAGCTAAACGATACCTAATTATTTTAATATTTATTTTATATTTTCATTTTTAATAGTAATTTTATTAGTAATGTTACTAAATAATAGCAATAGAACACAAATCCACATCGACGACCCAAAAACCCACTATGGAGATGGAAGTTCACTCTGTGGACAAGCCAATTATTACCAATTTATAATTTTTACATTAACTAGGAGCAAATGATCTTGGCCAAGGTTAGAATTGGACTAGGTTCTTTGAGAACAAAACATTTAATTATTTCTACAAATTTTAAAACAATTTTATGGCTTTGTGAAATCATATAATTTATAACCTTATATTTTGAGAATGGCCCACATGCAATAATAATAAAGAAAACAGATTAAAGAGGTTAAGAAATGGATTTACCAAGCGTTGATCAGCCCAACCCGAGAAATTTCTTCTGGATAGAGAGACTTCTTGCTGTTGAGGTCAAAGGTGTTCACATTTCTGGGCAAAATCCCTGAAAATAAGACAAATCAAATATAAAGTTAGCAATTATCTGCACAAAAAAAAACAGACAAACATTTAAAAAAACAACGTACATTTCATTCTACAGAGTTTAAGTTCATACTTATAGGCAGATGGCTTGTGATTGAATGTCTATACAAAATATAAATAACTTAAGTTTTGCAAGTATCTAGGTAACTTCTGCGACGTTTCGGGATGCAACTGCTCCCTTCCTCAGGCTACACGACCAAATATAATATAAAAATATCATATTAATCAACTGTCCCATGTACAATGTACATGACTACCATTTCATCATATAATAAATAACCAAACATAATGTAAAGAACCATACTACACATGTATGTTTCATTAAGGAAAAAAGCTTCAGGTCCTAAGCAGTTTCAGGTGTTGGCATTTCGTGCATGGACATCTTTAGACCTCTTTTGAAATGCCATTTTAATATAATTAAATTTATCAACTTCAAACCGACTACCCTAACCTAGAACAGTAGTTTTTATTTATAGATTTATAATATTGTATTGGCAGTCAGTAGGCACTCATTAAAATCTAAGTTACGAAATTACAACGTACCTGTTAACATTTTCGGTGTGCGGACCTAAATACCTAACTAACATTCCTTTCTTAAACATATGTTTGTGTGTTCACATTACTTTATTTATTGTTGTTCCTGTGTTTTCATATAAAAAAGTTCAAAACAAATGTTTCGGAAGAACGCGCTTACTGTCTACGGTGCAACCAATCAAAACGTTACATTTCTCATATCAAAGTATGAGAATAGCAAGGAATCAAAGCAAAATGCCTCTAACATGTCATTAGTTAATGGGCCTATAAAATCACTTGAGCGAACATTAAAAGTTTAACAGGCTGCTAAGATTACTAGTGATGCATTAACTATCGGCTCATTAAGAACGCTTTCAGGATGGTTGAGCGAACCGGGCACATGTCTTTCATAGTCCATACCTTCGTATGTACAATGGATGCTGGACGAAATCCCTCGATGAGTCGTCCTGTTGGTGAGTCCTCTTCCAGTGGTCCCTCTACGCAGTTCCGGGGAGAAATCCTGCAACATGAAAAAACAATGTAATCCCAATCTCAACCAATAACATTAGGTCATGTTGACAGTGCCGATCTACAAGTTTTGGGGCCTTCCACAAAATATTACCACCCCTTACCATCCCTGCTATATAAAACACACATACTTATGAAAGAACATGTGAAAGTTGTTGCTGTCATTAAGTTTATTCAGTGTGTACACACACACACACCTCTATAAAGATATAATTTAATTTGGCTTTTGTTATAAAGTGTTGCTTTTCTGCCACTTTCGGCTAATTGTGATGAGGATGAGTGATGATAGGATGAAAATCATGGAGTACTCACAAAGAACACCCATGCCCAGGCCAGGATTTGAACCAGTACTCTTGGCTTCATAACACACTGTACTAACTACTCCTCCATGAAGGTCGAAATACCTCTTGAGAGCCATGTAGAATTACATTGTATTGTACATGCAGATGAAACTTTGATAACTTGAGATAAGCAATGAAAACAATGGGGAAGCTGGGAGTATTAATAAACCAATTAAAACGATAGGTTAAGGTACTTCCTTGGCATGCTATAGGAGATTGTGGATTGTTGAAAACTGTCGAAATGCGAGTGAATTGCCTGTTTCAGTTGATTATGGAATGTCGCGAGGCTGGGACAAAAGCTGTACAATATACTACATTTATTGTAAACCTATTTGAGTATGTAACAGGCAAGGACCCCTCTAAAGGTTTCCTTATCCCCCGCTTGCTCTGTTGGGTTTGATGGTTTATAGATCTGGCACCAGAGGTGTTCACCCTCCGGAGGGCGACCCTCGTGAGGGCAGACCTCACCCTCACCCTCACCCTCCGGAAGACTTGTGAGGGTGAGGGCGGTGGAGGGTGAGGGCAACTCCGATCTCGGAGGGTGAGGGCGGTGGAGGGCGAGGGCGAGAGCGATCTCGGAGGGTGAGGGCGGTGGAGGGCGAGGACGACTGCGATCTCGGAGATTGAGGGCGGTGGAGGGCGAGGGCGAGAGCGATCTCGGAGGGTGAGGGCGTTGGAGGGCGAGCGCGAGAGCGATCTCGGAGGGTGAGGGCGGTGGAGGGCGAGGGCGAGAGCGATCTCGGAGGGTGAGGGCGCTGGAGGGCGAGGGCGAGAGCGATCTCGGAGGGTGAGGGCGTTGGAGGGCGAGGGCGAGAGCGATCTCGGAGGGTGAGGGCGTTGGAGGGCGGAGGGCGAGAACGATCTCGGAGGGTGAGGGCGTTGGAGGGCGAGGGCGAGAGCGATCTCGGAGGGTGAGGGCGTTGGAGGGCGAGGGCGAGAGCGATCTCGGAGGGTGAGGGCGCTGGAGGGCGAGGGCGAGAGCGATCTCGGAGGGTGAGGGCGTTGGAGGGCGAGGGCGAGAGCGATCTCGGAGGGTGAGGGCGGTGGAGGGCGAGAGCGATCTCGGAGGGTGAGGGCGTTGGAGGGCGAGGGCGACTGCGATCTCGGAGGGTGAGGGCGGTGGAGGGCGAGGGCGAGAGCGATCTCGGAGGGTGAGGGCGTTGGAGGGCGAGGGCGAGAGCGATCTCGGAGGGTGAGGGCGTTGGAGGGCGAGGGCGAGAGCGATCTCGGAGGGTGAGGGCGGTGGAGGGCGGAGGGCGGTGGAGGGCGAGGGTGACTGCGATCTCGGAGGGTGAGGGCGTGCGGAGTGAGGGAAAGTGGAGGGTGTTGGAGGGTTAGGGCAAGTGGAGGGCGATGGAGGGTGAGGGTTATGGCGGGGCCAGATCGAGACACGAGGAGATAGGATTAAATTTAATTTATTTTTGTTTCAAGAATAATTATAAATTTCCTTCACCCAATTTCCTTCACTCATTCGGTAACGCGTCTGACTACCATGCCAAAGGTCCCGGGTTCGATCCAAGGCCGGTTCAAATCGGGAACTTTTCTAACGTTCTAAGGGGCCCCGGCGCCCACCCAGCATCGAATAACATGGGTACCTGGGGGAAACCCTGGGGGGTAAAGGCGGTCAGGGGCGTGATGCTGATCACATCACCCCCACTCACGACCGGATCAAGGAAGTGTGGAGCGTAACCCCCGCATCCCCTATACGTATTCATGTCGTGGTGCTAAGCACAGGGGAGCACTTTACCTTTTTTTTACTTTACTTCACCCAATATAATGTATCAATTTTTCGATAATATTTTGTTCCCGTTGTAATTTACATCGAATACTATTTGACCTGACATCGAATGGAATTGAAGCTCAAAAAGAGATATTACGATTTATTCCTGATGATCTCCTACAAATTTCTATGAGCGTCAAATGTCTATTTCTGAGGCATTAAGGCATTAATGAAATTGACGCCTAATTCTAAGAATTACCTGCACCTGCACATTCCACCCTGCTGGTAGTCAGTGTGCGTGCCTATGGAACCATGAAGAATGCGCTAGATGATTCATAAAAAGCGTCCGCGGGAAGGGAAGACTGCTGGTACTTTATTTAACGGCAGATATTTTGATATTTTCACTTGACTAGAAGAGCTTTACTTAGACACAGAAAAACAATCCAATACGTTTAAAGCCCTTAATGTATAAATACCTTATAAGGGTAGTAATATTCGGAGATATTTGAATCCATATGTAAAGTAAAACCACACACAGGTACCAACTAACTTCTAGCCATGATTTTTGAAACAAAAATAACACTGGAGAACAGTGAAATTGCGGCACAGTGTTTGAGAGCTAATTTAGGGCAATTTCATGCTGCTGAATAATGATATGATACTATATTTCCTGAATTGGCTCTAATTTATGAAATAAATGCAACTAAACCAAAATGGCGGAAACATAAGACATACATATAAATGAACTTCCAACAACAATTTAATATTTCTTTTTGTGATTACAATCATTATTATAAAAATAAATTTATATAGGCCTATGATCATACTAATTAAGAAAATATGTACACAATGAAGTAACAAACTATGTGAAACGTTTTCTATAGGATTTCCTGCTGTATTGCTTTTTAGGACAATCCCTCTGTAAGCTCCAACAATAGTCGGCCATCATGTGGCGATCCCACCGTCCCTGGTACCTTTCTTCCATTATCCTTATATCCTGATGGAACCTTTCTCCCCGTTCTTCACTAAAATCACCAAGGTTTTCTGGGAATCTGTCAATGTGGCTATGTAGAAAATGTATCTTCACACTCATATTAGCTCCCAATTTCTCAAAATTTTTCAACATATTTCCAAATATATATCGCGGTAGTTTTCTGGTCTGCGATTCCCCAAAAAGTTTTTGACGACGGACACAAAGCTCAGCCAGGCCTCAGATTCGATGTAAGACATGTAAGTTGTAAAATTGGCATCATTTATAAGTGTACGAATTTGTGGTGGTCCGTCAAAGATTCCTGCCTTCAATTTTTCAATACTTAGTCCTGGAAAAGTGTGGCATATATATTTGAAACAATCAACACTTGTATGTAAGACCTTTACAAACTGTCTTATCAACCCAAGTTTAATATGCAGTGGCGGAAGGATGATATTGTCCCTATCTATCAGCGGTTCATGAATGATATTAGCTTTTCCCACTAATATTTTCCCTTGGGGGCCAAACTTTTATCGTCCAATGCTTTTCTCTAGCACGACTATCCCACAAACATAGGAAACAGGGATACTTTGTGTACCCACTTTGCTGTCCTAGTAAAAAATTCACCATCTTCAAATCCACACACACGAGCCACTTATGTTCAGCATATTCAATTTTTTTCTAAAACCATTTTTATGTTTTGGTATTCTTCCTTAAGCTTTGTTGAGTGTCCGATATATTGCCTAGCAATGCTTCATAAGTTGCCTAGCAACAATTTACAAATAAATAAATAAGTTTCTTAATGGGAATTTCAGCCCATTATCAAATTTTGATATTACCGAGAAAAGCGTAGAGTAATTTTACCTCCTACATTTTCCATGGTGTGTTTATTTTTATAACTGGAGTCAATTCAACTGAACCAATCATACAATTAGCAATCACAGCTGTTTTGGGTGCTGAAACTCTTATTAAACTTTATGCCACAAAATAAAATCTTTTTTTGTTCCCCAGTGTAATCAATGTTGAAAAAACACATGCCTTCGTTTTATTATTATTTTTTTCAAATTTGTTTCATCTTTTAAAATCCGTGTTTTAAATGTGATTTAGTGCTTAGGAATGTGTGTCCCTTCTGGATTTGAAAGGTTTATGGGTCATTCCATGTCAATTCAACCAGACCATGCTACCCATGATCTCAAAGTTTGATGAAATTTGACAAATTTAATCCTTTCATGGTGGTGAGAAAGGACCTTTTCTTTTGTGTCTTACTTGCCTGGTTTCATATTTATAACCCCTCTAACTTTCAGTGATTCATCCTTTCTTCCGTTCACATAGCCTCCAAGTATGAACTGCGCTGTCTTGGAGAAATAATCCTATCCCTCTTAAAAATTATTCAATCTTTTTTAAACTTTACGACAATGTTAACCAAACAAATAAGGATTCCAGAAAAATATATTTCAACAGTTCACATTTATATTTTAGTACACTAATGAATTAATAAAATAGTATTTTCTATTTTTCTTTGGACCGAAAACATGGTTTACTAAAATTTCAATTATCATTGAGAGGGAAAGGTGCAACATCAACACAAGTATTTTTATAATGAACTTATATCATCTAACTTACCCAGAAATAAAATTGATAACTTTTTCATTCCTTCTGAAATTTTGACAACTTATTTCTGATTTTTTTTTAAAAAGGCTACCGGAGTATATATTATTCAAATTAACTTAAAATCTAAGATTTTAGCTTCAAAATATCATTGAAGCAATTTTTTAGAGTATAAAATTTTAAATAATTCCCAGAAGGCGGGGCACAGGAAGTCGTGCCCCTTCCTTGGAAATTGAAGGTCAACCTAAAATTATATATTTCACATATATAATTTTATTTGACACAGTCGTTTGCGTTTATTTTTAAATGGATATCGCAGGGGCATATGCTGGGTTCGGAAAGTGACTTTTTTAAAACAGTTACAGTTAAAAAGTAACCGAGTTACTTGTTATAAAAATCATTAATTGGAATAAACTAATATGTGAAGACTTACATGCATTTTATTTATGCTTCTGGCTGGTTCGAAAGTTTTAATAAGTCTTAATTGTATAAGTCTTCATATATTTATATTATGCATTAGAGGCGGAAAGTATTCCTGTAGGGAGGGGACAAATTATCAATTATTTCTAGTGGAGAGGGGGTATTGAGTTTCAAATAAGAAAACCTCTTTTCGAATTCCCCATAACAACAATAAATAACATGTCATAATAATTTTCTTCAATATACTACAAACTCATTGTAAATTTTTTTATTGGAATTAGGAATCTTATAAGCTGGTATCGAGATGAGACAAGACTTAGCATAGTCTCGGACTCGGCTCTAGTTGTAAGCACCAATCTCGATCTCGAGGGGCAAATTTCGGTCTCGTCTCAAGTCTGTAGCATAAGAAACATACGCAGCATGTCGATGCACGAACTTTCACAGCGTATAGAGGACGAGATAAACAAATTAACAACATTTTTGTACATTTCGACTCAACTAATCCTCGGAAAAGAATAATTTTATCCTGAATTTATAAAACTGAGTTTCACAAGGCCATTGCTGCCACTAACGGATTAACTTTGCAATTCCGATAAATAAAATATATACATGATCTAAAGTGTTGCTCACGAAATGAGACACGCGCAGTGGTAGCGTCGTTGCCCTGTAATCTAGGGGTCCCGGGTTCGATACCCGGTGGAGGAACAAGTGGTTCGGATCCCACTTTAAACTGTAGGTCCAGTCCCGATTAGCCATACTGTGCATAAAGTGGACTTAAAACACCAACTTAACAACAACAACAACAACGAAATGAGACACGATACGGGACAAGCTTTTTGAAATTCGAAGTGAAACTGAATGCCTGTCACGTCTCACTGTTGCGATGAGACACGAGACAATACAAGACGGCTCGTGAAAAGTCTCGTCCCGTCTAGAAGAATTACAAACAAAAAACATTAAACAATTGCAAACATTTATTTACTTGGAAAAACGTAGATTTCTTGGAAACCCAGACCAGCGTTTATTACGTCTAAAAAAGGATAACGTACAAAGAGTAATGAACAAATATCTAAACTTTTTTTTAATACTCTTTAATAATTGGAAGTAACCCATCGTTATTTCCCATTTTTCAATTTATTCAAGGTTATTAATTGTATGTTGTGTTAAAACTCCAAATACAAATGCAATTCATACAATACAGATTCAGTTTTTGTGAAAATAATTGTGATAGGGAATGGGCAGTTCAAGAAAATATTGTAAACTGTATAAAGAAAATTGAGGGCTTTTCTTCTTTAAAAAAATATTATTTGCTTATTGTTTTAAAAGTTCTCGTTTCTAATGCACGAGAAATATTTTATGAAGCTTTTAGGAAATCCTTTCTTTTCTGTAATGTACTATGTATTGCAGTTCTGGATAGGTTTTGTGTTCGCACTACACACATTTAATTCTTTTTTTTTCTTCACAGCGGCAAGATTAGAATTTAAAGAAAACAATCCATTTCCACAGTGTATAGAAGTTCTTATAAGAATTCAATAGCAATAATGAAAAAAAAAACACACTCATTTATTGAACTTTCAGACCGAAGCGACATGTAACATGTATCTTTTGGAAAGCAATCTTCAGAAATCTTTCGAACTGAGGCGACACGAGAAGCTACAGGTGTCGTTTATCGCTTACGTGTCGCTCGGTCTATTGGAATAGGCGATGAATTCTTTCTTATCGTTTGTCCCTTCACAGACGACAAGCAATGCGTGTCACTGGAAACGAACCCTTAATAATACATGAAACCTTTCGCATTGACGTGTGATGCTTGGACTGAATACCGTCTTGCCCCAGTTTCTCTTGTTTGTCGTTTCGGCTTGCAACTTCCGTGTCGCTTGTTGCCTGTCTCTTCGCTATCGAAGCGTCAAGCGACACAGGCCCCTTCAGTCTATAAGCAAGCATACACTGCGTGTAGACGAACAATATAACTTCAAAAAGGAAAACGAAATAATAAAGAACTATTTAAGATCCATGTTCACAACATGCCTGTAGGTGTTGCTGTGTTCATTCGCGGATTTTGGTTTGCGAGCAGTAGCCATTTACCACTGCAGAAAATCAGCAACGAAGTAATTGCATTCTCTATCACTATCACAGATCAAATAAAGGGGCTCGTTGTTCTGCAGCTATGAACCGAGTGGACCTGTTTGGTACCCCTTAGGCGACTTTCTGAAGCAGATTCCATTCTCAATACGAGGAACGTTTATATCTGGAAATCTTTGTGAAGATAAGAGACCTGGCCACAAATTCTGGTCCTGGGAAGGATTAAATGCGCTCTCCCCCCCCCCCCTGCTCTTTTAACAAGGAAACGAGGAGATAGTTGGCGTCTGTGCTTTGTCAGCCTTGAAAATTTGGCTTGGGTGATTCCACGAAGATCTTTAAAAGTTGCCAAATGTAGCTCTTGTCCCACGCCACAAATATTCAAGTTTGCAATTTAAGTGTCGTAAAGTAACTATTACCTGTAACTAGTTGCTTCCAATCAATGCTTCATATCGACGGAGTGTTTCTTTCAGGGTGCGGCACTATTATGGGGGAATATTCCTCGTTTACAACCCTTCCACGAAAAAATAAAATCTGCGTATGCCCATGATTATTGATTATTTGACTGAAAGCGTACTCTTAGAATTACTTATATTAGAGTGGGTGGTTTAGGAGTGGTTATGTCCAGGACCCTTAACCGACAATACCCCTCGAGAATGAATTATGTCAAATTTTTAATCAATAGATTTGGATTGATTGATTTGATTTATTTATTTGGTTTTTAAGTCCACTTCATGCACAGTAGCTAATCGGAACTGGACGTACAGTTTAAAGTGGGATCCGAAACACTATATGTGCCTCCACAGGGTTTAGAACTCGAGACCCCTTGATTACAAGGCGATGACACTACCACTGCGCCATCGGGAAGGCACTCAATATATTTAGACTATGATGTAATACGTATAAAATGTGTTTCCGAGTGCAGAAATCACAAATAACAGGAGATATTGGATCCCAAAGTATGGACCGTGTAAGTTAAAATAAAACCTACCTCATAGTACTTTCACTGCACAGAACCAGACAGTGTCGGCGATTAGGGGGCGAGGGGGGCAGTTAACCCCCCATTTTTGACACTTTTGCCCCCGCAATATGCTAAACTTTCTCTACCAAGAGATAGTAAACTGTCCTTGCTCCCTCAGTATTGGCACCTTGTCATCCCTAGTTTTGGAACCCAATCGCCGCCACTGGAACCAACAAAGCCATTCAATAGAGGCGAAATTGGGTTGAAGAATGCCACAAAATGAAAATATTTGTAATGTGCTCGAAACATATTGACTACCTGAAACATCATTTTTAAAATGCTGCTACTGAAATTGTATGTAAGGGTGCCCTTACAATGTTGTTAACCCCCTTTCTATATCTCCGTGTGTATGGGGGTGGGGGTTGTGGGTGGGGAGCTAGTTCTTCCCCTCATCTATCAACTAGCATGGGTTAAAAATCGGTGCAATTGAACGAATTACATTAACAATATGCATAATTCACGTAATAAGCAACATTAAAATATGCTGCAATTTAACCAAATATATGACTACAAACATAATCTCTGGGTAAGTTAGATCTTATAAGTTCATTACAAAAATACTTGTGTTGGTGTTGCACCTTTCCCTCTCGATAATAATTGAAATTTTAGTAAACCAAGTTTTCGGTCCCAAAAAATTAGATAATAATACTATTTTATTAATTTAATTGTCTACTAAAATATAAGTGTGATATGTTGAAATATTTTTTTCTGGAATCCTTATTACTTAGTTATCATTGTTGTGAAATTTCAAAAAGATTGAATATTTGTAAGGGAGATAGAATTATTTTTCCAAGACAGTGCAGCTCACTTGGAGGCTTTGGTAATAGAAGAAAGGATGAATCACTGAAAGTTTGAGAAACTATAGAAATGAAACCAGACAAGTTAGAGAAAAAACATGTAGTTTCTCGCCAGCATGAAAGGATTAAATGTGCCAAGTTTCATCAAAATCTGAGAGCATAGGTTCCAAGACCTCTTTTTTTTTTTGGTTGAACTGACATGGGATGACATGACTTATATTATCATAGGGCAAATATGTAAACTTTTTAGTGCCTCGTTCTACCCAATGAGTACAGGGAAAGGATTGTAACTCTCTTTCATCTCCAATAAGGCTCATGTTTATATCCGTATAGGAACTGTAAATCTGGAGAGATGTATAATTAAAGGAAGGAACTAAATACCAAAACTTCCAAGTGTATTTTCTTGGTCAATGGGGGTAAAACCTACCACTAGAGCATGGTTTCTCAAAATATGGTATGCAGAACTCGTACACGTACTATGTGTTCAGAAAATAAATACTCGGTTGATGATGGCGTTGAGAGCGAAAATTAAAATATGAAATCAATTAAGACCAAATCGTATAATTTCATGCCATTGCCACTTGAAGTTCTTGGAGGGACATACATATTTCCTTTCCTGGAGTGTCTACATGTGTGCTAGAAAGATTTCCGTAGGTAACAGAAAATAAAAGCAATAACGGTCTTAAATTACGCACATCTGAAAGACAAAGAACGAGAATAAAAGTATTCGAGTGATAAGACATTCAAGTAATTTATATGATTTGTTACCGCTGCCGCATAAAGTAGGAGCTGTATGTGAGTGATTAATGTTATCTATTGGATGCGTGTTTGAGCTCCCATCCCCAACGTACTGGAGTTTTTATTTAACTGCCATTTATAAAATGATGCCGGTACGATTTCATTTTCATCTTAAATCGAATTTATTTTTCCTAAATTTCCGGGGACAAATTTAGTACAAGAACTTTCACTTTTCCTCTTCATCTATTGTTTATAAGAATTAATGTGACAAAGGATGGACTTTTGTATGGCGTATTATGTACATAAAATCTTTGTCCAGTGTCACAGCACATGGCCGTATTTAGAGAGGGACTTTGGATATCCAAAGGTTCACCCCCCATCCCCCGAAACTTCTGACATGTTGTATTAATGGACGTCCAGGAACCAAAATCAGTATCTCATATTCAAAAATTTATTCGAAGTTTTCAAAATACAAGGGTAGACAATGCTGAGACGATCGATGTACCTTTATCAATTTCATCATATCATCTTTCATCCTCATATTTGCAATCAGCTAAAAATAACAGAAAGCGAAGTAAAGTAGGCCAAACCAATCAAATGATCGAGCTAGAATTTTCAAACATTTGCAATTCCCGAAACTTGTGCAAACAGCTTTTTTCTCGGAATCACAGCCCACCTCCATTGCCCCATTTTCACTTCTGCTGTTGTCTTTCCAGTGTATTTTTCTGGTTCTGACTGAAAAATGGGTTTGGGGTGTCCCAAAATTGCCTTTCCGACCTTTAAGTTCCCCCATTTGATAAGGTTTTAATCCTCCTTGACAGGAATTCAAACCTACGACCTCCAGCTTCGTAGCGCGTTAGGTTCACCACCCTCCACCCAGCGGCCTATGTAGTGTATACATGCAGTCCTATAAAACACGTACTTAGTGCATAGCGACTGTCGTCTGTCGACTGTTTGGTAAGTATAAGAACAATTATGAGCATCGGGAGGAGAGGATCGAACCGAACCGATCCATGGACCCCCTGGAATTTGCATAGTTTATTTCAAGATACAAAACATTTTTACTTTTAATAAGAGAAATAACAAAACAGTTTTATTATTAATAAGAGAAATAAAGTTCAGTTAGTATTCGAACAGAATAACAAAAATAAAAGTTTCATTAGATCGAAAGAAATAGTGTACATTAAAGAAACCATTATATATATATATATATATATATATATATAATATATATATATATATATATATATATATATATATATATATATATATATATATATATATATATATATCATAATCTACCATTTAATCGAAATAATAAATGGTTCCACAGTTTTGAAAATTCCATTTTTTTAAAATAAAATGTCCAGCTGTCTCACTTTGAAAGCTTTTATTGAACAACGAATATAAAAGATATTAACAAAAGAGAATAACTACACATGTCGTGTACTCTAACTGTATTAAATGTAAAATATACAATGTAAAACAGCTATGCTGTTCATCTGGTGGATCGAGAACGAAAGTCTCCTTACGGATATAATACCAGCAATAATAATAATAATAATGAAAATTATGATAATAATAATGGAATTAAATTATATAAGTTTTATGGTATTTTGATTAACATTGTATAATAATATTTCTTATTATTGTTATTATTTATATTATTGAAATTTGATCAATGGTCTGATCCCTCCCAAAAAATTTTGTTGAACCCAACCCATGTCTACGGCCATACCATAGAAGGAATTAAATTCGCCACCAAACTGATTTGCCGGAACAGAGTTCCGTTGTATTCCGGGCCTGCTGCATATCTACTTATTTAATGAACTATTCACATTTCCATAAAGTGTAAATATTTATTTAATTTGTTCAGGTTTTCAAACGGGTGGCGACAGCCCCCACCTTGGCATGTATATTTACGTATGTATGTATGTGTGTGTGGGAGGAAGGGGTCATCCCCAAAGAATGAACATTTGCAAGCTGAAAGAGAAATTCCCCTTTTAACCTTCCCCCAAACAGGTATCACTCAGGCACGGACACACGCACAGATTTACAAAGATAACGTATCACCAAATAATGAACAAATAATGCATCCCTGCTACTGTTTCTGGCACCTAGAAATGTGTGTGACTCATTCTTTTAGATGTCCCTGGTTGATATGATGTGGGAGGAGATTTTCTTGATCTTAGCATAAACAGTAGTTTCCAATAACTGGATGTTCTTGACCCATCCAACTAGAGCCCACAGGCCATATAGCACAGATTAGACACACACACACTCACACTCACACAAAAAGAGGCAAAGTTGAAATGAATGATTGCATGGAAATTACTGCCAATACGTATATGCAATAATAAGCACATTAAACTCATATACACTAACACCTGTAATACAACTCCAAAACGTTGCCAGAGTATCCGAAATATATATATATATATATATATATATATATATATATATATATATATATATATATATATATATATATATATATATATATATATATGAATGAATGAAACCGTTGAAAGCATATGAATTTTCCTCAAGGTAAAAATGCAAATATGCAAAAATCAACCCACTAGTAATGACGTGAGACTGGAGGGTGGTGGAGGGTGAGGGCGGATGGAGGGTCGTGGAGGGTGAGGGTGGTGGAGGGCGAGGGCGGTGGAGGGCGAGGGCGACTGCGATCTCGAAGGGCGAGGGCGACTCCGATGTCGGAGGGTGAGGGCGACTCCGATGTCGGAGGGTGAGGGCGGTGGAGGGCGAGAGCGATCTCGGAGGGTGAGGGCGGTGGAGGGCGAGGGCGGTGGAGGGTGAGGGCGGTGGAGGGCGAGGGCGATTGTGATCATGGATGGTGAGGGCGGTGGAGGGCGAGGGCGACTGCGATCTCGGAGGGTGAGGGCGTTGGAGGGCGAGGGCAAGAGCGATCTCGGAGGGTGAGGGCGGTGGAGGGCGGAGGGCGAGAGCGATCTCGGAGGGTGAGGGCATTGGAGGGCGAGGGCGAGAGCGATCTCGGAGGGTGAGGGCGTTGGAGGGCGAGGGCGAGAGCGATCTCGGAGGGTGAGGTCGGTGGAGGGCGAGGGCGAGAGCGTTCTCGGAGGGTGAGGGCGGTGGAGGGCGGAGGGCGAGAGCGATCTCGGAGGGTGAGGGCGTTGGAGGGCGAGGGCGAGAGCGATCTCGGAGGGTGAGGGCGTTGGAGGGCGAGGGCGACTGCGATCTCGGAGGGTGAGGTCGGTGGAGGGCGAGGGCGAGAGCGATCTCGGAGGGTGAGGGCGTTGGAGGGCGAGGGCGAGAGCGATCTCGGAGGGTGAGGGCGTTGGAGGGCGAGGGCGAGAGCGATCTCGGAGGGTGAGGGCGGTGGAGGGCGGAGGGCGAGAGCGATCTCGGAGGGTGAGGGCGGTGGAGGGCGAGGGCGAGAGCGATCTCGGAGGGTGAGGGCGTTGGAGGGCGAGGGCGAGAGCGATCTCGGAGGGTGAGGGCGTTGGAGGGCGAGGGCGAGAGCGATCTCGGAGGGTGAGGGCGGTGGAGGGCGGAGGGCGAGAGCGATCTCGGAGGGTGAGGGCGGTGGAGGGTGAGGGCGACTTCGATCTCGGAGGGTGAGGGTGAGGGGAGGTTTACTCAAAATGAACACCTCTGTCTGGCACTCCATCGTGTGCATTCCCCTTAGAAAAAACAGCTTTTTGTGTCAAATTGCACATGCAAATTTTAATAAACAATAAACTCTTCGAGAATCGTAAAAACAAGCACATACCTTCCTATGCACAATGGATGTTGGAATAGATCCCTCGACGAGTCTCCTGCAGTGTTCCGTCCTCTTCCAGCGGTACCTGTATGCAGTTCCGGAGAAAAAACCTGCAACATGAAAAAACACAATGTAATTCCATTCTCAATTAATAACTTTAGATTAATGTTGTGTATTAAAAAGTTCAGTTAAAAAGGTCACCACAGCAGGATTTGCAAAATCAATATTTACAAAGGAAAAGAAATGAAGCTCACATCAAAGACAGACCAATCAACGACAAGCAAGGGAACATATGTACCATATTTCTTTTAGTCACAGAGATCTCTTATGTGTAGCTATGGGGCAAGCAGCAGTCCATACTGGACAAAGCAAAATAGGCTGCTCTTTAAAACAATTATAATTGAGACTTTAAAACCAATCTTGCTTGTGGGTCATATTTACTCGGTTTCCATCTTAATTAGTTAAAATATTTTCCTATGGTTACGTAGCAGTACTGAGAAATATGCCCAAGTTAGTAACAATTCAATTTACTTTGCAGAACAATCAAGTAAGCATTTGTAGGGATCATTGCAATGCTGAAGTCATATAATGGGATTTTCAACATAAGGTTTGGCAAAACACAAGAGCTTAATCGGTACTAGTTTACTATCCTTCTGACAATTTCTTCATTTCTACAAAAGAAACTACTTACCATAATAAGTTCCTGTAGTATTGTGTAACATCTGGAAGGTGTTTTGTGTGATGTGGGAATGTTTCATAGCGGAAATTCAACCATTGACGCATAGCCCCACGAACCATTTGCGGTAAGGTTAGGTTAGGTCACAATAGTTAAAAATTGGTTTCGAAAAAATATCCGTAGCCCCACACACCATTCTCGCATAGCCCCACAAACCATTTGCGGAAACGTACGTTCTTCAGTTACAAAAACACTTCTTTTTAAAAAAAAATTGATCAAAAAAACGTGAATACACGTTAAAAAATGATCCGCGAAGCAGATAGGTAAGTAGAAATGTCAATAATTGACGAAACTCAGAAGTTACAGGTGTCCGAAGGATAGTAAACACTTACCGTTGTGGTCATTCTAGACATTGCATTCACACAGAAAATGACAAGTGTAAAATTAAATAATTGCACAAGCAGAATTTCAGCCAATAAACTAAAGCAGAATATAGGATTGTGGACAATTGGACAGCTCCAAAATGTGATCTGAAAAAAAAAAAAAAATATATGTAAAAATTCCCATATACCATGATTTATTCAGAATTTAACAATCGGAACTTGGACCTTAGACGCATGATAGCTTGAGAACTTTTTTTCCACAGCATAATTCCTGACAGCATAAACGTCCAAATAATGCCCATAAATATGAATCCACTAAATGACCCTTCACTCCTAGTAAAACTTGAAAAATTATCACACAACCTATTTCCGGACCTGATCGACAAATAGCTGTACCCTTGACCCTCTGTACCCCCTTGAGAAACTGAAATATCTTACATGGTTGATGAAGATTTTGTTGTTTATGAACGTTTTCAGTTGATTTTAGCTCGCCGAAATGTGTTATTGTGAAGTAAAGTACTGCTGTTATCTTGTTACTTTAACGTGTAGCAGAACTAGGGTTACCAGATCGCTGTAAGGGAAATGTAGGACATGCTGTCCCAAAATGTAGGACATTAAGTCAAAATGTAGGACACAAAACATTCTCAATAAATAATACATATTTCTATAGAGCACGTTAGAAAGTAGTTGAAAAATTACACTTTTCAGTTTTTTAAAAAAAGAATTCTTAATTAATTTTCAAATGCAAAGTTCAAGACTTGCAATCATACTAATCAATGCACGTCTTACTACATGATTTAAGTGGTACTTTTCTGAGGAGACAATTTTTATCAAAATTTCAGGTTTAGTCAAACTATATTTATGTTAGGCCCGTATTCATAGTCGTTTCTCAAGAAAGGAAAGCGTCTTGAGACCTCTCTTAACGTCTCATAGACGTTAGAGTGGACAGTCAAACTCTTTGAAATTATAGGGACCAGTAACAGACATTTTACATACCTTATATATAAAAAAAATTCTCTCGTTAGTCTGTTGGGCTGATAGTAATAAAAGTACTCTCTGAACATTTGAATTATAACCTGTAATGTTAAACAAATATTCAGCGATTACCGTAATTTAAAATTCGAGAAGTTTAAAGTTCGAGAAGTTTCATCTTGGGTAGTCTTTAGTTCAATAACTAAAATAACACATCCAGATTTCCTAACTTTTTCTGGACTTTTCTGGACCTTTTTCCCGTCTTTAACGTTTATTTACCCGACCCCTACTTAGGTAAAATTGGAAATTAGTAATTAAGAAAATAAATACTCCCTCTGTCCCATAATTATTGTCCGGTACACTTTTGTTTGTTGTCACAAAATACTTGTCCGATATTCAAACTGTGACATTTGTGTATAGAGAAGAAGAAAATGAAACACGGGAATGAGTCATACAACGTTATTACTCAAGGATCAGTACAAATTGGCCGATCAAGTATCCAAAAGAACATAAATAAAAAGTTACCATTTTGGCATACCGGACTATAATTATGGGACAGAGGGAGTATTTATTTATTGAAAACCCCTACCAAAGGGCCAGTTAAGATGAAAACTGAACCTGAATTTAAGAAGAGAATTAGATCTGCTTTCTCGTATTAATGCATCCTGAACTGTGTTTAACAGACGAGCAAGGCTTTGGCGTCTGGACTCAAGCTAGTATAATCTTATGTGGAGCTTGTGTCGGTTGTCCCTATGCGTTTGTGACGGTCCCTTCATCCATCTTACCTTACCGCCATTCATTATCATTTTTGCGATTATCCAAAGGGACAGAAAAAAGTTAAGTAAAATAAACTAATCAACCAATCAGTCATTATGATAGCAAAAATTCTTGACGACAAGAATAATTTATTGCCTTTTTATTGACATCTTGACCTACTTGTTGATTTCTTCACTTTTTCTTGACTACCATGACTTTCTTGATTGGTAGACACCCTGAATAACTTTGTTCTCTACACCCCTGCTTTCCAATCAAATTATATTGAATAAGAATGGGCAACACCTTGTTCCATCAGTATAAACCCTAAGGCAAGAGTTTCTGCTCAGGCATTGAACAGTGACGTTATCAGAAAGTGGTCCCAAAACTTTGTTCATTAATTGCTTCCGTTTTCCCGTTTGTTTAATAGCAGGACAAACTTTTTCTTTCTTTTTGGGCAATGACTGAATCAAAATAAATTTCACTATTGAGTTTGGAAGCGCAGTCCATAGACATGTAACGTGACTATTTTTTTTCTGTTACGTATATTCCTAATTAATATTATGTGACGCTCAAAATGTAGGACATTTATGATATTTTTCAAATTTCTCCCGGACGCCGGACATAAGGCTAAAATGTAGGACATGTCCGGGAAAATCCGGACGTCTGGTAACCCTAAGCAGAACAGTCCGAAAGCTTCGTACAAGTGAATATAGCACCCAAAACGACTTTCCACAACAGCAGATATAATTTTGCATAGTTAGGTTAGGGTTGCAAGGTTTGGTACTGAAAAGTTATTTTGACGTGTTCTTACGCTTTTTTACTGTGCATACCACCAGTTCTTACTAACAAAAAGTGGCGACAGTACTCTGGAATTGCAGGTTTTAACTTACGTGGGTCATACTTTGGGGTCAAATATCTCCATTATTTGCTTTTTCCGTGCTGGAACCAAATTTATATTACGTAAAACATCGAAATCTATAGTTTAAAAACAAATTCAACATAATTCTAGAGGGAGTACAGTGGGTCAACGACCCCAATAGCTACCTATTAAATATGGTATGGGAGAAATATCGAACAACTGACAAAAAATGCTATGCATAATTCAAGCGTTGAATTAAAAATTAACAACGGAATGAAATTAATCGACAATGCATCTGAAAAGTGAGGGAGAAAAAAGCAAAAATAAGACCGCCTTTGAAGTCTGGAATAGCCATTACTGAACGATACCTCGTACAACCTATGCAACTAGGTAAATACGTTTCCTTGTTCCCGGGTTCTATGAAAATTAGTTTTGAAAACTGCCAACAAAGAGATACAACAAAAAATCACGTCTGTGAAGTTCTCCACATTTTCCTCAGCCACAAATACAAGCCACGCCCACGCCGCGCCCCTTGCGGCAGGGTTGCAATCCCACAAACCAGACCTTCCCAGGCAATATGTAAATGAACATTTCGGATAGTAGTAAATCATGAAAGTTTAATTTCATGATTGAAATACAAAGAATAAACATCAAAGAACACAAGGAAATGAAGTTTCACGATAATTTTCTACAAATAACGAAGATATAACCACCCGAAGAATGACTCTTTTATCGCCATATGCAACCGTGACCGTTCCAGACGCGACTTGCATTTTCGACCCCCTATGAGTATAAAATATGCAGCAATAAAGCCGTAGAGGAACGTTTTACGCAAGAATTCTGTATCTATAAACAAAGGAATTTTAGCAGACGGCTTGAGATGACGTCAGAAATTTTGAAACAAACTGGCCAATGAGGAACAGGCAGGTGGAATGGTGCTGCCGCCGCCGTCTAGGTACCGAACTACGTTGGTTGCCATAGCAACGCAGCAAGCAAGCTATATGCAGACGTCTTTCAGATTCAACACTACAGTCAATTGGATATTGAATTTAGTAGTTTCGTGTTGCGCAAAACATTAAAGGACTGAAATATGTTGTTCGACTAATAAAATCAATTAATTGTCTATACTTTAAGAAGGATATATTTATCTATTTTGATAATAGTTATCACTAGGGCTAGGATCATTTTCATGACAGCATATTTTTTTAGGGTAAGGGTGATATGTTTCCTAAACATGTAGACATTCATATTATGAAGAAACTAATTAAATTAAGGTGCTTTTTAAGGGCATATTTGGCCATTTCTACGTGATAAGCATATTTTGATGAATTTTCGGTCATATTCAGCATATTTTTACATTTTCAACAAATATAGTCATTTTTGAAGTGGATTCGCTCTTACTCCCATTTTCACTCGAGTTTTTTTTTCCACTGTAGTAAGATCTTTTGCATTTTTCTTTGAAAATTTAGAGAAAGTATTCATTGTGTATTGCAACTCAGGGCCCATAAAGTGAACTAAAAATAGTACATATGTGCAAATATCTCTGCATTTAGATGTTGATGTTTGAAACAGTCCAGTTATAAGGGCATATTTTGTAAAATTTTGGGTCATAAGAGCATATTTAATTTTTTATATTTTGGTGATTTTTAGGTCATAAAAATCCTAGCCCTAGTTATCACTATGATATGAGTAAATTAATTTGTACCCATGAGATCAGTTTTATTATGTATTTTTTTCGTTGCTCCTCGAAAAATTGTCTTTTCATAATTTTAGGCACAATCTCGGGCACTTCATGCAGCTGCAATAAAATTGTAAACCTATATAAATTCAAAGTCGAGAATGATCTTGAGAGTGGGGGAAAAAGCACAATTAGTGCATGAAACCATGCTCTCCTATCGTTCCTACAAACTAAAACCAGTATTTCCTTATTTATTTGTTTAACAGTAGAAAAGCACAAGTAAATAAACAAATAAAACATATGAATGACAACTATTCAGTACATAGGAGGATTGTCCAAAATGCAGCCTGAGAGTTGCTTCTGGCTTGCTAAAGTTTCTTTAGTACTTATGAAACCTCATTATTTTTATTCTGAGGTATTATCTTCGCTGAAAGTAAAATGCAATGAGACCTGCAACCAACTGTTCCATCGGCCTCATTGGCAGTACGCATGAAAATCTTGAAGTAGCCTGGTGTATGCAGGGGGAAAAAAGGTTGTTTCTTCACACTTGTAAATATTTTTAAAGTAATAATAGTATGCATGCACAATATCTTCAAGACACTGAAAATTGCACTGGCAAAATGTCCATTTTTGGTAACAAGAAATGGAAATTTTTAGCCAGCTACTCATCCTATATGAAGAAAATCTAGTACTCTGGATAATTAATTTGAGCTATAATCATAATTCAGATAGTTACTTATCAACTTCATAGTGTCATTATGAATCAAATTTATTTTTAAAACATTCCTACTTACCGACTTTTACGTAAAAAAATCCTCCTTATTTTGTATTTTGAAATTTTTTTCGTAGTTAACAAACATTGTTTTGGAACATACTGGAACCAAGTTGTAAAACGGTCCCATACTCTTCCATCTTTGAATGTTAGTTAATCATGTCTGCTGCTGTTCGGGAGGGAAGAGGAGATGCAGCAACACTGGGTGCTCTGTTTCTAACAACACACACAAAAACCGATGGTTGACTACGATATGCATGCAGGAGTAGCGCAGGTAAAGAATGCATGAATTTTTCATACATGTTAAAAACATACCCGGTGCTAAGTCTCTCTCCCATCCTCACAACCTAAAAGTGTAATCAAGGCCAAACCTGTGCATTAGACCTGACTTCAATACCTGGTTGAAGCAGTGGTTCAGATCCTACTAAACTGTAGTTTCAGTCCTGATTAGCATAAGTGGAATTAAAAACACACAAACCATCAATTCAGTTCGCTTACAGGTGTTTCTACTGTTCAATGAAAAAAAAAATCATCAAAGGAGTATGTGCCCAAGAATAAATTAATGCAGAAACTGACTTCACCACTATCATGCAACAATAAAGATGTGAAGCAGTCCAAATACATAGACTGGCCATTTTCATTTACAGGCTAACCTATATTTGCCCACAAGGAGGAGGCTCCCTTTGTTTTTAAAAAAGTTTACTTTGGTGGCTCCTTCATTACATAAATGAACATAAGAAATTAAATAAATAGCTATGAAAACGTATCAAATGTTACATATTCCTCAGTAAGATTCTGCTAATTCTTACTAAATGTATGCACGTATTCTACTTGAACATAATCATTGCAGAGACTACACAAATAATGATTTTGTTATCTTATTTGCATTACGTGAACAGTGTACTTACTGTATTATGTCCCCATATTGTGTTACTTTGTATATTCATTAAACAAGTGAAAGGTGTAACAATTCTTTTGTGTAACAAAAAAAAATCACTAGATTTTTTGAAGGCAAAAATGTTTTTTTTAGATTATACCATGGTAATGAGTGTCTATATAATACCTAAATAAAAGCAATCATTCCTTCCTCTCCTTTCATTAAGTGAAACAAGTGTAATTCACTAAAAATCATGTAAATTCAGAATAAAAAAGAGGCCACATGTGAAGTACATGTAGGTTCAAATCTGATGACACCACCATCAAAATGCCAACTCACGGAAGGTACCCTGCTCACTTTATTAAAACTTATTTTCACATTTCCACATTTTAACAATTATTTCCAGGACATTCTGTAATGGTTCTATTTCTTTTACTTACATTTCAGTAAGTTTTTAATGATACCAACCTTGCGTTCTGAAGTCACTGCGGGATGGTTTCATTGTTAGGCTAAATGCATAAGTTGTTAGGTTAGGCTTATTAGTATTAGCTCTCTGAGCATAAATAATACATTTGCAGTGTATTTATGCTAAGAGAACCAAACTTAACAACGTAGGCATATCACGTCTGACGTCATAACACAAGGTTGGTATCGCCATCTGCGAGAAGGAAGACCTCTCGGAAATACTTAATCGTTGGCTCCTATTTTTTTAAGAAAAAAATCTTACATGCAACTACCTGTTGTAGCAAATTGGTGGTTAAGAATATGGAAAAATCCAAATAAATATAAGTAGACACTGGAACGCACTTTTCACAGTAGCTCTTGGATGTGCACTTTGCATTATGTGCCACTCATGTTAAAACTTGCTGAAACACATGGAGGTACTTACCCTGAAGCTGTTTTAGTTAGTTTTCACCCCCACCCCCAAATATAAGTTTTCTATGGAATATCTTGGTAAAGTCAAAAGTGTCTTCACCACAACATGTGAACTATACTGCTAAAAAGAAAGTCTTCAATATTCAATATGGAGAATTATTTCCACCACCAAGGCGAGCATGTAGGGCTATTTTCACCAGGTGTTGAAGATCAGAAATTACACAATCAGGTATTGAAAGTATTTATGGAAGAAATTTTAATGCTAACAGCCATAAACCTGAGCTGGGTAAGACTGCAGAATATGGGCTGCTTAGGAGGAACGTGGTTCATAATTTTTTGGTAATGTTTTTTAGTTAGTAATTGGGAAAAGTAAGTTTGAAGGTACGGAAAATTTTATTTCTTTGAAAAAACTCTTGGAAGGAAAAGTGACATGGTGGTGTGAAAGCAAAAAATTCCTACGTTGTTAGGTAGCTAGGTTTAGTTCTCTTAGCCTGAATAATAATTTGTCATTGCATTTATGCTAATAAAACCTAACCTTGTAGGCATTCCTCATCGAAATAATTAAAGTAGCTGTGCGTAAACAATATGGACGCAAACTAATAGAGAAATGCATTATTTTAATAGCAGGAAAAACATTTGTCATTGTGTTTATGCTATTGGAACCTACCCTAACAGACCTAACCTTGTAGGCATTCCTCGTCGAAATAAAGTAACTGCGTAAACAATATGGACACGAACGAATAGAGAAATGCATTATTTTAGTAGCAGGAAAAACATTTTTCATTGTGTTTATGCTATTGGAACCTAAGCTAACAGACCTAACCTTGTAGGCATTCCTCGTCGAAATAAAGTAACTGCGTAAACAATATGGACACGAACGAATAGAGAAATGCATTATTTTAGTAGCAGGAAAAACATTTGTCATTGTGTTTATGCTATTGGAACCGAACCTAACAGGCCTTACCTAACCTTGTAGGCATTCCTCGTCGAAATAATTAAAGTAGCTGTGCGTAAACAATATGGACGCGAACGAATAGAGAAATGCATTATTTTAGTAGCAGTAAAAACATTTGTCATTGTGTTTATGCTATTGGAACCGAACCTAACAGGGCTAACCTAACCTTGTAGGCATTCCTCGTTGAAATAATGAAAGTAGCTGTTCGTAAACAATATGGACGCGAACGAATAGCGAAATGCATTATTTTAGTAGCAGGAAAAACATTTTTCATTGTGTTTATGCTATTGGAACCGAACCTAACAGGGCTAACCTAACCTTGTAGGCATTCCTCGTTGAAATAATGAAAGTAGCTGTTCGTAAACAATATGGACGCGAACGAATAGCGAAATGCATTATTTTAGTAGCAGGAAAAACATTTTTCATTGTGTTTATGCTATTGGAACCGAACCTAACAGGCCTAACCTAACCTTGTAGGCATTCCTCGTCGAAATAATTAAAGTACCTGTGCGTAAACAATATGGACGCGAACGAATAGAGAAATGCATTATTTTAGTAGCAGGAAAAACATTTGTCATTGTGTTTATGCTATTGGAACCTACCCTAACAGACCTAACCTTGTAGGCATTCCTCGTCGAAATAAAGTAACTGCGTAAACAATATGGACACGAACGAATAGAGAAATGCATTATTTTAGTAGCAGGAAAAACATTTTTCATTGTGTTTATGCTATTGGAACCTAAGCTAACAGACCTAACCTTGTAGGCATTCCTCATCGAAATAAAGTAACTGCGTAAACAATATGGACACGAACGAATAGAGAAATGCATTATTTTAGTAGCAGGAAAAACATTTTTCATTCTGTTTATGCTATTGGAACCGAACCTAACAGGCCTAACCTAACCTTGTAGGCATTCCTCGTCGAAATAATTAAAGTAGCTGTTTGTAAACAATATGGACACGAACGAATAGATAAATGCATTATTTTAGTAGCAGGAAAAACATTTGTCATTGTGTTTATGCTATTGGAACCGAACCTAACAGGCCTAACCTAACCTTGTAGGCATTCCTCGTCGAAATAATTAAAGTACCTGTGCGTAAACAATATGGACGCGAACGAATAGAGAAATGCATTATTTTAGTAGCAGGAAAAACATTTGTCATTGTGTTTATGCTATTGGAACCTACCCTAACAGACCTAACCTTGTAGGCATTCCTCGTCGAAATAATTAAAGTAGCTGTTTGTAAACAATATGGACACGAACGAATAGAGAAATGCATTATTTTAGTAGCAGGAAAAACATTTGTCATTGTGTTTATGCTATTGGAACCGAACCTAACAGGCCTAACCTAACCTTGTAGGCATTCCTCGTCGAAATAATTAAAGTACCTGTGCGTAAACAATATGGACGCGAACGAATAGAGAAATGCATTATTTTAGTAGCAGGAAAAACATTTGTCATTGTGTTTATGCTATTGGAACCGAACCTAACAGGCCTAACCTAACCTTGTAGGCATTCCTCGTCGAAATAATTAAAGTAGCTGTGCGTAAACAATATGGACGCGAACGAATAGAGAAATGCAGTATTTTAGTAGCAGGAAAAACATTTGTCATTGTGTTTATGCTATTGGAACCTACCCTAACAGACCTAACCTTGTAGGCATTCCTCGTCGAAATAAAGTAACTGCGTAAACAATATGGACACGAACGAATAGAGAAATGCATTATTTTAGTAGCAGGAAAAACATTTTTCATTCTGTTTATGCTATTGGAACCTAACCTAACAGACCTAACCTTGTAGGCATTCCTCGTCGAAATAAAGTAACTGCGTAAACAATATGGACACGAACGAATAGAGAAATGCATTATTTTAGTAGCAGGAAAAACATTTTTCATTCTGTTTATGCTATTGGAACCTAACCTAACAGACCTAACCTTGTAGGCATTCCTCGTCGAAATAAAGTAACTGCGTAAACAATATGGACACGAACGAATAGAGAAATGCATTATTTTAGTAGCAGGAAAAACATTTGTCATTGTGTTTATGCTATTGGAACCTAACCTAACAGACCTAACCTTGTAGGCATTCCTCGTCGAAATAAAGTAACTGCGTAAACAATATGGACACGAACGAATAGAGAAATGCATTATTTTAGTAGCAGGAAAAACATTTGTCATTGTGTTTATGCTATTGGAACCGAACCTAACAGGCCTAACCTAACCTTGTAGGCATTCCTCGTCGAAATAATTAAAGTAGCTGTGCGTAAACAATATGGACGCGAACAAATAGAGAAATGCATTATTTTAGTAGCAGGAAAAACATTTGTCATTGTGTTTATGCTATTGGAACCGAACCTAACAGGCCTAACCTAACCTTGTAGGCATTCCTCGTCGAAATAATTAAAGTAGCTGTGCGTAAACAATATGGACGCGAACGAATAGAGAAATGCATTATTTTAGTAGCAGGAAAAACATTTGTCATTGTGTTTATGCTATTGGAACCTAACCTAACAGACCTAACCTTGTAGGCATTCCTCGTCGAAATAAAGTAACTGCGTAAACAATATGGACACGAACGAATAGAGAAATGCATTATTTTAGTAGCAGGAAAAACATTTTTCATTCTGTTTATGCTATTGGAACCTAACCTAACAGACCTAACCTTGTAGGCATTCCTCGTCGAAATAAAGTAACTGCGTAAACAATATGGACACGAACGAATAGAGAAATGCATTATTTTAGTAGCAGGAAAAACATTTTTCATTCTGTTTATGCTATTGGAACCTAACCTAACAGACCTAACCTTGTAGGCATTCCTCGTCGAAATAATTAAAGTAGCTGTGCGTAAACAATATGGACACGAACGAATAGAGAAATGCATTATTTTAGTAGCAGGAAAAACATTTTTCATTCTGTTTATGCTATTGGAACCTAACCTAACAGACCTAACCTTGTAGGCATTCCTCGTCGAAATAATTAAAGTAGCTGTGCGTAAACAATATGGACACGAACGAATAGAGAAATGCATTATTTTAGTAGCAGGAAAAACATTTGTCAATGTGTTTATGCTATTGGAACCTAACCTAACAGACCTAACCTTGTAGGCATTCCTCGTCGAAATAAAGTAACTGCGTAAACAATATGGACACGAACGAATAGAGAAATGCATTATTTTAGTAGCAGGAAAAACATTTTTCATTCTGTTTATGCTATTGGAACCTAACCTAACAGACCTAACCTTGTAGGCATTCCTCGTCGAAATAAAGTAACTGCGTAAACAATATGGACACGAACGAATAGAGAAATGCATTATTTTAGTAGCAGGAAAAACATTTTTCATTCTGTTTATGCTATTGGAACCTAACCTAACAGACCTAACCTTGTAGGCATTCCTCGTCGAAATAATTAAAGTAGCTGTGCGTAAACAATATGGACACGAACGAATAGAGAAATGCATTATTTTAGTAGCAGGAAAAACATTTGTCATTGTGTTTATGCTATTGGAACCTAACCTAACAGACCTAACCTTGTAGGCATTCCTCGTCGAAATAAAGTAACTGCGTAAACAATATGGACACGAACGAATAGAGAAATGCATTATTTTAGTAGCAGGAAAAACATTTTTCATTCTGTTTATGCTATTGGAACCTAACCTAACAGACCTAACCTTGTAGGCATTCCTCGTCGAAATAAAGTAACTGCGTAAACAATATGGACACGAACGAATAGAGAAATGCATTATTTTAGTAGCAGGAAAAACATTTTTCATTGTGTTTATGCTATTGGAACCTAACCTAACAGACCTAACCTTGTAGGCATTCCTCGTCGAAATAAAGTAACTGCGTAAACAATATGGACACGAACGAATAGAGAAATGCATTATTTTAGTAGCAGGAAAAACATTTTTCATTCTGTTTATGCTATTGGAACCTAACCTAACAGACCTAACCTTGTAGGCATTCCTCGTCGAAATAAAGTAACTGCGTAAACAATATGGACACGAACGAATAGAGAAATGCATTATTTTAGTAGCAGGAAAAACATTTGTCATTGTGTTTATGCTATTGGAACCTAACCTAACAGACCTAACCTTGTAGGCATTCCTCGTCGAAATAAAGTAACTGCGTAAACAATATGGACACGAACGAATAGAGAAATGCATTATTTTAGTAGCAGGAAAAACATTTGTCATTGTGTTTATGCTATTGGAACCGAACCTAACAGGCCTAACCTAACCTTGTAGGCATTCCTCGTCGAAATAATTAAAGTACCTGTGCGTAAACAATATGGACGCGAACGAATAGAGAAATGCATTATTTTAGTAGCAGGAAAAACATTTGTCATTGTGTTTATGCTATTGGAACCTAACCTAACAGACCTAACCTTGTAGGCATTCCTCGTCGAAATAATTAAAGTACCTGTGCGTAAACAATATGGACGCGAACGAATAGAGAAATGCATTATTTTAGTAGCAGGAAAAACATTTTTCATTGTGTTTATGCTATTGGAACCGAACCTAACAGGCCTAACCTAACCTTGTAGGCATTCCTCGTCGAAATAATTAAAGTACCTGTGCGTAAACAATATGGACGCGAACGAATAGAGAAATGCATTATTTTAGTAGCAGGAAAAACATTTGTCATTGTGTTTATGCTATTGGAACCTAACCTAACAGACCTAACCTTGTAGGCATTCCTCGTCGAAATAAAGTAACTGCGTAAACAATATGGACACGAACGAATAGAGAAATGCATTATTTTAGTAGCAGGAAAAACATTTTTCATTGTGTTTATGCTATTGGAACCTAACCTAACAGACCTAACCTTGTAGGCATTCCTCGTCGAAATAAAGTAACTGCGTAAACAATATGGATGCGAACGAATAAGAGAATTGCAATATTTTAGTAGCAGGAAAAACAAAATAAATGACAGCAACTGTGCGTAAACAATATGGACGCGAACGAATGGAGAAATGCATTGCTTTTAGCAGCAGGAAAAACATTTCTTACATGCAATAATATAATAGTAAACGGAAAAGTAACACCGGAAAATGGAAGTAGAAGGTACGTAATTTGGTTAGTCTATTTAGAGGCAAAAAGCAGCCCATGTTCTGCAGTGAGACCCTGAGCTGCCTAACCTAACAACATTAGCATTCACTGACATAGCAGCAGCAGTCCATATAAGAATACCTGGTGGTATTTTTTCAAACTCCATGAATATAAATGCACACTAACGTAAGTTTGATTCACATCAACAATTATATCCATGTAAAAGACCAAGCCAGGTCATAGATCATACACATGCAGAGTTTTAAAACCTGGTGAAAATAGCCTGAAAGCTAGCTTCACAGTGATGAAGCAAGTCCCTCCATTATAATATATGGTTGTGCTTTTAAATATATTTCCTGTGTTATTTCCACCTCAATATATTCTCCTGTTTCATGCCTACACCTTAGTAAGGAAAAAGAACAAACCAAATAGAATTACTCTCTTAGAATTCATTATTCCACCCATTTATACACTAGAACCACGTATCTTAGCACACTACATGAAACCACAAAGCAGCCACAAATAAACACTAATCAAAACAGATCATCACCATGCTCCCTGCATTTGTGTAGATTCACATAACCACCATAAAAAGTATGCTATTGTCTTCACTCCCTTTTGATGTACATACTATTACTACTAACACTATACACTGTCTGGAAACACAATGTTCAATGAAATCATATATCATCTTTATATAAAAATTTCTTCATTCACTAAAACTGTACGGTACGTAGAAACAGAATTGACCCCTTTCACCTCTATGGAGATTCACTAACAAGATAACAAAAATCGACCACACTGAAACATTTTTTCAGTATTATTGTTGCAGAAAACAGGCAGGGTATTCTTTTCACATATAAAGCGAAATGTGTCCTTGCAGTCCAGACTTTCCATTCCATTCGACACCTGTGAATATCTGTAATAAAAAAAAAGAAATTTTAGTATTTTTATAAAAAGAAAAATACATTTACAATCACAGTCTATACTATAATATAAATTAAATAACATTTTATATCTCTATGTATTTAGTGAATGAACATCAAACTACTCTTTCACAAGCTTGAACTTTTAAAAAATAAGAATTTGGGCAATAAAGGCAAAACAAAAATTAAAGATATAGAAAGATTCAAAATAATGCCAGCACTTTTAATTTTAGTATAAATATGTGGTCAATTTATCTAAATACCATGTGTGCGCTGTAATGTTTATTTGGTTTCCCATTTCTTTCAATGATAAATTTGGTCTCACTTGTCTGTGCACACACCAAAGCATAGCATCATTTTATTTTCCACCCATGAAAGTATATATATCCCCATTTCATATATTTGCTTAATTTGTTGTTACATAGGAACTAAAATACACGTGAAGTAAGGAACTACACACACAAATACGTACCTCTCTCTTATATAGTATGTATATCCATCGCTTTTTTCCAGCATATTCGGTGAAACATCATTACAAACTGCTTCAAATAATTATCTATCTTCATAGTTTCAATTTTTGACAACATTAACCCGCAAGGAATATAGAAGTATTTTAGGAAGAGCATTCCGAGACACGGAGCTTTCCCATTGGCTAGAAGCCGCAACGAGCTCTGACGTGACCAAGGGGATCTGTCAAGGGGCGAGGCTCGCGTAGCAATGGAAGCTTACGGTAAAATATTTTCATTTTTAATTGTCCATATCTTGGTTCTATTAAGCATTTGAGGCAGAATAATAAGCAAAACGCAAGGAATAAGACCTAGGTAATAATATGAAGAAGTTTACAGCACGCAATTACAATAAATGGCGTTATACAAATCAAGCAAAAAGTAATCACGACTATCCTCTTATATTGATCCTACATTGAAATCTGAAGTTGCGTATGGGTAAATAAATACAATTTTACGTATTAAATATTTTGCTACCACACCAATACTTATTATCCTTCATACTTTCAAATTTTCACAGATGTTTGTTATTAATAATTTGTTCATTATAATTTATATATCTAGTATACATAGGATGTCGCTGTCGCTGTTGTTATATGACGTCGCTTTTCTACATATTTAGTTTAACCGCAACAATAAAAATGAATGATAAATTTGATGGGAGCGTAGGCTAGATGAGTGTGGCAAGCACTGGCGTACGCAGGGGGGGCTTAAGGGGCTGCAGCCCGCCGAAATTCTTAGAAAATAAAAATAATCAAATGAAGACAGTAATGAAGTAAAAAAAAAACAACTTTAAAATGACCCCCAATAACTATTTTTGTGTTTGAATAACTTTTAAAACGAAGGATTAAAATGGTAATTGGAGCTCGTATCTAATGAAAATAGAACAGCGACAACGGGATATCAGCGAAATTGATTTTCGGCGATACATTCTATGAACCAATCTCATTCTGTTCAGTAAAGGTTAGATTCATGGCACTGAACCAGCGTACAATTTGAATTGAATTAACATAATCCTTGAGTGAGGTGGAAATGGGTTTTGGATATTTTTTTTTTGTAGATGTGAAAATCTTTAACTAGTGATGCACACATGCTTTCGCTTACATTAAAGTTTACACTATGGTAAAATTGCAGAAATATTCTACCTAAACTGATTTGTGTTTAAAAAACCGTAACATCAAGATATGTTTTTTAGAACTTAATAAATAAATAATAAGTGGATAAAATGCAATGTCGTGGGAAAGCGTAATCCCTTAATAAATTCAAGGAAACTCGTGCCAGCTCGATGGCGAATCTGGTCAACCGCGTATTCGACTTTGAATCCCATCACTGAAGTTCCCGACTTGGAGTCACGTCGTGGGCATTGATGTTCTTTGTGCCTGCCCTTTCATCAATTTTATGTGATCAACACTCATCGCCGCGATTAACCAAAAGTGGTAAAAAAGCGACGTCAAATAACAAATACATGAACAATAGGCCTGGCCTCTGTCTTGGTTTAGCAATGTGATTTGTTAATCACTATACGGTGGAGGCCGAGGCGGAAATAAATATCAGTAAGAATAAAAATTCATTACAACTTACCCTTCCTGGAGAATTATGATTTTGAAGACGATGCTACCCACTGTCGTCTTTTTCTCGCTGCACTTGCTTCCATGGACTTGAGTTTCATTAGTTTATTCAAATGTCGAATTCTAATAAAAGTTCTTGTTCTGACATACAGGGAAATAATCTTTTCGTTAACTTCAGGAAATTTTGACTGAAGTACTGTCTTTAGAGTGTCCATAACTTTATGTTGCTTGGAAACAGTTGACCCATGGAAGGATGCAAACACAATCTCAAATTGAATAACTTTTTCCATATCCGAACCACTACGTGCCTCCACCGGGTACCGAACCGGAATCCCTCGATTATAAGGCGATGACGCCACCACTACGCCATCGGGGAGGCCCTCAAAATAGAAATAGATGTGGTGCCAGATTCCTTAAAGCCCCAATTGTTACACTGCAACAGCACAAGAATGCTTACCTTTGGCACGCTTACTCATGGTACAGACACCGAATACACGTAATACGACCTAAAATTACTCGCTTTAATATTCAAGACAAACAGCACAAGCACTTCTGTAAACGAATACCTGATCGCTACTACTGAACCTGCAGATTTTTCTGGCATCTGGGAGAAATCTGTGCCTCGAAGTTGGCTTATACCGAACAATGAAAAGCCATGTCGCTTTCGGAAACTGGAAGCAATTACTTTCCATTTGAATGTTCCCAACTGCAGGTATGAACCCCCTCGGTGTACGTCAAATCGTCTATCGTATATCCCTTACCTGGAGGAATCGCTAGCGTAAGGCTCTATGAACTCAGAAGCGAACCTTGGTTGAGGCATGGGTGTGTATCATTGTGTGTCTTATCTATTTCATCTTTCATTTTCATTTTATTACTCTAGTTTGCTCTATATGTCAAAAAGCGACGTGAAATAATAAAAGAGATTGATTGAATTGGCGTTTTAAGTCCAGTTTATGTACATTGAGGCTAATTGTACCTACAGTTTAAAGTGGGATCCGAACCACTACGTGCCTCAACCGGGTACCGAACCCGGGATCCCTCGATTATAAGGCGATGACGCCACCACTACGCCATCCGGAAGGCCCTCCAAATAGAAATAGATGAGAACGTTAATTCGTTCAGTAACGATCTCGCTACCCAGCGAAGGTTTAAGGCTCGAGTCCCGCCTGGACATTGTGTCCCTTTGCGGGTGTCCATCAATTTCATCTATTCGTTACTCATCCTCGCCTTCCAATTAGGTAAAAGTTACAGGAAAGCAACCTATAAATAAGAAAAAAATATTTGCCTCGTAATGACGCAATCTGACAAGGACGACCGCAAGATTTTTTCACAGGAGAGGCAGCAGTGCTCAAAGAGGGAAAGGTTTTGGAATGCTATTTCTCTAGTTAAGAAAATCCTCTTAAAGAAAATTCCCCCACTAGGATAAATTGCATAGACATCCTCCACCCACTGCAATTTGTCTATGATTTTGCAATATACTAGTACTTATTATGTTACGCAGCAGTAACTTCAATTAATTCTTGTCAACAATAAGTCGCCCCTGCAAAGAAGTTGCTGAAATTCTACTGCTGGAAATTTTTAAAATACAACACTACCTGAATATATGTACAATATATTGACATAATTTGATGCATGTTTCTTCCGTATCAAAAAAAAAACTACCTGTTAAATAAAAATTAAATAAGAAGGATACTGTTATAGACATTCGTATTATTGAAACTGATGACAATATTTGCATTCATACGGCTTAGACGTTTATTATTGCGTAACTGTAACTTCATAATAATAATAATAGTTTTATTCACACGCACACAACACCGAAATTTTGGAGCTTCCGTGGATGCAACTCGACAGGACTCATACCAAAGACTACAAAAAGTATAAATATAGGGTCGTTACACACACACACACACACACAATATATATATATATATATATATATATATATATATATATATATATATATATATATATATATATCCTGAGTGCCCAATTGTATTAATTTCCACGTAGTACACCCTGGACTGCATTTTACATACTAGTGACTAGCGAGGCTCTGGCGTCTGGACTCGCGGCCATTATAATCCTTGGTGGGGCTTGTATTGTGTTGTCCTTACATGTTTATGATTGTCCCTTCATCCGCCTCATCTTATCACCATTCATCCTCATCTTCGCGATTAGCCAGAAGTAGCAGAAAAACGAAATAATAATAAATCAATATGTATGTATGTGTCGTTCATTTAAAGACGAATTTCTACTGGGTTGATCGCTACTATGAGGATGAATGATGAACTAATGAGTGGAGAATGAGACAAACATTGCTATATGCCTTACTATGGTTCAAACTGGGGCCTCTGGCTTCCTAAAGCGTTATGCTGTCATGGAGACCCGTTATATACATGTAGAGGGACTTACTTAATCCTTTCCGTTCAATCTTACTTTCTCGATCCTGTTGCAGTTATGTCCACGCTATAATTAATTAAGTTAGTAAACTATTTGCATGAAAATATGCGCACGAGACTCTACTCCCACCCCCCTCCAGCACACACAGGCATTTCAAATTGTTTCACTTTACGATTTTTCGGGTGTTTTATCTATTGTGCTCGTCTCGAGATGAGACTCTCATCTAATAATCATTTAACTTCATTGCTGTGTCTCGTAATCAAGGGGTCCCGGGTTCGATACCCGGTGAAGGCACATGGTGGTTCGGATTCCACTTTAACATGTAGGTCCAGTCCCGATTAGCCTTACTGTGCATAAAGTGGACTTAAAACACCAAATCAACCAATCAACCAACCAACTAACTTTATTGCTGCGTGTAGAAGTGTAGACAAATAGTGTTAAAGAACCAAATACATTGATTCCCTTTTTGCTGAATTCTGCATGAATTTGTTCGTTTGCCATCCTCAGTTAACTTGAGAAGGTACGGGAAAGCAGTGAAGAAGAACTACATGTTATAAACATTGCTTCCCAAGAGTTATAATCGCCTCTATGAGGCGATAAACTTGTATGATTTTACATGTTATTAAGCGGCCCGCAGCTGAGGGATCCCCTTTTTGACGTCACTCTAGCAGAAGACCTTCATGTGCCGATGTAGCGCGGGAAGCCGGAATAGCACCCCCCTGATTAACCCGAACTCGAACGAACTATTATACTCTAGTTCGACGTCAACGGTAGCAGTCAGCCTCATAGACAAACTACTAGGAGAGACTCGTTTACTCAATGTTAAAATCTGTGGCCTTAATACGTCACGGGCGAAACTAACGACACCTATTGGCAGTGCACCCAACTACGTTGCCGATTTGCTTCTCTGTGGGCACGCTAGATGGCAGGCTGTGTAGAGGAGAGGGAGGGGAGGGGGTTGTACCAACAAATATATTTCAAATATTTTTCTGTTTCTCCTTTTTACCTTTTAAATATCCTACTGTTAATATCATCTTCTCTTCAATGAAAGCATGAGCGAAATAACTAATTTGCAGCTATAGGTTACAATAACAGTGCATTAAACTGCATCCACCCACATGGACGTCCGCAGGATTTTTTCCAGGGAGGGGCAACGAAGGTATTTTTTCCCAGGGGGGGGCAAGGAAGGCATATTTTCTCCAATAATAGTGTTGTTCCCTCAAAAAACATTGCTTAAATTTGAATGTATCATATTCATGCAATAATTAACATACATTATTGCAGCTAAAATTAAATTATATGCGAAAAATATATAATTTTTGGTTGACTTTCATTTTCCAGGGGGGGGCCACGGCCCCCCCCTTACGGACGCCCATGTCCACCCACTGCCGTTGCTAACGAGTCCAAAACAAAGCATCTTCCATACATCACGCTGCACCTTCGACCCTTGTCTATCCACGTCTATTGTCCAACTGGCGGTGACAGCCGTTTCAAATTCAAAGCTGAGCTCGCGGGGGCTGGCGAACGTTGAATGAGTGTTGCTAACTCTACCCGCAGAAAATGAGCTGAGCACTGGATGACAGAAAAAAATGTTTTGTGGAAATAAATATCAAGGCCGCGTCTGCTGCCACGCACGTGTCAGCAGTAAGAATAAGCATCAAATTTGCTCCTGCCACGTAATTCGTCTGCTAAGAGGATGTTACAAATCTTAAGAACAGATTAAGACGAGAGAAATGCAAGTTTATGATTAGTGGGAATGAATGTACAGGTAATGTAGAACCTTTTTCTTTAGAAAGCATTTAGCGATATTATTTTAATGTTAATAGAACTTAACCTAACTACGAGAGCATTTAGGTTTATTATTAGAAGAATGCTCAGGGACCTAATCTTAAATAATCGCTACAACTTCACAGTATGTGTTACAGACGTAATTGCATACATAGCATGATGAAATCACGATGAAACAAAGACCTAGTCTACTGCCACGCGCATCTTTTTTGAGGTTCCAGCAGAAAAAGAACGTGGCAGCAGACACTGCCAAATATCAATGTGAAGCGCTGTGTAATATAAGCTTCATATTACAAGCAGCAAATACCAAGGATTAGATATAATTCATAATTAATACTAATTAATAAATAATTAGTTCTAAGATGTCTACAGTATTCTTTGGGAACTCAGGGCCAGATTTCGAGTTTCTTATTCAAGGAAAGAAGTTCAACACTGTATTACATAATGCACGTGATGAATAAGACCATGTCGCATCCCGGATGGCGTAATGGTAACTTCGTTGCCATGTAATCAAGGTGTGTCGGGTTCGATATCACACTGGTGGAGACTGGAGAGTGTGTTCGAAATGGAAGTTTTTAGATGAGGGAATGCTAGCTCGAGCCGTGAGTTCAGTTGTTGAATTCTCCTATATTTTCAAATAATAAATTATAAAATAGGACAGATGGGGATGCTTTGCGTAGATATTTCTACCTTGGAGATACCCCGCACATCGTTGTCCATTTCAAGCATTTAATGGTGTGATCCCATTTTAACCTGCTGGGCCAGTCCCAACTAGCCTATCTGTGCATAAAACAAACTTAAAATTCAAGACTTCTTCTGGAGATATTCCTGCGAGAACTTTCAAGTAGATGTCCTAAAAACGTTCAATGTAACTAGGATCAGCAAATGTATATTGTGTTTGGTTTCACTGTTAGTTGGCGATGGAGTGACATCTAGCGTAGAACTATGAAATACTTCGCGAATGAGAAGCGCATAACTTGGGTGCACTGCCAATAGATGTCGCTAACATCGCTGACGTCACGAAGACCACAGCTCGCGGTATGAGAGTTTCACCCCCCTGGTCAGCCTACACTCAACGAAACCAGGCCGGACCAAACGGACAATCGTTATTTCAAATTCGAATACACTCACGCGATGCTGCATTCATTTGTTAACAGTAGAGCGCATGTTAGTTCACTGTACCTAAGGTGCGACGTCACTAGTGTCGCAGACCTCGGGGGACGAAGTGCGCATGCGTGGCGTAATTTCCATTTTTAGGCGGACTCTGCGCTCTTTCCGTGTATACTTTTTGATATGGATGACGTGCGTTTAAACTTTCCTCCGCACTCCTTACTCCTTATCCTCCAATGAAAAGATTAGATAGTAGTGACGTCATTACAGTTACACAACGTCACCACTGCGGCCATGTTCCCATCGATGACGTCACGACATTGTTTACTTCCGGTTTTAGGGGTGTAGCAGGAACGTCTACGTTTAAAAAAATCAATACAAGCGAAAACGTAGACATTTGAAGTGAACCATGAAATTCTTTATCACCTGCTAAATTTTAGTTTCATACAGCAGAGAAATATTGTAATGGTGTAATGTGCAGAAAATAAAAACACGTTAAGTACGAAGCAGTATTCTTGATAACTTTAATTTTATCCTTTAAATATTTCTTTCTTGCTATTTTTACACTAAAATGCGTCCAAGTTTTGACTGTGTAATCATTTTAACAATTTGAATAGAAGGGTGGAAAATGCATTTAGATATGTCGCGACTATTTTCACCAGGTGGTGAGAATAGTATATGAGGCTACTGCCACCAGGTTGTGAGGATAGCATGTGGAGCTATTTTCACCAGTTTCTGAGAATAACATATGGGACAGTGGAAAGTGCTGAATACCACAAATCACATTATGATTATCAGGTATTGGAAGTATTTACAGAAGTATTTTTAACGCTAATAACTCTAAACCTGACCTGTCTAACCTAACAACAAAAGCATTTGGGAATGTGTTAAGTACACGTTCATACCTACGTCAAGTGACATATTAGCAGTAGCAGTGAATATCGGAACACCTTGTGGTAATTTTTCCAAACCCATGGTGTGCAGAAGTAGAAGTACTTGTGACCCAAACAAAAATAAATGCAAACTGACGTGAGCTTGATACATGCTAACAACTAGAGAGTGCATGTATGCATGTAACAGGCCAGGTTAGGTAGATTATGCACATGTGGAGTTTAGAAACCTGGTCACTTCATTTAGAATATTGGAAATGTGTGCAGAAGTAAGCTTCAAGTTTGGAAAAAGCAATTTGCTAATTTGTTCAGTATATGCCTGTTTAACTGATAGGCGGTTCTGGTAAAATATGATATTCCCCGGACACCTATAACTTCTTCGTTTTGTCAATTTTTGACATTTGTACTTACCTATCTGCTTCGCAGAATATTCTTTAAGGTGTATTCACATTTTTCGTCCCGGAATCGGTGGGAAATTTAAACTAAAAAAATATTTTTGTTTGAAATTTTTGAGTCCAAATTTCCCACCGATTCTGGGCTCCGCCCCTGGGGTAGTTGACCTACCGCAGCCCCGCCTCTGCCCCAGCTCCCCGGCTTTATCTAGAGTCCCTGTTAAAGGCATGTTAGACATTGGCTGGAGTCACCTGCCCCCAAATGAGCCCCAAAACTTTTAAATTTGAAGAAATCCGTTACATCACACAAAACACCTTCCAGATGTTAGACAATGCTACAGGAACTTATTATCGTAAGTAGTTTCTTGTGTAAAATTGAAGAAATCTGTCCGGGGAATATCAGATTAGTACTGTGGTTTTAGCTTCAGTTCATGCATGCATGTGGGGAGCTTTGTTATTTAATTCTAAGTAAAAAAAATAAACATCACTGTTGTGTTTTGATGTGGAAAAAATATGTACATGGAAAGTTCTTCTGATACACAGTGTAGCACACTATGTAGAAGTGTAGAATGGCTAGCCATGTGTGTGTGTTTATTTAATTTTGATGTAAGCTTGAAAATGTTCTGGGAAACCAGACGAAACATTGCAGGAAAAATGAAAACCACTAAAAAATGTTATTATATTATTATGCATAGACAATGCCTATTCATGTTGTGTGCATGTCTACAATGTGAAACACCATGAAATGGTGCAAAATAAGAGTTTTAAGTTTAATGGTGCACTACCTAATCCCATTAGGAGAGTTGTTTCTTCCACTGTGGGCTGTGAAGCCAGGAATTCTTCCTTACAATTCTCAACAAATATAAGACATGATTGTTTCTTAATGTGTGTTCATTGTGTATTTCAGTATTTAACATTTATTGGTCAGAGTCACAATACAGATAGGGAACATAAATGCATTGTAGTTTTATTTTTCTCACTTGATAATGATTTTCTGTCACTTTTGGCTAATAGTGGTGATGAAGATGAAATGGTGATCACATGAAATAGATTAAGGCAAACAAAGTAACTTCCATCTGCAGGCTAGAACTCGAGCAAGGGAAGTTTGGTATAGAGGCTGTGATTTGACTGCTCACCATGCATAGCCACCTAGGTGGTAGGAAATATAAAGTACAAAGTATAAAATAGGTTGCCGCGGTGGCTCAGTCGGTAACGCGTCTGACTACCATGCTCAAGGTCCCGGCTTCGATCCCCGGCCGGTTCAAATCCGGGAACTTTTCTAATGTTGGAAGCTGCCCCAGCGCCGAATAACATGGGTACCTGGACGAAACCCTTGGGGGTAAAGGCGGTCAGGGGCATGATGCTGATCACATCACCCCCACTCACGACCGGATCAAGAAAGTGTGGGGCGTTACCCCACACCCCCTATATGCCTTCATGGCATGGTGCTATGCACAGGGGAGCACTTTACCTTTGTATAAAATAGGATGAAGGTTTAAACAGCATTCCATTCATTTTATCATAGCCATTGCCAGATAAACTGCCGCAAAGGATATATTTATTACACACATACCAGTTCTATCCGTTATCTGTTTTAACAGTGTGGTATTCAAGTCTGATTTCAATTTCTAAATTAGGCATGCTCCTAATTTTGAATATTATGGTTAAATATACCAAACTAACATTAGAACAAGAATGGTATTTTGTTTGCAAACGATGTCATAAATTGTGCAAATAAAAAAGCAGTCATACAATTTATTTTTAGCTAGTTAAAAGATTATTATAAGTGTTACCATTAGAAAAACTAATCTATTTCCAAATATATATATAAAAGAACTACATTTGACAGATCTCATTAAATCCAGTCAATATTTTTAAATTAACAAAGACAAGAACTTTAATTTTCAAAAAACTTCTGATTTAAACAGCAGTGGTGAACACTCCATATACCCAGGGTTAGTGTATGCTATCCTGGTGTAATGGTTTGGTGTTTAACACATTGAGTGTGAAAACAATGATAATGTGTCATGAGATGAATAGGCTTGCTCCCGGAACAGCTGGGAGTATCTCCTGGTCTCCTTGACAAAATTTGTTATCTCTTAAAATGAGATGATGTAGTATTATATTTTTTATTATATATTCATTATCATCTTTTTAATACCATTTGGTATGCATTTGTCGAGTGAAGAAATTCGCTATTGCAAACCAAACAATTACACTTCAGAATATGTGATAACAGGTATGTGTTTCCAGGAGTTTGTTTGTGTGTCATCAATATGTGTTTGTGATGATCCCTTTATCGCTTTATCTCCACCTTCGTGATTAGCCAAAGTTGCGGATAAAAGTGACGTAAAATAAACAAAGTGAAACCAAATCAAGAAATAAAGATAAACTACAGGGGGTCATGTATGCAAAGTCCAATAAACCAGTTAAAGGGTTCCGTCTCATGTTCTTTGGGTGTGTTAATTAGGATGGTCATTTGTCAAGGGGTGGATAAAATGTTAACATTTCAGCTGCTTTGGTGATTGTGTCAATGTGTGTTAGAATTTTAGTATAAGTGTATATCTAACTTAAAATGCTAATTTTTGTCACCTTGAAATGTCTTTATGTTCGCACGTTGATAAAAATAACCCAATAAAATAATTAATTCCCCATACCCCTATTACTGTAGACTGTGGCCGCGGTGGCTCAGTCGGTAACGTGTCTGACTACCATGCTAAAGGTCCCGGGTTTGATCCCCGGCCGGTTCAAATCTGGGAACTTTTCTAACGATGGAAGCGGCCCCGGTGCCCACCCAGCATCGAATAACATGGGTACCTGGAGGAAACCCTGGGAGGTAAAGGCGGTCAGGGGCGTGATGCTGATCATATCACCCCCACTCACGACCGGATCAAGAAAGTGTGGGGCGTTACCCCCACACCCCCTATACGCCTTCATGGCATGGTGCTATGCACAGGGGAGCACTTTACCTTTTTACCCATACCTCTATTCCAATTCACACTACTAACGAAAATAAAAAACAACCAAAAATAAGTGCAACCTGAACTTATGCATAAAATGTACATCCACTCTTCTTAAACATTATAATATTTTTGGAGAAAAGTTTACTTAGTTCTACATCTTTTTGTTCTTTGCTTATATAGCATGTGGTCGCAGCTGGTAGATTGTTACTAGCGATACATATACATTACATGTACAGTCAACTGCAAAGATAATGGTAGACAAATTGTCCACTGCCATTTTCATTACTTCTTTATTCTACATCCTGTGTTGTTTTAAGGAATGAAACTATGTTGGTTCGAAGCAGGCATTGCTTATTGAAGTCATTATTTCAATTCATTGTCATCACATTGTGTAATTCAGACCGAATGAAAATGGCGGTGGACAATTTGCTTACTGTTTCTTTCGCCGTTAGGTGCTCCGTATAGGATGCCGAATTAGAAAATTAAATAACAATAGGGAAAATATCATGAAAATAGTTATGTCTAACATATATGTAAGCAGTAACATCTCCCATTTACGTATGAAAAACAATGTCAGGCATATGTCCACCCCTACCGAGTCTGCATGCATTTATGCGCTCCACAAAATTATTGATAACCCTCTCGCAGATGTCTGTCCTGATGCCTCCAATCACCCGTATGATTTCCACCTTCAGTTCCAAAAGGGTTTGTGGTTTGTTGGCGTACACCTGTGATTTCACAAACCCTCATAAGAAGAAATCACAGGGTGTAAGATCACATGACCTTGCCGGCCATTCCTGGTCACCGTGCAAAGAGATCACTCGTTGCGGGAATTTTTCATGGAGTTCCACATCGTAACCACAACAAACGAGTCAAAACAATTGAGGCTACATTAATCTGCATAACAACAGATACCAACATTGTTAAGAACTAGTCTGCCAACCTCAAAACAAAACAATAGCACTCGATTCAAATTCGACATCCTATACGGAACACCCTTTATTACCTTGAAATTATTGTTGTATTGTTATTTAATTTCTCTTCTTGTGTCATTTTGGCTAATCATGATGAGGATAAGTGATTATTGGATGAAATTGATGATGACACACGCACAAAGAACATCTATGAACAGGTTGGGACTCAAACCTGGGAATTTCAGTGACACTTTTGAAATGTGATCACCTAATATATTCAGCAATCGAATCTACTATAAATTGCCGTTCATTCCCATTCATAATAATTGTAATCATAGAAACAAAGATTGATGGAAAATAAGATAGAAAATATCTTGCCACTAGTGGTCCTCCTGGGTCTCCCTATCATCAGTGCTTGAAGTGGAAATTAATAGCTGGGCTGGTGGAATGCTTGGGGATAGGAGGGTGCTTGTATGAACCAACATGGAAACAATGCAATAGGTGGAAAGATGCCTGTGCAAATTATCCAAACTGAGGGATGCTTTATGGAAATTTTTCCATGTTACCCGCCACTTTGAGCACTTGTAACAATTATAGACACAAGTGATCCTGGATTAAATACACCCATGCAACAGTCTTGTTAGGTTGTAAATGAAAGTAGTGCAAATGCTCCTCTTTTGTATTGAGTTACAGAAACATGTGGTTTTCTTACTTAAGCATAATGCTTCAAATTTGAAACCAATGATGGATGCATACAAATCTAGAAAGTCCTTTACAATGCCATGTCATGAACAGGGCTTAAAGTGAGCTGGAACTCCGTTCTGGTAAATCACTTTTTGTGCCAGAACTCAGTTCCTGCGGGTCATCCATTTTATGTATTTACTACACTACAAAAGTCTGTCTATTGTTACATTATATTTTGCAAACAATAGATGAAGAGAAAGTTCTTGTACTAAATTTGTCTCTCATCAGTAAGCAGTGTGGAAATTTTGGAAAAAATATTATAAATAGCAAGTGCTGTCTTTTATAATCCAAATGACAACTTAAATTTTCTGAAATAACAGATGCGATAGTTTGTGTTTATATTTACTTTGTATGCAATAATAATAACAATACCAATCACCATTATTATTGTCATCATTAGTAGTAGTACTCATGTTGATTCATTTGTGGTTGACATTCTGGCTATTGACTGAAACCACTTAAAGCACTGGTCATGAAGGTATGTCTCCAAGCAGCATTAGAAATCAGTGCATTAAAAGAGCAAGCAGTTAAACAATACATAGGTTTGTAATACCAGCAAATTGTATTTGGCATGCGGTTTCTTCTATTCTGCACTGTGAAACCAGGGATGCTGACTTTCAAACCTGGACAAGGCATGCATGTTTCTTCTGGTTTGCAGGAGATGTAGAAAATTAATATAGATACCAACTTTCTGTGTGTGTGTGTGTGTGTGTGTGTCAACCTTGCGGGCAAGAATATTCACGACTGGCAGATGATGTGCTTTGAGATGGGCACTATGGGCTTTTAGGCAGTGACGTGCACTGAGGAGTAGCTAGTCTAGCAGAGATAGATCAATCAATCTCACATCTCGAATTATATTCAAATCACAATATTTATTGTCTTGTTAAAGCCACCACAGCTCATATGCAACACTGTCTTTTCCACGCGCTTCTCATCCATCAGTGTTCTCCGCGGGCAAAGCTGGCTGGATACCCTAGCTCGCTCTTCTTCCGCCAGACCAGTTTCAGGTAGAAACGGCCGGCCCAAGGAAAAGGAAGATTTCTACCTCTACCTCCCTTGTCCCCCGCTGCAATGGTTGAAAGCCCAGGCTTTCAGGTCCCCCAGTCTATCTCCTATAGGGCAGATAGGGGATTGGTTTCTCATAATTTTTTTGTAAATCCTCTAAAGAACACAGGGTAAAATTTTCTGCAGTACTTACGTTCTCTGTATTTACACAACCTTTTACACGTTGTACAATATGTGCGTATGTATAATATGGGATGTAGTTTTATTATTTATGAAATGGGAACGTGTTATGTGCAGACAATAATGTTATGCTTTCTTTCTTTTTCAAATATGGAATACATAATGATTAAATTACAAATATGTGCTCGGGCTCTCTCTCACTCTCGTTTTAGTAGTGTTTTATTTAAATATACTAATCTCTTGGCCTCTAACAGTCATAAATACGGATGTATTTATTTGGGCAAGAGAACGCGTGTTCATATTGTTGTTGGTTTGGTTTATTTTATTTCGCTTTTCTGCCACATTTGGTTATCGCGAAAATGAGGATTGAGTGATAATATGATGAAATTGGTTAAGGGACCTCATATGAACAATCCATGCCAGGATTCGAACCCGTGATGAGTGCGCATTCTTGTCCTATGTGTTACAGTGAATAATGAAATAATTTGGAATGAAAAATGTATCTCAGAACTCAAAAAGTCAAATTAATATCATTGAAGAAACTACAAAAAAGTGTGTTGTGTTTTGTTACCTGTCACCAAATCAACCAAGCGTGGGGGGGGTTGGTTATCACAGCGTGCTACGACACCAGGAGTTCCGGGTTCGAACCCTGACCCGGGCATGGGCATTCCCTGTGCTCGTCCCTTCATCAATTTCATCCTATCATCTTTGCAATTAACCAAATGTGGCAAAAAAGCGACGCTAAGTAACAAAAATGAAATCAAATCATTGATTGATTGCTCAATTTGGTTTATTTTACTTCGCTTTTCCGCCACCTTTGGTACGACAAAATTGATGAAGGGACACACACAAAGTACACAAATGGCCAATCCGAGATTCGAACCCAGGATCTCTGGCTTAGAGTCAAATCAAATAGTTTTTTTTATTTATTTTCAAATGTGGGTGGGGGTTACGTGTACTTTTTTGTACTTATCACAGCATGCTACGACACCAGGAGTTCCGGGTTCGAACCCCGACCCGGGCATGGGCATTCCCTGTGCTCGTCCCTTCATCAATTTCATCCTATCATCTTCGCAATTAACCAAATGTGACAAAAAAGCGACGCTAAGTAACAAAAATGAAATCAAATCATTGATTGATTGCTCAATTTGGTTTATTTTACTTCCCTTTTCCGCCACCTTTGGTACGACAAAATTGATGAAGGGACACACACAAAGTACACAAATGGCCAATCCGAGATTCGAACCCAGGATCTCTGGCTTAGAGTCAAATCAAATAGTTTTTTTTTTATTTTCGAATGTGGGTGGGGGTTACGTGTACTTTTTTCTAGTACTCATTCATAATTTTGCAATCTTTTCCTGTTATTGACATTCCTCTTTTTTGTAGGAATACTGGCCCTAAAGGGAGGAGGGGTGTGGCCCACACCAACCCCGCCCCCCTTGCTACCCCAAGTGTCGACGTCACCACATATCACTGCTTTTAGGTTACTGCCCTGTGGAAAAGGGCATTCAGGATGGCAAGGCATTGTACCTTCTGATGGAAGCTACAGACAGGCATGGGGAATTTATTTAAAAAAGGTTGTACATCACATATTAACACCATAAAAACAACCAAGACAAAGTTGGTTGGGACTTTGTATTGCTTGTTTTTTTAGGGATATTTTTTACACTGAAGCAACATGTGTCAATTGAGGATGAGACAATCCAATGGTGGCTTGTGCAGTGGATCAGTGTGAATTGTTGCTATTCATTCCAAGTGAAACATCATTTTAGTGTGAAGTCTCTCTTTAGTTTCTATATGTACCAATGTTTCAGAAACTGGTTCTGCTCCCGTTTAGTGTACTGTATTTGCTTCCATCTTGTCCCATGTAAGAGTGAGACAGAACCAGTCTCTGAAACATAGGCACATACAAACACTAAAGTCAGTGGTTACATGTAGAAACAATTCAACATGCCACTCCTGACCATTTGACTGGAACGTTTGGTGGTGAGATCATGAGTCAACTTAACTTAACTAAATTAAGTCATATGCAAATACGTGAAGAATGTATAATGAATTTTATTGGTCTGTAGAGTTTGTTATCTTTTGAAATTTCTTTATATAAAATCTTCTGTGCTCTCCATCCTCATGCCTTTTCTGCATGGCTTAGTATTTTGAAGATGTTCATCATTAACACACATTATATTACCATCGAAAAAATGCAGTTTCTTTGCTATTATCTCTTTTAAACTTTAGGTGGGAGTTTTTCAGTTAATGAACAAGTGTAAAAAATAAAATATAGTGAAGACAGCAGAACCACTTAAAGTATCACATTAAAATCAATCATTTTTATCCAAGATAAGAATCATTTCTAAGTTCAAATCGATGAAGCAGGATATTTGAATATTAATATTCGTTAACGTTAGCATGCTTCTTTCCATGGTATTATTTGTTCACCAAATAGATTCTGTATAAGACTCCAGATCAGTTTTTTTATTCACAAACAAAAAATTATGAAATGCGAAGGTAATAAACCTCCAGTACTTGTGGACATTCTGAAATTATGTAGTTGCAGTTGCAAAATAGAAATCAACAGTGGCATGTCAGACACTCTGGAGAAACTGTTCTCAAATCTTGGTATGTAAGGTAATGGTCACTGATATGTTGAACAAGTAATAAAAATAAATAATTAACAAGCTATAACATGGATACATTTACAGGGTGGCTACTCTAGGAACATGATAAAATTCAATTATAATTGCCAGTTTTCAAGACGAACTTTCAAAAAATTCAGAGGTATACAAGAAGATGTTTTCTCTATTTCAACGTTATGTATTACCGCCTCTCACCATCCACACAAATATATTAACAATACAAAGAGTCTGTGTGATTCAAGCTTATCCAAAAAGTCTAATTCAATTAAATGGTTTATATACATTTAAAATAATTTACATTTCTATTTCACATACTCAGACTTGAAATACATCTACAAACACAAGTCACAAATGTTACAAGATAGAGTAACCTACCAGAAATTGTTAGTTGTATGAGAATTTCAAACTCGAATTACCTAATAAACTTAAAGATATCTTGCAATAATCTTTCGTCTGTCACATAGGTCTTTCTGCAAAGGACACTAACAAAGTAAATGGATTGAGAGAATTCTGTTCTATTTTCCATGCATATTTTTCCCCTTCCTCGATAAAGATAAACGGTGAAACTTGCCTCAGGGCATTTATAAATTAGTATAAATTGAATGGGATTTGGATAAATACAAATTACAATTTTTCACGTCTGCGGTTAAAAATTCAAGCAGAATTCACGCTTAATTCCCTGAGAGTAGCCACCCTAATTTAATACATAAAGTGAGCTTTATATATATATAAAGTTCTGTCTGTAACCTCTGCCACTTCTTGAACTTGCAATATTACATATGCATAAATATATAAAGAAAAATTGAAGTGTACTTTTATACTGTGACATGGTCTACTTTTAAAGGAATAGCAGACTGAGTCCTCACATAACAATATTCAACCTAAAGAGGCAGAGATAATATTCAAGTTGTTGAAATATGACTGTTCTGTTTTAATCTATGATTTTGTGTTTTAAGTCCATTTATGCACAGTACGGCTAATTTGTACTGGACCTACAGTTTAAAGTGGGATCCGAACCACTATGTGCCTCCATCAGGTATCAAACCAGGGATCCTTTGATTACAAGGCAACGACGCTACCACTGTGCCATTGTGGAGGCCCTATTTTAATCTAGTTCAAATGTTAAATTTGTTTACAATTATGTGGGAAATGCTATTTAATACATATTTATTTATTTACTGAGAAAATTTTCGATACAGCATGGATAGCCATTTTACACTGAAATTGTCAACAATTTAAAGAGCAAAATTAAGAATATCACAAAAATGATTGACAAATTATCAAAAAATAAGTAACACTACTTGATTATTTACAAGCATGTCATGTGATGGAAGACCGAAAGGTATACCTAGTGTAGGTTTTTCTGTGTAAAATATATTTGTGATACATCCTATGTGCATAGGCACTCGAAAGTGGAATTCCTGAAGGTGTGTGTTGCAAGGAATTTTGCCATTGACAATTTTGTATAGATATTTGATGTCATTCTGCAAATGGTGCTGATAGGGAGTCTCTAAGTTTAAACACAAGAAGAGATGCAGTGTTGAGAGAGATCCCTGAAAGATTGTGTAATGAGGGAACCCTGTAACGAACTATAGCTACATAAAAGTGAATCGATTCAAAAGGTTGCGATTACTTCCATAAGACTTTTCTTTCCACTACTACTCGGTAGCACATGATGCTGAGATGTTAACGTATCATCATTACATATTTGGAGGAAGATGCCTGACATGATCGTCATTGCACATGAAGCAAAGGTGTAACAAAAATTATTCATTCTAAGAGCACTGTTCAATGTGCTTGTCCATATATGAACAAATTAGTTTGCTTAAAAACCCTCTACAAGTAATTACAAAGTATTAATACAAAAATTCTTCTACAAATGTTTGTTTTAAAACACATTTTCTTTTTTAAATTTTGTCTTCTATGAAGTGTACAAGTCCTATCATGATTAATTATTATTGATATTCTGATTTGGATATTGAACAATAATATCACAGTGGATAGGGATTTCATTACTTGATATTTGGGCAGGCTATGTTCGAAACCATAATTATTTTTGTTTACATGTTCAAACAACTGATAACATGAAATAAATAATGTTTGTGTTTGCAAACATATTATGCTATGTCATACTTAGGACAAATAATAGATATGTGTGGCCACCCCGATGGCGTAGTGGTAGCGTCGTCGCCTTGTAATCAAGGGGTCCCAGGTTCGATACCCAGTGGAGGCACAAGTGGTTCGGATCCCACTTTAAACTGTAGGTCCAGTCCCGATTAGCCTTACTGTGCATGAAGTGAACTTAAAACACCAAATCAATCAATCAATAGATACGTGTAGTAATCAAATGGTCTCAGGTAAGATTCCTGCTAGGTTCAGGGCCTCCCTGATGGTGCAGTGGTAGCGTCGTCGCCTTGTAATCAAGGGGTCCCAGGTTCGATACCCGGTGGAGGCACATAGTGGTTCGGATTCCACTTTAAACTGTAGGTCCAGTCCCGATCTGATTAGCCTTAATGTGCATAAATTTGACTTAAAGATCCAAAAAGGAACGGCAATTTCAGTGCCGATTAGCCTGTCTGAGCATAAAATCAATGTTTGAAAAAGACACTCGAGAGCTCTTAGGGTTGCTGGAAGTTTTTAATTAATACAAAGTAGTGAAAAAACACAAAATGGAAAGTGAAATCTTGAAAACATTGACACTGAATTTTCGTATTTATTTATTAATTTATTTATTAGCGTTCAGGTCATATGTCTAACAGGCTGATCTTTCTCATATATTACCAAGAAAAGATTTTTAATTTACTAGCATCTTTGACATGCTCATTTTTTATTCATTTTGAATTTGTTGTTTTACATATAGCTAGCTATCACTTTCAAGGAGAAATATAAGTAGTCAGATGCATGTGTAAGATTTCTCCAACAAATGAAACATACAACTTATGAGCTATGCTCACATTTGCATTTGATAGTTTTTATCCATTGTGTACAAATTCTGAATAAAAATTCACTAAATAAACTTCATTAAATTTTAGGAACATTTTTATACAAGGTTTCTATAAATATTTTGAAGTCGCTGATTTTTAAAAATGTACCATCTCACGATTTACATTGAAACTTGTAATCAGTTGATTTCATTTACCTTGTAGGTGTCTTGCCATGGGAATTGCAAAATATTCAAATTTGCCAGAAACAGGCATTATTCCAGTAATTTACAGTACTACTCATTGATAAAATATTCCAAGTATATTTATGTTGCTTTCTCGCAGATAGAAAAATGAAACGCAAATCAAAGGACGTACAAGAATTATTTTGCTTACAAAGCTTCACTAAGTTGGAATATTTAAAGATACATTTTACGATTTAAATGAATGGATTTTATTTTCTGCTAGCTACAGTTACCTTCCGATGAACGTACCATCAGAATAAAAATACGCACTTTCATTAAATTTTTAGAAAATAGTGTACATTTTACAATTCTCATTAGGCTACATTTTCAACAAATACATCGTGTGGCTGCAGAATACGTGTCTTCCTTTCAAAATACCAGCAGAAGACAAGTGTTAGGTCCCTTCCGCCAAGTCGACCAATCAGAAGCAAGAATTGTTCCTCCTATGCTGAACTGAGTGGGATCCGCGAAAATGCTTGTTGTCCTATTCTGTATATTAATTGAATATATGTTAATTATAAAGAAGAGTGTGAATAATTTGTCGGATTGATATCATTTTCAGGTGAAATCCTTTTACAAACTCCCGAAAGTGAGTAGACAGTTGAATCAATAATGCAATAACTAGAGTATAAAATTATGATATTGTAAAGTGAGTAGACAGTTGAATCGATAATGCAATAACTGGAGTATAAAATTATGATATTGAAAACTGCAAGAGGAGCTGTGACGAAAGAAATGTCTGTAAGAGAAACCTTAGCATTGGCGTAATGATCGTTTAGTGCAAGATTCCAGCAAAATGCAACATGTTGATATGGGTATGTACTGCGAGGCAGTGATTTATCAGCACAAACCCCACATTTTTTCACAAATGCCCAATTTACAGTTATTTTGGCTCTAAATTTACCCCTACACCCCTCTAAATGCAATGTTAGACCTAGCCAGATTAATATTTCCGAATAAACCTCTTCTGTGAGGGGTTGTAATGCACTGATTTTTTTGTTTTTTTTTACACATTAAATAGTTAATGATATTTTAGTGCAAGCTTCTTGAAATATGTTGATATGAGTGTGTTATGTAAGGCAGTGATATATCCGTACAACCTCCACATTTTTTCATAAATGCCCAACAATTTATAGTGATTTTGGGGCCCAAGTTCCTTTTGTTTTATTGCGATTTCATCATGCTACGTACGTAATTTTTACATGGTTCGATTTCAACTTACGTCTGTTAACACATACTGTGGAGTTTGGCACCCTTGACCCTGTGTACATTCTCTATAGAATGTGAAAGTTTTTGCATGGTATATGAATATTTTGTTGTTTGTGAACGTTTTCAGTTGATTTTAGCTCGCGAAAATGTGCCACTGTGAAATAGTGTTCTTTACCAATAAGAGCCTGAAAGCTTCACGCAATTGAATCTAGCACCCAAAACTACATTCTACAACAGCAAGTATAATTTTACATAGTTAGGTTAGGTACCAATAGTTATTATCGACTTGTTCTTTTGCTATTTGAGTGTGCATACACAAGGTTTTAATAATAAGAAGCGGCAGAAGCACTCCAAAATGGCATGTTTTTGCTTTTGCTGGTCATACTTTATGATCGAATATCTCAGTTATTTGTGTTTTCCGCACGCTGCAACTAATTTTATATTATGCAAAACATCAAAATCTGTCGATTAATATAAATTTCAATGTAATTCTGGAGGGGTATGGTGGGTAAACGGCCCCATGTGCTTGACACTAGTCATTCGTGTATCAAAATGTTTGAAGATTTTGTTCAATACCCTTCTACAGGTGGCATGATTGCCAAAATACTGCAATTTAAAGGTGTTTAAAAAATTGCACATTTTGCACTCATACTTTCATAGTTAGGTGGGTCAGGTTTAGTTCTTTTAGCATTTTCACATGGAATGACCCTGTTTAGAATTTGAAGATAAATTACAGAACACAAAGTTAAAATGCCATTATGTCCATGATGAAAAGGACCAAAATATATACTTTAGGAAATGAGTTCATGTTAATGCTAGTATAAATTCTGCTTTTGGTAACAGTTAGATATAGTGAAAACAGAATTCTTCAAATTTACAGGAGAAATGAAGGGAAAGTACTTATGGAATTGAGTTCCTGTGGACTTTTGGAAGCTGGGAATAGTGTTCTTTCGATTCGTGCAACTTATTCGGCCGGTAAATAATGTCATTTTCAACATTAATGTATCTCCGTTGCACGATAGCTCGTGCCACCATTACCGTCAACTACGTGAATCAAATGTTCCGTGCATTCGAATATGTAACCCCCTGTCAGTGTAGCAACCATGCAGTCGTTTTACAAGATGACATATGAGCGAGTTTTTTTTTCCAATTTAATTTTCTATTTTTGCCTAACCTAACTGAACCTAACCTAACCTTCTGTGAATGGTTTGTGGATCAATGTTAACCTAAAAACCATCATTTTTCGGTTAATAAGTGTTAGTGTAGCAACCACACGGTAGTTTTACAAGATGACGTGTGAGCGGTTTTTTCCCCCAATTTAATTTTCTGTTTGCCTAACCTAACTGAACCTAACCTAACCTTCCATGAATGGTTTGTGGATCAATTTTCGCTTAAAAACCTTTTGTGAATAGTTTGTGTGGCATTTTTCGGTTCATAAGTTTGGAAACACTGCATATCAGCTGACGATAGACAACGTGAGTCAAGATTTGCCCGCCATATTGTGTGTCACAAAAGTGAATTAGCAACAACCAATAAATACTTGTAATGTGAAAAATTACACTTTTTTCAGTGAAAAAAAAAAACATAATCCCAAGTTGAAAAATGTTCCGCTATGCATATAAGGTAAGTACAAATGTAAATAATTCGGAAATAAACGAGTTAAATGTGTTTTCACTATATCTAACTGGTACCCTGCTTTTTATACAGTAACACATAGGTTTCTGAAAATTTGATCTGGTGTACCAGATATAGGCCTATGAAAAAGATGAAATGTATGCAATAGAAGAAAAACACTAATGAAGGCATGCAAGTAAATAAAAGAAAATGGAAATCCAACAACTTCAAATTTTCTGCTTTTTTTAATTTTTCATAAAATTCCCTCTTTACCTAATTTTTACCTACAATTGGACATAGGTTTCCCTGTACCAAGATTAATTTCCCTTCACATAACAACACTGCCTCTGCCAAGCACCCTGAAGCCTCATGTTTTTAAATAACCACTCGTCCTACTTTCTTTTCGTCTCCCTTACCTACAATCTGGGAGGAAACCTGGTCATCAGAAGGGTGTGATGGAGACCAGTTTTTAAGATTTTTTTAAATAATTTACTTAAATTCTGGTTTAGAAGCTTGTTTTCGTAGCTTGCAGAATATATAATGAGCAATAAACCATACTTTAAATGAAATACAATATGAAAAAAAGTTGGTTTACTAGCTGTAAACGTGGTAATTGGAGAATGTGCCACTGTAATTTACATACACAGATATGGACATCCGAACGGAGCCAAGGAAAATGACTGTCCACCTAAAAACTACATATTTCACACATAATTTCATTTCAGTCACGGTAATTCATGTTATTTATTATAAATTCATTGAAGAAACATGATAATTTCAGACTGAAATAGTGTTTTTTGAGGGGTAAAAATATTCCTGCCCACCCCCCTCGAAAAGATCCTGGAGATGTCCATGTACACAGAAGTAAGACAACTTATAGTAAACTTTATTTATATAAAAAGGCTAGACAATACCAAATTCAAAAAGTTATATATAATATATATATATATATATATTTTCAACCAGATATGATGCATCATATACATAGCTTAAACAGTTTTTAAAGTGCTCCCCTGTGTTATGCACCATGCCATGATGGCGTATAGGGGGTGTGAGGTTAGGTCCCCACAATATCTTGATCACAGCCGAAGGTGGGGGTGATGTGATCAGCACCATGCCCCTGGCTGCCTTTACCCCCCCCCCCCGAGTTTTCTCTAGGTACCCACTTTATATGACGCTGGGTGGGCACCGGAGCTGCTTGAACAGGTGGAAAAATTCCTGGTTCTCCCCGCCGGTGATCGAACCTGGGTCTCTCACATGGTAGTCAGATGCCTTAATGACTGAGCTACCGCAACTACTTTTAAATATCAGTAAAGAAATTATATGGGTCATTCCTTTGGATGATGGTCCAGTTATGTATGGAAAGGTTCTATACAAATATTAGGTTTCTCTGAGAAATAGTTCTAAAGCTATAGCCTGTGGAAGAAGGTGGTGCACAACAAAAATTGTGACCCATATTTGACCAATAAGTATTGTAGCTAACTGCAAGGTTTAATAACTTTGGAACTATTGATCAATCACAGCTTGTTTAGCAAATACAAAATCAAAATATGTGTTAAAAGGTCTTGCATGCCATAACAGGCATATTTTGGGTGCATAAAAGTTACAACTGTAATCCACCTAGGATCATGGTATTAATAGTAACACTGATGTCGGCTGAATAGACACACATTAGATTATTTCAATATCTATCACATGTGGCTGAATCTACTAGAAATGGAAGAATCACTGGAAAATGTAGCACAAAAAGGGTGATATCCAAGCCAAGTTAGACACACTATCTAATCAGACTTCTCCTTAATAAGTGACATAATACTAACCTGTTATTGCAAGGCATTAGTGTACATTAAAGGTTTATAAACATGTATTGGGATAGGTGATGTAAACAAAGTTTTAAAAATGTTGATTGGAAATCTCCTTCATTGCCATGTGCCATGTTCTCATAGGAAAATCATTTGTAAATGATGAAGCGTCAAAGGTGAACAAGAAAATGGATGCTCTGAACAACAGTGGTTCTCTACATTTGTAAGCCCACAGCCCAGTAAATTCATATTTTCAAAGTTGATGCTCTGATCCCAACAATTTTTCTCGCAAATATCATCCTATTTTTTTCAACTTTATACATTAATTAATATGTACCCTTGAAATTTAACATTAATACATGAATTATGGAATATTCAAAGAGAGTATCAGGCCATGTCCAAAAAATGCAAGACCATACTTGAAGCGAGTATACTTCGAGAATGATCTTGCAGTGTGGTCTTGAAGGTGTTGACTAAAAGTGTAAATCTTTCAAACTGCACTTCGACTGCAGTGCCAAATACGATCAGTAGATATAACCGAGAACACGTTGCTTTTCCACATTTTAAACACTTATGTTTCACCACAGAAATCACATAGCAAATGTTCTTATACATACATTTCCACACATTTGAAGAACTGCAACAAACAACTTCCTGGCTTTCTACCTCTGCAATTTCAAACAAATGAACAACAACTCCACTTGTCATGTGACCAAGCCTGTAACTTGGCGTGCTCTTTAAAATCTCTGTGTACGCCACTTGCGGCTCCACCTTGAATAACACACAATAGGTTATAAATGATGGTATTTTCCCTCAGGTTTTTTTTATCACCCTGTCTCTGAACCGCCCATCCCAATTCTTCCATCAGGCATTAGCACACACTCCGAGCTACCCACATATAAAATTGGTGGGAAATTGAAGGGGGGGGGGTATTGCACGAAATTCGCTATTGAAGTAAGTAATTTATTCTTCTAAAAATTACATAGAACTATACATAAAAATACATTCTTCTGAAACCTTATTTGAATGAAAGCTTACACCATTTTTAACAAAAGAAAAGAAACTTGAAGTTTCTACGGCAAACCTGAGGAAAGATACTATCATTTATAACTTAATGCTTGTCATTCAAAGTGGATCCCCAAGTGGCGTACACGGAGATTTTAGAAAGTGCGTTAACTTCTGAACCCCTAGACCAATCTAAAAAATATTGTCGTTTTTGTAATCAGCATTAAAATTTGTATAAGTATACTGAATATTAGTCAAAATCGGGGATGGTGGGTGACATAACCTGGATGAATTGACATCCAATGACCCCAAAGCAAGTGTCACTTGTTACTTGGCCTGTACTATTTTCTCAGGGAACTTTCAGTCCGAAGCAACAAGTGACATGTGTCAGTCACTTGGAAGCAGACTCTCAGTAAACCATTCAACCTTTATCAACTTCATGATCCTGTGTTAAAGAGGATTAGAGATGATCTCTTGGCGGGTCAGCAAGTGAAACACTATGCTATTTACAAAAATTTGTTAGTATGGAAGCCCCCTCGAGTTAATCATGCTTGTATTGTTCTTCCTAAAATGTTACAGCACATTATATGTCGTTATTATCATGATTTTCCATTAGGTGTAGCTCATCTTGGTATAGCCAAAACAATGCGTAAAATTATGTCTCTCTTTTGGTGGGAAGGAGCACAGGCTGATATTCGCAACTATGTTAAATCTTGTAATCTTTGTCAACATGCCAAGTTGGCGGTGGGAAACCTTCAGGTTATTTATCTTCAGAGATTATCCGTCACCCTTGGAGAAGGCTTTACATTGATCTTGTGGGCCACTTGGTGCATTCTGCAAAAGGCAACGTTTATATTCTAGTAGTAGTTGATAGTTTTTCAAAATGGGTATCCCTATCTCCCTTACGTGCTGCTACTTCTGCAAAAGTTATTGAGAAATTACGTACCTTATTTCTTTCATTTGGAAGTCCTTGTGAATTAGTTTCTGATAATGCGTCTTACTTCCGTTCTAGTATTTTTAATACTTTTCTTTTTGAACAGTCTGTAAAGCATATATACACTAGTGTTCATTATCCAAATCCCTCACTTGCTGAACGGTTCATCCGCAATTTAAAGTCTTCCCTTATCTGTTATCATTCGGCTGATCATCGAAAGTGGGATAGAACTCTCCAACAAATTGCCTTTGCTTTTAATAATGCCGTCCATGAAAGCACTAAAACTTCGCCGGCTAAAATCTTGTTTGGAAGGGATCTTGAGGGACCGCTTGGTTTCCATTGGGAACTCCATGGTGAGGATGATTTAGGCGCTAATCCTACTCAAGATAGAGCTACCCTTTGGGCTGAAGTTTTTCAAAATTTAGTTAAGGCTTGGCATAAAAGGAAAGACAGATATGATCCTCAACGTCAATCTGTTAAATTTAAAGCGGGTGATCTGGTTTTATACAAGGTCTTTCCAAAAAGTAATGCCTTAAATCATGTTGCTGCTAAGTTAATGGAACGATGGGCTGGTCCCGCAAAGATTCTAAAATTTTTAGGACCAGTTACTGCCCTCTTAGTTGACCCAGAAACTGAGGTCTATCTTCGAGAAATGCATGTTATGCACCTCAAGGCTTATCATTCTCGGGATGAGAATGTTTTGGATGATGTTCTTTCCGAAGCTGGTTCAGATATGGCTGCTTGCCTTTTCAATTTACCCTTTTCTGGGGACATTTCTCCCATGGAGCAAAAATTTTATAGCGCTCCGCCATCGGATGAAAGGACTATGAATACAAATACACATAGGTTAATGGCGACGACTTCAAATAATCAATTGGCTTCATGCACCAATTTTAGAGGTGGTAATTATAATGTAAATGCTATGTCTAGGCGTAATGTTCAGTGCCGTCGCTGTTCAAAATGGGGACATGTACAGGCTACTTGTAGAGTTCGTATGTCTAATGAAACCCCCCAAAATGTTCGACGATACGAACAGTTTTGTTGACTTGTATGTTTTGCTCTGTAGAATTTTCTCATTTCTAGCTGTTCAATAGTGTTTTCCAGAGTGTATATTTTTTCTCTGTCTGTTCTATATCTTTTCTTCTTTCTTCCCTTTTCTATTTAGTAATTTTGGTTATTTTTATTTTTTGCCTGTACATTTCCTGGAGAATTTTGATTGTTGATGATGTGGCTTACCAACCCGGTTGTCAGTGACCAGTGCCACTAGATTCTGCATGCTACTCTGCGCCTTCTATTTCCATCTGCTTCTCGTCGCTGCTATGGATTTTTGCTTCAGTACATCTGTACGCCCCTGGTTCCTGGTATACTGCATGGATATTGCATGTTGGATCTGGACTGGATTTTTGGATCTCAGACTGTAACTATACTTTGGTGTTCATGGATTGCACCAATTAGATGAATTTTTTTGGGAATTCAGGTACGTCTTGAGGAGCCTGTGTTGTTTTTTTGTGTGTGAATTTTGGCTCGTACTCTCCTTGGAGTCACATAAGTGAACATTTAGTGCTTCGATCGTAGTGGTGATCCACCCTATCCTGTGTTTTTGGGCAGTGTTACTTACTTTTTGCCCTGGTTTTTGTATGAAGAATCTTCGCATCTTCGTCGTTGCGATCTTCAGTATGGTGTTTTGGAAAATGTATTATTGTCTTGTCCCCTTCGACATGGTTTGGTCGAAGCTTGACTAGATATCCAGCACCCTTCAGTTTCTTCTTCTGAGCGTTGCTCTACGTTGTTTTGTTCGCAAGATGACGCTGGACTTCCATATTTCTTACCTTTGCTGCGGGATGCGCGAAGATGGAAAGGCAGATCGACTGATAATTTCTTCATCCTTCGATGGATTCAACATGGTGTTGAATTTTTGGGACTTGTATGCCGACCCTGTGGGAGTGTTTGGTGGTTACCGCTGGAGAGTTCTGGGATGTCTTTCATGCAGAAACTTTACGGTGCACTGGACACTTATTTTCCTTTACAGGTGGATCGTGCTACTTTGATGATACATAATATATCTACAGGGTGCTCGGAAATTCCCCTTACAAACTCCTAGGGCTATTAGAGGGGACTGAGTAGACAATATTTGGAATAGGAACCCATGGCCGGAAACGTACCGTTTTCCTTCTACAACCATGACAATATGTCAGATGTGCCTTTGTTGGTATGCAACCGGGAAGGCAGTATATGGCGTCAGAAGATCACCTCATAGCACGTGACGTCTACCCTGTGGCGGTATCCTGCCTGGAGCCCCATGTGCGTCTCCGAAGAACATGGTTGAGTACACGTTTGCAGAATAGACGGACATGATCCTTGTGTATGGCGCAGCGGAATGGGAATGGAAGAGCAACTCGTCGGCTGTATCAAGAGCGTTATTCACAACGTGCGACTCCATCGCATACTCTTTTTGCCAGCATTACGCAACGGCCCCGAGAACGAGGTACCTTCACCGCCGACAGGAAGGACTGCGGTGCTCCGAAGAGACACAGCTCGCCCGAATTGGAAGAGGCTGTACTGCACAGGCACGTGAATTGGGCTCTAGGCAGGATACCGGGGCAGGGTAGACGTCACGTGCCATCAGGTGATCTTCAGACGGCATGTACTGCCTACCCGGTTGCATAACAACACCTGCACATCCGACACATTGTCATGGTTGTAGCACGGAAACGATACGTTTCCGGACATGAGTTCCTATTCCAAATAGTGTCTTCTCAGTCCCCTCTACTAGCCCTAGGAGTTTGTAAGGGGAATTTCCGAGCACCCTGTATATATGAACCTAGGATTTTTTTGCCACAATTTGTTATTCTCTTGGAGTTATCCTTTTGTTATTGCTCCACGACTATTATTTTAATCAGAGTATATATTATGCATTTAATCTTTGTTATGGTAGTCGAATGACAGCACTTCATTCCTACGCGTCAGCAAAAATTCGATGCGACTGGTGTTATTTTACATCCTGTCGTAGCGGGGTACGAGCGGTTTTATTGTTGAGTCAGCAGAACGTGTCTGATCACGTTGAAGACGTCGGAAGCGGGGGGGAGGGGGGCAATGGATCTGTGATGATGTTTGTTCATGTATGTTAACCTAACACGTGCGTATGCTTGTGTGTGTGTGTGTGTGTGTTTGTGGAGGAAATACGCACGCAACCATTACGTATGATGCAAAGACATGAAGAAATGATTTAAAGATGGCGCCGAAGGTGCTGTACCCCGAAAGCTTAGCGGATAAGGTTATTGCTCTGTAAAACAAAAGGCGTCGAGGGTTCGATTGCTGGTAGAGTCAATATTGATTGATTGATAGATTGAGTTAGTTTTTTTAAGTCCACTTTATGCACGGCAAGACTAATCAGGATTGGACCTACAGTTGAAAAGTGGTGATTCGGATCACTATGTGCCTCCACCGAGTATCGAACCTGGGACCCCTTGATTACAAGGCGACGATGTCAATATTGAATGGTCTCGATTAGCCTGTGTGTACATAAAGCCAACAAAATGGCTGAGTTCGAAAATCGAGTTGGGTTAGTGGTTAATGTTGTCACCTGGCAATGAAGAGGTCGCGGGTTCGATTCTCTAGGTAGTTAAATTAGGACAATTGTTTAGTCCCGCCATTATAGGTCCCGATTAGTCCATCTGTGCATAAATAGTGTTTGAATAAAATCAATATGGCGGCCTTGGGTTAGTGGTTAATGTTGTCGCCTGGTAATGAAGAGGTCGCGGTTTCGATTTTCTAGGTAGTTAAATGAGGCCAATTGTTTTGTCCCGCCATTATAGGTCCCGATTAGTCCATCTGTGCATAAATAGTATTTGAATAAAATCAATATGGCGGCCGCGTTTTGTGTTCAGCGGCGGCGGCGGCGGCGGCGGCTACGGGGCGCGGGGCGGGGGGCGGGGCGGAGCGGCGCGGCGCGGGTGTTTTTTATTCCGCGAGATTTTTTAACCAAGTGGTTGAGGGTTCGATTCCCAATGTTGGTGAAAATTGGATATTCAATTGTATTTGTTTAAAAGTTCCGATTAGCTTTTGTGCACAAAGAGAAAATGAACTAATTGGAAATAGGATGTTTATGCTGTAATGAAAAGGTCCCGAGTTCGATTCACAATGTCAAATTGGCTGATAATGATGTTGTTTTTAAAATAAAAAAAAATAAGTGTGTTGAGTCCCTATTAGTATTTATGCAGGAACAGATATTAAAAATCAAAACAAAATGGCTTTGACTGGTGTTTAGTATTCGAAAGGTTCCAGGTTCGAGTTCCAATGTTGGCAAATTGCAGAATAACATTGATTTGATTAGGAAGTGAGTTACTATTATTCCCTATTAACCTTGATACACAAATATAAAATGTCTGATTTTGGAGTTTTGCAACCAAGGGGTCGAGGGTTTGATTTCCACTGGGGGGTTAATGTTGGCGTTTTTTAACGCAGTCCCGATTAAGCGTAATGCATAAAGTTGTTTCACGGGATATCGAACCTGGACTCCTTTTGATTACAACGCAACGACTTTACCGCTAATGTATAAAGATAAATTAGAATCTGTTGTTTTGCCGTGTGGGGCCCCAGTACCGATTAGCTTAAATGCATAAAGAGTAGGTAAAATAAGCAAGATGGCCGTCACTATTGTTTTGTGATCAAAGAGGAGTCACAGGTTCGTTTCAACCAAAGGAGGCAACATTCTATGTTTCAATTCCATGTAAAAGTCTAAAGTTATGTTTCGATTAACCTCAATGCATAAAGAGGAATTAAACAAAAAACAAGCAAAATGGCGACAGATGTGATAAAAGAAAAATTGAATTAGTTTTTTTTTATAGTGACAAGAAAAAATAGCGAATCACTGTTAGAAATAGAATGAAAATAAAGATAATTGCCTTTGCGTGTCCAGCGCTGTGCAGAAAAGCTCTCATGCTTTATCTCCGACAAGTCCACAATACACAATTTTTTTTATTGTATAGTTAATTATTAATGTTGTTATTAACACAGATTCTTACCAGTGTAAAGAAAAGCTCTCATGCTTTATCTCCGACAAGTCCACAATACACACTTTTTCATTATATAGTTAATTATTAATGTTGTTATTAACACCGATTTTTACCAGTGTGAAGAAAAGCTCTCATGCTTTATCTTCGACAAGTCCACAATACACACTTTTTCATTATATAGTTACTTATTAATGTTGTTATTAACGATTCTTACCAGTAAAAATATAAACCATGAGGATTTTTAAAGGGTTGATAGGTGAAAAAAAAGCCAACACATATATTTTACCCCTGTTTATTACCAATATTTATAAAATTCAAAAGAGCCGCACACACACACATACATATGTAAAATGTTTATATTGTGTCACCAGTTTATCAGCATGTTATTTAACAAGTTTTTATTCTTCAAGTTTGTTCACTCACCCACATAAGGAATTGTGTCACTATCATATCCATTTTCTGCTGCAACCACTGAATTAAAATGTTTCACTATTTTTTTTTCCACAAGCATGTTCTCGCAAAAAACAAACACTTGTTTGGAAAGTCTTTTTCCGTCGATGTTTTGTATAGACAAAGGCTCAGGTTTTGTACATCCATGTAGGTGGGAAAGCACAAACTTCTCCTTATTACATGCATGGACAGGGGAAAAATCTGTGCAACGAAAACATTGTTCGCGAAGGTCGAGAATGCAAGATTCCACACAGTTTCCAAAATATGATTTGAGATACGGCGACACTGTTTCACACATAACTTTCGCATGCTCGATGCACACAAATATGTTCATAAAGTTCCGCCACGAACTTTCTGCGATGAACACTATCTCCAGGGAACCGTAAGCTGGTTTCTACCTTATAATGATCTGACGGCGATTGTACAGTGTGGTTATCAGCAATTCATGTTGCTCACTTAGTGGGTAGGAAACACGAGGCTGCTCACCTGGAATAGCGATGTAATTGTCGATTACTGGAAACAATTCCTGAAGAGCGTGCCACTCCTTCAACTGTAGTTCAACACCGGCCGCCCCGCTTCTGTGTAGCCTGACCACAGGTTGGAAATCCAGATGAGAGGAAAGTCCGATTGAGATAACCTTTGTTTTCGAAGCATTCAAATAGTAGACGTGATCAAATAATATCGACTGGCGTATAAGACTAGTTACTTGTTTTTGTTCTTCAGGTAAATGCTGATCGCTCTCTTTCTGAAGAACCCCCTTGAAATTAGTGTACGGTTGAAATCTTTTTTTCAGCGGCATCGAAATAGAGGATTCCATGACTAAGAACTGCGAGATACTGCATGTCGCAGCGTGCAGGTATACATTTGAAGAAATGCGTGGGCGTGTTTTTGAGACGCATGCACGCATAGGAAACCAAGCATGTGCTGGACAAAGAGGTGGAGGGGCGGAGCCTTACAAAGATCAATGGTCAGAGAAAAATCAGCAGAATATCATAAACGTCATATTGAGGAAATATTGGATAACAAATATTAATTAATTTAATTAAAGCATCAACCGCATTGTCGATCTGAAATTAGGTTTATAGACAGGGGGCAAAATGGAAAATATCGACGATGTTCTAGTATTGGATTGTTTCTGTATTTCCATCGGTATAATCCTCCACCACATTTGAAGCATACTGTTTTATCCTCTTTTTGAATGTAAAATAATCCTGCTTCGGACAGAGCTTCTACAAACGGGAATTCTCTTGATTGCCAGTTTCTGAAAGAGGACAATCTAGCATTGAAAGATCCCATCTCTGGATATTGCGTCATTGTTCTGTAAAGACACAAAACAAGATAAATATTATAAGTAAGCTGTTGTAAACCGTAACGCTACAAAATTATTAATATACTATTAGGACTATATGTAACTTGTATAAAATTTCAAACAGTATTTACTGTCAATATTTTCTAGTATACGTACCGAGTATTATGACTTTAATTTACGAGTCAGCAAATACGTTGTTATAATATTGTCGTTTTTTACCGGTACTGGGAATAAAATTTGAAATTTATGCTTGGGTTTACCAGAGGCTCTATGGGATAAATACAGAAAACAGTAATGCCCACAGTACACAGACCCGTAATTTTGTATCTGATGAGTGTTGTACGTGTAGAATTTAGAGTTACTTTCCAAAAATCGCAAATGGTTATGCACATGTGGAGGTTTTCCGTAACTATCAAAAAATTCCCCACGGGAGTTACTGTCTATGTAAATTGCTACCCAGTGCTTCCCGGGGCTATCCCTGGGATCTGTATTTACAATCAACGCTGCTGGTAGTTCCACATGTACAGGTAATTCATTAGCTGCGAAAACCCCAACATGATATATATATATATATATATATTTAATACAATATAATATAAGTGGCCGCGGTGGCTCAGTCGGTAACGCGTCTGACTACCATGCTCAAGGTCCCGGGTTCGATCCCCGGCCGGTTCAAATCCGGGAACTTTTCTAACGGTGGAAGCGGCCCCGGCGCCCACCCAGCGTCGAATAACATGGGTACCTGGGGGAAACCCTGGGGGGTAAAGGCGGTCAGGGGCGTGATGCTGATCACATCACCCCCACTCACGACCGGATCAAGAAAGTGTGGGGCGTTACCCCCACACCCCCTATACGCCTTCATGGCGTGGTGCTATGCACAGGGGAACACTTTACCTTTACAATATAATATATATATATATATATATATATATATATGTAATTTGAAGATACAACATATCAGTAAAATCTAACAACTAGAAAAATATTCATAACATTCGACTTTTATATTATATGTAATTTTAAACATTCTTCACAGTTTGAGAAATAGAGTGCTTGTGGAAACACCCGTTCTCTGCAATATTGGCTGGTCCATCAGGATGCGGAAAGACATATTTTGTGAAGCATTTTCTCGAGTGTTTACCCCAAATGGTAAATGTAAAATTCAACAATATTTTGTTGTGCTACGGGGAATGGCAATCTGCATACAATTATTTCCCTGGTTTTGTACAATTTCGGGAAGGAATGCCTAAAATTGACCAGTTTGTGCCAAATTCTGGACCTCATCTTATTATTATCGATGATCAGATGAGGGAATGCGATCAAAGAGTCACGGATTTATTCACAAAAGGGTGTCATCATCGTGATATTAGTCTTTTCTTTATCACTCAAAATCTATTCCATCAGGGAAAAGGGAATAGGGATATATCTTTAAATAGTCATTATATTGTATGCTTCAAAAATCGAAGAGACAAAGCCCAAATTAATTATTTATCTAGACAAGTATACCCGGAGAATCCAAATTTTATAAAAAGATGCATATTACAATGCCACCGCTGAACCCCATGGATATTTGCTGTTTGATCTGAAGCAGAACACTCCGTAAGAAGTACGTTTTCGGTCGCGGATATTTCCCGACGATGATATCAATTATGTATATATTCCTACAAAAAAAGCAAGCATAATCACTAGTCGTTTATTCTGTCATCATGGCTCCAAGAGTGAAACACGCTAAAGTGCTCCAAGTTTTGTCGGATGCTAAACCAGCTCTTCGCACAGCGATATTACAAGCTGCTGATTCTTCCTTAGTTAATTCAATCTGTGAGTGTTGTTACAATGTTCTAAAAGGGAATATTCCTCTTTCAACACCTCAGAAAACAAGATTGAGCCGGTACAAGAAGGTGATACGTAATCTCTCTGCCAAAGGACACTCTACAAAGCAGAAGAAACAGATACTAGTGCAACACGGAGGATTTCTACCTGCGTTATTAGCCCCTTTAATAGGAGGTGTGTTATCAAGTTTATTTAAGTGAAAAAAAATCTGAACATGGAGCATGCCAAAAAAATGGTTATAATGCCTCAAGAATTTATGGATAACATGAGACATCCTGTTATGTCTGCACCGTCTACATCCTTATCGCAATTGGATCAGGATATGCAAGTAATTTTGAATCTCAAAGGTCTTTCGGATGATGAAAAATGGAATCGTTAAAGCATTGTGCTCCAAAAATTTCTGTCTATTACTCGAAAACAAAGAGAACCTGTGTCGCTACCGATTACAGAATCTACTGAGAAGTTGACTGATATGAAAGAAGAAATTCTAGCTGCTACACCTAGCATGTATTGTAGAAAAGCCGAACTGTTGTATGAACGTCTTTTACATAATAGTAATATTGATTGGGATAAATATGGGGCAGTTTTTATTAACAATAATAAAATTGAAGGCTCAAATATTGTCGATCTAGTATCGGATATAATTCGACCACGAAAAACAAGCAATCCTGTTGGGTGGCAACTGTTCAATAGAGCTCTGGCGTTATCTAATATTCCTCAAGAATATATTGGAAACCCCCGGAGACAGGAGTTTATTCAACAGATTGTTTTTGGCAACCCCGGACGCCATGTTCCGCTGTCCGGAGCTAACCAAGAAGAGGCACAAGAAGTAACAGAAGCAGAAGAAGAAGAAGAAAAGGAACCAATTTCTTTTGTATCATCATTTCCAGGGCACAAACGTAAACGTACTGTTCCAGTTTGGTCAATACACAAACCATGAGCGAAAAAATATTAGAGCATATCTGGTACAATCCATCTCATCCAGCATCCTATTCTACAGCTTCAACACTATGGAAAGCTGTAAAAAAAATCCATACCATTGTCAACAATCAAACATTGGTTGACAAAGCAAACTGCATACACTTTGCATAGACCCAAAAAGCGTCGATTTCCGAGAAACTTTTATTTTGTGCATAATATCGATGACCGCCCGACCCTGTGGCCGAGTGGTTAGCACATCGCGCTGCGACGCCAAGGGTCCCGGGTTCGAATCCCGGTCGGGCTTGGTTGTTTGTGAATGTCCATTCATCAATTTCATCATTTCATCACTCATCCCCATCTTCGCAAATTAGCCAAGAGGCACAAAACGCGAAGTAAAATAAACAAAATCAATCAATCAATCAATATCGATGACCAATGGCAGGCTGACTTGAATGACATGCAGAGTTTGCGGAATCACAACAAAGGGTACAGATATATACTCACAGTTATCGATATTTTTAGCAGGCATGCTTGGGCTGTCCCTGTAAAAAATAAAACTGGTGTATGTATAAAAAAGGCTTTCCAGCAAATTTTCAAACAAAGCAAAAGAAAACCTTTGAAATTACAAACTGACAAAGGGCGTGAGTTTACCAACAGTATCGTGCAGGAATATCTCAAAAAACAAAATGTAATTTATTTTACAACAAAGAATCCTGATATTAAAGCTAGTATTGTTGAAAGATTCAACAGAACTTTAAAAGAACGCATGTGGAAGTATTTTACTAAGGAAAAAACCAGCTGTTATGTTAATGTACTCCCAAAGCTTTTGAAAGCTTATGATCATAAAATTAACTCGAGTATTAAAATGGCACGAGCAGATGTTACTTCTGAGAAGGTTTTGAAAGTATGGCACTATATGTATGACAAAAAACTCAAATCTGATTCATCTCCACTATTGTCATTGAAGATGCCATTCAAAATAGGAGATACAGTGAGAATAACAAAAACCAAAAAACGCTTTGACAAAGGTTACATGGAAAATTGGACGAGAGAAATATTTGTGGTGGAACGTATTTTGAAAAGAAATCCTCAAATGTATGAATTAAAAGATCTACAAGGACATAAAATCGATGGAACATTTTATACGGAAGAGTTGCAACTGGTCCGTTTACCGGATATGCATGAAATTGATAAAATCCTTGCGACCAAAGGTAAAGGAGCCAGTAAAAAGTTGTTAGTTCATTGGAAAGGTTACTCCAGATTATTTGACAGTTGGATTAGCGCATCGTCCTTGGAGTCAAAGAGAGAGAGAAAGGCATAAATTTTTGTAGGTATTCTCATCAGTGGTACAAATAACCTTCATAACACATCATGAGAAAAGCAAACGCTTTCTACCTTACTTTGCCTAGTAACAGTTCTATGAAATATTTCCCAAGTAATACTCTAACTAATTACACCACAAAGCTTCAGAAGCGTGTGGAGTTGGACACCAACAAATGGGAGATGGCATTGGTAGAAGTGCATTATCCTTATTCAATACTAAACATTACAAGATTTAACAACTATATTCATTATAAATCTATGGATGATGTCAAATGGAACGAACTTTCGAATATCCGAAGGCTATTACGCATCTATAAACAGCATTATTGCAGAAATCAATAAATATTCTGAAACATTAAATTTTAGTCTCCGAAATCATCCTGCGTACAAACATGTGACTGTTGATATCTACCAAGCAGAGAAACATAAATGTACGATTGTCACCTCAACTGGCACGGATATTAGGTTTTAAACCGACCGATGATCTATCAGAAGTGAAAATTGGACGCTCGCCTTCAAATGTTGTGAGAGAAATTCCTTCCCAGATGTATATTTACACAGATATTGTGGAATCACATATGGTGGGAGATGCTATCGCCCCTCTATTACGTATTATAAACATTAATCCTGTGGAACATACTTTTGGAAGTGATGGTGTGCAAATTTTCGATTCACCACATTACATCCCAGTGCAGAAACAATTTGGAACAAATAGAACTGGTGCACACATCCCATTCTCCTTCGGACTAGTGTGTTTGAAACTTCATTTTAGACGTTGTGGTGAAAAGCTCTGATTATGAATGATCCATATTTTCAATACTACCATCAACAAGCTGGATCTGGTGTGGGTAACATATATTACGGTGCTTGGAGGACTTTTTTGGTCAGCTTTGCCTCTTATCAAAAAAGGAGCGAAAGCTGTAGGGAAAGAAATGTTAAGAACAGGGGTAAATGTGTTAGATGATGTTGTAGACAAAACACCCCTAAAACAGTCACTACAATCCAGAATTTCGGATGCTAGATCAAATCTTAAAAGAAAAGCTGAAACAAAGCTAAACAAAATGATTGGTTCAGGTTATCAGGGGCATAAACATTTCAAAAGGAATCACTCTGCTTCGGGACAGCAAACTGGAAGGACCGCTCAGAGAAAAAAGAGATCCAGTGCCAATACAAAGACAAAAAAAAACAACGAAACGCAACCGTAAGAAAATTCAAAAAAACATCAGATATTTTTGATTAGATATGGCGCTAATTAGGGAGAAATCATGCGAGTGTTTTAAAAGTGAATTGGATATTTTCTCGGTAAAACCTACTCAGACAAGCATCTTAGAACACCACACCATCGGATACAAACCTGTTAGTTCTTTGGCAGATAATGCCCCCACCGAGTTTGTAATACCTGGACATGGTGATGATTATATGGATTTAGCACACACAATGTTGAATATAGATGCCAGAATTGTAAAAGCGAATGGTCAGTTATTGCTACCCAAAGATAAAAGAATTGGGCCTGTCAATGATTTTCTCAATGCAATGTTCAGCGAAGTACAAATCTACTTAAATAACAAACTCATCTCGTTTCCATCTCACATGCACCCATACAGGTCTTATTTTGAAAAAGCACTGAACTATGACATATCTGCAAAATCATCTCATCTCCAAAGTGCATTGTGGTACAAGGATACAGCAGGCGCTTTTGATAACGTTTCGGAAGACAACAAAGGCTTTACAAAACGTAACCAACTAACAAAACAGAGTAAAACATTTGATATGTTTGGTTACTTGCATTCTGATATTTTCAATCAAGAGAAATTTTTGATCAATGGAGTGGAAATGCGAATAAAACTGATTCCTTCGAAAAACACTTTCTGCTTGATGGGATTAGATGACAGTGAAGGCAAAGTGGAAATTCTGGATGCTACACTATATGTGAGAAAAGTATCGGTCAGTTCATCCATCAAACTTAGTCACAATCGCATATTGCAAAAACATACAGCAAAATACCCTCTAACAAGAGTACAACTTAAAGCTGTAACTATTCCAAAAGATATTGTTTCAAAAACAATTGACAATATGATACTTGGACGTCTTCCGAAACGATTAGTTGTGGGGTTTGTTACCAACGATGCATTCAACGGCACTCTGTCTACAAACCCATTCAATTTTCAACATTTCAATTACAACTTCTTTACTTTATATGTTGATGGAGTCCAAATTCCCGGCAAACCACTTCAACCAGACTTTGAAAACAACAAGTACATAACAGCATATCACACATTATTCTCTGGAACAGAGATACACTATATGGATAGGAAACAATATATCGCGTGAGGAATACCCCCAGGGATACGCATTACTTGTTTTCGATATAACACCAGACGCAGCTGCAAGTGCCATATCCCACTGCAGTCTTCAACGGCAAGGGGTTGTTAGCTTGGAAGTCCACTTCAAATCGGCTTTGGAATCTACTGTGACTTGTGTTATCTACTCTGAATTTGACGCTCTCATGGAAATTAATAATCAAAGAGATATTCATCTGGATCAATTGTATAACAAGGTGAGTTGCACAATATTACTATTTAGTGTCCAGCAATGCTGTCGACTTTAAATTTGCTTCACGGGTTAATATCAAATAGAGCCTTTGACAATCATCATGTTGGGGTTTTCGCAGCTAATGAATTACCTGTACATGTGGAACTACCAGCAGCGTTGATTGTAAATACAGATCCCAGGGATAGCCCCGGGAAGCACTGGGTAGCAATTTACATAGACAGTAACTCCCGTGGGGAATTTTTTGATAGTTACGGAAAACCTCCACATGTGCATAACCATTTGCGATTTTTGGAAAGTAACTCTAAATTCTACACGTACAACACTCATCAGATACAAAATTACGGGTCTGTGTACTGTGGGCATTACTGTTTTCTGTATTTATCCCATAGAGCCTCTGGTAAACCCAAGCATAAATTTCAAATTTTATTCCCAGTACCGGTAAAAAACGACAATATTATAACAACGTATTTGCTGACTCGTAAATTAAAGTCATAATACTCGGTACGTATACTAGAAAATATTGACAGTAAATACTGTTTGAAATTTTATACAAGTTACATATAGTCCTAATAGTATATTAATAATTTTGTAGCGTTACGGTTTACAACAGCTTACTTATAATATTTATCTTGTTTTGTGTCTTTACAGAACAATGACGCAATATCCAGAGATGGGATCTTTCAATGCTAGATTGTCCTCTTTCAGAAACTGGCAATCAAGAGAATTCCCGTTTGTAGAAGCTCTGTCCGAAGCAGGATTATTTTACATTCAAAAAGAGGATAAAACAGTATGCTTCAAATGTGGTGGAGGATTATACCGATGGAAATACAGAAACAATCCAATACTAGAACATCGTCGATATTTTCCATTTTGCCCCCTGTCTATAAACCTAATTTCAGATCGACAATGCGGTTGATGCTTTAATTAAATTAATTAATATTTGTTATCCAATATTTCCTCAATATGACGTTTATGATATTCTGCTGATTTTTCTCTGACCATTGATCTTTGTAAGGCTCCGCCCCTCCACCTCTTTGTCCAGCACATGCTTGGTTTCCTATGCGCGCATGCGTCTCAAAAACACGCCCACGCATTTCTTCAAATGTATACCTGCACGCTGCGACATGCAGTATCTCGCAGTTCTTAGTCATGGAATCCTCTATTTCGATGCCGCTGAAAAAAAGATTTCAACCGTACACTAATTTCAAGGGGGTTCTTCAGAAAGAGAGCGATCAGCATTTACCTGAAGAACAAAAACAAGTAACTAGTCTTATACGCCAGTCGATATTATTTGATCACGTCTACTATTTGAATGCTTCGAAAACAAAGGTTATCTCAATCGGACTTTCCTCTCATCTGGATTTCCAACCTGTGGTCAGGCTACACAGAAGCGGGGCGGCCGGTGTTGAACTACAGTTGAAGGAGTGGCACGCTCTTCAGGAATTGTTTCCAGTAATCGACAATTACATCGCTATTCCAGGTGAGCAGCCTCGTGTTTCCTACCCACTAAGTGAGCAACATGAATTGCTGATAACCACACTGTACAATCGCCGTCAGATCATTATAAGGTAGAAACCAGCTTACGGTTCCCTGGAGATAGTGTTCATCGCAGAAAGTTCGTGGCGGAACTTTATGAACATATTTGTGTGCATCGAGCATGCGAAAGTTATGTGTGAAACAGTGTCGCCGTATCTCAAATCATATTTTGGAAACTGTGTGGAATCTTGCATTCTCGACCTTCGCGAACAATGTTTTCGTTGCACAGATTTTTCCCCTGTCCATGCATGTAATAAGGAGAAGTTTGTGCTTTCCCACCTACATGGATGTACAAAACCTGAGCCTTTGTCTATACAAAACATCGACGGAAAAAGACTTTCCAAACAAGTGTTTGTTTTTTGCGAGAACATGCTTGTGGAAAAAAAAATAGTGAAACATTTTAATTCAGTGGTTGCAGCAGAAAATGGATATGATAGTGACACAATTCCTTATGTGGGTGAGTGAACAAACTTGAAGAATAAAAACTTGTTAAATAACATGCTGATAAACTGGTGACACAATATAAACATTTTACATATGTATGTGTGTGTGTGCGGCTCTTTTGAATTTTATAAATATTGGTAATAAACAGGGGTAAAATATATGTGTTGGCTTTTTTTTCACCTATCAACCCTTTAAAAATCCTCATGGTTTATATTTTTACTGGTAAGAATCGTTAATAACAACATTAATAAGTAACTATATAATGAAAAAGTGTGTATTGTGGACTTGTCGAAGATAAAGCATGAGAGCTTTTCTTCACACTGGTAAAAATCGGTGTTAATAACAACATTAATAATTAACTATATAATGAAAAAGTGTGTATTGTGGACTTGTCGGAGATAAAGCATGAGAGCTTTTCTTTACACTGGTAAGAATCTGTGTTAATAACAACATTAATAATTAACTATACAATAAAAAAAATTGTGTATTGTGGACTTGTCGGAGATAAAGCATGAGAGCTTTTCTGCACAGCGCTGGACACGCAAAGGCAATTATCTTTATTTTCATTCTATTTCTAACAGTGATTCGCTATTTTTTCTTGTCACTATAAAAAAAAACTAATTCAATTTTTCTTTTATCACATCTGTCGCCATTTTGCTTGTTTTTTGTTTAATTCCTCTTTATGCATTGAGGTTAATCGAAACATAACTTTAGACTTTTACATGGAATTGAAACATAGAATGTTGCCTCCTTTGGTTGAAACGAACCTGTGACTCCTCTTTGATCACAAAACAATAGTGACGGCCATCTTGCTTATTTTACCTACTCTTTATGCATTTAAGCTAATCGGTACTGGGGCCCCACACGGCAAAACAACAGATTCTAATTTATCTTTATACATTAGCGGTAAAGTCGTTGCGTTGTAATCAAAAGGAGTCCAGGTTCGATATCCCGTGAAACAACTTTATGCATTACGCTTAATCGGGACTGCGTTAAAAAACGCCAACATTAACCCCCCAGTGGAAATCAAACCCTCGACCCCTTGGTTGCAAAACTCCAAAATCAGACATTTTATATTTGTGTATCAAGGTTAATAGGGAATAATAGTAACTCACTTCCTAATCAAATCAATGTTATTCTGCAATTTGCCAACATTGGAACTCGAACCTGGAACCTTTCGAATACTAAACACCAGTCAAAGCCATTTTGTTTTGATTTTTAATATCTGTTCCTGCATAAATACTAATAGGGACTCAACACACTTATTTTTTTTTATTTTAAAAACAACATCATTATCAGCCAATTTGACATTGTGAATCGAACTCGGGACCTTTTCATTACAGCATAAACATCCTATTTCCAATTAGTTCATTTTCTCTTTGTGCACAAAAGCTAATCGGAACTTTTAAACAAATACAATTGAATATCCAATTTTCACCAACATTGGGAATCGAACCCTCAACCACTTGGTTAAAAAATCTCGCGGAATAAAAAACACCCGCGCCGCACCGCTCCGCCCCGCCCCCCGCCCTGCGCCCCGTAGCCGCCGCCGCCGCCGCCGCTGAACACAAAACGCGGCCGCCATATTGATTTTATTCAAATACTATTTATGCACAGATGGACTAATCGGGACCTATAATGGCGGGACTAAACAATTGTCCTAATTTAACTACCTAGAGAATCGAACCCGCGACCTCTTCATTGCCAGGTGACAACATTAACCACTAACCCAACTCGATTTTCGAACTCAGCCATTTTGTTGGCTTTATGTACACACAGGCTAATCGAGACCATTCAATATTGACATCGTCGCCTTGTAATCAAGGGGTCCCAGGTTCGATACTCGGTGGAGGCACATAGTGATCCGAATCACCACTTTTCAACTGTAGGTCCAATCCTGATTAGTCTTGCCGTGCATAAAGTGGACTTAAAAAAACTAACTCAATCTATCAATCAATCAATATTGACTCTACCAGCAATCGAACCCTCGACGCCTTTTGTTTTACAGAGCAATAACCTTATCCGCTAAGCTTTCGGGGTACAGCACCTTCGGCGCCATCTTTAAATCATCAATTTACTCGAGGGCGAATGGAGGTTACCCCTCGTTAGATAATCTATGCAACAAAACTATATAGTGTTGTTTTTTCTCATTTACACTGCAACGTAATTACTATAAGGGCGGATTTTGGCCTCTTTGCCTATTGTATTCCTATATGTACTAAAACATAGGCTTTAATGTCTTAAATGACTTGTTTGGAGCCGCCTAATTGATTCTTAAAGTGCCTATAAATACCTGTTTTGAGGGTTAATGCCCATATTATATAATATTGCCTAAAATGCCAATATTTCTATTCTTTTTTTTATTCATCTTTATTTCTTCAACTTAGGCTTTAAGTACATTGTAGAAAGCAATATCTTGTTTAGATGAACTGAAAAAGTGACAGTTCTTATCACATTACAACGAATGTAAGATTATTGAAGTTCCAATTTCTCTCTACCAGAATAAATAACCTGGATAGCTATTTGGTGACTCGGACACCAATCAGATGTCAGCCCACCCCTTCCTGTTTTCCAACTGCACATTTATAGGAGTCAATCACTATTCAATTGTTTCGCTCTACGTGCCTGGGCATGGATGTTCTTTGTGAATGTTCTCACATCAATTTCCTCATATCATCACTCATCCTTATCGCCGTGATTAGCCAAAGTTGCAGAAAACGACGTAAATAACCTAATGCAATCAATTGAGCATTCAACACAAATGCTTTGTGTGAGCCTGACATACGCTCCCCTCCCCCCCGCCATCTTCAAATCAAGAGCCCTACATGCATGCTCGTAGTCAGACAGGGGCCAGGGGTCTGAACCCCCCTGGAACTGCCGTCAGCCCCCCCTAGCACTGACTTCAGCCCCTTGACATTAGGCAAAACTATTTTCTGTAATTTGTTTGCAGTGAAGAGTGAAAATGTAGGCAGCAGATATTATTTTGCTCATAACTTTGGTGAAGGATAAATTCACAGAACATGAACAACAGCTAACACATTTCTTCATCTTATTTGTGAGAAGAAGTATAAGTAGCATCAAGTATTTAGAAGATTCTCTTCTCTAGACTCTAGAAGGTTCTTTCATAGGGCAGCTTCTTTATCTGTACTTTCGCTGCCCCTGTTGCGACCTTCCACTTAGACAGAATCTGTGAATTTGATGACATCATGCAAATTCCCTCCGCATCTGTGTCAAAGGTCAAGTTTTCGGAATGAAGGGGAGCTTCATTGCTTCTGCCGGGGGTGGATTGTACTGTAGGCACTATGATTGAATATTGTGCATTTTTTCTTGTGTGATATAAACATCTGTATCATCAAAAGTAGTGTGGAGTGTGCAGTAAGGGATGATTTCAGTAGCAGTCAACACCTAAAAAAAACGATGTTTTGAAAGATATAGAAAAATGTAGTATTTGTATGATATTTCTAAATTACGTAAAACTTAATGACCCCCACATAATTTACCTTCATTTAATACTGTTAAACTTTTGAAAATTGGACTTTGTTTACAAAGCCCCCACTGATAACCCGTGAGCTCCCCCCTGGAGATCAATTCTAGTTACGGGCCTGCCTACATGTTTTTCAATGCTGAAATGGCGACCCTCGGAAAAAATTTCTCCTACGTAGGTGACGTCACAGAGACTCTGGCGGGGTTGTAAACACGAGAGCTGGAAAAAAAGGGGCGTGTTATGACAGGACCTTCAAATGCGGGCGAAACCTGAATCAGATCCGGGGTGACGGGTGGGGTCGTAAACTTGGGAACATTATGACAGTGAATGAGTCCTAACTCAAGGTTACCCCCTCCTCCTCCTCCTCCTCGAAGCCAATGCGTCGCTATTTTTCCACAGAAGATTTGAAACTGAAACCTGCAAAGATTGACATAACAGCTACTGAAGTGAGACACGAAAGCTCAATTGATCATGATAATTAGAGCCAGTGGCGTAGTGGCCGCTCGACAATGCAGGTTGTGGCGAGGTGTAGAACCAGCCCCGCAATGTTCTTTCTCTCTCTGCTTCTGAAATTTTATAAACCTTAGAAATTCAACAGGCAGTGTCGCTTATGAAATAATTTAATTTGCGAGACAGAAATCTGGTTCCCAATAGCATATCATACGTCATCTTCGATAATAAGCAGGGGCGTTCTGGTTCTGCCAGAGGGGCCCGGGTAACTTGACATATGTGTCTCCTCCGAAATGCATAATTAACTCCCTTGCTCGCAGATGGACATCTATAGGAAAAAATTCCTTATCTCATAACTAAACCTCGGATTTTTAGGTTCTAAAAAGTGTGCTTTTAGGTTCCTAAAATAGGCTCTAAAAATCCTAAAATAGGCTCTGAAAATCCTAAAATAGGTTCTAAAAATACTGAAATAGGTCCTAAAAATCTCAAGATAGGCTCGAGAAATCCTGAAGTAGGTTAAAAACAACTTAAAATAGTTCAAAATTTCTGAATACTGCTGATTAGGTATACTCACCGGCAATGAAAATGGGACACATATATCCTGAAATACGCACTGCACTATCTTGCATAACGTTATGTGTGTTGCCTAACCATACGGCGATGGCATAACTTAACATTGGAAATTTTATATTAAAAACCACTCTTCGCCGTATATTGAATTGAATTGAATTGAAAAGTCTTTTTATTTACTACAGAGCGAGATTCAGCCTTGGTCTGCTCTACCACCTAACTCTGGTGAATAAAAGTTACAATACGTACATTTATAATACTGAATAATACTGAAATCAAATAACATAACATGAATGAATACGACATAAATGAAAAATAATAAAATTATAAGAGGATACAATGACAGATACATTAACACACACACACATACATACGTGTACATACGCAATTTCCAGATCGATACTAAAATAGCATGCACACAGGTTGAAATATTCGTTGTGTCAAATAAGTGTTTGCAAATACATGGTTTTACATTACTTGATTCCTGTTGCTCAGCCGTACGAGCTAATGCTCAATTGTTGTCTTTGCAATAAAAATAATATGACTTGTTCTTTGAAGTTTTTGGGTGTTGTAGCAAAAGAAACATAATCGGGAAGAGCATTCCAAACCTTTGCAGACCAGAGGGAGAAGGAGCCTTCGAAACTGACAGCAGAGTGGCGGGGAATGTCTATTTTTCGCCGACCTCTAGTATTGTATGAATGTATGGAATTTCTAAATGCCAGTTTCTCGTGGAGATAGATAGGTGTTTGCAATTTTAATACCTTATATATTGTAGAACACTGATGCAGGAGGCGTCGCCTAGACATGTTAAGGATTTTGTATGTATTGAGCAAGGGTAGGATGTGCTGATTTCTCCTGATCGAGAGAACGTAACGAATGCAAGAATTCTGTATTTTTTGTATTCTGTTCGATATTTTACGTTGTAAATTCGTGCCGTACACCACATCACAGTAATCGAAAATAGGATATATTAGAGTTTCGATGAGATATAATTTAGTTTCTCTAGTGAAAAAGTCTCTCCTCCTGTAGAGTGATCTCATTATTGTGAGTGCTTTTGTGCATTGCGCTGAGATATGCGCTGACCAGGAAAATTTGGGATCAAAAGTAAGGCCCAGATTTTTAACGGTTGGTGCATAAATTATGTTTTGGTTTTTAATTTTGATGTTAATTGTATCATAATTTACTTTTTCAAGATAATAGTTAGAGCCTAAAATTGTGTATACGCATTTATTCTGGTTAATTGCGAGCCCATTTGCAGTGAGCCACTTGTTAAGGGTATGTAGATCATTGTTTAGATTATCTATCTTGTTTAACAAATCCGATGGTGATGACGATATCATCAACTGCGTATCATCCGCGTAACAATGTATATTACAATGGCTGATGGTCTTTGATATATCAGCGACGTATAAGGTGTATAAAAGGGGGGCCAGAATGGAACCTTGCGGGACTCCTCCATTTAATGTTATCGGTGTTGATCCGGTGTCGGCAGGGTAAAAAACCCTTTGTCTTCTTTCGTGTAGATATGATTGGAACCAGTTTATTACAGGCTTCGAAAAACTGTAGTATTTCATTTTTGCTAGGAGAAGGTTATGATTGACAAGATCGAAAGCTTTAGAAAGGTCTAATAATACTAGTATAGTTAGTTTTTTATCGTTAATCGAACGTAAAATATTGTCCGTGACAGATAATAATGCCAGAGCGTATACGCTCTGATAATGCCGTGGTTGTACTATGAGAAGTACGGAAACCTGATTGAGAATCAGGTAAGATTTTATATTTTGCAATGTACTCTTTTAATTGTATAGATACTATCTTTTCTGTGACTTTCGAAAATATTGATAGAATGCTGATTGGTCTTAAATGGCTTAGAGAGGTTAACGTCTGCTTTTTGGGGAGCGGAATAACTCGAGCTTCTTTCCATGCATTTGGAAATTGGCTGGTTTTCAGACAAAAATTTATGGTATGCGTGAGTGCCGTAAGTATGAAGGGAAGGGCCAGTTTAAGCATTTTGCACGTAATGTTGTCCACTCCTGCAGCATTTGATCGAATGCTGTACACTGCCTTTTCAACCTCAGAATCTTGAACCTGGCGAAAGGATAATTCTTTTGCATCGTTTTGAAAGCAGTTCTCTAAGAAATACTTCCACTCCTTTGCAATAATGGCGTTGTCTCGAGGAACACTGTCGTAGACATTTGCAAAATGTTTATTAATTTCAGAGGGACTGCTCAGGTGAGGCGGAAGTTCTCCCGCGTTCCGTTTGCTACCGATACCAATTGTTTTCAGGCTATTCCACATATTCTTTGAATTTCTCTTATTGTTATTTACAATAAAAGAAAAATAAGCTTTTATCTCTTGCCTGATAACAGAGGTGGTAAAATTTCTTAATCTTTTATATTCGTCCCAATGTAAAATTAATTTGCTTCGCTTGTATTTACGCAGCGCACCATCCCTCAGTTTCATGAGCAGCTTAAGATTATCCGTTAGCCACGGCGCTGGCTCTTTCGTCACCCTAACCGTTCGTATTGGGGCGTGAACGTTAAACAGGTCGACGAGATTTTTCTCAAGAAATTCTATTTTAGAATCGATGTTTCCAAGTTTAAACGTTTCGTTCCAATTAATGTTTACAGCATCTAGACAAAAAATTTCATATTCAAATTTCTTAAAATCTCGGTACGTAACGTACTTGGCTTTATCCCTGGGTTTTGCGCAATGCAGTGACACGCTCGTCAGGCAGTGGTCTGAAGTCCCGATTGGACTCGCGATTTCGAAAGAAGATACAATGTTGGGGTTGTCAACAATTATTAAATCTAACAATGTTTCGGAAGATTCTGTTATTCTAGTGGGTTTATCAATCAATTGTGTTAAACTATACGATTTTATAATATCTTTAAGAAACAGGGTCTCCGCTTTTTGTGTGCTGAGCATGTCGCAATTAAAATCGCCTAGCATAAGGAAAGCGTCTACACTGGCATAGTTATCTGAAATAATTTCTTCTATGATGGCGAGATTTGTATAGGGTACATTTGGTGGACGGTAAAACGCGCAAATGCCAACTTTTAAGTCACTTACACTAACTATCATGCTAATATATTCAATATCATTGGCTTCGGATGGTCGGAAGTCTACGAATTTTACTGCCAGCGCCGAGCGGATAAATATGGCAATGCCCCCGCCTTCTTTCTTGTTTCTGTCGTTACGGAAAACCGAGTAACCAGGGATGTTGATTTCGTTCGTCCCGTCTGCGCTACAGAGCCAAGTTTCCGTTATAATTACGATATCGTAAGCACGTTGGCGTACCACGAACCTCAGTTCGTCTATTTTCGGGATTAAAGAACGAACGTTTGCGTGTGCTATGCTGAGGTCGGATAAATTTGGCAACCTCTGCTTCCGAACCAGGGTGTCGTGGGTCTTTGACCAAGTAACGGGGGTTGAGACAACAATCTTTTATCATGTTATCGACAGTCAAACTCCGCCATTTTGTCTGTGAGCATAATCATCTTATGTGCTGAAAATAATATTTCAACAAAAACATAGTCAGTGGTGCAAACTTCAATGCTGAAATGTTAGTTTACAAGGCGTGAATGCCACAAAGCACGGAAGTGACGCAAAAGTGAGCAAGACCACACAGATCAGACCACTTTGGAATGCACAGGTAACCAGAAATTTTGCTTTGTTTAGAGCGTATCCCTAAAGAAACTTTTCCACTCAAGCGTGTACCCCCCCCCTACTTCCCCGAGTTATCCTTAATTCAGATTATACATAACTACATCTAAAATAAATTATGCAAATCATTACCTATTAAATAATACAGTTTTACTATAAAAAGGAGAATTATAAAATAAATAAAGGAAAATTACGGGTATAACAAAAATATATTATAAACTTTAACATTTCTTACCTGTTAATGAGATGGCTGAGCTTGTTTTCTGCACACCAGCTCCTCGATTCGTGGCTAAATCTTCGTTTGTGCGAGTATCAGTGGTGATTCTGGATTCAGGCGATTTCTGTGTTTCGTTTTGATGGCTGTCAATGCAGAAAAACCCTGCTCACACAAATAAGTGGAGGGGAAGGGAAGAAGGCGTGTGATGGCAGTGTCATTAAGTTCAATATACTCTTTGCGTGCGTAACACCAAAACTCGCAAATAGACACGTTTTCGAATTTTGTTTCAAGTGAGCTATCAGTAGACATTTCCAGCAGACTTTCTTTTAATTTTACAGGGAGATCAGAGGAATTGATGGCGGTGGTGGAAAACGGATTTGTAATCAAATTTTGTGTGTTATTGTCTTTCTCAATTTCTGGAAAGTATTTCAAAAACTATAACCTGAGATTTTCTAGGTGGAATTTGATTATTTCCAGAAGTTCACCAGCAATACTAACATCATTTTGTCCACAATATTCCAACACAGTTGGAAAAACTGCAATATTTTTTTTCATTAACGCAATCAATCCAAAGTAATACTTTCTTATAAAATCCCTTCACTTTCTCACAGGCTTTAAAAATATTTTTGTCGAAGCCTTGGAGTTGAAGATTGAGATCGTTAAATTTGTTGAATATATCCGTCAAGTAAGCTAGTTGGCAAAGCCACTGTTCATTCTCAAAATACGTCACCAGATCGGATTTTAATTTTGAGAGGAAACATTTTTACCTCATTTTTCAGTTCAAAAAGGCGAGTCGATACGCGTCCTCGCGATAACCACCGCACCTCGGTGTGCATAAACAGTTGTGTGTGTGCGGATCCCATCTCCTCGCACATTTTTTTGAAAATACGGGACCAAATTTTCTCTGTGTACAATGCAATGTTTCCAAAATATTTGAGGGTTCAAATCAGAGTTAGAATCCTTCAGTCTGGTGGTCGGTGGGGGGGGGGGGGGGGGTAACATGAAATCCTCAATCGATCCCTTTTTATATTTACTTTGAGGAAAATGTTGACAAAGAAATGCCTATTTTCTTTGCTTCCCTTTATTACATTTTCAAGTTATCTCTGACAGAAACAGTTTTCATTATTTATAATTATTTTAAATTGTGCGTACCCCCTAAAAAGTCTTCGCGTACCCCCAGGGGTACGAGTACCCCAGGTTGAATACCACTGGTTTAGAGCTTTGAAAAATCACAATGGACTTGGAGGAAGGGAAATCGACAGAGAGTATGTTTCAAACACGTTCGTCATTGAATTTTCTCGTGACCAAACAAAGGAAATGCATGTGTGACATAAAAAGTCTGTAAAAACCTTTAAAAATATAAAAAGGTAAAGTAAAGTGTTCCCCTGTGTTTTGCACCACGCCATGAAGGCGTATAGGGGGTGTGGGGGTAACGCCCCACACTTTCTTGATCCGGTCGTAAAAACCTAAAAAAGATTCGATTTAGGCACATAAACCTAAAATAGGTTTTTAGGCACTATAAAACTTCATCAGTTGTTGCGTTTTTTAACGAAACGCTGACGTAACTTATTATTTCTTACATACCTGTAAAGGAAAAATAGGTTAAAAACCTAAAATTCTAAGTCTACTCATAACTTTATAGCTACTTCGGTTGTGGTGAGCGTATGCATAAATTGTCTACAGTTATGAATCCAGTATAGAAAGATTCAGTCACTTAACCAGTCGTTGCCTTGTTGCTGCACAATATAAACACTTAAATTTGATAAATCATGAACTTTTATCACTAATTTTAATTTTACGTGTGGTATTTGAATGTAACTTCCCATCAAATATTTTCAAGATGGCTCTAAGCCTTTTTATATTCAAACAAGAGCTGAAAAATTCTCAAATAGTTTACACCTGTTCCATGTTACTTGAAAAGGGTCCCAAAACTCAGTAGGATGTGGAGTCGAATTATCCCTTTGCCCTAAGGGTTCACAGCATATGGGTTAAATGTTACCATTATTTGGGGGCGTTTTGTGAAGTTCATTTTTCTTCCATATTGAAATTCTGTGGACATTTCCTTCTTTTCCAGTGTGTTGTTATTTTATGATCTACAGTGCTCGAAGTGGAAATTCCTATAGTTGGTATGCATGGTCGAGGAGGATCTTTGTGCAGATCAGCATGGAGACAATGAAGAAGTGGGGGATGCTTATGCAAATTAACCTAGCAGGAGGGGATGGTTAATAAAAAAGTACATCCCTCTGGACTCCTTCTCCACACCCACAACTCCAGCACTGATGATCTGTTAATATAAAAAGGTCTTGCTTCATGAAATATATCGAAAAGAAATGCTATTATTGAAATCATTATTAATAATGTGGAATTCCAGTATTATTGAAATCGTTTTCGGAATTCAGTCTTTCCGATCGGCTTTAATTGAGTGACGAATTTCCAGTGAATGAAGTCCCATCACCACCCTATTACCCGTCTTTCAAGGCTGGAGTCCGCCATGTTTCCTTCTACTAGATTCCAATTAATCTTATGATGCTGGGTTAACACTGGAAATCTATAGGTCCAGTTCAACCCCCAAAACAGAAATGGGAAGTTTGTTGAATACATTAGTTACTATTAGTATTAGAAGGCTAATGTGAGGGGATGACTGTTTATCATACATTTTAGTCCGATGAGAAAGTCTGGGGAAAATGCAGATAGATACCTCAAAATTCAATGACCTATTGTATTTTAGAGAACGACACATTTCAAGGTGGGAGAAGAAAAACCGATTTCCAATAATAAGCGCGATTTATAGTGCTATGCATTTGCACTCAAAACACTAACTGTATTGAATACATTTTGAGAGTGAAAGGAACTAAGCTCGTAGTAATTTTAGGACATTTACTGTACCACAATTTTTCGATAAAAAAATGAAAATGCGTACTTTAGGAGGTGAGAGAGCTATTATCCAGCTCGTTGACCGAGCCCCTTAAAGTAGTGGATTTCCAAGTTTTCGGGTTCGACATGGGTCTTCCTTGTGAATATATCTTCATCAATCGCGATTATCTGAAACTGGCAACGCTAAATAACAAAAATGAAATACAAGTGAGGGCAAATATTTTAATTTAACTATGTGTAAATACGAATACAATAAATATCCTAATATCTTCAGCAAATGTAGTTTTTAAGATGGAATTCATACATCGGTTATAGACAGGGCCGGATTAAGACGAAACTGGGCCTGATGCTGTCACGTCAAAACCTAACGATGAAATACCGTCGATTTTTTCTGTACAACTAACTTTCAAGGTGAAAATTTAGTACGTCGCACTTACCGAACTAATAACGAGTCAACAATTGCCAAGATATTGCAAGAAACGCAGCTACATTACTAAGTAAACTGTTTAACGTAAAATTGATAACATTAACTTGAAATCTTCGGTGAACAATAAACACAACGACGTTATATTTACGTCACAGCGCAAAGAATAATAGTAACTGTATAATAAGTAACGCTGTGTCTAGGCGTCCGAAATTGGGTCTCCAAATTTCATTCTAAGATTTATTTTCAGGTTAATATAGCAAAAGAAAACTGTTCAGCTTTCGGAAAATTCTCACCTGTTTTCATCTGGGTCTATTTCAGGAATGGGCCTAATGCTGCAGCACCCAACTTAATCCGGTCCTGGTTATAGATACGTTCATCAACCGATCTCGTATTCCGTTTGAATGTGCGGTTACTATTGTATGCAATAACGTGTCCATGTATTTTATGAAAATTGTGTAGAGATACTACTCAATACATGCTCATTCTCATAAAAACAAGGACGCCGACCTACGTGACTGAGTGGTTAGCACAGAACGCTACGACGACAGGAATCCCTGATTCGGACCTAGTTCTGGGTATGGTTGTTCGTTGTCTCACTTCATCATTTGATTTTTTGTTATTTAGCGTCGCTTTTCTGCCACTTTTGACTAACCACGACGATGATTCATTTGGTTTGTTTCACTTCGCATTTCTGCCACTTTTGGCTAATGGTGAAGATGAGGATTAAATATGATGAAATTGAATAAGAAGCCACGCCCAGACCGGGATTCAAATCTAGGACACTTGGCATCGTAGGACACTCTGATGATCATTCCGCCACGGGGATCGACGTCGTCTTTATAATTATCATCACTCATCCTCAACTTCGCGATCACCCTTAAGTGGCAGAAAAGTAGTGTTGACCACGAAACGAGACCAGACGAGACTGTTCTGTTTTGTCTCACCTCGTGTCTCGTCTAGAAACAAGACGAGATGCCTCGTCTCGTAGAAGTAAAACAGGATATCACGTCAAGGGAAGTTAAAAGTGGGAGATATCACAAAATGTTATTTCCGGAAATGATTTTAATCTGAAAACAATTTGCTAACTTTATAGTGAGAATAAATAAGGTTCCTTAGTCATAAGGCCATTAATATTTAAAATACAGTTTGTTAATTACCAGTAGCTTTGTAGTTTAAGGAATCTACCTTGTTGTTTGTCTGGATTCCATCCACTGTTTATCTATCCTACACTGTGGGAGCATTCAGACCGAAGCAACACGTGACGGGTGACAAGCCACACTGGGCGTTTGCACCCAAGAGACTGTGAAATAAATCCCATCTTTCAAGCGACGAGAGCCCCTTTAGATAAGAAAGTATTCGTCACGTATGTACTACCAACAAACTGAGGCGACACGATAGTTACACGATACTGAGAAAACGGCCCAATCCGAGAGACAAGCGACAGCATATGCCTTCGTTTCGAAAGGTTGCATTCATTACTAAGGGTTTATTTCCAAGCGACAGGTGTCGTTCGTTGCTTGTCGCGTGTATCTCGTAAATTTGGTCTGAAAGTTCCTTAGTAACACGCAACAAGCGCTCTCTTTGTAGCTCTTTCATGCGATGTAATAATTTGAACAGCTTTTGTGTGCCCCCCCCCCCCTTCCCCCTAATAAAATTAAGAACGCTTAATGAAATTGGTATGTATCAGTGCCGTGTCAAACGCCCAACACACTGGAATGAGATCCAGTTCAGTCCTGTTATAACTTCGTTATTTCCACCAACACTGAAGAAATCATGTATGTTTCTTTCGGGTTACTATCGAATTTCATATGGTTCGGCAGATTCTAATGGCGTTTAGAATTTACAATATACCAATAAAAATGACTGCTCTACCACTAACCACTAACGCCGTTCACTAGATTCAAAACAAGTGTAGGGTACGATACATGGTTCGAAATCCTGGTGGTGTGGGGACAGGGAGGGTTTCCCCCACCAGCAATCTGGGCTTCAAAAATCCCCCCACAACAAATAATTAAGGGAGGTTAGTTTTAGTTATAACAAAACATACACAATTAGTTTTGACTTCAAATATACTTTACTAAGGAATATATCGAAAACACTCACAAGGTAGTGTGGTTATGAGTGTTGGATTATTCCTCTTTCTCTCTCTCTTTCAAGATATCATTAACAGATCTACACCAACAAAATATGCAAAGTAAAAGTGAAACTAGAATGCAATATGATATTCAATTGATTTACTCTAATAGAAAGCAAAAACTAAAGAAAAGCTTGTTCACAATAAAACAATTTTAACTATTTTTGTAAAGTATTGACACCTTGAACCAGTTAGTAAAGGAAATGAGTTATAAATATACTGTATTGTTTGAGTTGGTGCTTTAAGTCCACTTTATGCACAGTAAGGCTAATTGTGACTGGACCTAGAGTAGTGGCGTAGCGCAGCCTTCTGTGCTCCTCCCCCCGCACGTAGAATATTCGAGCCTCCTCAGTGGATAAGTAACGAGAATACTAAACGTATTGACAACGCTAGAAAGAATGAAATTGTTGATTCGAAGCAGGTATTGACCTCAACTTATTGACATTCTTATTTCAATTCATTATAATCACGGTGTGCAAAACAAACTGAATGAAAATAATGATGGACACTTTGTTTATTGTTTCTTTTGCCGTCAGGTGATTTTTTTTTCCCCGGCAAATACCCTTCCTTTCCAATTTATGTTACAGACATATACATACGTGTAGTAGATTCTGGAAACAAAATTAGGATATGAATCTCTGATAATAACTGGGAGAGAATATTGAAAACATTTACTTTTACTTCAACACTGTGGCGCAGACAGGATTCTTTCTTGGAAGAGGGAGGACTTCATGCACCCAAATATTTAGTTCATCAACTATTGTACGTATTTCTTGCTTGATAATTAACAAAACAAATAGGCTCTTACATACTCAGATATTTTTTTAAAAATATTGTTTTGGGGAATTACTTATTTCATAGTTAATACTTCTATTTTGGATTTTGAGATGGGTAGGACTTCAACCCCAAAAGCTATCCTTGACTTCGGCAGCTCAACGTCGGCATCTCTCAGTCGGCATCACAAAGTTACTCAGTGAAAAGCCTAGCGGAAGGGCAGTGCAGTGCTCGAAATGGGAGGACGCTATCCCCAGTTAAAAACTTTCATATGAGCATCGTAGATCATAATAAAAACATAACACACTGGACAATATTCGGTTCGACAGAAATGTTCACAAAAATTTCAATATTGGAGAAAATGAATTTCACAAAATCCCCCAAAATAATGTACTCTGTGCGACAGAAGAGGGGGTACTGGACCTCAGGCCAAGATAATAACTACCCTCTGTGTACCACTTTCTAATGGGTTATTGAACCCCTGAAGAGTTTAACGTTTACAAGAAAATCACAGTACAGCAAAACATTGAGAATGACGTGTAACACGCGTTAGGTGTGGATTAAGTGATAATCCTTTTACTTGAATATGAAAAATTTGGGGGGCTCTTGGAAATATTTGGTGGGAAGCTCCATTCTAAATACCACACGCAAAACTAATAACACGAATGGCAAAAGTTGAGCGACTGACTGTTCCTGAATCATAATTCTAATTATGTCATTTACACTCTGGCTGCGCTGCGTCAAACAATGTATAAATGTATGAGATCAGATCTCCCCCCACTCCCTTTTTGATGACCATCTGCTATCAAGTAAATTCATTTAGCATTTCGGAGGGGACGTACGTACATGTGAAGTCGCTCGGCGCATCTGCTTATCATCACAGTCATCGTATTACTAAATTCTACCGAGAGCACACTCGATCAATTCCTAGAATTTTAAAAATAATAATAATGATGAACATGGAGCTCGTTAGCTCGTACATTACAACGAACATGTTCTAACTTTAGCGACAGAAAAAACGGATTCTTGCAGTCAGTGTTCATCTCAAAGAGTTTGAATTGCTTCATTGATGCCTTACATATGTTTCGTATTTTATTATTTTTAAATCGACATTTTCTGTTGAATTCAGCATCAGAGAGAGAACACTGCTTGCGGGGCGGCCAGTATGCCACTGACCTTCAGTTTAAAGTGGGATCCGAACCGCCTCCACCAGGTATCGAACCCGGGACTCCTTGATTACAAGGCGAAAACGTATTCACTGCGCCATCGAGAAGGCAATTACAAATATCTGATACATAAAACATATCAAATTAATTCCCTTATATGTATTTAATACTAATGTATTTTTACATATTTAGTAATTTAATTTTATATTTAATAACATTATAAATATTAATCATATAGGTTCTTTATTCTCAGTTGCTTGGTAGAAAATTTGAAAATATAACTTGTTTAACTCTACTATCCTCTAATTTTCATGCACATACATAATATATATATATGTATAATCAGGGCCGTTTTTTTTGTTATTAGCGATAAACGCGAAATGTAACGGAGAGATGCAGCAAGTAGTATATGCAGTAGATTTATCACAAATGTAACTGATTTACGGCTGTAATTTTGTCGGGAATTTTCGCAAAAATTGACAGTTTCTGCGAACATTTTCATTTTTACGATAAAAACGAAAGAAATGCACTTTTTACAAATTTCTTTTTAAGAAATATATTCGATTTGAAGATGTTGGCTGCAAAGAAATGAGAAATCATTTGGAAAAGCACAGTAACCCGGAAGTTACATTCCACTTTTTCTAAAATATAAATAATATAACTGAATAAGGCTGATTTTCAGAAGGTGAAATTTATTATTTACTATTTTTAAGCTTATTTTCCGATAAATGTTGCAAATAATATGCCTTGTATAAAACCATTCATTGATTTAGTAACATTACTATGTGTAAGTGAATGGTATTAAAAATTACCACGAAATTTGCACGAAATTACTGCCATATTTTTAACTAGAAACACTATATTTTATATATTTTTCACGGAATTTTTGAAAAATTAACACCAAAAAAACCCGGCCCTATATATAATTTGTGTGTGTCTGTGTAGACCACAATCTTCCTGCCCCCCCCCTCCCAAACATCAATTTTCAATGATTTCGCACCCTGGTAGGGTATGTAGATGCCTGGCAAAGTCCTTACTCCGTAAATACACGATCTGCACGAAATCAGAAAACGAAATACGAGGGGGTATCAAAAAGTTCGTACAATCTCCTGGAAGGAAACAAACTAGAAAACCTCTCAGATATGTGTATTGTACAATGGCCCTTCTAGGTTACGCACACACATTTTTGTCTGTTTTGGATGTTTATTGCTATCCTTTTTTTACACGTGAATAAAGGAAGGTGTTATGATTGACAAAATTGAGGCACGGAGCGTCATCAAATTCCTGCATCTCCAGGGGAAAGCAGCGAAGCAAATTCACGATGAGATGAAGGCAGTGTACGGGGAGGAAAGCCAATCCTATGAGATGGTTTTCAAGTGGAAACGGCAGTTCCAAACCTGTCACATGCTAATTCCCGATGCCCCTAGGACAGGGAGACCGTCCTTCGGAAATGATGCCACATTGATGGAGAAAGTGGAGAAGATGATAATGGAAGACAGGAGGATCACCATTAAAAGTGTGATGGCTGTAATGGGTGTTAGTTATGGGTCCATCTGGAATATCATCCATCACCAGCTGCACCTTCATCAAGTGTCGGCACGGTGGATGCCACGATTGCTCAGACCTTTCCAGAAGAGGACTAGAGAGGAAGCAGCACTAGAGATGTTAGGCTGCTGTGAGTTGCATGAAGAGGATTTTTTCAGCAGACTGGTTACAATGGACGAAAGCTGGATCTACCTTTATGATCCAGAAACAAAGGAGATGAGCAGGCAGTGGAAACATTGCTCTTCGCCGCCCCCCAAAAGGCAAGAGTGCAAAGGCCAGCCGCTAAGGTGATGCTGTCCGTTTTCTCGGAATGTGAGAGATTCATCCTGACGGACTACCTGCCACAGGGTCACACAATCATAAGTGACTATTATTGTGATCTTCTAGCTCGGTTACGTGAAGAATTGAAGGTGAAAAGGCGCCAGCACATTCTGCCCATGCATCTATTTCGAAAACAGTTCAATTAGGATACGAAATTTTGCCCCACCCTCCATATTCCCCAGACCTGGAACCGAGTGACTTCTTCCTCTTTCCGGAAATGAAGCGTCCACTCAAAGGACGCCACATTGACACGAGAGACGATGTCATTTATGAGGTGGAACAGTGGGTTCAGTCCCAAAATGCAGTGTTCTATAAAAACGGCTTACGCAAGGTGAAAGATCACTGGCAGAAATGTGTCATCAAGCATGGCGACTATGTGGAGAAGGCCTAATACCACCATGATTTCGTACTTGTCCAAAGTTCATTCCTTCCAGGTGAATGCACGAAGTTTTTGATACCCCCTCGTATTCACAAAACCGGTTTCTCAACCACTCCCGTCCTTTCTGTGGTGAAGGGAACTCCAGTGGGTCAATGAATCTCGCCCCCTATTTACTCTATTTACTGGGAGCAGCAAAAGGAGACGCCGCGCCATCTATTGACCACAGATGGAACTGCAATTTCCAAGCGCAGCGAGGTTTAAATGTAGCTTCCCCTTCTATAACCTAACTATTCTATGGTAATACGCACCAAGTTACAATATGTTACTGATATACTAGATGGGAATGATTTTCCCAGGAGAGTAGTTTTGAGTTGTGGACCATCAAAGCATGCTCTAACTTTTAATAAGTCTAGTTAGAAACTTCAGTTACCATAGTGAAGTAGTAGGGTTTGCTACCTGCTTCAGAGATACAGTTTCAGTACAAATCAATCATGTAAGGAGATGAAGCAGTGGTAAAGAGTTGGACTTGTTGTCTGAGGAAGGTTTGTTCAATTCTACAATTTTATTTCTTTTTTTCTCTTCATGGGATATAGTAGAACTTACAGTTTTTCTCAAAGTTAGTAGTCAAACCTGAAAGTTAGCATCTTTATTCAAAGTAATTATCTGCAGGAATCCTGATATATAGGGTGTCTCAGAAATATTTTCTTTTTTGAATCTGCCCTCTGGGGCAATTCGCACATTACGGAGAAATGAGATATATCGCAAACGCTTGGCAACATTGTTAATATTTAGTTGCCATGGAGCACTTTACGGGGGAATCAACGTGCTTTTTGTGTTCGTGCGTTTTATAAAAATAATGATTCTTATGTTGTTGTGGATCGTTTGTGCCGGCATCATTATAACCTGGCAGGAATGAGAGACGTCCCAACTGCAAATTTAATTAAAATATTGCGTGAGAAAGTTTGAAAACACTGGAGACACTATAACGAATAAACCGCCGGGACGTCCAAGGTCATCAAGATCGAACAGAAAAGTTGACCGCATGCTCCAGTCTGCTACTCCTCGTGCAATGCTTCGGCGAGTGATCGAAAACTTTAGTTCAAGAATAATTGAATGTGAAAACATAAACGTTCAACATTTGTCCAAATAAAAATTTAATGTTTAAGCTTTCTTTTGGTAATAAATTTATCTTTATACAAACAATTTAAGTATTTACTTTAATAGTTTTGAAAACTAAAATGTTTCTGAGACAGCCTTTACATATATATGAAACTATTATTATTCACCAGATTGTCTACTTCAACAGCTTTCCTGTGTTTCTAGTATAAACCAAGTAGAAATTCCTGAGAAAAATTTCTGTTTTACCTGTGTGAATTTGTGTCAGTCAGTGCTATCACAACTCTATGCTGGGATAAACTAGGCATTGTAGACAGCAACCTGTTGCAGTAGCACTACTAACACTAATCTTGTAAAAAGTGAATAATGTTCCATTCACTACTACATCTAAGATTCAAGAAAAATCTAGTAGCCATCCATTGAAAAACATAAAAATTTGACACAGAATGTTTTTTATACGTATGCGAGGCCTATCCAGAAAGTAACTCACGTTTTGGAATAAAAGGAAGACAAGTGAAAGTAGACATTTTTTATTATATACATTTTAAAGCGAAACTCTTACACTACTTTTCTACATAGTCACCATACAAGTTTAGGCACTTATCATAGCGATGAACAAGCTTACGAAGTCCATTGTCATAACAAGTTGGCGCCTGTGACTTCAACCATTTCTGTACACCAGCCTGAAGGTCTGCGTCATCACCAAAGCGCTGCATTGCTAGCCAGGTCTTCATGTGGGGAAACAAGTGGTAGTCACTTGGTGCGAGATCCAGGCTATATGGTGGATGGTCGAAAACCTCCCAATGAAAGGCCTGTAAAAGTTCATGCGTCCGGTTGGCCGAGTGCGGGCGGGCTTTCTCTTGCACAAAACAAACTTATGGTAGCCTAACTTTTGGGTCACAACTTTATGCAATAAGCTCCGTGAAATTTGCGGAAACTCAAAGGAGAGCTCTGTTATGGTAAAACGGGGATTTTCACGAATCTTGTCATTGATTTTTGTGACCAGTTCATCTGTCACAATGCTCGGTCGCCCACTTCGGCCTTCATCGTGAACGTTTGTGTGGCCATCTTTAAACATGATTCACCAACGCCTCAATCCACTTTCACTCATCACATCTTTACCGTAAACTTCACACAGTTGTCGATGAATATCAATCGGTTTAGTGTCTTTTGCCAACAAAAATCGTATGACCGACCTCACTTCACAACTGGCGGGATTTTCAATCTGAGCACTCATGTTGATAATGTATTATGAACAGACCAGAAGCGACATAAACTTCACACGTCCTCAGCTGGATGCGCACTGAACACAAGGAATATAGAGTATTTTGGGAAGAGCATTCCGAGACACGGCGCTCTCCCATTGGCCAGAAGCCGCAACGAGCTCTGACGTGACCAAGGGGATCTGTCAAGCGGCGAGGCTCGCGTAGCAATGGAAGCTTACTGGAAATATCTTCATTTTTAATTGTCCATATCTTGGTTCTATCAAACATTTTATTAGAATAATAGGCAAATAACAAGGAATAAGAGCTAGGCAATAATATGAAGAAGTTTACAGCACGCAATTACAATAAATGTCGTTATACAAATCAAGCAAAAAGTAATCACGACTATACTCTTATATCACCACTACATTGAAATCTGAAGTTGCGTATGGGTAAATAAATACAATTTTACGTATTATATATTTCGCTACCACACCAATACTTATTATCCTTCATACCTTCAAAGTTTCACAGATGTTTGTTATTTATAATGTGTTCATAATAATTTTTATATCTAGTATATAGCCTATAGGACGTAGCTTTTCTACGTATTTAGGGTAACCGCAACAATAAAAATGAATTTTGAAATGCTAAATTTGATGGGAGCATAGGCTAGATGACTGTGGCAAGCACTGGCGTAAGCAGGGGGCTTAAGGGGTTGCAGCCCGCCAAAATTCTTAGAAAAAAAATCAAATGAAGTAAAAAAAGACATTAAAATGACCCCCGATAACTTTTTATGTGTTTGAATATCTTTTAAAACGAAGGATTAAAATGGTAATTGGAGCTCATATCTAATGAAAATAGAACAGCGACAACGGGATATCAGCAAAATTGATTTTCGGCGATACATTCTATGAACGAACCAATCTCATTCTGTTCAGTAAAGAGATCCATGCCACTGAACCCGCGTTCACATTCAGCTGTAAATATTGGTACAATTTGAATTGAATTAACATAATTCTTGAGTGAGGTGGAAATGTGTTTTGGACTTTTTTTTTTGTAGATGTGTAAATCTTTAACGCAGACATACTTTCGCTTACATTACAGTTTACCTAACATGTCAATATAAAACACGCGTTTTTAATCATCTAAATGCCATGTGTGTGCATTTAATAGGACTACATGCGAAAATTAATCTAAGTCTTCAAACCAGCTATTTATATTGTGCATCAAAGATTGAAGAAATTGCTTTCGAACGTTTGGTTTGATTGATCTAACTTCTGAACTAGAGACCTCCTACACGGTGAATCAATCGTTTTCAATGTTTCATGTCAATTTTTTGCTTTGCTACAAGAACCGAAGGATTTAGTGTTGCGTATACAATGATAGTACACTCAGAGAGTGTAGAGAGTCTTAAAGTAGAGCAAATTCGATCATAAATAACTACATTGTCAAATGTTCTACAAATCCGTCAAACCTGAACATGAACCACGAGTCGACTTGTTTAAGCCACAACAAAACACTGCAGATCTCAAAATCGCTCGAACAAGATTAGAAGACGAAGCGACCCAACATATTCAAAAACACAGCCAGCCCATCGATAGAAATAGTACTTATGAAACACCAGGAGTCTGAAAAACACCTAATGCATGGCATCTTAAAGAGCGACAGCCAGGGGCTTTTCAAAACATTGAGTGGGCTTCAACACTTGAATTACAAGTTTAAAAAAAACACAAATTATTGAATGGGCTCGGACCCCATGAGCCTATGTAATTTGGCGTCACTGTACACAGTCGCTATAAATTGCGTAACGTAAGCAACTTATGTATGAATGGTGAACTGAAACACCATAAGTACAATATAGTTTACAAGTGGGTTGGAAATAATGATCCCTGGTTGAGGTGTATTATTCAAAACAAGGGCTGTATCCCTCCTATCGACCCCTAAAATCGCACCCTGCATTAAAATGAATATATTCATTTTTGTTTACTACTATCCAATGACGAACTTCTGATTTTCCGTTCCATCATATTCGAAATGAGCCCAAAACGAGGTCTGGAGCTTTAAATATTTCGTAATTATATGTCTGAAAAATTACCATAAATTCTGAAAAAATACAGAAATAAAATGTATTTATGTAAACTCTGGATTAAAAAAAATAGAATTCCGTGTCTGCTTTTCTAAAAAGGAATTTTCTATGTCCCAATATATACATTATCATTATATACAATATATATAGAGAACGAATTTTGTACCGCTGATGAAAAATGTTCCTGCGCCACCGAACGCACCAATGCACCATCCAAGTTCAGAAGTTCAGCCCCCCTTACCCCCCCCCCCCAAAAAAAAAAAAAGTTCCTGCGAACGCCAGAGGTGGCAAAGCTATTCAAATCATCATTTCTCTGGTAATTGCCTACAAACTATGGGAAAACTAAACTAAACTGATTTGTGTTTAGAAAACCGTAACTGAAATATATTTTATTTTTGAAAAATTAAAATATGCTTTTTAGAAATTGTAAAAGGATAAAATCTAATGTCGTAGGAAAACGTAATCCCTCAATAATCCACCCCTCACCTTTTGTGGATGAACTACAAAGAAATTCGTGCCAGCTCGATGGTCAATGTGGTCAAACGCGTTACGCGTTCCACTTTGGATCCCGTCAGTGAAGTTCCCGAGTTCGAATCACGTCATGGGCAAGGATATTCTTTGCGACAACCCTTTCATCAATTCCATGTGATCTTCACTCATCGCCGCGATTAACCAAAGTGGTAGAAAACTGATGTCAAATAACAAATACATAAACAACAGGCCTTCGTTTAGCAATGTGATTTGTTAATCACTATACGGTGGAGGCTGCACATGCTTCCACACGCACACACACACACACACACACACACCCACAATATGTACACATCCTGCACTGCGTTTTTGCATACTTGCGAGTAGCGAGGCTCTGGCGTCTGGACTCGTGGCCAGTATAATCTTTGGCGGGGCTGTTATTGTGTTGTCTTTACATGTTTACCATTGTCCTTTCAACCACCTAATTTTATCACCATTCATCCTCATCTTCGCGATTTATCAGAAGTAGCAGAAAAGCGAACCAATAATAAATCAATATGTGTGTATGTATGTGTCCTTTATTTAAAAGCGAATTTCTACCTCTTGGGTTGGGACATCTGGCTTCCGTTATGCTATCACTGAGACCGGTTATATAAATTTTGCGGGACTTACTTAACCCTTACCGTCCAATCTTACTCTCTCTCGACCCTGTTGCACGTATGCCCATCCATGGTATAATTAATTAAGTTAGTCATCTACTTACACGAAAATATGCCCACGAGACTCTGCCCCCCTCCAGCACACACACACACACATGCCTTTATAAAGTTTGTTGACTTTACGATTTTTCGGGTGTTCTATCGATTGTGCTCGTCTTAAGATGAGACAATAATAATCAATTAACTGAATTGCACATATTGGTTCGGTTTCCATTTTAACCTGTAGATCCAGTCCCGATTAGCCTTACTGTGCATAAAGTGGACTTAAAACACCAAATCAACCAATCAACCAACCAACCAACTTTATTGCTGCGTGTACAAGTGTAGAAAAATAGTGTTAAAAAACCAAAGACATGGATTCCCTTTTTGCTTAATTCAGCATGAACTTGTTATTATTCCATCCTCAGTTAACTTGAAAATGTACGGGAAAGCAGTGAAGAAGAACTATATGTTATAAACATTGCTTCCCAAGAGTTATAATCGCCTCTATGAGACGATAAACTTGTATGATTTTACATGTTGTTAAGCGACCCGCAGATGAGGGGTCCCCTTTTTGACGTCACTCTAGCAGAAGACCTTCACGTGCCGCCGTAGCGCGGGAAGCCAGAATAGCACGCCCGGCACTGAACAGGCTGAAGTCCCTGCACAAAATGGCGGTGCTCGCCCCGCCCCTAGCGGCACTGCCAAAACGTGAGTGACTTTCTGGATAGCCCTCGTATGTATACAAAATGGTGGAAAATATAATGTAAACTTTTGTTAATAAACTCAAACCAATATTGAGGTATAAAAATGTAGAAACTGAAGAACCATACAATTTGTGTTTGGTCTTCAAGCAGGGACGTAGCTAGGTTGATCAGTTTTGGGGGGCCCCAAATCTCAGAAATTTCTCTATCAAACCATTAGGAAATTCAACAACAAGCAACATTATATAGTATATAAATGTGTGTGTGTATATATGTATATATATGAGATAGAGAGAATAAGGGACAGACAGACGTTGTTAAATTAAAATCAACTTTCGTATACACAAGCACGCCACTCACTATAGTACAGTATAGTAGCGTACGCAGGATTTTAAAAGTGGGTTAACACTGTATTCAGAGAAAATAGCAATCGTGGCTAATTTTAATGACGGTTTGCTTAATTGAGTTGGCGTATGAAGCCCACTTTATGCAAAGTAAGGTTAATCCGGACTGGACCTACAGCTTAAAGTGGATCTGAACTACTATGTGCTTCCACCGGGTATCGAACCCGGGACCCCTTGATTACAAGGCGGCGACGCTGCCACTGCGCCATTGCGGAGGCCAGTAATAGGGATTTGCTTGCTTGATTGATTTGATTTATTTTATTTCGCTTTTCTGCCACTTTTGGGTAATTGCGAAGAACAGGATGAGTGATGATATGATGAAATTGATGAATGCACACTCACAAACACCCATGCTCAAACCAGGATTCGAACTCGTGACCCCTTGTATCGTAGCACGATGTTCTAACCACTCCTTCACGGGGGGCGGGTAATGGGGGTTTGCATTTGCCACTTTTTTTCTTTCTTAGGTTCCGTCATAAACTATTTCTGCAGAGAGTACATTCATGGTTCTTTTGTGTTGAGGCTGAAAGAGACAAATTTGAGGGTGTACCATCCCGCGCACTTGCATTTAGGGTGTGGCCAAAGTGAGGAAAGATGAAAAGAAACGGCCAGACCGTCCCGTCGGAATTCAGGGTCAGAAGCCAGAAGATCAACTGGGCTCTTTTCCGCCCTCTTGTGTTTACAACCGCAGGAGGGTTTATCTGACGTCAAGATGAAACTGCCTTCCGAGTATCTGATACTTCAGTACTACAAAGCACGTATTGCTAATGTTTCTTAGAGTAATGAGCAGGGGTGTAGATTTATAGACGATAAAAACTTTTCAAACGGCAGGCAAATAGGCACCCAAAATGATAAAAATACACGTAGGCACTTGAAAAATTAACTGTGATACCACACAATATGATTTACGTAGCATTGTTATTAAAAATGTGTTCCTTTTCTTGGTTTTGATGTTGGACATTTTCTACGGTGAGTAATCACTATCACAGTATTCAGAGACATTATTTCTATGTTTTGCACATAGGTTTTTAGAGCAGGAACAGCAAGTTGCTACACCTTTTCAGTCCCTGGTTCTAGGACAGAAAGCACATCGTCCAGGTTGTCGCCCAACTGGCGCAGTAACTTCACTTTGCTCCTCCTCACAACCGAGCACTTGGCGAATGTCATTTCTGAGTTGCCTTGGAAGACTCTTGTTCACCATTCTAGCCTTCATATGTTCTTCACATAGTCCTAGGGCAAGATTTTTCAGGAAATCTGAGCGTTTGATCACCTTTAGAATTTCATCTGAAAATAATGTACGCATTTATTGCTGCAGCATCCAACATCCCGTTAAAGACTCGTAAGGGCCACCTCCTTGTTTTTCTAGCTACAGTCTTGGAATGACAGAGCTGATCAAACTGATCGACTCCTCCCTTTGTTTCATTGTAGAAGGGTATTGCTTCAGGTTTTCCAGTTTCCTCATCAATGTGGTCACTTGTGTGCACAGATGACAAGAGTATTACACATCTGTTTTTGCGAGGAATGTATGAAGTCAACATCTTGTCCTCTTGAAAGGCCCATGTGGATGTACCAACAGTCTTTCTCTTCACTTCAGTCATAACTGGGGGGATATCTGGCTTGTTTTTTCTCATCGTTCCCACCATGGTGGTAACCTCTAGAAGACAGTTTATCACAGAGCTCACAAGAGCTGAACCAATTATCAACAATTACGTTTCTGTTAGATCCATGAATACTGTTCGTGAGGGTTAGAACGTAGTAGGTTGGAATTTCATGTGCGGTATCCCTTCTTTCTCTGCCGATGTGAGGTATTGCTGCACACATATAATACGTCTTAGCATCACACATCATCATAATTTTTATTCCGTATTTGTCCGGTTACTTGGAATATACATTTTTAATGGGCAACGCCCCCTGAAACTCAACAGCTGTTCATCCACCGTGACATATTGTGACGGAGAGTAGTACTGCAAACAGAGGTGAATGAATATATCCCACAGTTCACGAATCGCAGCAAATTTGTCTTCTGCTTTTCTTTCCACCCTTGTCTCTTTGCTGTCAAATCATAAGCAATTTAATAAGAATTCAAACCTGTTCTTGGCCATTGTGCATCGAAATGATGAAGGACCAAATGCTTCAGACCACATGTCATGAAGTGTGAGGTTTGCATTTTTTAGCACACCGGCTAAACGTAACAAACCAATCAATGCATGCACTTCAGCTTTGTCAGTTGGTGATAGGTAATGCTGATCAGATTTGAAACGAGTGTTTTGTCTGTCGATTTCTTCATTCGTGTACTTAACAATTTTCTCCACACTAGAATTGGGAAAAAAATAATAGCCAAATACCCTTTTCGTTTGTTTTTTCCCAAGCTGCACCTTTGGGTCTTGGAAGTTGAATCACAATGTTTCTCTAGAGAGTCCTGGTTGTTTTAGCATGAAAAGGCTTAGTGAACCATTTACTTCCATTCTTACGTAAATGACTTTCCGATTAGAAGACACCTCCTCTAACTCGTCAGCTGAATTAGCTTCAAATTCATCATCGATTTCATCAACATCTGCCTCTACGTCATCACCGTCTTCATCTTCACTTACTAGTTCTTCTATTTCAGACATTTCCTCACTACTCCACTCCTCTTCCGCCTCCAACATACGAGCAGCTTCTTCTCCCGTGAACCAGCCTTTGTACTGTGCCATTGTTTGACAATTTTACCAATAAAACAGTTCACTACAAACAGTTCACCATAGACGAATACTGTACACAAATCACAATTTGGGGTCATATGTGACCCAAGAGCCTATAACTCTGAATATAAATAGCGGGACAAAACTTTACAACCACTCGTTTCGAGAACGTATCAAGCAGTGAAGGTACTAGAAGCACCAGCTTTCTTGATCATAGAGGCGCATGCGCAGAATCGTTTTAGTAGTCAGGCCCATGAGCCCACGTTGTGGTTCTAGGGTTAAGCATATTGCAGGGAAGAACTTGGAAATTGTGGATACATTTACAGCTTTTACTTCATTGTTATCCTCCCCTTTCATTCCTACGATAATATCTAGTTCTCAAAATATCTGGCATTAATCGCAGCATTGAGGACGAATGGTGATACGATGAAAGGAAAATCACGAAGGAACATTGACAAGACAAAACAGAACCCGTCATAGGATTACACTGGCTGTGGATCCACTTACCGGAGCCTAAATAATCTGCAACAATGTAGTCCACAGTGTAATACGTGGAAGAGGGTTGATACTTGAGCGCCCTCTGTATACACATTCCCTATTATAAATAATATTGGTAGTTTACCGTGATACTGCAAATTATGCAATAGTAATAACCATGTTGGTTTTGAGAATATAATTTTATAGAAATGGATGTTGTCTTGTCTGTTATTTCAGTTATCATAATGTAACATAGACGCCGACATATCCTTGAGCGGCGTATACTTGCACCAAGATAATTGAAACATCCGAACTACAGACTTCCCTTCCCTTTTCTTTCACCCTGGTACTTCCATGCTAAGGTTTCAAATGCGGCGATGGATCTGTAATATGGGAATATAACTCCAATAAATCCTCTGTTGGGCATCTCATATAGTTTATACCAGAATCGAACCTAGCACCTTTTATTTCGAGGCGATCGTGTTACCCACTACCCTTCGGGGAGGTCCCTGTCTGTTTTCTAACTTCATGAATGATGACGTTGGATAACAAATTTTACATACATTTATGGTCTAATTTCTCAAAAAAATAATCTTGTTTGTGAGTTCAGAACTGAATATTTGATGGCACTGAATATAACAGATATTGGCTAATTTAATTTTTATACGTGAGCCGAACGTGGCTTTTTATGCACCCAGCAATGGTACTTTCCTTCAGCCCACTTTTACAGTTTTTACAAAATTCCGCTTCCGACGTGTAAGCGTAATATGCTATGAAACCAGAGGCCCCAGGCTCTAACTCTGGTCAGGCATGGGTGTACTAGTTTCATGCTTGTCCCATCACCATTTCTTCAGTTCATCATTCATCCTCACCGCAGCGATTAACAAAAAGCAACAAAAAAATAACCAACCTAGAAGTGGAATTAGAAAATGTTCTCTTGAAATTGGACAGGTTGAGTACACTGCCCCATGGGAAAAAGATTTCCGCTTCTGTGAGTAATGATTGATTGATTTGCTTTATTTTACTTCGCTTTTTGTGCCACTTTTGGCTAACTTGCGAATATGAGGATGAGCGATGATATGATGAAATTGATGAATGGAAACTCACAAACATGCATGCCCAGGCCGGGATTCTAACCCAGGACCCCTGGCGTCGTAGTGCAATGTGATAACCACTCCGCCATCTTCCTTGAGTAATTATACAAATGATAACAGAAAGCGCTTAAGAATTTGAAAAGCTAATGTACTAAAGCGTGTAGATCATTGTTAATAATTTAGTACATACCTCATTATCTTCCATAAATGAGGGGTGGCTTATTCTTCATTATAGCCATGTGTTAGCGGCAATCCCTTCCCTAAAGTTTTATCTTGCAACTTCTATCACACACACCAAACTCCAACTGTCTCTGTAATCTGAGACAGGAATGAAAATTGTTCCCAAGGAGCTCCGGAAAGAGTGATTTCTATCCCGACGGACATCTGTTACTGCTTCCCGGTCAATCGGTCCGAATTTTGACCTGGCCTGGAGGAAAAGTGCATTTTCAAAAGACCTCAGAGTTCCCTTAACCGGATGGGCTATAAAATCATTAGCGGCAGCTCCTGCGTTGCATCTGTTTTCGACAGGTAAGAAAAGTAGGAAAATGAGTATTAGAAAGACAAGTCTTGCTTTGGCGTTCATGCCGCGGAAAACTTGGGAGCAGTGTTTCAAACTGTAAGCAAAATTTACTGAAGAACAATTTTGCAATATTTGCCATCAAATTAAAATTTCCAGTAACATACAGAAACATTTGCCGGGGCCACGTAGACGTTTGCAGGGGCTAGTGCCCCTCCGTGCCCCCCCCTAACGACGTCCCTGTCTTCAAGTAACTTTAGTCTGAGAGTTTTGTTTTTACTCCTTAAATTTTGTGAAGATATTCCAACATTTAAGAGTCATACTCTATGATGAGAAATGTAAGTTGGTTTCCAAAAATATATAAATATACTTCAAAAATATTTCCTACACTATCTCTATAGTTTTGTACAAGGGTAAATCAAAAAGTAAAGACAATTTTCACATAACATCTTTATTTCCACACAAGAAGAAGAACCACACATATCACTTTTCCACATATGCCCCCTGCATGGCAATGCACTTTTGGTATCGTGCAATCAGCTTCTGTATCCTGTCTGCGAAGAAGGTTTTTGGTTGCTCACGAAGTCACGTCTGCACCACCTGCAGGACATCGTCATCTGACCTGAACCGACGACCACACAGCGCGTCCTTCAAAGGGCCGAAGAAGTGGTTATCCGATGGCACCAGATCAGGGCGATACGGAGGATGGGGAAGGAACTCAAAGCCAAGTCTGTGCACAGTGTCTACTGTTGCCCTTGATGCATGAGGCGTGCTGTTCCTTAATGGTGCATTCGTAGAGTGGTGCATCCATAATTGTGACCATTTTCTCTGTGACACTCTACTGAATGGGGCAGTGATGGATACTTCTACTTCCACGTCACTCCAAGTATACACGTGGTGACATCAGACACACCCAGTCTTAGTTTATTCCTGCGAAAACACAAAATTGACTTTAGTTTTTTATTTACCCTCGTATATGTAAGAAAAGTTACACTTGCAGATTCACCAGTCACCTGCAGCCTCTCTGCCACACTTGGAAATCCTTTTGGCATTCACTATTTAGACAAAACTTCCAGAAAAGGCAATATACAAATATGACTCAAATAAATTGGAATCGTATGGTTAAGCCACAGATTTGATCTTATAATTTTTCATATTTGATCTTTTGTTTACAATGCCACCATCAACCGACCATTTAGTTTCTGGACATGAGTATACTTCAGTAATCAGCACTAACTATAAAGATTCGTGAATTCTTTGTAGAAATCAACTTGCAGTTGATGTTATTTTTCCAGTTTGAGCAGTTCATATCATGCATAACAAATCGAAGATATTTCTGTATGTTGTTTGCATCCAATGCAACATTTTTTGGCACAAAAAGGAAGAAAGGCATTTCAGTATTGCACTTCTGAAGTTTAAAGAAGCATAATTTAACAGTAATGGGGAATATAAGAGAATAGAGATGAAACAGCCATCTTTTCTGGAATGCATATTTTTAAAATTAAGATACGCAGGTAAAGTTTCAATTAATTATTTATTTGAAAATTAACAGATTTTATAAAAAAATATTTATTTGTGCAAGAGACTGTAATGTTACTTTAGGAAGGATTTTTGTAAAAGTGTATTCTGCTAGGTTTATTTTGTAGCATGAGTTTATAATATAAGGTTGCCACCAGGTTTAACTGCAGAACAGCCACCTTGGTGGCCAAGCACAGTGAGTGGTCATTTCATGATCTTGCTACCAAAGGCTCCATGATTGAGTTCTGACCTCAGCTTGGATGTAATCATCCTCATGATCACAATTCACCTTAAAAGTCAGAAAAAATATAAAAAATGACCGTGGAATAACTAAAATAGTGCAACTTCAGTTATATAAATGGACCCAATTTTACATTTTGCATTATACAGTATGTCTGTAAAGTCATGGTGGGGTTTCAGAGTCCTATATTATCTAAACGAAACAAAAACAAAGGATGATTATTACACTGTATTGAAGAATAACTCAAAGAGTTTCCTTACATGTTTAGTGCAGTTCGATGTGGCTTTCGTTTGTTGCCCTACACAGATGTAATCGAAATTCCAATTCTTGCCACACACGACTCAGAATATCAGGTGTAACAGACTGAACAGCTTCACTGATTCTCTCTTTCAAATTATGAATTTCGTTGACACGATCACGATACACACATTGTTTGACGTAGCCCCAGAAATAAAAATCTAAAGGCTTCAGGTCCGGCGATCGTGGTGGTCATGCCTTCCATCCACCTCTTCCTATCCACCGCTGTGGAAATGTCTTATCCAGAAACTCACAAACAATTTTGTCGTAGTGTGGAGGAGCACCAACTTGTTGAAAGATGACATCTTCACCTTCATCTTGAATTTGTGGCACTGCATACGATTCCAACATGTCAAGGTAATTGTTTGATGTCACTGTAGGGTTCACTAAGAAAAATGGGCCTATAATTTTATCATGTGTGATGGCACACCAGATGTTCACCTTAGGACTGTTGCATTCATGATGCATGTAGGCATGAGGTTGTTCATTAGCCCATATTCTGATGTGATGTCGATGAACATGACCACACACATGGAATGTTGCCTCATCACTAAACACAATCTTCTGTAAGAACAAATCATCATGGTCCATTTCACCAAGCATCTGCACAGCAAAATCAAATCGTTTGGGTTTATCGGTTGGGTGGATTGCATGTAACAACTGCAGTTTGTAACCTGTAAAATGGTGACGTTTCTTCAAAACTTTGTGAACTGTTGTCTTCTTCAGACCTAGATTTCGAGCACAGACATGCACTGATTTCTTGGGCTCCTTAGGTATCTCTCCCATACAGCTTAACAGATTTGTCAGTAACCGATGGCCTCCCGGAAAGTTTTGCATCCAATAAACTGCACGTTTCCTTAAGCCAGCGAATGTTGTTTTCATGTGGTGTCTCTTCATTGTACCCACGATGAACACATATCATGGACTCAAATTTCACAAGCCAAAGGACGCATTGAACTTTCCTCTCCACCATCCACATCTTGACTGATGGAATGGCATGATTTGCTTCACAGTCACGTGATTACCTGCATGCGCACCATAAGTCTTTGCTTCGCTACGCTTCCGAAACTCTTTGAGTTACTTTTCAATGCAGTGTAATAATTAGGGCTCGGAAGTTGAGGAAAAATCCTTTTTTTTCCTAGTGTCCGAAGACGAGGCCCAACATAATATATGTTTATTTGGGTCATTGTAGGCCAGAAAAAGATGGGTTTTATTTGTCCTTTTTTGGCCTTTTCGGCATTTTTTGGTTTATTGGTCTTTTTTTAGCCTTTTTAAGGTCTTAACGGCTTTTTTTGCAACTTCACCTTTTTTCGACTGCATTTATACTGCCCATTCTCAATTCGAATCATCATCAGTTCATCACCTCTTAAACATCCTTTCTGTAGTAAAGAAATAAAAAAAAGAGAGAAATAAATATATTTGAACCAATCCCTGAAACGAGAGAAAAACATTTTTGGACGACTGAAGTAGGTACGGTACAAGATCCTTTAACCGTAACTTGTCTGGAAGGTTGCGCTGTAAGTGGCAACTTTCTGTTGTTTTGAAGCTTTCAGCACGGTGTATATGCCCAGACAGCACACGCCTGCAAAGATCTCAAGGTGCTGCACGGAGGGAGGGGGTGGGTAGGTTAAATCTGAAGTTATTAATTAATTTGGATCACATTTATACATCCTTATTTACATTTTTAGGTTCTTTCTTTGATATTTTTAGGTCTTTTTTTGGGCAATTTATAGGCATTCAACTTCTGAGCCCTAGTAATAATCATCCTTTCATTTTGTTTCATTTAGATATTATAACCATGACTTTACGGACATACTGTACATTCAGCCTTTGTGGTCCCATTAAAGCATAATGTTATAAAATCTTCTCATTTTTTTATTTTTTCATCTTGGTTCCCTGAAAAAACATAAAGCCAATATTCCACTTATTTTTAAGGAGCCCATTGATAAAGAACTGAGCTGCCATTGTCTAGTTGGTTGGTGCATACAAGTGCAACTTGCTACCTTTTTCATTTACCAGTAAATCTCCAGGTAATTCCTATGAGAGTAATAATTTCATACTGGCATGGGTAGTGTAGGTAACCAAGATTACTATTAGTTCAAAATTGAGTTCCGCAATCGGAGCTCAGTCGAGATTTACTGTTACTTCTAACTGAAGCCTTGCAAGATCAAAATCTCATTAAACATAGAGAAATCAGTGGAACCTTGATTAGTTGTTTTTCCAGGGGAACGTGGCTATAGAACTTAATTTAATTATGTAAGGGTTAGTTGCTTCCTTGTAACTCATTAATTTACTGAGAGACTCAAAAGGCTGGTGTATGAAACTGGTAGCATCTGCCATCTACCAGGGAAACACCAAAATACTAAGTTGTGTTGACAAAATGTGTTCCTCTGACTTGAAACAAGTTTCTTATTCCTGGACTATGAATATTGAAAATGGACAGCTGCAACTTTGAAATATTCCTTTGTCCACCTACAGTCAGTTCATAGACATCGTGGGGCTTCTGTGGAACTGCAAAGCCTGATTAGATTAGTCGTGGTTCCATAATTTTGTCAACTTTCATGATCGAAATTGATCACTGATAAATTATAGGGAAGTAAGAACATGAAATTTCTTCTTTCCAGAATTTAAGGAGCTACTTGTCGAAGTTCAAGGGGACCTTCACTCACATTCTGGCTCTGAAACCTACAGGCTGGGAACTGCGCCGTGGGAAGGATCTTCTCAGCATCAAGCCTTATGTCAATGGGAACATTCAGTTATATGGTTAGTAATCAAGAGGATTATTGTAATTAGTATGTATAGTGTGGGTAAAAGAAACTTGATTTTAAGCATAATTTCTTTCCAGTTAATTTCAGGTGAGTTTGGAATCAACCATTTTTTAAATTTCTAAAGCATTTTTAAAGTTTTATTTTGGCATTGGCCTATGAGGTATCCATAAGTTATATACATTCCTCAAAAAAAAGTTTGATAATTAGGCACAACAAGTTTGGAATAGTATTATGTTAGGCAATAGGTGGTAGGCACAGTGGCATATATCACGAAAAGACGAGAACGTCCACCAGACAGATAATGTGTTGTTGCATTCCAAGGCCGTGTTTATCACCTATTGTCTAATGCAGTGGTTCCCTAAGTGTGCACCGTGGCACCATGTGACAGCCAATATGTTCAGTGAAATGATATGATTGTTCCAAAAATGTTCTTATTTAGTACTTTTTACACACAAAATGTTTCTGAATTTGATAAATGTGTTTATTTTTTAACTTCAGGCAAGCAACGTAACATCACTAACTGAGCATTGCGAGTGTTAAATAGGCCTACATTCGGACTTGGGTGCCACGGAAATGTCTTGAAACGAAAAACGTTTGGGAACCCCTGGTCTAACGTAACAATATTCCAAAGTTTTTGTGAGGAGTGTATATACACTATAATATATATATATATACAGGGTGATTGGTAATTCGACCTATTCCTGGAAAGGGGTAATACTAGAGCACATTTGCAACAAATTTGACCCTATGCACCTGGAGTCTGAAATCAATAGGTTTCGAATTATTGCAGTTTGTAGATTTTCGTGACATATTCCGACTTGTGACCAAAAAATTACTAATTGTGAAAAAAACTACTACACCCTGGGCACTTAATCGACATGTTGCTAACAGCTGATCAGGGGCGGCGCCAGAAATTTTCGACCGGGTGGGCAGAAGCTCCACATTGATAGATGAGGGTGGGCAGTACAAATGTAAGACCATATATAGTATATATGTGTATGTAAGACGTATGCATCCCCCTCTCTCTTACACTCCCGATTTTCCTCTTACTTCTTTTCCCTTTCCTTTTCTTGTTTTCCTCTTTATCTTTTCTAATCTATTGTCGCATCTTGTTCCAGTTCCTTTCGCTTTGTCTCTGATGTACACAATTATTTCAAGGAAGTGTTTACCCATGCGCAGCCATACATTCTAGTCACATTCATTCATGCATGTTAATAGAGTAAAATAAATATGAATTAGGTTTATTTAAGCTTGTGTTGCAAACACAAGACACATACTTGATGTTATGTATTCGGCGACAATGATAGAAAGTGCGATGGTAGACAATCGTGAGGTTTCTCGTAATTTAAATGCATGTTCCTGAGCATAGTATTTTCATGGAATGAGTTTTTGACTGAAAGAGTTTTCTTACTCTTTGGGGGTCACATTTTTTAGCTTATAAGGTTTTTACAACTGAGAAATCTATCTGAATGTTTGTAGTAGCTGCGATTGGGTGCCAACGTTTGAGGGGCAAGGACAACATACTTTTCCTTGGTAGAAAAGGCTTAGCATAATGAGGTCATAGTGTGGGGGCAAAAAGTGGCAAAATGTGGCGGGGGAATTGCATCCCCCACTTCATGCTCCTCCTAATCGCTGCCACTGAATGTTTGGTTGAAAATTAACTTCTTATTAGCAATGATTTAAAACACACACAGATAACCAATTGTTTGTTCATTGTCCATGAAGTATTCCTAGGCTAATGAAAGGCTATTTTGACAAAATATAACTCATAAGTAATAAACAAGTAAGATTGAAAAATCTGTTCAGAATTGAAGAGATTATTAGCTAAGTTGCTATTCGTTTTCTGAACTGTCATGTTACTAATGATGGAGAAGCAATTCACGTATGGTTACATGAACATATTTTATGAGGTAACAAAATGATTTAGGACACAAGGAATTCATCAAAGTTGATTACCGTACCAGTAATAATTCATCTACAGTATTTTCATAGATGACTTGGGTTGTATGGTGTGACCATTTCGAACACACTAGAATGTCAACCTCTAACCTGTGCAGCATATCCTGGAAACTTTATTCTTTCAGGGCAACGAGTTCCTAACACTTGGAACCACTGTAAAAGTAATAATTTGTGAGGGTTTGTATTTTGAGTGTAAGCATGTGTTTGTTTTCGCCCCTTCGTTCCCTTTCGTCTAATCACCATTGAACCTTATCGTCGTCATTATGAAAATTAGCAGAAAAATGACTTTAAATAAAACAAATCAACCACAACTTACTCTTGCAAAAATGGAGTTTCATTAGGTTGTACCTCTTAGAAAGTTGAGGTGGTAGTTTCAATCGCACAGTGTTTCATTAGTGGATCAAGGCAGCTAATTCCATGAACAATGACATTGTTTTTCAAAAGTCTCAAATATTTGATGCATCTTCTGTGGTGATAAAATGATACGTTTGGTGCGAGATCTTTCTGTATATTTTTCCCCAATGGCATAATGCTGCCGTATTATAATGAAGAGGTCATGTGTTCGACTTCCCCCTCCTTTGGCGGAAGCAAAATGCACACTGGTTCGGACTACTCGTTAAACTGTATGTTCAGTCCCGATTAGCTTATCTGAGCATAAAAGTGGGCTTAAAATCAAACTAACAAAATCGTCTTCTGGATACTTCGTGACTTTTCCATCTTTACTTCAGCTTCATCTACAGATTCTGTTGACATTTTCGGCTGATTCATGTGGCAAAATTTATGTGTGGAACGAGGATTTCTAAATAGGATAAGCCACTCATTAGCAAATGAATAATTCTGTAGCTTTTTCCATACTTAAAATTTATTCAGTTCGGTATTGTAGTGATTATTGCGATTCCTTCTTATTAGTAGAATGAATATAAAGTTGATATTCCATATACCATATTGATATTTGAAGATGACAGGTAGCTATATAAAAATTGTAATGAAATAAAAAAGGGACACTTTTGGAATTTCAATGCAGAGTTAATTAAAATTATACTATACTATCTAGCATACTTAAACCCAAAGGTTTATGGCTGCATCAACACAAGCTTTCGATTGTCCCTATCCTGGGCAAGATCAATCCAATCTTTTCCATCCGTACCAATTTCCTTTAGGTCCATCTCAACGGTATCCCTCCATCTTAGTCTTGGCCTTCCTACTGGTCTCTTACCATCAGGTTTCCCAACAAGAATCCTGTAAACTATTCTTTCCTCTGCCATTCGTGTCGCATGGGCTTCCCATCTAAGTCTTCTTGATTAAATTATTCTAATAAAAATTAAAAAGTCGAAATAATGTTTTGTTTTGCCGGAGGAAGTAATGCTAAGATGATGATTTTATTTGTTTATTTGGAGATTATGTTAACCATACCCAGGCCGGGATTTATATACGTATGTGAAGGCCCGGAGCAGCACCAAAACCTCACTCCAATCCAGAGGCACAATCTTGATTTTTTTGTCTGGGGGAAGTACCAGGATAAACGTACCACCACTAATAATAATAATAATAATAATAGTAGCAGTAGTAGTAGTAGTAATAATAATGATAATAATAATTTTAATAAAGACAATATTATTATAACATTATTATTATTGATTTGCTTTATTTTACTTCGCTTCTTGTGCCACTTGGTAAGTTGCGAAAATGGGGATGAGTGATGATATGATTAAATTGATGAATGGACACTCACACACATCCATGCCTAAGCCGGGATTCGCACCCGGGACCAACATTATTGTTAGTAGTAGTAATAATAGTATTAGTAGTAGCAGCGGTAGTATCAAAGATGTTCAATTTCACATTAATAATGGAAAACAAACACGCAAACTATTTTTGAAAGACAGAAAATGATTGATAAATGAATTCCAAATATAATTGTTTTTTACATTAACATGTATAACTTTCATGCATGATATATGTTTGACATATATGCAAGATGGAAATCTAGAATTCATTACAGAGAAGAATGAGAGATTGAGAGCGAAGCGAGCAAGAAAATTTTTGGATACAATATTTTGCAGGCTATAACGAATATTGATTTAATAGGGTGGAAATAATTTCACGAGGCGTCAATGGATTCACTCTTTTACAACTTTTGTGCCTCGCCGATGGTGTAGTGGTAAGATCGTCATCTTGTAATGAAGGGGTCCCGGGCTCGATACCCGGTGGAGGCACATGATACAGTGGTTCGGATCCCACTTTAAACTGTAGGTCCAGTCCCGATTAGCCTTTCAGTGTGTAAAGTGGACTTAAAACAAAAAATCAATCTTACAACTTGTTTTTCGTTCGGCGCCCAGGACCGACTCCATCCACCCTCTAGCTATGGTTCTGAACATGATAAGACTAAGAAAAGCAGGCATTGCGAGCGAAGCGATCAAGAAAATTTTTATGAAAAGTATTTTTTATTTGCATAAAATTTGAAGTTGCGGGCGGTAATTGCCCCCTGTAGGTACACTTGGCCATCAATGTTTTCCTCCCTTTGCCCCCTAGAACTTATTTCAGTACAAGGTTGGGGGGAGGGCAATCCCCTCTACACAGTTTCAGTTATAACTTCTCGCTAAGTTACATGGTGTGGTTTGTTATTATATTTTTCCCACATCCGAAGTACCTAACTTTTTTTTTTTCATTATGTGGTACTTTGCTGGGAAAGACTGCTTTGAAAAGACCCGGAGCTGCAGTCCTCAAGTTCACCCTAAATTCTGATCTAATCTTGATCATACCCTGAATAATTTTGAGCCTCCTAAGCCTACTAGTTGCTTTTAATCATGGAAGTGTTCATTTGATCACAGTTTTTGTTTCAATAGCTCTAGCAATTACTTTCACTTTCTAATGACAAAATTGGCTTTTTATGGGTTGATAATATGTGAACATTTCTAGCATAGATACTATTCAGAAGTTAAAAATACATGTTATATACACCAGAATACACTTACTTATTGAATCATTCATATATCCCCAAGTATATGTACTTACTGAATTTGTTTGGGTGGGCAATCGGGTGGGCACAGGAATTTTTGGGTGGGCGCTTGCCCACCCGTGCCCACCCCTGTTGCCGTCCCTGCAGCTGACGAATGAGTGACCACTGGGAAAAATTCATGCCCAAAATTCCCATACCCACAGAAAGAAAGAGTAATTGGAGCATGTGTCATGAAGAAATTTGGAAATTATCATTTAAATCGAAGAGGATTTCTCAAAAAAATGGTAACACACTAAGTGTAAAAATTACGGAAAAAACTTCGTTATAAGCTCTCCAAGCTCTCCAAAACGATACAATTGTTGTCAACTGGTACACGGGTTGGGGGGAAAATCTGAATAAAAAGCAGAGAAGGCACGTTGTAGACCTCTTTGTAAAGTGAAAAGAAGTTGTCCATTGTGAGAAATAATGGAACAAAAATGAGTGAAATAATAATATTATTTAACATTCTCATGATTCCAGGTTGTCAGAATTAACTGTTACGAAAACTACAAATCCTGTACAAATTGCTTCCCCCGGTTTTGTATAAAAGCACGCAGCCTGCAGCATACTTCAGACACAGTCCCTCGCGTTGACACTCTGTCTCTTATGTATTGGGCGGCTGCCACAATTCTCTCTCTCCCTCAGCTCTTCTTGGGAGTCTGTGCACTGATGTACTATAGACTAACTCTTTCATGTGACCCCAAATGTGAAAGTCGCATGGCGTCAAATCCGGACTCCTCGCCAGGAAGTCGGGCCGCCTCGACCAATCCATCACATGGGATAATTGTCGTCCAGCCATTTTCGCACACCCAGGAAATATTGAGCTGGGCAGCCATCATGTTGGTTAATCATACCCCTTCTTGTGGTGAGCGGCACATCCTCCAGCAGTGTCGTCAATTCTTTCCTTAGTTTTTGTAGGTAATGCCGTTTAGGTTTTGTGGCAGATAGAATGGCCCGATCACATGATTGTGGATGATTCCCATTTAGTGAGAATTTTATCTGGTGAGCCTTTTCTTTAGATTTTCGGGGGTTATGACCCTTAGGGGACCAAAAATGTGCATTATGAAAATTCGTAATACCATCGTGGTCGAATTTGGACAAAGCATTTTTATGTACGACTCTTACGTCATTACAAATTCTTGCAAGGAAGTTAGAATTCTCAGATGTTCCTGTTTCACACAGAGACAGTGTTCGGATACTTGTGAACAAGTTTAGGTAATCAGGGTCTGATCTTGATAAGAAGCAAAGGGTAAAACGGCGTGTGCTTAATGAGGAGAAACATTGAAGTACGATCAAAAATCTCTTGGGCACCTTGCACAAGAAACAGACATTTGCATGACGTCTACGTGGCTACCAAGCTTTTAAACCTGAAGCCATACATTAGAAGAATTGGAAGAAAATATCAGGAGAAGAAATTGAAGCAATTTCGGAAAATTTCCTATAAATATGCTGTAAATGTGTGGATGCAGGAGGACATCATTTCCAACACCTCACCTCTTGTAACAAGGTACGTGCTAATTTTAATTGTACTGTCAATGTAATTGTACGAGATTATTTCAGTACATAGCTAGCGGTTCCAGTTACGTGGATGTTGCATCCAGTTTGTCGAAGATGCTATCCCAGTTCTTGCCTTGCTAGTGCCACCATAAAAGGCACTGTATTTCATTGCTGGCCCCGTATAAAGTAAATGGTTCAGATAGCTTAAGTTCTGATACTATCTTTGCTCACAGCTGCTTGTGCTCTCTTTGTTAACAGGTGTACCATACAGTGAGCATTCAAGTTTCTACGAACTGAAGCGTTCTATCAAATACTTAAGACCAAAAGATGTGATACCTACTGTGATACAATGGAACCAGGGAAAGCAAATGGCTGTGCAGAGATACATCAGGGGATTTCTTGAAGACAATGAAGAGACAACAAGCACTAGACAATCCTCCAGTATTCAAAGAAAAATATCAGATTGGTTTAGCTGAAGAGCTTATGCAATAAGTGATTAATTTTGAATGCATACAGAACTATTTTATGATAATGTAAATAGAAATGGAATACACATTATTATATATGTACATAGAATATTCTATATTGCTTGGTCATATAATTAAGGATAGTTTATAGTTTGAGTACATTCCTTCCTAATACTTCAGCTTTTAGTTTGTGTATGTGATCCTGGTACACAATAACTTTCTCAAAAATTTAATTTTATTTATGTGTAATCCAACAAGACCATTTGTGAATCTTAAAAAATTGTTGCAGAAAATAATATCTTTGTGTGTGAAGGAGTGAGTACACATCTGTGTGCATGTCCAATAACTAATATTAATACTCAAGAAAAATCTTGCTACATTGTGTTTAAGATGATGGCTGATTTATATTTTCAAACGTGTGTTAGCGAATCACTAATTATACACAAAAAAGGTACATAACAACCTGTGATGCAGTCTTACTTCCATAGCTTTCCATTCTTATATATGGATCTTCATATTTGTATACACTGTGGTGGACTTCTCAGAAGAGATTTGGGTGGTATAACTTATGCAAGTACTTCCAGATGAAGCCGATTCACAGTTTCAAGAAGAAAAACATGCCTAATGTAAGTCTCTTCCTTACATGTAATAGTGCTTATTGATATATCTGCTCAAATAATGGAAACTGTTAAGTGGGTTTTGTCTGGAACAGGATTAAAGCATGCAAATAATTTTACAAAATATGTGAAGTGTGATAGCAAAGAACTTTACTTATTTTAAGAATGTTTGCCACAGAAAAATCCTGTAGTTCAGTTGAAGAAATGTTTTCTTTTAGACATATATTTTATTTTTTTGCAAAAAATTGTTGCCAAACTTTTGATTTATTTGTGAATGTTTGAATTTGATTAGAATATGTAAATCTCTTAATATTTAATTTCTCGGATTGATGCAACAATGCAAGATATTATGTAGAGAGTTTTAGGACTGAGAAAAGTGTCAATCTTGTATGAATTATATATTTTCTGTGTCAAAATATTTCACATTTTATAATGTATCAGGAAAGCATTGTATTGCATCAGACAAATTATATTTATTATAATTCAAGATTTATTTCTTCTATTTGCCTGCAGCATGTACAAATAACTTTATTAGCTGTTAAGATTATTTTCAAATTAGCAATAATCTATCTTTACTACTGCAATAAAAAATATCTAAAACTAAACATAATATTCAAAGAAATAATTACTGGTTTTCTTCTTTTATATCTTTGCTTAATAATAATTTTATGTAGTTCAGGAAAAAGTGGGTTTTCTTATTTTGTTTGTGTGTGTACATCACATACACACAGTGCTCTTTTCTGGCAGTATGCAACAGTACACCATGCTGGCATATTTTATCAAAGGAGGAAATAAAAATAATATTACAAATATTCCATCATGTGTGGATATACTGCAGTATTTTCCAGTATCTCTAATGACTAACTGGAGCACAATTCTAGGGTGTTCGGGGAAAAAAAGCACTAAAGTCAAAAAATGCAATTTTACATCAGGCAGTTATTTATGTTTATTCTTTTAATAGCAAACATTTCAAACATATATAAATGTTGGATCTTATCTGTTTAGACTCTTTACACATACCCAATATAAAATTATATTTGTAACATTTTCTTTTATTGATTTAGTGTGACTTATATGAACACAACGGAAAATCACATTTGCTGACGTGTTCCTTTTCCCGAACACCCCAGACTTGTTTTTGTGGAGCAAACTGGAACCTTTCTTTCCTAAAACAAAGCACTGTGTATTTCATTGCTGACGGTTAAGCATTCAGTGGTTGGCTGTGAAACACATTGATTTGAGGTGCATAGGTTTGTGCTATCAGACTGGAGTGCTTTTTTTTCTTCTCCAAGCTATGGTCATTAGGGGCCAATGGCAGATCCCAGATTTCAACATTTTTCTGGAACTTACAAACGTTTTAATCATGTGCCTTTTCTTGATCTTTAATTTCTTTTCAAAATGTAGGGATGCACGCAACATGTTGTAGATAGTGCTTTTGTCATGTTTCTCAATTTTAAGCGATTTTCATAAATAAGGCCAGATGCCAGAACAAAATTACCAGAAACTTCTGTAAAATTGATACACTGCTTTTCTTATAGGTGCATTGTACACTTTTATTATTTTTTACATGTATTTCACTATTTTCCACATGAATTGGCATGATTGTAGGAACATAACAGTGCTACATACTAGATTTTTCATTTTTATTCGCACATTCTGATGGTCAAAGTGACCTGCCAAATAAGAATTTTTGTGTAATATTTCAAATTTTTTACTTATTTTTCTAACTTCATTGAAGGGAAAATGAATAAATGTCACATGGCCGTCAAAAGTATTAACTCGATTATGTGTTACATTTTCAATAACATTCCATTCATTTTTGTGGAAAATACTAACATCTTTTTACTTCTTTAAAAATGCTAGTATTAACTGTACCACACCCAGGAGTAGACAAACAGGTGTTGAAGAGCATAGTAGCCTGAAAACACAAAACTACGTTGTCCCAAATAACCTCTGAGATGAACTCTCATCTCCAAGACCCCCACATCAACCAAAACTGTCCATGGAACCGCATACTGGGAACATTCATGGCAGAATGTCTCCAAGGTGTAGGGGTCCTGCAATGTTGTCTGTCTAGTGTCGCTTATAAGAAAAATCAATTTCCCAAAATAAATCTGGTTCCCAGTAACACATCATATGACGATGTCTGTGATAATAAGCAGTGGCGTATTTTCTCAGCCAGAAGGGCCTGGGCAACTTGAGATATGGGTCCCCTCTGAAATGCAGAATTAACTTACTTGCTCGCAGATGGTCAACGATAGGAAAATATTGCTCATCTCGTACCTTTATAGCTGCACAGTTTGTCATAAATGTAGTGTAGTGTGTCCCTTGTCCAGTTAGGAATCCAGTAGAAATATTTAGTTAGTTGCTATATCAGTTGATGCCTTATTGCTGCACAAAAAACAATCAAAGTTAGTAATTCATACCATTTAGCACTCATATTAGTTTTACATGTGATATTTAAAATGTAACTTTCCACCAAATATTTTCAAGGGCCCCAGCCCTTTCATATTGAAATAAGAGCCGAGGAATTTCCCACATTGTCCACACCTGTTACATTTTACTTCAAATTGGCCCAAGAACTCAGTAGGGGGTGGAGCCCAGGTGCAATTATCCCTTTTATCCTGATGGCAAGGGTATACAGTTAGTGTTACCAGATGTCCGGTTGTTTCCGGACATGTCCTACATTTTAGCTTTATGTCCGTTGTCCGGGAGGAATTTGAAAAATATCATAAATGTCCTACATTTTGAGTTAAGAAAATACGTAACAGAAAAAAATCATGCAAGTTACAAGTCTATGGACTGCACTTCCACACTCAATAGTGAATTTTTTTTTGATTCAGTCATTGCACAAAAATAAAAAAGTTTGTCCTGCTATTAAACAAACGGGAAAACAGAAGCAATTAATGAACAAAGTTTTGGGACCATTTTCTGATAATGTCGCTGTTCAATGCCTGAGCAGAATTTCTTGCCTTAGGGTTTATACCGATTGAACAAGGTGTTGCCCATTCTTATTCAATATAATTTGATTGTAAAGCAGGGGTATAGAAAACAAATTTATTCAGGGTGTCTGCCAGTCAAGAAAGTCATGGAAGTCAAGAAAAAGTAACATATCAACAAGTAGGTCAAGAAGTCAATAAAAAGGCAATAAATTTTTCTTCTAGTCAAGATTTTTGCTATTGATTGGTCGATTTAGTTTTATTTTATTTCACATTTTTCTGTCACTTTGGCTAATCGCAAAGATAAGGATGAATGGTGGTAAGAAAAGATGGATGGATAGATAGTCGCAAACATATAGGGACAACTGACAAAAGACCCACATAAGATTATACTGGCTACGAGTCCAGACGCCAAAGCCTCGCTTGTCTGCCAAACACAGTTCAGGATGCATTAATAAGAGATAGCGGATCTAATTCTCTGCTTAAATTCAGCTTCAGTTTTCATCTTAACTGGCCCCTTGGTAGGGATTTTCATTTATTTTCTTAATTACTAATTTCCAACTTTACCTAAGTAGGGGTCTAGAAAAGTCCAGAAAAAGTCAAGATTTCTTAATGTAATATTTTGTTAGACACCCTGATATTGAACTAAAAACTACCCAAGACGAAACTTCTGGAACCATTTTAAATTATGATAATTGCTGAATATTTGTTTGCCACTACAGGTCATAATTCAAATGTTGAGAGAGTACTTTCATTACCATCAGCACAACAGACTCAAGAGGCAAATTATTATTTTTTCATAAAGTCTGTAAAATATTTGGTATTTATTCCAATAATTTCAAAGAGTTTGACTGTACAATCTAACATAAATATATATTCATAATTGGGAAAACAAGAGACGCGGTAGTTTATAAATACGGAGAAACTAGTACTCAATTTTATCTGCAAAGCTGTTTTTTTTTCTTTTTTGATTAATTTCAGTGGCCACTGCCACCATCCTCGTTGGAACTTGCTGTACTGTTGCTTGGCGTGCGTCTTTCGTTTGTAGTTCTCTGGCTGCCGCTAGGTGCGCTGTTGTTAACTGTGCATCTGGGTGTGTGTCATCTGCTATTTCCAGGCGATAACTGTTGTAGTAGGGGAATCCAAGTGTGGTACGCTTGCCCCCTATTGATGTTGAACTCATGCGGGAAGTGCATTATGTCGAGCGTTTCCTTCATTTTGGTGTCTACGAGCATGTGGGCAGTGTGTTTGACTTGAACCTTTTGATCTATGAGAGGAGATAGCCACCATCACTAAAATAGCCCTGAAACATGGCTACACTGAAGCACAACTTTCCACTTGGTGCAGTAAAGCGGAAATACAGGTCAGACACCCTAACCAACCACAATCAACCTCCAGCGGCCAATATAAATGGTTTGCCTTCCCCTACCATCCCACCTCTTCCAACCGAATATCCAAAGCCCTTCTAGCATATGGCATCAAAGTAGCGCACAAACCCAATTCCAAAATAGCTGATAAACTGAACAAACATAAATGGTACTTCCTCTCCCCCTTGATAACCCAGGTGTATACAATGCAGAGTGTGAATGCAAGGCACATTACATCGGCAGGTCCATCAGATCTGTCAATGAAAGAATCCAACAGCACCTAGCAGATGCGAAAAAAGCCCAACCCACTACTGGTCTTGCTAAACATATCAAATACAATAGTCATAAAATACAAAAGTTTGTTAACACACAGTTAACAACAGTGCACCTATCGGCAGCCAGAGAACTACATTCAAAAGACGAACGCCAAGCAACAGTACAGCAAGTTCCAACGAGGATGGTGGCAGTGGCCACTGAAATTAATCGAAAAAGAAAAAAACAGCTTTGCGGATAAAAGTGAATACTAAGTTTATCCATATTTAAAAATAAATATGTAGTTTGACTAAACCTGAAATTTTGATAAAAAGTTATCTCCTAAGAAGTACCACTTAAATCAAGTAGTAAGAGGTGCATTGATTAGTATGATTGCAGGTATCGAAATTTTGCATTTAAAAATTCATTGAGAATTCATTTTTTAAAAACTGAAAAGTGTCATTTATCAACTACTTTCTGACGTGTTCCATAGAAATAAGTATTATTTATTGAGAATGTGTTGTGTCCTACATTTTGTGACAGTATGTCCTACATTTCCCTTACAGCGATCTGGTAACCCTATATACAGTGTATGAGTAAAATGTCACTATTATTTTGGAGGATTTTGTGAAGTTCATTTTTCTTACATTTAAAAATTTTGTGGGCATTGTCGAACCAGTTCTTCTCTTCCAGTGTCTTACAATTTTGTGATCTACAGTGCTCGAAGTGCGAGTATGCTTACTTGAGTTTGCGGATAAACGGGAGGATCAACATGGAGGCAATGTAGTGAGTTGGGGATGCTTATGCAATTTGCATCCTAGCTGGAGGGGATGCTTTGTGAGAATATTCTTAACTGCAGGATAGCATCCCACACATACTTCGAGCACTGATGATCTAATAATAAAACAGTTCTTGTTTCATGAAAAAGTCTTAAAGAAATATGTATTCAGTGGTCTATTGAAAAGAAATGACAATTATGAATAATAATATTGAGGTCCTCTAACACCAAAATTAAACACAGTGTCTATGTGGCAACAACCTTTTATGGGACCCAGTTCTTCCAATCGGCATTTCATTGAGTGACAAATTTTCAGTGAATAATAGTCCCATCTCCACTTTATTATGCATCTATCAAAACTGGAGTCTGCTGCTATTTCTTCCTAGCAGATTGCAATTGACCTTGTGGTGTTAGGTCACCACCAACCATCTAGAGATCCAGTTCAACCCCCATAACAGAAATGTGTAACGAACCTGAGCATTTAAGGATTTATATTTGTAAAATGTTAAGATTTATAAATGTTTGTTACTTCAAATAATGTGCAAGATGTCACAGACAACTTTAGTTAGTTAGACTGGTACAGTCGTGGTTGGAATTTGTATACATGTTTTGGAAATATGTCATAATCTGTTCTTGTTGACGTCGCTTTTGTAGGAAGTGTATGAACCTGCCTGAATATTCCCACCTGACGACAGACTGGATTTGGAAAACAGGTGAAGGTAGAGGAATGAATAAGCATGTGGTAACGGGAAAATGGAATGCCAGAATAGTGTTATTGGTTTGCATTAATTTTGTTTTTTAGCCGATACGCTGAAATAATGATTATGTGCAAAAACCTTTGTGTATTTTGGTTTGTTTTGTCTAACATTGTGTGTTAGTGATTGTGATTTGAAATGCTGTAAGAATTGTTTCTTTTCGCATCTTCAGGCATCAAATGATGTGCTATAGAATTGTTCTTTATGTCTCTTCAGAAAAGCAAAGAAACGTAAGTAAATCTGTACATTGCTTATAAGTCCACGTATAATAGTAAATCTATGAGATTATGAAATATAAGTGATTATAAAACTTAGGTTAAGTTTGAAAACCATGTTGTGTTTCTTTCTACCCAGCAAGCCCTGATGGTTTGCAAAGAGTCTCATGTTCCCGACACAAGGAGCAGCGGACTATGTAATGACTAGTATCCAACTGGAGGACGTTGCATAGTTATTTAGGCACACTAACGTGGGGTATGAGTGCATAGTTATTTCGGCGTACAATCGTGGGGCTCAAGTGCAAAATTATTTTAGAAATTCGAGTGTGATGCCGATTTAGTGCATACTGAAAGTCTCCATCCATAGAATTCACAAAGGCGATAGTGAAATTCCTTGGAATTCACGAAGGTAAAAGTGTGATAGTGAATTGAAGGTATTAACTGGGAAAGCCATAGACTGTGTAACAGAATGGAGAAAGATGTCACTGGAATGAATCTGCGAAGCAGAGGAAGAGCGACAATGGATGTAGAAACCAAGTTTGGATGCTGTGATCTTACCGAAGACAGGGAATTCTTCCAGTGTTGCCAATCTTTGTAGAGGTTTCATAGTAGTTGTGATGGACAGGAAGTAACCTCGGCATCAAGTAGAGAGATGTGATGCACATCATGCTTGTCAGCACAGAAACAGAACCAGAATCTAGTCTTTCTACCAAGCCCTCGTCAGTTCATTGGTTACTTGATTGGCTGATGAAAGATAAAGCAGAACGAAGACAGAAAGAAAACGAGGATTAGACAGAAGGAAAGGATAGAGGATGAAAAACAGCATAAGAAATAGATGGTTCACTAGAGAAAGTTCAAAAAAAGGAAATGATGGAGTTTAAACTCATAGTTGAGTCTATAGAAGAAATGAGAAGGAAAGAGAAAGAGGAAGAAGAGAAAGAAAAGAACACTTAGATATTTTCCGTGCATTGATTGAAAACCAGGAAGAAAGGAGGATATAAAACTAAAGTCAGAGATACAGGCTCTATTCTCTCAGCACAAACTTGAACAGGTAGAGAGCATCAGAGGAGAGATAGAAAAGCCAAGTCACTGAAAAGGTTGATGAAAGGGTAAAGGAAATTGTGGAAACACAGCTAGAGTTCTTAACAGTTCGGCAAGGACGGATAGAGAAGGAACAGGAGCAACTGAAGAAGAATATGGAAACAGTCTCGAAATTGTTCAGTGTGGAAGATAATCTGAATGTGACACTCCAGAGAGAGTTCAAGAATTAAAGAGTTCTGTAGAGTCTACTAATGTAGCACTAAAAACTTTTGGTGAACGAACCAAACTCATGGAAAATATGGTGCAAGAACAGAAAGTCGAAATAAAGGCAGCTGGAGAAGAGGTTGATTTTCTCCCTGAGAAGGTTAAAAAGTATCTCTTCACCAAGAAATTCAGGAACAGACAGGTACAATTATAAGTAGGGTCAGTGAATTGCAGGAAAAGATCCATAATTTATAGATTCAACCAGAAACCTCTTCCGATATACTACCTGAACCAATCTGAGGACTGAACCCAGAAGCTACTGCCTATGAACCTCCTGTTGTACTTCCAAACCCATTCTTTCCCAGTAATACCTCAACTTCTGATAGATGCAAGAGGCCTAGAAAAAAGGATAGTAATAACGGTTTTTGTCCTCGATGCAGAACAGAGTATAAGATGACCAGAATGTCTGATATTGCGAACATTCCGAAGTTTAAAGGCGATATTAAAGCTCAATCTGCCTAAAGATATCTGGGTGAATTAAATGTCAGTTTTGACTTAATGCAAGTGCCTGAGCACTTTAGATTAGAATTGTTACCTAGGGTTTTCACCAGCAAGCCTGAGCATTGGTTAGCTGGTAATATGGACAGCTTTGTAAATTATGCTGATTTCTGTGCACACTTTAAGGATGAATTTGCATCAGAAAAGGCAAAACAAAGACAACTAGCGGCTGTGAGAAACCGGAGGTATTCTCGTCTGGTCCACGACTAGTTAAAGAGTTTTGCCTGGAGTGTCTAAGCAGCGTACAGAAACCTAGCTGACAATTTTAATGAGAGTGAAGTTCTTAATTTGATCATTGGACAGTTGCTGTATCGCATTCGGAATCTTTGTCTGGGGCACGATCCACGAAGTGTGGATGAATTGACACATTTCAAAGGACTTCGATATTTATGATGACTCTGATGCCTGGAAGAATAAAGACGACTCCAAGAACAAAGATGCTGCAGGCAATAAAAGTTTTAAGATCTGGAATATCCAGACGGATTCAGAAAGTCGAGGAGAAAATTTGTCACGTCCTCGAAGATTCAACAGAGGATTAGGCAGGAGAGGCTTCAACCGAGATCAGAACGAAAGACAGAGAAACTCCTACAGGCCTCTTCCAGAACAGTGGCCAAGTTCTCCAGACAGATGGTGTTACCAAGAACGACGTAATCCTACTTTGCCAAGATGGTACTCTCCATGACGTAGAGGAGACAATTGTGGTTCTTGTCTCAGAGCAGGAAGAAGCAGTGGAAACTACTAGAGGGTTTCTGCACAACCAGCAATCCCAATCATGTCAAACAAACGTCAACCTATTCTAAATGCCTCCCCTTCGTTGAGGCAAGTGAACTCGAAGGGACGTAAAATACAAAGATAATATGTAAATTTTCAGCTGATTGAAAATGCATTTTCAGGAAGTCAAATGCAAAAGGTTCCGAATGCAAAACTGGTATACTTTCCGGATAACCTCAAGAAGAGAGAGTTAGGTGGTAGACAAGTAGAACTTGATAATAGTGGCTTGAATTTCAGCATCAACGTATTCATTTAAGAAGGTTTTGGTTCCGACTTCCTCTGGCATATGCCTTTTCTAAAACTGCACCAGGCAGATATAAGTTTTAGGAAGAATGCAGTTAGTGTGTTATTTTTAACACTCCTGATCAAATAAAGGGGGATTCTCCAGATATATAATTAGTGCGGTACATCCGAAAGGTCCAGGGTCAGGATAGAATCGCGATGTATAAAAGCGCAGACCTCAAAGAGAAGGTCCATATAGTAAATATTTGGATTGATTCCTATAAGCAGGAGTTATTATATTGCTGGTGCGGAATTTAAAGGTTTTATTCTAGAAGTTCAGAAGCAAGGAGAATGTGGAGTTTGAAGTGCTATTGAAAAGTACTGATTCAGTTCATTGCTTATCGAATCTTATACTGCTTTCTACAAAGGTGTTTCTGGAGAAGAAGCTAGATATATGGAAGCCTTGAGTCCTATTGTACCATCATCGATTTGTTGCCTGAATTCACTCTTTATTGGTTGCTTAACTACCATGGATTACATTCTGTTTTGGATATTGTAAACTACGTTCCTTCTGAGCTGTTGCCAAAAGAAGATAAGCCAAGATTGGGTCATTAAATTGTCAAGCCAAGATTGGGTCATTAAATTGTCAAGATAATTTCTACATTTAAATATTCTTTATGTACTCAAATTTTTTTCAGAACTTGTTCAAAAATTTCTTCAAAAATTTTCCCCGGACTAGGGGTAATTGTAAGGAACCTGAGTGTTTTAAGGTTTTATATCTGTAAAATGTTAAGATTTTTAAATGTTTGTTACTTCAAATAATGTGCAAGATGTCACAGACAACTTTAGTTAGACTGGTACAGTTGTGGTTGGAATTTGTATACATGTTTTGGAAGTAAGTCATAATCTGTTCTTGTTGACGTCACTTTTGTATCTCGGTGGAGGAAGTGTATGAACCTGCCTGAACATTCCCACCTGACGACAGACTGGATTTGGAAAACAGGTGAAGGTAGAGGAATGAATAAGCATGTGGTAACGGGAAAATGGAATGCCAGAATAGTGTTATTGGTTTGCATTAATTGTGTTTTTTAGGCGATACACTGAAATAATGATTGTGCAGAAACCTTCGTGTATTTGTCTAACATTGTGTGTTAGTGATTGTGATTTGAAACGCTGGAAGAATTGTTTCTTTTCGCATCTTTAGGCATCAAATGATCTCCTATAGAATTGTTCTTTATCTGTCTTCAGAAAAGCAAAGAAACGTAAGTAAATCTGTACATTGCTTATAAGTCCACGTACAATAGTAAATCTATGTGATTATGAAATATAAGTGATTATAAAACTGGGGTTAAGTTTGAAAACCATGTTGTGTTTCTTTCTACCCAGCAAGCCCTGATGATTTGCAAAGATTCTCATGTTCCCGACACAAGGAGCAGCAGACTAACTTTGTCCAACTGGAGGACGCTGCAAATGATAAGTTTGCTTGAGCTTATTACTCACTACATGTATTAGTATTAGAAGCCATTCAGGCTCTTACGTATTGGGATGGCTTTTGGGACTGAAGGCACACCTACCTCAGAAAGTCCAAAAGAGGAGTTTAATATTTGTGTGTTTTAAAAAATGTATAAAGCAAAAAATACGAGGAATCACAAACAGAATATTTGGCAGTGTGAAGCATCCCCCCCCCTTCTTCAAAAAAGAATCCTGGCTGTGTCACTGCGTTGAAGTAAGAGAAAATATTCCTAATTTCTTCTTCCAGTTATGTATCAGAGATTCAGACTATCCTGATTTAGTTTGAAGAAGCTACTACACTAACATGTAAGTTGATTAACAAAAAATGGGAAGCAGAGTGTCCAGGGTAAAAGTTAAGTTTCTTGTACAACTGTCAGGGGGGGCTCTAGCTAACTATTGTAGATCCATCCCACTCTGGCATCATCTCGATATTTTTTTTACACATTATATTTTATGAGCAGGTGAATCGCACAGAATTAAGCTATGCCACCGATTTGTTGTAACTATAAAAAATACATTAAATGACCACCAAACATCATTACAAACCAATTATATTTTTTTGGCATGGAATAAAAAAAATAATCTTACGTGATGTTCTTCCTGTTAAAGAACACATTTATTTTTCTCTCTTCAAAACATTTGAGAAAACAAAATTTGTATTATGTACAGATTTAGAGGGGGTAAAAGAGAACTTATGCAGTTTTTACATAATTCTCACATATTTCCAGAGACAAAGGTGCAAATGGCACTTGGTCAAATAATCTAACTCCAGAAAACAAGTGAAACTAGATAAATAATGCCCATTAGATTTTGATAGATACAGCAAATGTATGTTCTTCTTAAAGGTTCACATAACCACTTTTTGCAGATGCAAAATTACCTGATGCAGTTATTTTTAGTTTTTGGGACTGAAGGCACATCTGCGACGTTTCGACAGATATCAAACACAATAAGCAACATATGTGTGTAGGTGATCAGTGTATTCTCTGAAGGGAAAGGTTTAGATCAGTGACATCCCTTTTTCTGGCACGATCAGAGGTGCAACCACGAATTTTCGTCTGGGGAGGGGGGGTACCAGGCAGTGGCATCGCGTGTGGTTCACATATGGATGTTCACAATAAGATTTTTATACCCAATTGAGATTTACTCCTCTCCCTTGTAACTTCATCTTCAATTGAAAAAGTAAGAATAACAGTTCAACTTATTTTCAACAATTTTGTCAAAAATCACACTATATATGAAGTAATACAAGATTTTTTAATTCAATTAACACCCTTTTAATTACGTAATTTACAATTAGTAATGGCTAGTGCAAACTAAGTAGTATAACATGCCATCTCAGGTATGTACAACGCAAGACTACCACACATAATCTACTTTCTATTACACCAACCATATGTTAACCAACAATATTCATTCAGCATTGAAAGCATGTGCATCGTTAGCAGGACAGAAGGGAGGATGCGTCCAGTTCAGAAAAAATGTATTTTGTGTATTAAGATATTTGGGTATTATACAGAATGTCTCCCTGCTAACAATAACTCGGTTGTGATGCTTATGATTGAAGTATCAGTCAATGTGACATTGCTTATATTCCTTCTTCCCTCATGTTTTGTATTTATCCTCCTAGCATCATTTTGCCATGGTTCAGAGAGATTGATTTTCGACCAATGAAGGCAAGGGTTCCCAAACCTCTTTGCTTCACAACACCCTAAGTGTTTCAAGATTATTCTGCAACGAGCAGAATGTAGCCCTCTCTAACACTTGCAACACTCAGTTACTTGTAAGATGTCATGCCTTAAGTTAAAAATTAAACACGTATTTCAAATTCAGAAACATTCCATATGTAAAAATGTACTAAATAAGCACATACATATGTGAAACATTCATAGCATTGACTAACAATTCAGTGTAAATATTGGAAAATTTTGCAGCGCCCCTGTTAAATCAATCACGATGTCCCAGGGTGCCGCGGGACACACTTTGGGAACCACTGATTTAAAGCGTATAGTAACATCTGTTCATCGTCGTCATTGACATGTTTACCCTTTGTTGCCTTGTAATCAAGGAGTCCCAGGTTCGATACACAGTGGAGGCACATAGTGATTCGGATACCACTTAAAACTGTAGGTCCAATCCTGATTAGTCTTACTGTGCATAAAGTGGACTTAAAACACCAAATCAATCAATCAAACATATTTACCATCCTTGATCTTATGCATTGCATGAAACAAATCGTTCCAGAAGCAGTCCTATGGAAGTGATTCACTTGTGTAGGTGCAAATGGTAACAAAAGCCCAGGATGTGTCCTTTGCCCGTCCATGCATTTGAGTGAATTGATCAATTACAAGAACTGTTCGATGAAAAAAGAATAACAATAATCTTTTAGATATATTTAATAAAAGTATCTATTGCAAACAAGACTACTTACTGATTTTGCCCGAATAAGTGGATAAGAAATTGCATGTTTAGTGTGTGTTCTTTAGCCACTTATTCGGGTAAATCAGTAGGTAGTCTTGTTTGCAATAGATACATTTGCAAACAAACTCGCTCCTGAAGGATGACCGGCCAAAGCCTATAATTGAGCTCTAGATATTACACAGAAAATAAAATTCTCACTGTGGGTCAAGTATTTGAATGCTACACACCGATGGACAATGCACTTAATAACTATATCAAGAGAAATAATTAAAATTAAATTCTACATTATGCAACTATGTAGCGCAGACCGCCTCAAGTCCCCCTAGACATGCCTTGTATATGTTGCGCTCTGCTGCTGAATGCAAAAAGTATTCCCGCTTGCATCAGGGCTCGCACCACCATGTGTTTGCACAGTGCAGTGAACATTTTCGCGGTATACGAGGGTCACTATTTATATTTTGAGCCTTGGCAACACTGATTGAAGTTAGGCGAGATTTGACGTTTGCACGGAATCGTCTGGCATTATTGAGCATAACGTACTTCAAATGTTTTGTCAATAGCTTCATTTGTGTTGTTTATGTTGCCTTGGAGATTGCGCGACAACAATAAAATGGAATTAACTAGTGAACATTTTCGTGCGATGATTTTTTACGATTTTCGACGTGGATTATCAAGACAAGAGTGCATCGATCAACTTACTTCCACATTTGGTGATGAAGCCCCATCCTTTGCCACGGTGAAACGCTGGTATAACAAATTTAATCGTGGCCGCCATTCGCGAAGGTCGTCCAAAATCAGTTGTTGTTCAAGAAAACATTGATGCTGTGCAAAACCTAATACTGCAAGATCGTCATGTGACATGCTGCGAGATTGAGGCAACCATAGGCATTAGTTCAACCAGCATATATAAAATATTACATGATCATTTAGCTGTGAGAAAGGTATGTTCTCATTGGATCCCACACAATTTGACAAAAACTCAAAAAGACGCTCGCGTCAATTGGTGCAAACAAATGCTGAATAAATACAATCGTGGTGCTTGAAAAGACGTATATAAGATTGTAACAGGTGACGAATCATGGATATAAGCATATGAGCCGGAACGTAAACAGCAGTCGACTGTATGGGTGTTTCAAGATGAACCCAATCCAACAAAAGTTGTTCGTGCTCGAAGCACATCGAAACAAATGGTCGCCTGTTTTTTCGGGAAAACTGGTCATGTGGCAACTGTGCCTTTAGAGGAACGTAGAACGGTCAACTCTGAATGGTACACAACAATTTGTTTGCCAGAGGTATTCGGTCAAATACGGAAAACAAACAAACACCGTCGGATCATTCTTCATCAAGACAATGCCAGCTGTCACACATCTCGTCTAACAACAGACTTTATGAACAGTCAAAAAATCGAATTGATGGGTCATCCACTGTACAGTCCTGATTTGGCACCCAATGACTTCTTCTTGTTCCCGAATGTCAAGAATAAATTGCGTGGACAATGATTTTCGTCGGCGGAAGATGCCGTTGATGCATTCAAAAACCATATTATGGAGGTATCTCAAGAAGATTGGAAAAACTGCTTTGACAAATGGTTCAAACGAATGCAAAAGTGTATTGACCATAAAGAAGAATACTTCGAAAAACAATAAAGCAGTTTTCAATGCCAAATTCCTGTTTTTTCATTGTTAGGCTCAAAATATAAATAGTGACCCTCGTAGTGACGGCTGTTCTTAAACTCCAGCCAAATCAGCCCAGGTCTGACGAGTGGCTTACGCAGAAGTCACATGAAACGTCATGTCGACGTCACTAGCGAAGCTGTCCCATGCTGCAGTTTACAAACAGCGTGGATTATGGCATTGTGGATCGTCTGCTTGACTCTTGAGCATGTTTAAAAGCAATTGACTTTCTTTTGAAGTACAGGGTGCTTCACAAAAAAACAGGAAATTTAAAGTTATTTGTATTTTATACGTGTTATTTTGTTGTTTCACTGTAGGATTATTTGTAATATGAATGTGTAATTTCCGTTTTTTCATGTAAAATGCAATGTTCTTACTGAAGCACATCAGGTAGCACGAGAACGAAAATGTGAGTCTCTGATACATTTCGAAGGACACAAGAAGCAGAAACAAATATGGTTTGAAGCGAATTTCAGTGTTCATGAACCTTTGAACTGGCAAAATGAGCGCATTCATCGTGCTGTTCAAGTTAAAACAAACATTTGAGAGAATGATCTGCTGATGGAAACTGATAAGCAACAGCCATCAATCATGTGCTACGGTGCTGTCTCCTAGCATGGCAAAACAGAGTTGCGGTTTGTGACGTCTTGTTCCTATTCCATGTTCTTGATGGCAATACCCTCATAACCCATTTTAGTAGTTTGTTCTGTTTTGATAATCATTTTGGAAGTATGTGCATTCTTTGGACATCTCCCTGTAATAAAATAAAGCACCACATCTCCCAAAATATATATATATTATTAATATTTTAAAAGGACTGGGTTTTAGTAGTTTGTGTAAGGTAAAAATTAATTTGACCTTTGCCCATTTAGATTTCTTGATGCTTGGATTTCTTCCTGAGAACATATACTTATTCCATTACGCGTAGTCCGCGTGTTCTCAGGAAGAAATCCAAGCATCAAAAAAATTAAATGGGCAAAGGTCAAATTAATTTTTACCTTACACAAACTACTAAAACACAGACCTTTTAAAATATTAATAAGTGCATCGCTCCACTCCTTCTCACATATACCGCCAGCAGGTCGGAAGTTTATTACGGGCTCGTCTAGTCCCACTTCCGAAGAGCTAACTTGTATATGGGTCTGGAAAAGAATTCAACTGGTTTGCAAAAATTACCTGCAAGGCAAGAATTTGTACGAAGGATGGGTGAACTAATCCTAATCGGCGTTTTCCGCCCTCCTTGACCTCCTGAACAAAGTAAGATCATATATCTTCTCAAATTTACAAGGTAGAATCAAAAAGTAAGGTAACAAGTGCCCTGAAAATGTACAACGATATGTTAGTAACTGTTTTTTTTTTGTTTTTTTTTTTGTGTGTGTAGGTATTGATGGATAGTATCCCTGGTGACCGCTAGAGAGCAGCATGGTGACACAGTTGCAGAGAATCGCAGTTCGAAGATGGCAGGGTTACTGGAAACATGGTCAAATGTGGAAGTGCGAAGTGTGGTCAGGTTTTTGCATGCGAAGGGGAAGAAACCAGCAGAGATCCATCGGGAACTTGTGGAGGTGTATGGAAACAACGTGTTATCAAGGAAACAAGTGTGGTGTTGGTGTAAGGAGTTTGAAAATGGTAGGACTGACATTAATGATGATCAGCGAAGTGGCAGACCGTCAACTTCAGCTACCGACCAAAACATTTGTCAGGTGGAGGGAATAATCAGGGAAGATAGGCGAATCACAGTGTCACATATTGCAGATGCACTGAACATTTTGTATGGTTCTGTGCACAGTATTGTGCACAACACGCTTGGCTACCGCAAAGTGTGTGCATATTGGGTACCAAGAAATCTCACTCATTATGACAAAGGCAGGCGAATGGGCATGAGTCTGAACCACCTGATCCGTTGTCAACAAGAAGGGTCGTCATTTCTGTATCGCATCATTACAGTTGATGAGACACCTGTGCCAGTGTGGACACCGGAATCCAAACGTTCCTCCATGATGTGGAAACATCCATCATCACCCCCATCCAAAAAGTTTAAAACAGTAACATGTGCAAGGAAAACAATGGCCACGATCTTTTGGGACCACCTTGGTGTGATTCACCTGGAATTCCTTCCATGTGGTACCACTGTCAATGCTGTGACCTACTGCCAGACATTGGACAGATTGAGAGCGGCCATACGTCGGAAACGACCTGGAGAACTCAAGGAGGGTGTATTGTTGTTACACGACAATGCTCAACCTCACACAGAGCAGCTCACCCGTGACCATGTCACATGTTTCCACTGGGAGGTTTTGGAACACCCCGCATACAGCCCTGATCTTGCACCCAGCGATTTCCATCTGTTCGGACCAATGAAGAAGCATCTTCGAGGACGACGCTTCAACACAGTGCAAGAGGCACAGGATGCAGTGAAAACCTGGTTGGACAGTCTTGACACTGATTTCTTCACTCGTGGCATTGATGCATTGGTCACCCGCTGGAACACGTCCTTAGAAAAATATGGTGACTATGTGGAATGTTAGTGTGCAGTGTCATGTATACCCTGTCACAGTTTAGGCAATACATTCTGCATATATATATATAGACAATCACGACGACTACTATTCTATCTCAATTACATAACAATAGCAATTGTATTAAAAAAAACTCGCTTCATACACTTACAAAGAAGAAACCTTGTAACATTTATCCACCTCTCCAGACTTCACAAATCCAACTTCAACTATAAACGCCGATTATTTATTTACATTTACTTTACTTTATCTTTTCCTATGTCTTACAAACATTTAATTTTACACAAAAATTATCCCTACACTTTCATTCATTCTCATATTTCTGGGATTAAACCCAGCGATAGTACTTACTTACAAGTTAGGTCACGATCTATTCTAGAATTGACAACAGGGGGAAAGGGAGGACTAATTCAAGATTTATTTTTCAAAAGTAATGCTAACTAACTAACTAACTCCCTAGCCTTCTTAAACCCGAAGGTTCATGGCTGCAGCAACACAGGCCTTCCATCTGTCCCTATCTTGAGCAAGTTCTATATACTCTTTTCCATCTCTACCGATTTCCCTTAGGTCCATCTCAACGTTGTCCCTCCATCTTCGTCTTGGCCTTCCTACAGGTCTCTTACCATCAGGTTTCCCAACAAGAATCCTGTAAACTCCTCTTTCCTCTCCCATTCGTGCCACATGGCCTGCCCACCTAAGTCTTCTAGATTTAATTATTCTAATAATATCTGGACATGAATACAAATTATGTAGTTCTAAATTATGTAACCTTCTCCACTCACCTGTCTCCTCATCCCTTTTAGGTCCAAAGATTTTCCTAAGGATCTTATTTTCAAATACTCTCAATTTATGTTCCTCTTTCAATGTAAGGGACCAAGTTTCACATACATATAATACTACAGGTAAAATTACGGTTTTGTATATTCTAACTTTTAGTTTCTTAGATATTAAACGAGAAGACAAAAGTTTATGGAGAGAAGTAACATGCACTTTCTGAATTAAGCCTACTTTTTATTTCCTCTTTAATATCATTTTCATTTGTTAATATTACTCCTAAGTATTTGAATTTGGAAACTGGTTCAAACGAGTTGTTATCAATAATTAGATTTTGATTTTTACCTAACACTTGGTTTCGGCCTGTAAGCATATATTTAGTTTTCTCTTTGTTAACTTCCAAACCTACCTCTTTAGCAGTTTTGAAAAATTATTTTAGCATTATTCTTAATTATATTCACATCATCCCCCAGTAAGTCTACATCATTTGCATATGCTAACAACTGAGTCACACCTTTTAATTTTAGTCCTTCTTTAGTTTCTTTTACCTTCCTAACAGCATATTCTAAGGCAAAATTAAAGAGCAATGGAGATAATGCATCTCCTTGTTTTAACCCATCATGAATTGTAAATTTGTCAGACATATTAATACCCACACGAATTTTACTTTGTTTCACTGGTGCATATTTTTATCCTACTAACAAGCTTCTTAGGTATTCCAAACTCTACTAATATATTATATAATTTATCTCTTTTGACCGAATCATACGCTTTTTTGAAATCAATGAATAGCTGATGGACATTTTGATTATATTCCCACTTTTTTTTCAAGTGTCTGTCTGATGTGAAAAATTTGATCTGTAGTTGATCTGTTACGTTTAAATCCACATTGATAATCACCTATAATTTCATTAGCATATGGTGTTAGTCTTGTTAAAAGAATGTTAGATAATATTTTATATGTTGTTGAGAGTAGAGTAATTCCACGGTAATTATTGCAGTTCACTTTATCACCTTTTTTAAACAAGTAATGCAATAAATTAAACCTTTAGATAAAATACTTAACTCCATATTACGCAAAGCTTCCACATGTTCATGTCGACGTCCCAGGTGTACGGGGAAAATGGCAGAGTTACGCCCACCTTGGCTCGGGCAGTTATCACGTCGTGGAGAAAAGCTATTACTAGAGTAGGTCTTATCGCAGTCACAGCAGGGAGAGAACTTGCGACTCGCACAACAAGGAAAACCTCCGTCCCGAAAAAAACTCGCCAGGTGGCATTGTCGTCAATCCCATGCGAGCTTCTGGGAGGCAGACAAAATTTATTCAAGCGAACTAACAATCTCAAGGCAATGGGTTTAATTCTTTTTATACAGGGTGGACCGAAGAATGTGGCAAGACAGGATAAATGAGTCCCGATTCACCACAGGTTTATTGAAGGTGACGCTGCTAGGCAAGAAGATCTACCAAGGTACAGAAGAATGAAGAAAACAGTAAACCAGGTTGTGTATAGAGATGAAATGTGCACCCAAATGTTCCACGACGTAAACAGAGTAATGGCCCTGGATCAATGGACGTGGCAACAGGATGGAACAAAGGCCCATACAAACAGGGACACTGTGGCATGGCTCAGAGCCAATACTCCTGACTTTATTGAACCTAACGACTTGCCGTCAAAAAGTCTAGATCTTAACGTAATGGATTTTTGCATATGGGGTCTACTGTTACACCAAGTTCAAATACAGAGGAGAAGAATCACAGACAATGACTGCTTAAAAACTGTGTTTACAGAAGCTTGGAACAATATTCCGCTTGAAACCATCCACAATGCCTCTGCAAGTTGGTTACACCGTTTACGGCATTGTGTAATAGCCCATGGGAAGCATTTTGAACATTTGAATTGAATATGGTGAAGTGTAACAATGGTACAGTCATATTAAATGTGCTCAAACAAATTTCCTGATTTTTTGTGGGGCACCCTGTAGTATTAGGTGTAAATGGCACTAAATCTCACCTCTATATAAAGCTCTGCTACATTAATATAAATTAATAGAATATTTTGACAAATTTTAGAAATTGACACCAAAAAAAAAAAAAAATGAATCAACTGTATGCCTACACATCAAAAATAATTATTTTGTAGTATTTTATTGATTGGTGAATTTTGTTTAGTGCACTGTGTATTAACACCAAATAATAACGTTCAATTATGGTAAATGTAGCTGTAGGGAAGTTACATTTTTGAAAGAGTAGCTGTGGGAAAGCTACTTTAAAAAATGTAGCGTTCTGATCACTGATTATGCATGTGTTTCCATTATCTAACACATAGAGTCCCGACAGTTCATCAGAAATGAAGAAGTTTGTGAAAATGATCAGTGGCTTATGAATATGAATGGTTATACATGCATTACACGTGCAGCAGCCATCTTGAGAAAGACTGTTTCAAAGCTACGTTGATACTGATACATCATTAAACAAAGGGAGCAGATAGTCTTGTCATAGAAGGAATGATAACAATAAACAAAAACTAAAAAAAAACAACAACACATTAGTTGTTCAGTAAACTACCGAAGATAAAAACTAAGTAATTAACTAACTCTCTAGCCTCCTTAAACCCGAAAGTTAATGGCTGCAATGACACAAGTCTTGCAAATATCCCTATCCTGGGTAAGATCAATACAATCTCTTCCATCCTTACCAATTTCCTTTAGGTCCATCTTAACGTTATCGCTCCTCTTCATCTTGGCCTTCATACAGGTTTCCCTACAAGACACCTGTAAACTCTTCTTTTTTTTTTTTATTTGATTTAGTTTATTTTACTTCGCGTTTTGTGCCTCTTGGCTAATTTGCGAAGATGGGGATGAGTGATGAAATTGATGAATGGACATTCACAAACAACCAAGCCCGACCGGGATTCGAACCCGGGACCCTTGGCGTCGCAACGCGATGTGCTAACCACTCGGCCACAGGGTCGGGCTGTAAACTCTTCTTACCTCTCAAATTCATGCCACTTGGCCTGCCCACCTAAGTCTTCTTGATTTAAATATTCTAATAATATCTGGACAGGAATACAAATTGTGCAGTTCTAAATTATGTAACCTGATATATAAACAGAGTGGCCATTGAATTATGACCACCGCCATGTGCAATGAAAGTCATTTGTTGACGACATGTTGGGTGAGAGGGTGCTGCTAGCCAATGTGTGATGCAGAGATATGGTGTTCAGACTTCAGAATGTAGTGTGGTTCGAAATGGGCAAATGGAAGTACCTGACAGAGTTTGCCAAAGGTCAGATCTTCGGGCCCAGAAGTGCCGGTGCATCCATTTCACAACTGCTGCAATGGTTGGAGTGTGGAAGACCAGGACAAGGTGTGTTGGTCCACCGACTCTTGGTTTCTCATTAATTTCATGGATGGTCGTGTAAGGGTTTAGCGTACACACGAAAATGTTCTTCCATCTTGCACAATGTCAATGGTGCAGGCTAGTGGCAATGGCTGTATGGTGTGCGGAATGTTCACATGGCAAGGATTTGGACCCATGAAACATGTAGAGCACCGCTGCACTGGTCAGTCCTATCATCATCTAGCAGATACAGTACATCCCGATATGTTGCTTTTTCCCCATTATGCTTCTGGTATATTCCTGGATGATAATGCAACATGTCATCGGGCTTTTGTGGTACATGATTGGTTTGAAGAACACTCATTTGACTTCCAACATATGGTATGGCCTCCGAATTTACCAGATTTAGATCCGATAGAGCATATTTGGGATTATATGGAGCAACACATTAGGCGGCAGAACACATCAATCACGTCAATCCCAGCAGTGAAGGCTTCATTGGACTCAGCATGGTTACAAATACCTGTGGACTACTTCAGACAGCTTACGGAATCCATGCAACATAGGATAACTAAAAAAAGAGAAAGTAAAGCTCTCCCCTGTGCTTAGCACCACGCCATGAAGGCTTTTATAGGGGGTGTGGGCGTAACGCCCCACACTTTCTTGATCTGGTTGTGAGTGGGGGGTGATGTGATCAGCATCACGCCCCTGACCACCTTTACCCCCCAGGGTTTCCCCCAGGTACCCATGTTATTCGATGCTGGGGCCGCTTCCAACGTTAGAAAACTTCCCGGATTTGAACTGGCTGGTGATCGAACTCGGGACCTCTAGCATGGTAGTCAGACATGTTACCGACTGAGCCACTGCGGCCACACAGAATAACTGCTGTCATAAAAGCAAATGGTGGTCCAACACACCATTAGGTGGGTGGTCATAATTCAATGGCCCGACAGTGTATAACTAACCCTATAAAAATTGAAGATATTCAATCAAATAATATCTGGACAGGATCTGGACACTGGTCTCCCCATCCCCTTTAGGTCCAAATATTTCCTAAGGATTTAACTTTCAAATACTCTTAATTTATGTTTGCCTTTTAATGCAAGGGATCAAGTTTCACTTACAGATAATACTACAGGCAAAATTACGGTTTTGTATATTTTAACTTTTGTCTCTTAGATAATATGCGAGAAGATAAAATATTATGAAGAAAAAAGTAAATCGCATTCCCTGAATTAAGTCTGCTATTTATTCCCTCTTTAATATCATTTTCATTTGTTAGTATTACTTTTAAGTACTTGAATTTGGAAAATAATTTAAACGAGTTGTTATGAAGACAAAAACATGGTGCTTTATATAAATTCACTCAATAGATGTTTCTAAGCCCCGCGACAGGTTAAGTTTGCAGCAGGTTTTCAATCCACTCTAGAGAGGCACTCAGCATCCCCGTGCCAGTCTTACCTTAACCACCGAGCTGTTCATATCACAGACAGTGAGAAAATCCGCAGTATTGCAGCGGAACTATTTTCTGCGCGCACGTTTGGGTCTGTATATGCAAAAAGTTGCTGCAAGGTTAACCTGTCGCGGGGCTTAGCTCTAAAATATAACAAACAATCTAAAATTACTTGTCAATAGTTCAGAAACCAGTAAATGGGAAGATACAAAATGAATTAAGGTATTGCAAATACAAACTTAAAAAGTTTTATTGCCTACTTTAAAATAATTACTGTATTTAGTTTCTGTAAGCCAAGAAATAAAAAAACTTGGTAGGAGGGGACAAACTCAGAGAAAAGGAAGTACGTTTCATAAATTAAACACAAAGCTAAATGTGTGAACACATTATAAAAATATGAGCAGTTACCACATCCTTCACTTGCAAACGGCAATAGAAAACAAACTGCAAATTAGTCAATCACCCTAGAATGAAATTTTGGATCACTTTGCACTTTTAGTCTGTGAACGCTTAACATATACAATCCTCAAATTCGATCATGCAACATGGTTGATCTTAACCATGTTTTCATGCGTAAAAGCAGTGTGCTGAAAAATTTCTCGATAGGGCATGTTGTAGCCGGTAAAGTCGCTGTAATATTTTCGGCAATAGCTACAGAAGGAGACATTGAGGCGATATGAGCCACATTTTCGAAATTTGAGGCATAAGGGAATCTTTGTTTGCATTGGTACAAAAAAAAAAAAAAACAGCTTGTAGCCTCAGCTTCCAGGCTATCGGTATATTGGAGTGCACAGTTGTCACTTTTGTTACCAACTTGCTCTACTCGTTGAATGACAATAAGTCTGAGGTATTTTGGGATAAAAATGAACAGTTCCCCACAATGATAGTTATCGGGTGAAAATCGTAGACCCAAGGCAGCAATAACTAAATCCAGGTATGGCACAAATATTTGCCGATGAAAATACTCTTCTACATTTTCTGAAGGGTAATTTTCACTACCTAGGTATACTGTTGCCGTGATGTGCAGTAAAATTGTACCACATCAATGTGCTCACAAATTTGTTCAATGTACTTCTCTGCAAATTTGCTGGCAGCATTTTCCCTGTCCTGCAGAATCAAAAACAAACATTCATGAAAAAGCCAGGGAGGAAAAAAATATACCCCCTTGCACTTAAGTGGCATTGCCTATGGCATTTTGTACTGTATTTCTAGATGTGTAAAGTAGCTTTTTGTCCGAGTAAATTTGGTGTTTCATCTGCTAGTATATCCCAGTTATAAAATGAATATTTCATCTGCACCATTCTCAATAAATGTACTTATTTTTCCCGTCGAAAATATTATTTACCTGATTAAATCTGAGCTAGGTAATTGCAGAACTAATCAGCATGATGTGAATACCATACTCTTAAATAATGTAGATATAGTAACTTGTTAACACTGTAGGGGTGCAAACCAGAGGCGAGGCGAGGCGTCTGGTCAGCGGGAGATGTGGTGATGACAAGGCAAAATGAACAAAATATTGATTTTTAAATATTTTAGAGAAGATGTAAAAAAAAAGCCAGAATAGCTAGAAATATGCAAAAGGTTCGCTAGGTTTAGCGCATCGAAAGGAGAAGACCAGTCCTACCTGCTGTGCCTAACTGCCCCGCTACGTTTCCTGTTGAGTGCAGTGGTGTCAGCTGGCCCAGATCATCGCTGCACATCTTAGGATGGAAGGATGGCAAGAAATATTAAGATTCAGAAAAATTTAAAAATCTTTATTCGCAAATTTTACTATTTGGATTTTGAAAGCAATCCGAATTTCGGAGAGAGAAAAGTTTAACAATTTTTCAGGTAGAATTTATTAAGAAAGTTTAGTCTTCCTTATTTTACAATCATACACTCCGTAGAACAAAAAATGATTTGGCCATCTCTACTTCACACGTCATGTACGAACACTGTTATCATCATTACCAATGTAGGAATGAATGAAGTTGAATGATTGACCCTGACGTTTGGAAAGTCTTGCGATGGCTACGTAAAAATGTCACGCTTCACCACTGGTGCAAACGTTGAGGAGGATAAAAATGTGTATAGTATATTTTGGGTGGAAGGAACACTTAATATTTTAAAAAATATATTTGCAAACGTTGTTACAAGTATGGAACAGCGATGTGACTGGTTAGTGTGAGGAGCTCCTAGTATTAGATGGAATAACAACTTTCCTTACTTTCTGTTGTCTAGTTCCTAGTTCTCTCTACCTATTTGAATTACATGGCATTAACGTACAGAGGGCTGCTATCCGGTGTCAGTTTTCATATGTCTCAGTAGGTTTGACTGATCTGTAAATGCTTTATTGCAAGTTGAACAAACAAAGGGCTTATCTCCAGTGTGAATCCTCAAATGGACCCGCAGATCTCCCACCCTTGTAATGCTTTTTTGCAAATTGAACATACAAAGGGCTTCTCTCCAGTGTGAATTCTTAAATGGACCCGTAGGTGTGACCGAGTTGCAAATGCTTTATTGCAAGTTGAACATACAAAGGGCTTCTCTCCAGTGTGAATCCTCAAATGGACCCGCAGATTTCCCTGCATTGTAAATGCTTTTTTGCAAATTGAACATACAAAGGGTTTCAATCCAGTGTGAATTCTTAAATGGACCCGTAGCTGTGACTGAGCTGCAAATGCTTTATTGCAAGTTGAACATACAAAGGGCTTCCCTCCAGTGTGAATTCTTAAATGGACCTGTAGGTCTGCCTTAATTTTAAATGCTTTATTCCAAGTTGAACATACAAAGGGCTTCTCTCCAGTGTGAATTCTTAAATGCCTCCGTAGGTGCGACTGAGTTGCAAATGCTTTATTGCAAGTTGAACATACAAAGGGCTTCTCTCCAGTGTGAATTCTTAAATGGTACCGTAGGTGTGACTGAGTTGCAAATGCTTTAGTACAAGTTGAACATACAAAGGGCTTCTCTCCAGTGTGAATTCTTAAATGGTCCTGTAGGTCTGCCTTAATTTTAAATGCTTTATTGCAAGTTGAACATACGAAGGGCTTCTCTCCAGTGTGAATTCTTAAATGCCTCCCTAGGTGTGACTGAGTTGCAAATGCTTTATTGCAAGTTGAACATACAAAGGGCTTCTCTCCAGTGTGAATTCTTAAATGCTTTTGTAGGTCTGCCTCAATTTTAAATGCTTTTTTACAAGTTGAACATACAAAGGGCTTTTCTCCAGTGTGAATTCTTAAATGCCTTCGTAGGTGTGACTGAGTTGCAAATGCTTTATTGCAAGTTGAACATACAAAGGGCTTCTCTCCAGTGTGAATTCTTAAATGGTCCCGTAGCTGTGACTGAAATGCAAATGCTTTATTGCAAGTTGAACATACAAAGGGCATCTCTCCAGTGTGAATTCTTAAATGGTTCCGAAGGTGTGACTGAAATGCAAATGCTTTATTGCAAGTTGAACATACAAAGGGCTTCTCTCCAGTGTGAATTCTTAAATGCCTTCGTAGGTGTGACTGAGTTGCAAATGCTTTAGTACAAGTTGAACATACAAAGGGCTTCTCTCCAGTGTGAATTCTTAAATGCCTTCGTAGGTGTGACTGAGTTGCAAATGCTTTATTGCAAGTTGAACATACGAAGGGCTTCTCTCCAGTGTGAATTCTTAAATGCCTCCGTAGGTGTGACTGAGTTGCAAATGCTTTATTGCAAGTTGAACATACAAAGGGCTTCTCTCCAGTGTGAATTATTAAATGGACCCGTAGGTGTGACCGACATGCAAATGCTTTATTGCAAATTGAACATACAAAGGGCTTCTCTCCAGTGTGAATTCTTAAATGGAGCCGTAGGTGTGACTGAGTTGCAAATGCTTTATTGCAAGTTGAACATACAAAGGGCTTCTCTCCAGTGTGAATTCTTAAATGGACCCGTAGGTCTGCCTTAATATTAAATGCTTTATTGCAAGTTGAACATACAAAGGGCTTCTCTCCAGTGTGAATTCTTAAATGGGTCTGGAGGTGTGACTGGGTTGCAAATGCTTTATTGCAAGTTGAATATACAAAGGGCTTCCCTCCAGTGTGAATTCTTAAATGGACCTGTAGGTCTGCCTTAATTTTAAATGCTTTATTTCAAGTTGAACATACAAAGGGCTTCTCTCCAGTGTGAATTCTTAAATGCCTCCGTAGGTGCGACTGAGTTGCAAATGCTTTATTGCAAGTTGAACATACAAAGGGCTTCTCTCCAGTGTGAATTCTTAAATGGTACCGTAGGTGTGACTGAGTTGCAAATGCTTTAGTACAAGTTGAACATACAAAGGGCTTCTCTCCAGTGTGAATTCTTAAATGGTCCTGTAGGTCTGCCTTAATTTTAAATGCTTTATTGCAAGTTGAACATACGAAGGGCTTCTCTCCAGTGTGAATTCTTAAATGCCTCCGTAGGTGTGACTGAGTTGCAAATGCTTTATTGCAAGTTGAACATACAAAGGGCTTCTCTCCAGTGTGAATTCTTAAATGGGTCTGGACGTGTGACTGAGTTGCAAATGCTTTATTGCAAGTTGAACATACAAAGGGCTTCTCTCCAGTGTGAATTCTTAAATGGTCCCGTAGCTGTGACTGAAATGCAAATGCTTTATTGCAAGTTGAACATACAAAGGGCATCTCTCCAGTGTGAATTCTTAAATGGTTCCGAAGGTGTGACTGAAATGCAAATGCTTTATTGCAAGTTGAACATACAAAGGGCTTCTCTCCAGTGTGAATTATTAAATGGACCCGTAGGTGTGACCGACATGCAAATGCTTTATTGCAAGTTGAACATACAAAGGGCTTCTCTCCAGTGTGAATTCTTAAATGGTCCTGTAGGCCTGCCTTAATTTTAAATGCTTTATTGCAAGTTGAACATACGAAGGGCTTCTCTCCAGTGTGAATTCTTAAATGACTCCGTAGGTGTGACTGAGTTGCAAATGCTTTATTGCAAGTTGAACATACAAAGGGCTTCTCTCCAGTGTGAATTATTAAATGGACCCGTAGGTGTGACCGACATACAAATCCTTTATTGCAAGTTGAACATACAAAGGGCTTCTCTCCAGTGTGAATTCTTAAATGGACCCGTAGGTCTGCCTTAATATTAAATGCTTTATTGCAAGTTGAACATACAAAGGGCTTCTCTCCAGTGTGAATTCTTAAATGGGTCTGGAGGTGTGACTGGGTTGCAAATGCTTTATTGCAAGTTGAACATACAAAGGGCTTCCCTCCAGTGTGAATTCTTAAATGCTTTCGAAGGTCTGCTTTAATTTTAAACGCTTTATTGCAAGTTGAACATACAAAGGAATTCTCTCCAGTGTGAATTCTTAAATGCTTCCGTAAGTTTCTCTGATTTGTAAATGCTTTATTGCAGGTTGAGCATTCAAACGGCTTCTCTTCAGTGTGAGTTCTTAAATGGGTTTTGGAATTACTTGTATTATTTCCAGTCCCCCTACCAAGTGACATTCTGGAGCTTTTGTGTTTATCACTATATTCTATGATACTAGGATTCGGGATATTAGTATTAAAAGGCAAGGAGTATTCTTCTGATCGCAAATGGTGCTTGATTATTTCATCTCCTCTCCCAAGTTTCTTGAATGAGTACCTGCAATTAGAGTTGTTATTTTCTTAAATGTGAGTAAAATAAGCAGTACAGGGTTATTATAAATGATTGACCTGATTTCATAAATTCACTGTAGCTTTATTATTTGACATTTTGTCAAAAAACTTTGCAGACGTATAGAAAAACGCAAAAAGTTTTTTTTGTGTTGCAGGTTCGCTTGTGATTTCTGCTACGAGAGCACAGCAGTGAGCATTTATTCAATATGGCGACAGGCAGAGAGAAAGCTTATGTTGTGCTCGAGTTTCATTCACATCAGTCTGTCGTAACAGTGCAACAACACTTCCGAACGAAGTTCGACAAAGATCCACCAACTGCCAAGTCCATTCGGTGATGGTATGCACAATTTACAGCTTCAGGATGCCTCTCTAAAGGGAAATCAACTGGTCCGCCTACAGTGACTGAAGAAACGGTTGAGCGCGTGCGAGCGAGTTTTGCACGAAGCCCACAGAAGTCGACGAACAAAGCAAGCAGAGCGCTGAACATTCCACAGCCTACCGTTTGGAAGATCTTACGGAAACGATTGAAGCAGAAGCCTTACTGCTTGCAATTGCTACAAGCCCTGATGCCTGTTGACAAAGTCACACGCTTTGAATTTTCGGCACAGTTGCAACAGCTAATGGAAGAAGATGGGTTTTGTGAGAAACTCATCTTTAGTGATGAAGCAACATTTTTTTGTGAATGGAGCAGTGAACAGACACAATGTGCGAATCTGGGGGACAGAGACTCCCCACGCTGTGGTGCAGTACATTAAAAACTCACCAAAGGTTAATGTGTTTTGTGCAGTCTCACGGTGTAAAGTTTATGGCCCCTTTTTCTTCTCAGAACAGACCGTGACAGGACACGTGTATCTGGACATGCTGGAAAATTGGCTCATGCCACAATTGGAAACAGATTGTGTGGACTTCATCTTCCAACAGGATGGTACTCCACCCCACTTCCATCTTGATGTTCGTAAATTCCTAAACAGGAGATTGACAAACCGATGGATCGGTCGTGGTGGGGATGATGATCAGCAATTCCTGCCATGGCCTCCACGCTCTCCGGACCTAACCCCATGCGATTGTTTTTGTGTGGGGTTATTTGAAGAATACAGTGCTTATGCCTCCGCTACCAACAAACATAACAGAACTGAGCGCTCACATCAACAGAGCTTTCAACGGATTGATAGGGTCATGCTGCACCGAGTGTGGGAAGAACTTGATTATCGACTTTATATTTGCAGAATTGCTAGGGGGGAAGATATAGAGCACTTGTAATATGTCACAAAAAAAAACTTTTTGAGTTTTTCTATACGTCTGAAAAGTTTTTTGACAATATGTCAAATAATAAAGCTACAGTGAATTTATGAAATCGGGTCAATCTTTTATAATAACCCTGTATATTAAACAAACATTTAAAGAGACATGCAACAGTTATTTAATTATATGTGGACTCATTCTGAAAATTAGCCGCATACAAACACACACATAGAATGAAAAATGAAATGGAAATGAATGCAGAAAGAAGGATTGATGCATGGATTCAGGATAGGCCCAAGTATACCACCAGAAAACTTTAAAATTTTGACGGTTAAAATGCTTGCAGGAGTGATGTTAGTGTTAAATCAACCTATTTCAATGGGGATGGGGATCGAACCGAGGAAGGTGTGATCTTACTACAAATGCAGTGTGCTAACAGCTACTCCATGTTACCCTCCGGAATTCTGTGAGTTTTTGCTCCACTTACACTACTATTCCTATTTCTGAAGAAAGGCACCATTTGTTCTTCTGAATACGAGAGGAGAGCTGATCTCTTGAAAGATAGTGTTAGAATAAGTATAGGTACAAGCACCAGAAATAATAATGTCCAATTAATATTGCATGCTTTAAAAAAGCAATTTGTCACAGGTATGTAATTAAATATATATAGGCGGAGTTTCATCAGTCCACTTGGGGAGGGGCTAACATTAATCATGCTTTTACCATGACGAAAATCATCATGAATCAACCATAGGAAACACATGGTCCCTGTTGGAATTTTGTTGATATCGAGCACCTCTTTCTGATAAGCTCATGGGCATGTCAAAATCATTTTTTTTTTTTTGCAGAACTTTTGAATGTTGCCCCTCAAATTGAAAAAAGAAGTAATTTCACTAATGAAATGTTTCACCACTTAATAAAACGATTATGCGTGACACATTTACATTGATGTGACATTCAGGTGTACAGTTTTCTCATCAAATATGCTATTCAAGTCTATAGTATGACAGTTAATTAATACCCATTGGAGGAAAGTAGGGATTAGGATCCCACTTTAAACTTAGCATTTCCGTGTGTAAAGTGGACTTAAGAACAAAGTTATACTAGGAATTTCTGGGTTTATTATTTTATGGTTTTAGAAGGACATCCCCAGGATTAGCTACTCTAGTGGTGAAAAATTAATCAAATTGACATCTCTTCTCGTCCCTCGGTGTGATCAGTGAGTAAGGCAGGAGGAGCTACTGCTGGCTTTTCAACTGCCTCACCACAGCTGCCACAAGGGAAAGATAAGATTTCTGCCTGTATCTCCCTTGCCCCCCACTGCAATGGTTAAAAGATCGTGGTTTGAGGTACGAGGGTAGCTGGAAAAGTTTCTGCAAACTACCACCAACAGTTGCGCTAGTGTTACGCTATTATAAAAATCTGAAGAATAAACATTTATCTATTCATACAAACCCGAAACTAAACAGCAATCCACTGTTTGGGTGTTTCAAAGTGAGCCAAAACCAACAAAAGTTGTTCATTCAAGGAGTGCTGCCAAGCAAATGATTGCTTGTTTCTTGTTGTTATACCAGACATGTGGCAACAATAGCTTTATAAGATCGAAGGACTGTAAATGCTGAGTGGTATACAACAATTTGTTTGACAAGACGTCACAAATAAATTGCATAAAACAAACCCAAATAGTCGCATTATTCTTCACCATGGCAACACCCGTTCCCACTCAGCACACCAAACTCTTGACGTTTTGTCCAGTAAAAATGTCAAATTAATGACTCATTGTCCGTACTCACCTGATTTATCACCTAATGACTTATATTTGTTCCCACACATGAAAAATAAGATATGTGGTGAGCGATTTGTGTCGCCTGAATGGGACAGACATGATGCAACCATACCTATACCTGTCCAAGGTGTGAACCTGAGACATCTGGTTTCGTAGCGGTTTATGATCACGTGTCGGGAGTGAAATCCTTTGGAAGAAAAACTAAAAGAATGGTGAAAGAAAACAACATTGTACGGTGCATAAAAATGCATGTTTAGGTCCTCTAGAAAACTACATTTAGTCGGTAAAATTAATTTTGAGGGACAAGGTCTGCCAAGTGGTTTTCCATTTGGTGACACATGTTCACATTGACTCCCATTTAGTTTTGAGAGCACAACTCACTTCCATATTGCTTTCAAGTAGCTCCCCAATTGTCCTCATGATGTTGGGCCAGACAGAAGTTTTGGAGTTCCTGCCAAGGATCAAACCTTGAACCTATCGCACCAAATACGAGAGTGCAATCATTTGAGCATGTGGGAATTTTGTTATTTCCATTGACATCATATATTCAGTATTGCACACACAAATAAGATCAATTTTAAGAAATTACCTAGGTAGATATGTGCATAAAATTACTTGTGTATCGTCATCATTCCCCAATGTGTATAGGCCTGCCCGATGGCAGTGGTAGCATCCTTGTCTTGTAATCAAGGGGTCCCGGGTTTGATAGATTAGCCTTTCTGTGCATAAAGTGGACTTAAAACAACAAATCAAATCAAATCCAATGTGTACAATCTGATGCCACAAAAGACTCAGACCCCATAGAATAGTGGTTAACGTGATCGCCTTTCATTAAAGGGTGCCAGATTTGATTCTGGTATAATATATATATACCTACATGAGATAGCTTGAACACATTTCATTTTCCCACCGTCATACTTGTACACATGATTCCAGCACTACATCTACATCTACTACATCTCAATTTTCTTGGAGAAAATTTACAAATCTAAAGAGTAAGGACTAATGACACAGTTCTTGGTGTCTCAAATCTAACGTAAGAGAAAATACATGGATTTTTAAAGACTGTCTAGATGCCATCAAGTTAATGAATTCATTCTGCATTTAGATTCCCGAATAATGGCCGTCGATTTTGCGAGTCTATATCCGTTGATATTAGGTGGCTACAGGAGAAAATAGCCAGCCTCCATGGCAGAGTGGTTAGCACCTCGTGCTACCCTTTTGATGCTTGGGAACATGCTTCTAACATCTAGGCTGAACATTGCGGTAGGGGCACGTAGTGGATATAGTGAGAAGGAAGATGGGGAAGAACATTATAGGGGAATGGGATAGTGAGAGTGGTGCAAGCACTGGAAACCATTTGGGACAATGGGTACAGCAGAGTGGGAAGTAAAATCGTCAAGATTAGTGCTTGCACAGAGAAAGGGGAAGAAGAAATCAAGATTAATAGCCTGTGGGAGCAACTGGAAGAGAATGGCTATGAAAAGAAAGACACAACATCAACAGAAGAAGGAAAGAAATAAAAGAGAGAGGAGGAAGAAAAAGAGAGATGGTTTGGTATAAGAAGTATGGAAGATGCCATAGAGAAGATATGCAAAGTGCTGAGGAAAGTGGGTATAGAACTTACAGGAAAGGAGGATGCACTGTGTTAAGTATAGACAGAATGAAGAAGGAAGAAAAGAGAGAGGAAGAAGTGGAAGGGGTTATCTACGAGGTGAAGTGCAGAGGATGCAAAAGTGTATATATAGGGGAAACAAAGAAGAGGCTGAAAGACAGGTTAAAGCAACATACGGACGATGTGAGATTGAAGAGAGACAGGAATGCCATATTCAAACACACTAGAGAAACGGGACATGAAGTAGAATGGGATTCGGCTAGGCAAATAGAAAAAGAGAAGAGAGAACTGGTGAGAAAATGGAAGGAGGCCAAAGAAATAGAGAAGAAAGGAGAAGACATCATGAATTGGAATGGCAGACTCAAGATAAACAAGGAATGGAAGAATGTGTTAGAGGAAGTTGAAAGGATGAGAAGGAAGGAAGGAGAAAGTAGAAGAATGAAGAAGGAAGAGAAGAGAAGAAGTCCAGGGGAGGAGATATTCATCCATATCCAAAAAGGCAGGAGGGGTGGGGTAATGATAAACAGGTAGTTCCAGACTCTTGCTAATCTTGACCTGTCAATCACCTGTCAGTGTGGTAGACCCATTAGTCAACTGTCAAGAGGCAAGGTGTATTTATTTACTTTGGAGAAATCATCCAAGATAAGGACTATCAAGATGATTTGTTTTTGTGTGGTTAGTCACCCTGTGTGTATGTAATCTTTCTGTATCTGTATGTCGTCATTTTAGTTTAGTTCTTCCTCTGAGGAAGACCCTGATAAAGGGTTGAAACGTTACTTGTTAAGTGTTTTTATTTCTTAATAAATCTGCCTTGGTCAGCAACTTATTGTTTTTAATATGGAAACAAGGCTTAATTATATTACTACAGAAAATAACGTTCCCTTCCAACATATAGGGTGTCCCATGTAACTTGACATATCGAAATATCACGAGAAATATGTATTGAACGAAAAAAGGTTCCATATGAAAGTATAATAGTATTGTGGGGGCACGTCACCTACGCTTCAATGAACCCACCCTGCCATCCCTGGGGGAGGGAGGGGCAACTTTGAAATGTTAAAAGGGAACCCCTTTTTTTTATTGCAGATTCGAATTCAATGTCCAAAAATGCAAAGGTTTGGTCAGACACATTTTGTTCCATTCGTGATAGATAGATGGCAACGTGTTGGTTGTGTCTCACAAATGCAGTTACTGTGGCCTAGAAGCATTGTGCTTGCGCTCTCAGTAGTCAGTGATTGTATGGTCAGTCTCCTAAGAAGCCCTTCTCATCCCCTAAACCGCCATTTCGAAAATGGTCGAAAAGTGCACTTCCGGGTAACCGGGGAAGACGAAACTTGGGATTCTGATAATACCGGACCTCTCCTTTTAGATGGTAAAATTTCGTAACGATCGAATGATGCCAAGTATGAAAAAGTTAAGAAAACAAAAGACAATGGCACCTCCGCCCCTAAACACCCTGCCAGATTGGCTCCAGCTGCCATAACGTGCTAACCCCTATGCAAGGGTGAATGGGGAAGGACCCGGTAAGATGACCTGATGGTAACATAACGGTAGGTTCAGGGTTCGAGTCATGGGAAAGGATTCATCCCGGAGCGGAAATTCTGCGAAAATGCCAAATTTCACGGAATGTTAAAAGTTGAATAAAAAATTCAATTTTGGCGCCAAAGTGAAAATTCATTGGAGGAACCAAGCTGAGTCATTCGGCTACCCGAAACCATGCAGGGTGAGCCAAAAGCAAAGTCGGAAGTGTGCTTTATCTAAGCAAATCCGCGAGCCTGCACCCTTCTCGTCCCCTAAGAAGCCCTTCTCGTCCCCTAAGAAGCTCTTCTCGTCCCCTAAACCGCCATTTCGGAAACGTACAAGTTGAGTATACTGCCCCACGGGAAGAAGGTTTTTGCTTGATGAAGAAAAATGAGTGGTGATATAATAAAATTGATGGATTCCAACCTAGCACCCCTGGTGTCGGAGCACGATGTCCTAACCACTCCGCCATCTTCCTTGAGTAATTATACAAATCATAATAAAAAGCGCTTCATAAGTAATTGGTTTCTCTATATCTTATGTAACTATTATTCGCTACATAACTTAGGATTAATTATATTTGTATGTCTAAATAGTAGTTACAACTTTGCTACCTAACCTGAAACTGAAACTGCCACATTTGCTTCTGGAGATGAAGAAAGCCAAAGAAAGTCATGCAAAATTTGAAAAGCTAATGTGTCTAAAGCATGTAGATTATTGTTAATAATTTACTACATACCTCGTTTTCTTCCATAAAGGAGGGGTGGATTATTCTGCATTATACGAGGGTCACTATTTATATTTTGAGCCTAACAATGAAAAAACAGGAATTTGGCATTGAAAACTGCTTTATTGTTTTTCGAAGTATTCTCCTTTATGGTCAATACACTTTTGCATTCTTTCGAACCATTTGTCAAAGCAGTTTTTCCAATCTTCTTGAGACACCTCCATAATACGGTTTTTGTACGCATCAACGGCGTCTTCCACCGACGAAAATCGTTGTCCACGCAACTTATTCTTGACATTCGGGAACAAGAAGAAGTCATTGGGTGCCAAATCAGGACTGTACGGTGGATGACCCATCAATTCGATTTTTTGACTGTTCATAAAGTTGGTTGTTAGACGAGATGTGTGACATCTGGCATTGTCTTGATGAAGAATGATCCGACGGCGTTTGTTTGTTTTCCGTATTTGACCGAAGACCTCTGGCAAACAAATTGTTGTGTATCATTCAGAGTTGACCGTTCTACGTTCCTCTAAAGGCACAGTTGCCACATGACCAGTTTTCCCGAAAAAACAGGCGACCATTTGTTTCGATGTGCTTCGAGCGCGAACAACTTTTTTTGGATTGGGTTCATCTTGAAACACCCATTCAGTCGACTGCTGTTTACGTTCCGGCTCATATGCATATATCCATGATTCGTCACCTGTTACAATCTTATATACGTCTTTTCAAGCACCACGATTGTATTTATTCAGCATTTGTTTGCACCAATTGACGCGAGCGTCTTTTTGAGTTTTTGTCAAATTGTGTGGGATCCAACGAGAACATACCTTTCTCACAGCTAAATGATTATGTAATATTTTATATATGTTGGTGGAACTAATGTCTATGGTTGCCTCAATCTCACAGTATGTCACATGACGATCTTGCAGTATTAGGTTTTGCACAGCATCAATGTTTTCTTGAACAACAACTGATTTTGGACGACCTTCCCGAATCTCGTCGGTGAGCGAATGGCGGCCACGATTAAATTCGTTATACCAGCATTTCACAGTGGCAAAGGATGGGGCTTCATCACCAAATGTGGAAGTAAGTTGATCGATGCACTCTTGCCTTGATAATCCACGTCGAAAATCGTAAAAAATCATTGCACGAAAATGTTCACGAGTTAATTCCATTTTATTGTTGTTGCGCAATCTCCAAGGCAACATAAACAACACAAATGAAGCTATTGACAAAACATTTGAAGTACGTTATGGTCAATAATGCCAGACGATTCCGTGCAAACGTCAAATCGCACCTAACTTCAATCAGTGTTGCCAAGGCTCAAAATATAAATAGTGACCCTCATAGCCATGAGTTTGCAGCAATCTTACTCCCCCTGAAGTTTTATTTTGCAACTTCTATCACACGCACCACACTTTGACTGTCTCCATAATCTGAGACATGAATGAAAATTGTTTCCAAAGATCTCCGGAAGGTGTGACGTCGATACCGAGGGACATCTGTTACCGCTTACCAGTCAATTGGCCCGAATTTTGACCTGGCAGGGAGGGAAATTGCATTTTCAAAAGACCTCCGAGTTACCTTACTGGGACGAACTATAAAATCATTAACGGCAGCTCCTGTGTTGCATCTGTTTGTTTTCGACAGGCAAGAAGTAGGAAAATGAGGATTAGAAAGACAAGTCTTGCTTTGGCATTCATGCCGCAGAAAATTTAGGAGTAGTGTTTCAAATGTACGCAAAATTTACTGAAGAACAATTTTCCAATAGTGTCATCAAAGTAAATTTTCCAGTAAAATACAGAATCATTTGGGGGACCAGTGTCCCAATCTGCCCCTAATAACATCACTGGGTGCACCTAACTCAGAGATTTATTGTACATGCTTTTTATGCAACAATATATGTCATAATTAATGTGAAGATTTGGCCTAAATTCATCTTTAGTGATTTTGAAATCGTTTCCGAGAGGAATAAATGACTTTTGTAGCTGCTATTTTTGCCAACTTTGAAGTATAAAAGCTAGGGAAATTATAAACAATCTATCGATGTTCATCAATTGTAACACTTTTTTTTTTTTTTTGTGGTTTACATTGCCTACCTACTCATATTTTGAGATATTTTGGTGCCCATCCATCCTCTTCCTGGTTATAAAATAACCAACAATAGTATTTATTTATTTCTTCTGGTAGGGTAGTGGTTACTATACAGGATTGTCAACCTAATGGTCATAGGTTCAAACCCCTCCGGTGCCATTGTGTTCAATGATTGATTGATTGTCATTATCAATGGAATGCATTCCTCACAAAAGCTTGGAATATTGTTATATTAAGCACAATAAGTTTGGAATATTATTATGTTAGGCTATAGGTGATAAGTCACAGTGGCATATGTTGGCAAAAAGAAGAGAATATCCACCAGATAGATACCATGTGGTGTTGCATTCCATTTTCGTGTCTATCACCTATTGTCTAACATAACAATATTGCAAAATTTTATGAGGAGTATATTAACCCTCTGTTAGGCACATGGGTGACAATTGTCTCCCACTGATATTTGTCGCAAGTTTGCACCACTGTGTGTTAATTATCGCAGTGGTGTGTTTCAGTAGCTCAACATTGATTGTTGGTGTTTGTTGTGGCGGCAGTAATGCACTTCTGTTTCTCGCCTACAGTTGGTAAGAAATAAATTCTCTCTGCAGTAGCATGTTTGGGGGACAGTTTTCAACCACGCACCTATATACGTAAGGGGACAGTTTTCAACCACGCACCTATATACGTAACAAGTAAAATGTCAAAATGCCGGAAGACGGAGCCAACAATACGTAACAAGTAAAATGTCAAAACGCCGGAAGACGGAGCCAACAAAAGACACGAATGTTGTTCTGCAGTGGCTTGAGGAGGAAGAGGAGGAGATGGAGGTGTGTTCTGATGAAAGTGATCATGAAATCGTAACGAACCTTAAAGTTCGTGGGATCTTAAAAGTATCTAGCAGGTTAACCAGTTAATTGATGGGGTGATGTAAACTACTCATCATTCATCCTCTTGATGAGACCACTCGTCATTGACATGACGAGTTATCGCTTGGCATGCGAAAGGTACAAATTACACAAAGGAATTAAACTACTGAAAAGACAATGGTCACTCATTGGGTTTTGTGAACCGTTGAACCTGTATCATGGCTGGGTGTAGGATAATTACCTGTCTATCTGAAGTCTTTAGCTGAATGAAAATAGCGAAGTCCTCTGTAAGCTTCTCTCCTATTTGTCAACCAGAGCGTTGTTGTACTCCTCACCTACTGACTTGCTGACCACCTTCTCTCTCTCTCTACTCAATCTCCAAAGTCAGTCACCTCCCAGCTTGTCTCACCTCTATATTCCCTGGCCATCGAGCTCTTCCTCGATGCCGAATCGCCGAATCGTGTGATTATCATAATTGCTACCATGCAAACCGCTGACTCTAAAACCAGAAGTGTTACCTGTTCCTGAATGCTCAGGAGGTTTGCATGGCACAACACAATGCATTGTAAACATGCCTAAGAGGCTTGAGACAGCTGAGAAAAACAAGTGAATGCCCTGGTCAACATGAAGCGTTCAGAGAGACTTAATAAAATAAACATACAATCTTAGGGATTGTTACGAAATTGATCATGTGACTGCAAGTGACCACAACACCAAATCAGAACAAGAGGTGAGTGATGAGGAAGATCCAGTTTGTCTGAATTGAGTGATAATGATATATCCAGTTCATATGAATTCTATTATGGAAAGGATCATGAAACAAGATGGGACACAAGAATTCCTCAAAAAAATGTTCATACTCCAGCAAGTAACATGATTATTAATCTTCCTGGAAGCAGGGGTAGTGTCCGTCCGGTTAAGACTCCAATAGAAGCATGGAATTTATATCTTGAGGATGACATAATCCATATTATAGTTTCCTGTACCAATGTATACATTGAAAACATTCGTTCAAGGATTACCAGAGAAAGGGATGCACGATTGACAGATGACTACAAGGAAGTGGTGTTTAAAATGTGAGAGGTGGATGTGTGGAGAATATCTCAAAGACATTTGTGTAACTTGCTTGGAATCTGTGTAGTGATCATGAAAATAAATTTTCGCTTATAGTGCAATGTAAAATCAAAATTATAATCTACAATTAACATTTTTGTTAAATAAACGAAAGAATAAAATACTGCATCATCTGATAAAAAAAACTTTCCTTATGCTGGATACATTTTAATAAGTGGGTGACGCCTGTCAACCACACACTTATTGCAGGGTTAAGAAATAACGTCTCCATTTCAACAAACTGAGAAGAGGAAGAAAGGAAATTATTGATTGTTTCTTGTTGAAAATTTGATCAATGCATCAATTCTTGACGCTCACAAGATATTTTCTGGAACTACCTCACCTCAGCTCAGTGGCGGTCCCTCCATGGAACAGAGGGAACAGGCTGTTCCCTCCTACTTACTGCGCTTTTGGGCTATTTAAATTATTTATATTAACATAATAAGAACACTTCTTTCTCCCGAACGTTTCCAAAAGTAACACTGAAGAAAATCTTTCACCGTGGTTGGACGTTTGTTGACGTCATCTACCCCCAACGCATCATGGTTCTCACCCCAAGCTCTACCATGGTATCTTAGCATCATGCCCTCTACTGTCTGAAGCCGAGTATTTCCGACCACACGCGAAGGTACAGCGCCTGTAGCGAAGGTAAACGATTCCCACGGCACCACGGAAGCTGAAAAATCTAGCTGTTCCCTCAGAGAGATATTGCGGATTCGCTTTTCTTCCAGTTTTTTCTATGTGCTGAAGTTTAATCGCGTCATAAGTGATACTTTTGAGTGTAGAAAGTCCATAACTTCCTAATCTCGTTGAGAACTTGCGTCTGACATTCATAACGAACTGAAAAAAATCTTCTACAGTCTAAGCGTCTGCTAAATGCCTTGGCTAAACGCTGCGAAATAGCTTCCGAGGGAACAGCTCACATCCACCTGTTCCACCAACCCCAAGACCAAGTTCCAAGGCACGCAGCGGCAGGACAAGAAAGCGAATGTTGCGAGTGTTGTATGATCGACCGGCTGAGTACGAAAGCATGTAGTTCATTGAACTTTGCAGAAAATACAACAAACCAACACACATCCTAACTGAATTAAAAACTAAAACGAAATCATACACAAGGCATTTTCAAACGAGTTACTACAACTCTGTAAAATGATTAACTAGATATTCTACCAGTGGCAAATTATATTGTCGTCCTTGTTTAATCCTGAGAAGGGAGTCTGGAACAGGTCGGGTTTTGTCACATTAACAACTTCTACTAACAGGGTGGCTACTCACCGGGAATTTCTTGAATTCCGGGAATTATGCGTGAATTATTGGCTCCGGGAATTGTGCGTGAATTTGGCTTGAAATTTTCTCTGTAGACATGAAAATTGCAACTTTTTAAAATCCTAATTCCATTGAATTTATACATAACAGTTGGGCTGAAAAGTTTGTAGGCTGACTCATAGATGGCGTTACTAGAATTAAATCCATGTGATTTTTACTTAGTACTAACCTTCAAAAGATACGTGTATAAATTTCACAGCTGGCGGATAATTAGTTCGTGAGATATAGCATTGTGAGTGAAGCAGCTTTTGTTATTGTGAAAAAATGGATAAAAAAGAATTTCGTGTGTTTAATAAAGCATTGCTTTTTGGCGATAAAAAATACTGTTGAAGCCAAGGCTTGGCTTGATAAAGATTATTCGGACTCTGCACCAGGAAAATCAACCGTTGAGAAGTGGTTTGCTAAATTTAAACGAGGTGAAATGAGCATCGAAGACGATGCACGTAGTGGACGCCCCAAAGAGGCTGTTACCGACGAAAACATCAAAAAAGTCCACAAAATAATTTTAAATGATCGTAAAGTGAAGTTGATTGAGATAGCTGAGACTTTATATAGCGTTGTTGGAGCGTTTAAAGGATGAAATCACGAAAAAACGGCCCCATTTGAAGAAGAAAAAAGTGCTGTTTCATCAAGACAATGCACCGTGTCACAAATCAATGAAAACAATGGCAAAATATATGAATTAGACTACGAATTGCTTCCCCATCCATCATATTCTCCAGATCTGGCCCCCAGTGACTTTTTCCTGTTTGCAGACCTTAAAAGAATGCTCGCTGGAAAGAAATTTAGCACTGATGAAGAGGTAATCGCCTAAACTGAGACCTATTTTGAGGCTAAAGAGAAATCGTACTATAAAAATGGCATCGAAAAATTGTATGACCGCTATAATCGTTGTATCGCCCTCGAAGGCAACTATATTGAATAATAAAATCGAATTTTGTCAAAAAAAATATTTTTTACTATGTTAGCCTACGAACTTTTCAGCCCACCTGGTATTTATTAATGACCTGAAACAAGTTTTTCACAGTTTAGATTTTACTTTTATCAAGAAAAGAAAGCTGCGTGGAAAATAAAACAGAATTCTCTCAATCCGTTTGCTTTGTTAGTGTTCTTTGCGGAACAATCCATCTGATGGATGGAAGATTATTGCAAGATAAAATATCTTGAAGTTGATTAGGTAAATTTAAAATTCTTATAGAATTTACAATTTTTCGTAGATTACTATTTCCCGTAACATTTGTGACTTGTGTTTGTAGATGTATTTATAGTCCCGAGTAGCAGTGGCGTGCCCAGGATTTTTGTAAGAGAGGGGTTATCTATACTTTTTCTTGGTAGTCCGCCCTAATTTTGTCATATTTTCCTACCATTGACATTCTTTTTTTAGGAATATTGGGCCAAAGGGGGGGGATAACCCCCTACCAACCCCCCCTTGGGCACGCCACTGCCTAGTAGCTATGTGAAATGACAAATGTAAACTCCGCGCCTTAAATTATATATATGTACCATCCAAGTGGATTAGAATTATTGGATTCATTGGAATTGCACAAACCATGTATTGTTAATATAAGTATTTGTTGGTGTGTATGCGAGTGGGTGGTGAGAGACTGTAAAACCTTAGTTTGAAATAGATAAAACATCTGCTTGAATTTTTGTAAAGTTCGCCTTGAAAACCGGGAATTATACTTGAATTTTATTACGGTCCTACAGTATCCACCCTCAGGTCCGTAGCTAGGCAGGGGCCAGGGGGGCTCAGCCCCCCCTGGTAGGGTCATCAGCCTCCCCTGGCACTGCCGCCTGCCCCCTTGACATTAGGTAAAACTATTTTGTATTGTAATTTGTTTGAGGTGAAGAGTGAAAATGTAGACAGAATATATTATTTTGTTCACAACTTCGTTTGTTCATCTTGTTTATGAGCAGAAGTCTAAGCAGCGGCAAGTGTTTAGAAGATTCTCTAGACTTTAGAAAGTTCTTCATGGGGAACCTTCTTTATCTGTACCTTCCCTCCCCTGTTGAAGCCTCTCGTTTGACAGAAATCTGTGACTTTGATGTCATCATCCACATTCCTTCCACATTCTGCATCAAATGTCAACACATCCCAAGCTTTGAGAACGAAATGGAATTTTATTGCTTCGGCCGGGGGTGTAATGTACGGTAGGCACTATGATTGAAGTGAATATTGTACATTTTAACATGTTTGATATAAATATCTGTATCATCAAAAATAGTATTAAGTGTGTATTAAAGGATGGTGTCAGTAGCAGTCGTCAGCACTTCAAGAGATGTTTTAGAAGATATAGAAAAAACTATAGTATTTGTATGATATTTCTAAATTTTATATTTTACATTAACTTGATGACCCCCGACACACATAATTTACCTTCATTTAATACTGTTAAACTGAAAAATGGACTTGGTTTACAAAGCCCCCCTGAAAACCCGTGAGCCCCCTCTGGATATCAGTTCTAGCTACGGGCCTGTCCACCCTGACTAATCTAGCGAACATCATGAAAAAACTCAACCATCTGTGTGCCATTATTGCATTGACGACGTTTGAATTACAAGAATACTCAACTCTATGAAAAACGTCAACTTAATCTACGAATAAAGAGATGAAACAGGCCACGACAAAATATTATTTTCTTTCTCTGACGACTCATAAATTTATATTATCAATTTTTTCTTTGTTGCGCATCAACAATTTTATTTTTAATGTTTTCTTTATATTATATCACATTTGCTTTAAAATTATTATTGTCATATAATTTTAACGTGCCTCATGTTTGTCACTTCTGACATTTCAATAAGGGTTGAATTTTACTTGATCTATTGTATTATATTAAGACACCCATGCAAGGGGGAGCAAGTGCAGGTGACCTGTTCCCCTGCCTGATTTATCACCGCACGCCACTGCCTCAGCTTCTATCTCATATTGCTTCCTGTTCTCGCCTCTTTTCTTCATCCCGCTCTTCTCCATTCATTTTAATTCCTCTCCTATATTTGATTCCCGACTCCAATGCACTCGTCACTTCTACTCTTCATCTCTACTCCCCTCTTCTCGCCTCCTCCTCTCTTCTTTTTTCACTCGTTTTCATCTTTCCCTTTGTTTCATTACTTCTCTGATTCTATCCTCTCTTTTCTTCCCTCATCTATTTTTCCTCTTCTCCTCTGCTCTCCTCTCATCTCATCTTCTCTCCCTTTTCCCCTCCATTCTTTTGTATGTACAGACTCATCAGCAATGAAATAGTAGAAAATATAATTGCTTAAGTAGAGGAACTGCATTCCTTTCATAAAAGATTTTGTCCTTTGCGATACATAATGAGTTTCAAAAATAATTTTAAATAGAGAATACTTAATCTTCTTTTTTCGCGTATTTCACACATACCTATTGTTCATGTGGCAGCTCTTAAATTGAGCCTAATGCTACACGCAAACCCACCAAACCTTGTGCATCTTGGGTTGCCTAGTAAAAAAGTAGTTGTCCTCAAAACTTTTGGTGAAAGCTGTACAAGTAGAAAAAGTATATTTAGCTATGGCAGAATATTGTTGCAAGAAGATGAGAGCAGTAGCTTAGAGTTGGTTTATTTCCACTTCAAAACATTAAATGAATGGAAAATTGCAGAAAATACACAATATAAGATTGCATAGTTTAATGATAGTATCTAACAATTTGAAAGAGCAAACATTCATTACTCCAATAGAATGCAGGGTTGGCATTTTGCTGGATTTTTTCGAAAAACCCAACCCCGGGTGTTTTTTTTTGTTATGTTTATAAATATATTTTTTTAAAAATGAAATACATTTTTCTCTCATAGTACGAGGCGCATCCAGAAAGTAAGTTTCCCTATTTTTTTCCTGTGAAAGTAAACATAATGAGCCGTGTAAATTGCACATGCGCAGCAGAGCTAAGACGTATCAATCATATGCCAGGCGGACAGATCCCGTCCGGCGCCAGTAGCGAGGCAGCAGTGGTCTGAAGTGGAAGCTCGTATTCCTTCTCCCGCCGCATGCCAGTACCAAGGCAGCAGTGGTCCGAAATGAAAGCTCGTATTCCTTCTCCCGCCGCATGCGAGGTTCGGTCGGTGATAAAGTTTCTGAATGCACAAAGCATTGCGCCAATTGACATTCATTGTCAGCTCTGTGAGGTCTATGGGCCGAACATTATGAGTAAGCAGATGGTGCGTCGCTGGTGTTGGCAGTTTTCGGAAGGTCGTCAAAATGTCGATGAAGAGTGCAGTGGGCGTTTGTCCCTCATCACTGATGATCTGGATGAGCTGGTGCGGCAGCGCATCGTAGAGAACCGTCGCTTCACGATTACGGAGTTGAGTAGCCTTTTTCCGCAGATATTGCGATCCGTGTTGAATGAGATTGTCATGCAGCGCCTGCTATTCAAAAAATTGTGTGCCAGGTGGGTGCCGAAAAACTGGACACCCGAACACAAAATGAAACGTTCAGGAGCAGCACTGACATTCCTGCAACGGTACCATGATGATGGCGATAATTTCCTCGACACTAGTCTCATACACAGACCGAAATCTCAGGAGAAAAGCTGTTACATTTTTGAAGCTACCTCAGAATATGAAAAATCAATTTTTCATCCACCATCTTGAAATGCTTTTAACAAATGTAAATGCAAAATAAAATCATCCCCTGGGTGTATCTAGTTGCAACATGAATTTCAACTTAAAAACTATAAATTTGCTACAGATATCGTGGTTTCAAAAGTGGTGACTTTCCCCCACCCTTAATGAACCACACACTATATTACATAAGTTTTTATTAAAAACTTCAAGCTCAAGTAATGTCCTAACATAGCTGAGACTTACTTGGTTTTCTTGATAAACGAAAATCTACCCTCAAATATTTGCATAACTTAAAGCTCTCGCAATGCATGTTAAATCAGTCTGTTGTCCACCATCTTTAAACATGTTGACAAACTTTTCTCCAATACAATATGACACCAATCCTTTAAGTTATCTTGCAACTATAAAAATTGCAACTCAAGAGCTTTATTTTTATGGCAAAATGTATGTTTGCGATTTTACCATCTCTCCTCTCCTAAATTATGAAATATAATTAAAGTTTTACTGCAAAATTGCAGACCGACGAATTATCATACAATGACCGGGCTTAGTTCCTTATACTCCGAAAGTGCATTGTAGACAGTTTTGGGGAAAAAGAGAGCATGGTATAGAGCGTGTGTGCAACATGAGGAAAAACAGTTTTTCATTCACCATCTTGAAACGTGTTGTTCAATTTCACTCACATGTAATACCATGGTCACTAAATAGGTGACTTGTCTTTCTTTGCCCATCCACCCCACCCATGTTCCTCCTAAATCATGCATTATGTTTCAATACTTTTATTGTGAATTTACAGTGCAAGTAATGTCAGAATGCTTCTGAAAGTTTTATGCACAAAGCTCAAAATTGTAGTCTCTGAAAAGGTTTGAAAATATCAAAAATGGTCAAAATATGAAAGCATACGTATGCATTGTATTTATTTGAGTACCCACACCCCCTATTTTTAAGAAAAAAATGAAATTGGGGTAGATTATGAGTGTCCTCGACTTTTTGGGTATAGAGCTCCTAACCACAATTAACATTTATCCTGCATGGGCAAGGAACACATTATGTTCAATCAATGCACTGAACTGGAGGGAGGAAGGAGTCACTGTCTTAGGCATTGGAAAGAAAACAGAACATTTGCACAAATACTAAATTTTGAGAAATGAAATGAATCATTTGAAAAGTGTTTCGTTTAATTATATCACACTTAACTTTATTCTACTTTCACAACATTTCAATAAAATGTACTCAATTCTCCTTTGTAATTACTTACGTGAAATTTAAAAGATTTCGTAATTCCGCGTTGCACAATTTAATGGTTCAATCCTATCAATTTCGAAGATCCACTGTCTTCATTCACAAAAGGGTACGGCGTTTGAAGCGGAGATGGTACCGCGTCAGTACATTGTTTGTTCCCGGGCGGCGGTGGTTGCGATTTTTCCCGTTCGGCAGCACTGGCGCGCGCATCTTGGTTTGCGTCGTCTGCTTCCTGTTGTCCGGTGGCGTTGTCAGTTGGGGGTTGAGGGGCTGGGCCGTGTTGCTCGGTAATGTGCCGTTCCTGTTCCCCGCGTGGCTGGAGGGGGGTCGAGTATGTGCATAGCATCTTTTCTTTTTCAGGTCGGGGATCTTTCTGAGGACAGGGTGCCAAGTTGGGTGTGCTTGTCCATTGTCCAGGTTTAGTGCTGGTTTCTGCTGGATAATAGCATGGGTTTCTTTGATGGTGTTTTCTATGACAGAGCCGGTTGGGTGAAGTATGGATATGGAGGAGATGGTGTGGTTAGTGGAGTGGAGGTGTTGGGAGAGGCCTGATTTAGGTGTGTCGTTTTTGGAATCTTTTACATGTTCGTTAATCCGTTCTTGGACGGTGCGGATGGTTCTGCCAATGTAGGTGTTGTGGCATTGGCATGTGGTCTTGTAGACACGGGGGGATGCAAGTTTGGGTAGGTAGTATCTCTTGAAGTTGGGTAGTGCTCTTCCGATTTGGGATATGGGTTTGTGTGCTACTCGGATGTTGAAGGGTTTGAGGGCCTTGGCAAATTTTCCAGATGTGGTGGGGTGGTAATGTTCTATACATGGAAAAATTTATTGTAAAAGTTGAAACTATGTGGCTTCACAGGTGAAACTACGTGGCTTGCCCACATACGGAAGTGACTCATATCTAAAGTGCTACCACATTTCAAAATATAAGCTTTGTTCATTCAATGTTTTATTTAAATATTTTAGACCATTTTGATTTTATGTTTCTTGTATACCAGGTGTGCCGGTTAATAATTCTTAATTGATCCAAAAGAAAACAAGTGTATCTGGGGACAAAGGTAACAAATGCTTTATTCAAAGTATGTGCCATCGCTAGCTATACATTGTGCCCATCTGTCCGTCAAATTGTGGATGCCCTTCCAGAAAAATCTTTCACATTTTGAGGTGATCAAGTCAGCAAGCCATTGTTCGACATATTCGTAATTGTTGAAGTGTTGCTGGGAAAGTGAGAGAGACATCGATGAAAACAAGTGGTAGTCCGAAGGGGCTAAGTTTGGTGAATATGGCAGGTGGGACAAGAATTCCCAGCCAAGTGCAGAAATGGTGTCTCTGACGCCTTTCGGTGTGTGTGAAGAGACGTTGTCGTGCTGCAAAATCACTTTTCCATGTCATGTCGTCCAATCTGGGCGCTTTTCAATCAATGCATGAGTTGATGAGTTGTTGACGGTAGCAAACGGCATTCACTGTTTCACCTGGTTTCAGAAGCTCATGCTACACCACACCCTTCTGATCCCAACAAATGCACAGCATTGTCTTCCTTCCGAAACGATAAGGTTTTGCGGTCGATGTTGAAGGCCTGGGTTAACCCATGACATTTTGCATTTTGGGTTCTCGAAGTAGATCCATTTTTCATCCCCAGTCACTATCCGATGCAAGAAATACTTTCTTTCATGCCGAGAAAGCAACACTTCACACACAGTTTTTCGCTTTTCCATTTGTCTGTCGTTCAGATGATGTGTGACCCATTTTCCTGCCTTCTGGATCTTTCCCATGGCATGAAGACGATCACATATGGTTTGGCGACCAACATTTAACTTCTCTGCCAGATGATGTTGTGTTTGCATATTGTCTTCGTCCAACAGGGCTTGCAATTCGGCATCTGGAATTATTTTGGCTGACCCAGTCAATCTTTGTCTTTCAAGTCGAAATCACAACTTTTGAATCGTCGAAACCAACACACACAACGTCTTGCGTTAGGACATTGTCACCGTATGTTTCCACAAGGATACGATGGCTGTCACTTGCGTTTTTCTTTTGATGGAACATGAAAAGCAGGACGTGCTGCACATGCTCCTTATTTGGTTTGAAGGTCAACATGTTTCCCACACAAACCCAATATCACGATCACGATCACTCGGTTGCACATCCATGGCATTTTGACAGGTACTGTCCTGGCAACACAGTGATGTAACAGTTGAGACTGTGCACCAACCCTTCCATCCAGAGATGAAATTAAGAATTATTAACTGGCACACCTGGTACATGTTTGCAATATTTCTGTTCAAAGTGTATTTCTAGCATGATTTGAGAAAAATATCCTGAAAAAACCCACTGAACTTGTACCACATTAATTATTTTGAGTATTATAAGCTTGGCTAAGCTTTTATTTTACAAGTTTTCTCAAACTATTGACAATTCTAGAACTCACAATTATTTAAAGCAATAATTTAAAACATTTTCTGAAAAAAAAAAAACATTTTGAGTGGATTTTTTGCTGGGTTTTTCTAAAAAGAAAAAAAAAACACGTGGGGAAAACTGGGCTGGGCCAACCTGGGCCAACCCTGGCATCAGTAGGCCTAATTGGCTGTTTGACTACAAGTTTCTTCATAGGTAAAAGTGGCAACAGTGGGTCACTGCCACAATTCACAATTATGTGCCCCGTGCCAGGAATTAGCTTGGATGATTGATTGATTTGCTTTACTTTACTTTGCTTTTTGTGCCAGTTTTGGATAATTTGCGAAGATGGGGATGAGTGATGAAATTGATGAATGGACACTCACAAACATAATGCCCAGGTTAGGATTCGAACCCGGGACCACTGGTGTTGTAGCACAATGTGCTCACCACTCTGCCACGGGGGGGCGGCAGGAATTAGCTTGGCTCAACTGTATGAGAAAGATGGCAGTTTTCATATACCAACTGCGTGCTGTAATCAAATTTTTGCACGTTCAGAAGCGGATGCCGGCAGAGATCCACTGTAACTTGTAAGAGGTGTAAGGACTGGATGCCTTAAGTGACAGTATGGGTCAGACGACAGTGCACACAGTTCATGGAACGCATATCCATCATGCACAACCCCCACACACCTGACCACAATTGGGCTCTTTTGCATCACTTTAAGTGGGAAACCCGATCTCACATGCTACGACTTTCATCTCTTCCTTTAGCTGAAGCAGTTTCTGGCAGGACATATGTTTTGCCAGTAACGCTGCTGTACAGAAGGTTCCGCTTTTTGGAGGCAGACATAGTGCCACACCACAACAAATACCTGAAGAACGGTTGTGAATATGTCGAAAAGTAAGTTATGGGTCACTGTAATTAAGACAATAAAATGTTAATTATTACCAAAGTTTGTGTTTTAATTTACGGCTAATTGAAATGTACTTTCTGGACCATCCTCATATAAAGCTTCAGCCTGTTAAATAACAATACCAGTAGACGAAAAGTGAAAATTCAGTAGAGTTGGCAGAGCAACATTGATTACTGATGAAAATGATATGCTTTTAGGATTGAGAGCCTGAAAGTTTGTCCAACAAAATGTCGTACATCATCAGACAAAAAAATCAGATGCATAAGAGTGCCATGCCTGTGTTTTTATGCCGTAGTGAGACATTTTGTCGCAATTCGACATTAGTCAGATTTTAGTAAGTCTTGAAGCTATCCTGGTGATGAATGATGAAATGATTCTCTCAGGCTATCAACCAGGTGAGTTGTGGAAAAGATTCCAAGAGAATCTTTCCATTAGTCAGATTTATCCGACAAAAATCACATGCATCAATGCAGCCTAATTAGTTGACAAAAAATTCAGGTTGGACAAAAGCCCTCATTCGTTTCAATGTTCATTCAGAATGTCCACACAATGCCGTACTACAGTGTTGGACATCTGTCAGACGGTGCCAGAGTGGGTGCACCATCTGGTCGACAGGTCCGAGCCCTTGTAGCTCCCATAGACAAGAAAAAAAAGTCAATACATTTTAAATATGACATTTAGAGGTTCATCAAATGTGTCTGCCTCACTGGAAATTTCTCCTCCCCACCTCCTCACCTTCCATTACTTGTTTCTGGCACCATGGTTGTGTCCAATGCATAATAGAGACCCAAAGGATGGCAAGATGATTTCCAGTTTAAGTGCAGCACTTATTATGACTTCTTCAAAATCAAATGTCTGGCAGGTTCATTGCATCACATCGCATCTATACTTCAACAACAACAAAAAAAAACATTTGTCCACCAAGGCAAAATTCCCTGACTTTTTTGACCTCTCCAATTCCCTGACTTTTCCAGATCTGTCGCCACCCTGATGTTGCCTCATTGAGAGATGACGGGCCCGGGAAACATTCATCTGAGAATAGACAAACTTCATTCTAATTTTCATCCCAGGCAGTGTCCTTTTTAATGCAGAGCTGGTAGTCCTAAAGTTATTTTGTTCTGAGTAGGAACTCTTCCATGATGCCCGACATTGAACTGCAACCTAAATGCTCATTGCATTCAAACTACAGATTCACCATTTTTTAAAAATGTATCCACAATAAAGGCATGATGTACAGCATTCCACTGCTCCATCCAACTGAAATGGCATCACGTGTCTAGCAAAACCCCAGCTCCTGCATGAAGTCTGTTGCCAAACTAAAACCATCAAATTTCCCTGCCAAACCGTGTGTGTATATACACATAAATACACACACACACACACCCATACAATTTTCACTGTATTCAGTAATGCATGTAAAATATTCCCAACCATTTCATGAAGTCTGGTTCAGGTATTATGTTCAATCTCAGTACAGAAGTTTTGATTATGCTCACCGCTAGTTATTATCAAAAAGTTGTTGAATCATACATTGTAAAATGCCTGCTTATGGTTGGAAACAGATTATGATTGATTAATTGATTTGGTATTTTAAGTCCACTTTCTGCACAGTAAGGTTAATCAGGACTGATCCTACAGTTTAAAGTGTATCCAAGCCACTATGTGCCTCCACCGAGTATCGAACCTGGGACACCTTGATTACAAGGCTACAACGCTACCACTGCGCCATCGACGAGGCCCTGGAAACAGATTAAGATGAAACTTAATATACATGAATACTAGGACTGAGCCGATACCAGTGCCGATGTATCGGTATTGGCCGATATCAGTGGTATTGGTATGGGTAAGCATTGGCTCAAAATATTCCACCAATACCATCCGATACCATTGTCCTTGAGTATCTCAAACTGCGGCCAAGAACAAATTTTGTTCTTTTGAAAAGTTCATTCACCTTTTCTTGTGACAGATTGGAAGGTTAGCACAAGAAATTCAGCATGTAGTTTTCCGGACAAACCCCCACCCTCCTGGGAAGCAGATGATTGACAAGATCAAAGGCATGGGCAAAATGAAAGCTGCGACCAAACATCTAGAAGGTATGTAACTACCTGATAAAAGATGTGTGGAAATAAAATAAATTATTCCTTTCCAACTCCTGCTTGCAAACTCTAGAAAAATGGACAGTTTTAAAACCAGCATTACCCTAATGCTGGGTTGTTTCCAGGCCAGATGATGGCAGTTTCAAGTTTTGCCTCTCTCATTCTCGATATCACTATTCCTAATGCAGTGGATTCTTTTTAATTCGAATGGCAATAGGACATGAAAAACATTATAATTATCCAAAATTCGAATTAACAAAAACCTGAGATCATTAAATATAATTTCAAGGAGAATAAACTTCTGTTTGAATTACCTAGCAATTTGAATTAAAAAGAGTCCACTATATTTATAAACTATATGAATGTTAACTCTGATAAACTTACTATTCATTTTTCCACGTACGTTTTTTTCAGCGATCGATTTTGCCACTCGTCTGGTGACTCACCTGACGAAGCCACCACACGAGTGGTGAAATCGATCGCTGAAAAAAAAAACTTACGTGGAAAAATGAATAGTAAGTTTATCAGAGATAATTACCTATCTCCGCATAACCACAAAACTGATATCTTTATATGAATGTTGTTAATTCTGAAGTGAGGAAAAAGGAAAGTACTTACATTTCAGGAGGATGTACAGCAGATTTTCCATTCTGTTCACAATTCACTACATTGGCAATTTGGTTATCTGCTTGAAGAACTTCTTGTTTCAACACTTTGTATTCATTCTCATCATTAGATGTGACATTACTACTTGCATCTTGTAAAGGATCCACTTCTGTTTTAGGTGTTACATTATTACTTTCTCCTTGTGATGTCACAAAAATTTGGTTTTGTTTCCTCACATTGGTTGATACATTACTACTTGCAGTCTCTGATGTATCCAACACATCATAACTTAAAATGTAATTCTGTTTTTCATTACTAACTTCTGATTTAATATTGTCAAGGCAGAAAACATCGGTTTTATATTCTCCTACTATACCAACTTTAGTATCCAATGTCTTCACTTGTTCTTCTTCTGCTCTGTGAACACTTTGTTCTGAAGCTACCATTTCACCTGCATTGGCTTTATATTCTCCTACTATACCAACTTTAGTATCCAATGTCTTCATTTGTTCTTCTTCTTCTCTGTGAACACTTTGTTCTGAAGCTACCATTTCACCTGCATTGGCTTTATATTCTCCTACTATACCAACTTTAGTATCCAATGTCTTCATTTGTTCTTCTTCTGCTCTGTGAACACTTTGTTCTGAAGCTACCATTTCACCTGCATTAGATCCTTCACTTGCACTCTTGCAGGAATCTTCAGTCAATGTACCGGAATCCTGGTGAGAAAATGTTGTTGGTGAGGAGAACCCTGCTTCCTCAATGTCTGAATTCTTGCCATGTACTACTTCCAAAGCTGGTTCCAACCACTAGATGAATGAAAAAATAAAAATTAATGGTATACAAAAGTTTGTGTGTTATATGTAAAGGGTCTACCAATTTGAACGTCAGAACTTTGAAAGAGTGTTGTGGCAACACTGACTTAAATGACGAGATTGAACTGTGACATCTGTGTGCAGTAGTCTGTGGCAAGTTATCATAGAAATTATTTGAATTTATGATTCGTCGAGTCGATCGTTCAGCTGAGAATATTGGTTCAGTAAGCCAGAGTGTGATGGACGATCCAAACCTGTCTGTTTCACGGCGTTCGCAACAACTCAGCCTTTCACAGATGAAAACATGGCAAATTTTGTGTCATGATATTCACCTAAAAGCTTATAAAGTGCAACTGACTCAAGAACTTAAGCCTAATGATCATCGTCTGCATTGGTAGTTCCTTAATTGGGCTCTACAGCATTTGGATTTTGGCCCATGAAACACATTTTTTTCTTCATGGGTATGTTAACAAACAAAACTGTAGGATTTGGGCAGATGAAAATCTGCAAGTGATTCTGGACATACCCCTTCATCCTGATAAAGTGACTGTGTGGTGTGGTTTTTGGGCCAATGGCGTGATCGGACCTTAATTTTCTGAGGACCAACATGGAAGTCATGTGACTGTTAATGGAGAGCGATACATGAAAATGGTGGTGCAGTTTTTGTGGCCTAAACTGGCAAATCTTGACATCAACAATGTGTTTTTCCAACAGGACGGTGCAACTTGCCACACAGCTTTCCAAACAATGGAATTATTGCAGGAAAAGTTCCCAGACGAGTTCTGTCCAGAAAAGGTGATGTGAACTGGCCACCAAGATCATGTGATCTAACCTCCCTGGATTATTTTCTATGGGGTTATAAAAATATATAGATGTCATTATCACTTGTGGTTTTCATTCTATCTAATTTTAAAGTTCTGATGTTCAAGTTGGTAGATCCTATAGAACAGAGCAACCAAAAACACAATGAAAATGTTACAAAATATCATTAGATTCACTGTAGCTGTATCGGCATATTGTATACGACGTACGCTTTTAGAAGGAACATGAGTTCAGCCAATACGCTGCCAGCGCTCTGGCGCTGTTGTCAAACCAACTGCTAGCGGAAGGGGAACACAGAGAATTCGTAAAAAAAGGGTAAAAAAAAGGTAAAGTGCTCCCCTGTGCATAGCACCACGCCATGAAGGCGTATAGGGGGTGTGGGGGTAACGCCCCACACTTTCTTGATCCGGTCGTGAGTGGGGATGATGTGATCAGCATCACGCCCCTGACCGCCTTTACCCCCCAGGGTTTCCCCCAGGTACCCATGTTATTCGACGCTGGGTGGGCGCCGGGGCCGCTTCCATCGTTAGAAAAGTTCCCGGATTTGAACCGGCCGGGGTTCGAACCCGGGACCTTTAGCATGGTAGTCAGACGCGTTACCGACTGAGCCACCTCGGACACCAGAGAATTCATTGTGTCCAATATTCAACTTTTTATATATAATGCATGCACGTGATATTTGAGTACAATGAAATATATAGTGAGGAATTCTACACAGGATTATATCATATCACTGCGGCATATAAGAGAAACTCGTACCTGAAAGAAGTTTAAAGGAATTTATTATAGAGGAACTGCAAGGTCATCGTCATCATCGCTCGTTCCTGTTTTCTGGCATATTTCCCAGGACATTTGATAGGGGATCACCAATTTCTGTGGTAGATACTTTACGCAACACAGTAAAAACAAATACACCACACGCTTTAGCCATAAGTTCTCGACTCTGAGAAAACACTGTTACATCACGTACTTTTTCCGATGCCAATTCATTGAATTAAAAATATACTTTAAAAATAAGATTTCTGTCTTGTGAACTTAATATTTTACCCTCTGTGCCTGTACTACTGGTACTACGTTTCGAGAGCAACGTTATTAATTTGACTTGATTTGTTTTACTTTGCTTTTCTGTCACTTTTGGCTAATTGCAAAGATGGGAATGAGTGGTGATATAATGAAATTGATGAATGGACATTCATAAACATCCATGTCCAGGCCGGGATTCGAACCCGGGACCCCTCGCGTCGTATCGCGATATGCTAACTACTGCACCATAGGAGCCAGCGCGACATTATTTAATAACACTCACGGAACACAAACTATTGCACAACTATCGAACATAATGTCTGTATTACACAGCGCGCTACGACACCAGGGTTCTCGGGTTCGAATCCCGGCCAGGGTATAGGTGTTTGTAAGTTTCATTTCATCAATTTCATCATATCACCACCCATTCTCGTCATCGCGATTAGCCAAAAGTGGCAGAAAAGCGAAGTAAAATAAATCGAATCAATCAATCAATAAGGGCTGTATTGAATCCTCTCACAACTGTTCTTCGTGGCGTACGGGTATAATTATCTTACACCGCCCTTGTTACGAAAACGCTAAACTCAAACTGACTTAACTGACTCACAATGTTTGTGAACGCCCACAACAATGAAGGATTATTGTGTGAATTCAGCCGAATTTGACACCCATAGCTTTACCAAGACACAACAACTCAGCGGGGTCAACACCGTGGCAACGAAAAAAAAACAGACTGAACACTGATGGAAAACTAAAGGGTCATTGTGTGTATGTGTAGAGACGTGTTGTTCCCGTGTTTCTTCGAGAAGCTATAACTCCGGCTGTAGGCGACGGAAATTCATGGGACTTGGACGGTCATTCAAAATGTCGTGCCCCATTTTATGATTAACCTCAAAGTGGCGAGTTTTATGCAAACTTCATGCGCGCAAGAAAAAAATACAGGACACGGCGTTTAACTTGCGCTCCCCAGTCTCCTAACTGTACAACGTTGCACTCCTGCCACTGGCTGGTTGCCAAGGACACGCTCTCAGTAGCTCCGCCCGATATCGCTTCTAAAAACGTGCGTCGTATAGTGATGCCGCTTGCACTAAAAACAACTTGACAGTTTCTGGGTTTCAAAAGACTATTGCACTACAGTGTTTAACATCCACCGAATACAACAATCTGCTACAACCTCTGTAATCTATGTCCAATGACCCTACAGACACTAGATATCTCACTCCACATCATTTCTTAGTAGGTAGCCCTCTGATCTTTTCCTGAGCTTTGTGTGTCACATAAAGCAGACAATCATCTGGATCTGTGGAAAGAGATTAAACAGATTAACCAACACATTTGGGAGCGATGGCCCAGGGACTATCTCAACAACATGCAGCAGAGAACCAATTGGACAACATCCAAGCTCAATCTTCAACCAGAGATGCTGATGCTAATCAAGGAAGACCACGTGCCATCTTGCACATGGAGGACTGGAGTTCACTGAAGAGGTCTACACAGGATCTGATGGACTTGGAGAAGTAATGAATGTTCACACTACTTAGGGAACATTCAAAAGACCAACCCATAAACTCATCCCTCTTCCAACTGAGAAATAATTTAGTTGTGTATTATGCTGATTTAGTAAATGAAGGTGGGGGGGGGGGGGATGATGTTCGTTTCGTCCACTTTTTTTTGGTGGGACATGCAGCACGCGTGTGAAGCAGCGTGTTGGGTTAGCAACATTGCCTACAAATCATTCGCCACTCAGCTGGAGATAGACATTCAAGCAAGATGTGTGTCTGTGTGTGTGTGCTGTGTGAACACAATTCAATTTGTACTTGTATTAGGTAGTGTGTACAGGTGGTGGACATTGAAACTGAAACACCTGGAACACAGATACCAACCTTTATTAGTATGGTGTTCGGCTGCCAGCAACATGTCTGGCGAAAACAGACAGAGGTAGGTCATGCACAGTGGTGAGAGGAATATGCAACCATTCCTACTGAAGCACAGTGATGAGATCACGACATGTTGTTCGTGGAAGAAAACGTCGCTACATGTGATACTCCAAAAGACCCAATAAAGGCTCAATAATGTTCAGATCCAGCAACTGGGCAGGCCATGGCTGATGTTCATCCTCACATTCATGCTCACTGAACCAATCTATGACCTGTTTAGCAGTGTGTATCAGTACATTATGATTTTGGAATACTGCACCACCATCCATTGCAGATGGTCCTCCAGAATTGGCCTATAGTCCTTGGCAGTGACATGTCCCTCCAGAAGGATCAGTGGTCCCAAAGACTGCCATAACACTGCACCCCACACCATCACCGAATTGCCCCCAATGTTTCACTTTGGGCACCAAGCAGTCTGGATGGTATGCTTCGGATGGATTTTTCCACATGTAAACTCTTCTAGATGTCTGAAGAACAGTGAAGGTGGACATGTTTCAGGTTGTCTAATGCCTATGATTTGCTCTGCTGTCACCAGTCAACCCACTTTTTTGACATTGTAGTGACCAAGGGTTTCAGTAAAGGAACCTTGCCATGGATGTTGGCTCTATGACGTTCTCCATATATGATTTTGGTAGAAACAGGTTCAGTCAAGTGTGAATTCAATTATGCAGTGACTTTTGCAACGATGGTTTTTACACTTTTTGGACACAATCCTCTTCAATACCCAGTTGTCCCTGTCAGACAGCTTCTGCTTCCCCCTGACAGTTACTTCTCCTGGATGTGATTCGTCCTTCATTCAGGTGCGTGTCAAGTATTTGAGTGCTGAGCAGGAAACATGATCACTTGATCATGGTGTACTTGACGGACAAATTGGCATTGCTTGGCGAACGGTGCTCACTTGTTTGCTCAGCAAACTTGAACATTGCTCATCGCAGGTTAAAGTCACAGAATATATATTTTTTTGTGTTTTGACTTTCGAGTGTTTGTGATTGACTTAGAGAGGAAGTACTGACGAGAGAGAGTATTAGAAGTTCATACAAGTAACAGAAGCAGGGTGGCTACTCTAGGACCATGATAAAATTCAAGTACAATTCCCGGTTTTAAAGGCAAATTTTCTAAACATTCAAGGCCACAAGCAGATGTTATCTCTATTTCAACCTTGCATATTATCACCTCTCTCACACACACATGCACCACAGGCGCAATCACGAAATTGTGTCGGGAGGTCGCAAGTACCAGGATAAACGTAATAATAAAAATCATGACATTATTATGACTATTGGTGGTAGTAGTAGTAGTAGTAGTAGTAGTGGTGGTGGTGGTAGTGTCAAACACGTTATCATACTTGTAAATTACACAAAAAGTGGTAGAAGTTGGTGTTAAAGCATTTGTGTGGGAACAAACAATTTTAAACATTTTTTTTAAAAACGATCAATTTCACATTCATTAATAATGGAAAACAAGTACACACAAACTGTATTTTTGAATGGCAGAAAATGCATGATAAATGCATTCCGAATATTATTTTTTTTGTACATATAACTTGTATAACTTTCATGTACAACATATGTTTTACACATATTCAAAATGGAGTGATGTAAAATAAGAAAATAAATGCCAACACTAAATTGTGTATGTATTGAAATTTTCTTTATTATATATATATATATATATATATATATATATATATATATATATATATACACACACACACACACATACACAGCATATAGGTCTATTATTTATAATCAATTCATCCACCTCATAACAAACCAACAGCAAAATTTATATAAATTGTCTCTCAAATGCGGATGCTCTTTTTCCTGCCAACAATTGTTCACGCATTTAAGACAAAATCCAGTAAGAGAAGTCTTATTTCTCTCTCTGACAATTTATTACAATTTATTATTTATTATTACAGAAAACAATCAAATTTTGAGTGAAATCAATCTTTTTCCATTCTTTTTTTTTCTTAACCCATTCTTTTCAAACTGAAAACAATATTGATTTAATAGGGTGCAAATAATTTCACGAGGCATCATGGCATTCTCTCTTTTACAACTTTTATCATTTAGATTGTTCAGCGGTCAAGGACGACTCCCGCCTCTCTCTAGCTACGGCTCTGAACCTGACGAGACCAAGAAGAGCAGGAATTGTGAGCGAAGCGAGCAAGAAAATTTTATGAAATGTATTTTTATTTGCATAAAATTTGAAATCGAGGAGGATAATTGTCCCTATGTTCCCTCTGCAGGTGCCCTTGGCCATCAATGTTTGCTGCCTTGCCCTCCTTTGAATTGATTTCCATTAAAGTTTGGGGGTAGGGGCAAAGCTCCCTTGCCCCACTTTGGTTGCGCCACTGATATGCACACACACATATAGTAACAACATGAAGTGTCTGTATGACTCCAATGTATCCAAAAATTCTCATTTAATTTAATTAAACGGTATATTTAAAACATTTAATTTGAGGTCCTTAGTTTACATTTGCCATTTCACATACTCAGACTCGAAGTACATCTACACACACAAGTCATACAAATGTTATGGTATATATTCTAACCTGTGAAAAATTGTTAATTGCAATAATCTTCCATCTGTCGGATTGCTCTACAAAGGACAGTAACAAAGTAAACAGATCGAGAGAATTCTGTCTTATTTTCCATGCAGCTTTATTTTTCTTCCTAGATAAAAATAAAAACTGAACTGTGAAAATCTCGCCTCAGGCCATTTATCAATATGTATAAATTCAATAAGATTTGGATTAATAAAAGTTGCAATTTTCACGTCTATGGAGAAAATTTCAAGCAGGATCCACGCATAATTCCCGGAGCCAATAATTAACGCAGAATTCAAGGAATTCCCGGTGAGTAGCCACCCTGAGAAGATAACACAATTTTGCACTGCTTGTGATTGTTTTAAAATAAAAGTGTTGTTTATTCCATATATTCACCATAGTTTTGGAAAGTTTACAAGTGTGTGTAAAAAAGAAAACTTGGTTTTGTTCTCATTCATATGCACCCGGTTATTGTTTTGAGAAGCAATAATTATAATATTAGTCTTGCATTACACCATTTTAGAACCACTCTCGTCATATTCACAAATATAACTTTACATCAACAATCATGATATTTTGATGAATGAGCAGGGAGCAAACACCATCAAGTAAATGATCAGTTTAAACGATGAGCAGAAACCTTGCTCAGCGAGCATCGCCCAGATACTTCATGCACCCCTTGTATGGTGCCATAACCTTTGATAATGTGCTGCTTGATACTATTAGATAAACTTGATAACAGTACCCCCCCAAAAAACACACACGCACACACACATTTTCATATGCATAAACACACACACTAACATGAGAAAGTTTACACTTAGTTGTATAGAAATTGAAATCACTGAAATTAATGAGAATTGCATTCCGTTATTTGAAACAAGTTCACATTATTTTGGCACTGCTGTCCAATAATTAGGCATATTGATGGTAACAAATACATATCTACGAATCAAATATGGGTAGAAATACTAATGTAAGCCAAAAATACGGCCAAGGCATGTGCCCGTAAAGAAATTTGATAGTCAAATCAAAAAATAGCAAAATGATTAAAAATTTCAGAATTCATGAGCCGTGACAAGGAGACAGGAAACCAACAGGCTTGAGGACCAACCTTGCACCAGATGTACAAGGATGACAAACATCGAGGACAGCCATATTATCATCGTCAGTAAGAGTGACAGAAGTCATTCGGCAGTGAACGTGTGTGCAGAAATAAATAAAACAAGAGCACTTTGTCTGAGGCTGGAATTGTTGGCCACAAAGCAGTATCGAAGACATTGTTAAAATATTAAAGTGAGCCAAGAATAAAGCCAACTGAACCAATGAACAATGAGAATAGGTACTTTGGGCAGATGAATCATAATATTAAAAAAAAAAAGAAAAGAAAGAGTTATGGTAGCTTGTGTTATTTCATCAGTGAAACGAGGCGGATGTGTAATGGTGTGGGGAAGTTTTGGTAAGAATTAGGTTTATGATTTAGTGCGAGTGGAGTAAATGCTGAAGAAAAGTATGATTGTATCCTTTCATGTAATGATTTATCATCTACAACAAGGTTAATGATGGGTTGATGAACCCAAACATACTTCTCGCATGAGTAATCAATATGTGAAAAGAAGATGCAGGAGATTCCAATCACCTATTTTGCCCCCATTGAGTTCTTGTAAAAAAAAAAAAAAAAACTTGACAGGAAGGCACAAGCAACGACCCCCAACCCTGTGAGTGGATGAAGTGTGGCAGTGCCTATTGAAGATCTTGGGACGTACCTATAACAATGCAGACATTGGTTAAAACAGGAGTAGTTAGGACCAATATGGTGGGAATGGCTGCAGTTATGCTTAATAATAAATAAAATTGTGCAAAAAAAAAATATATATATATATTGTAGAGAAACTACATAGACTACTCTATACCAGTTTGTTAATACAATCATTGAACTTGGGTACTGCCAATGTATTCAACCGTGTAGTGTCTGTCTTTTGAGTTCATCAGCAGTGGCAGAGTGCTTTCCAGAAAGAAGGAGCATTCTCCTGTAGTGCACAGCATATTTCACCTACACCCCCTCAGTTTGAGCCAAGCAATGAGACAATGTAAACAGGTACTTGTATGGTATTGAGCTGTGAGCTCTGACCATGTGGAACAAAACTGACAATCCTGCCAAGTGGGAGGTGTGGAGTGTGATAATGTTTGTGAATGCAAGAAAAGTTCATGCCAGTGTGACAGCGACCTTAAAGACAAAAAATGATGAAGCAATTCAGGCTGACCAACGTTTCACATTAGACATTTTGTATGAATCTTTTCCTGCAATTTCAGGATATTTTCTTCATGAAATCATTACACCTTTGGAACAAGAAAATCTGCCAGATGGAGGTTTAAAATAATAGCCTTCATTGTCATGTACTGTGAAATTTTAGGGTGAGTCTAAACATTCTGATGGTAGTGTGCATACTACAAAGAAATGTCAGTGCTGTGACATAGGTAAAGAAATCAACAAGTGGAATAAACCTCACCTTGACTTCTTCTGCATGTGGATTATACTCTCTAATAATGGTTTCTGATTGACTGCAGATGTCCTTAAACTCATCGAAACTCTCCAACTTTACAAGACAACAACAGCATATTACCTTCGACAGTTCATCATCTTCTCTCACCTAAATAAAATAAAATAAACTTACTTATTTCAAACAATATTAATATTGCAGTATACAGAAAATTCCAAAGTAGAGTATTTTTACACATAGAGCATTTTTACACATAATCAAATCAAATGTCACAAGCGCAACACATCCAAGTGCTGCAAAGCGTCTTCAACAAATAGAGAAAAAACTCAACAAGCAGTGCATTGATATTTTTAGTATCATAGCATTCTTCGGCCAGGAGCTGGAGGTATATTTCCGTGAGTTGCAGGAGGATGGTTTAGTGCCCGTGAAAAAGAAATGTGTCAAATGCAGTAGACAATATCGCAGGAATGTATGGATGAAGTTGAAAATACAATAGCGAGCAGAGAGTGGTTTGGTGGAATTCCTTTTTAGGTGTTCTAAATGTAAGTTGGAATGCTCTGCTATGACTGGAACATTTTGTTGAAAATATGAAGCTGTCTCTGACACACATTCTTTCAATTTTATTTCTGTAGTCTTGCAGAGTTTCCCTTCATCCTGTCTCCAGTGTCGTGAAAGTCAGCAAGAAAGCTGTGTGCCAGTTATTTCACTATGTTCGAGATATTTGTTCCTGGAAGTTACTTAAGTCAGCTGACTGCTTCAAATTTGGAGGTGTTGGCTCTGTTGACAAGTGTGTGTTTTATGAGGAGGAAGTACAAAAGAGGAAGGCTGGTTAGGGAAAGATGGGTTCTCGGAGTGTTCGATTGCAACACAAAAAGGGGCTTGCTTTTGTTCGTTGCCGATCGAACATCCGAAACTCTGATCCCGTTGATTGAGAAGTATGTACTACCAGGAACAGAAATTTGGGCATCTTATAAATGCCTTGGGAATGTTTCCCCTTGCATTCAGAAGACTGTCAGGCATAAGATGCACTTCCACAATCCAGTAACTAGGGTTTGCACAAACCAGGTGGAAGGTCATTGGTCCATTGTGAAAGAATACATGAGACTGACAGGGGTAATGGGTTTGAAGCTTGTGGAGGAGCATGCGGATGAGTTCATGTGGAAACAAATGTATTGACATACAGTACGGACACTGACACATTCAGGAATATCTTGCAGCATATTGCTGAAAGATACCCTGTATGCGGGGTGTGACTTGTCTACCATTTGATGCATTTTGCCCCTTCAACCACGTAACAGAAAGTGCATTGTTTTAAGGTGAGTACTTTTTACAATTATATATTATTGTTTGTATTGGAAATAGTTGTTGGGTTAGGAGGGCCCGGTTTGGTCCCAATAGTAATTTTGTTGTTTTGTTAGTACATTCAATAATTATATATTCTCCTTCGTATTGGAAATGGTTGTTAGGTTAGGAGGGCCAGGTTTGGTCCAAATAGTAATTTCACGTTGTTTTGTTAGTACATTCAAAAATTATATCCTCATTGATATTGGAAATGGTTGTTAGGTTAGGGGGGCAGGTTTGGTCCTGATAGTAATTTGATGTTTTCGTTACGCCAGGAGTGTTATTTTTGCTGCTGTTTGAGAATTTCTTACGGGACAAGGAGCAAAAATAGTCTGAAATAAGAGTTTATTTTACTTACGCGGGCAATACTTTGCCATCAAATATCTCCGATATTTGTACTTTCCTCATGCTGGAACCACATTTATATTATGTACAACATCAAAATCTGTCGATTAAAAAAAATAGACTTAATTCTCGAGGGGGAGTGGGTCAATGGCCCCTGATGTTTATCCAATTTTGGTTCACAGAAACTGCACTAAGACCAGAGATTTTGTCCAGAATGCAAATGGAGCAGTCCATACCGAATAGTACAGCACTGGTTGCTTAACCATTTTTAAAATTTTCCATCTTTTTATTGTTCAACCCATATACAAGGGTAGTACAAAGCAGGCATTATTCTTCTAAAACTTGACCTTGTTTAAAAATTGTGGCCATCTTTTGTTTCATGACTTTTGGCATTTTTGGCCCTTGCAGACAACTGTGATAACTCTAACTCTCTAGCCTTCTTGAACCCGAAGGTTCATGGCTGCAGCAACACAGGCCTTCCATCTCTCCCTATCCTGAGCAAGATCTATATACTTTATTTCATCCCTACCGATTTCCTTTAGGTCCATCTCAACATTATCCCTCCATCTTCGTCTTGGTCTTCCTACTGGTCTCTTACCATCAGGTTTCCCAACAAGAATCCTGCAAACTCTTCATTCCTCTCCCATTCGTGCCACATGGCCTGCCGACCTAAGTCTATTTGATTTAATCATTCTAATAATATCTGGACATGAATACAAATTATGTACTTCTAAATTATGTAACCTTCTCCACTCACCTGTCTCCTCATCACTTTTTGGCTCAAATAGGTAAATTTTCTGCATCAGGAAAACGGCTGAAACTGGCTAGTTGTGTCAATTTCAATATTCGTACTTACGTATTCTGCATTGAGAAACATTGTTGAAAATTTACCCTCAAACATTTTACTAAGGATCATATTTTCAAATACTCTAAATTTATGTTCCTCTTTCAATGTAAGGAACCAAGTTTCACATCCATAAAATATTACAGATAAAATTACTGTTTTGTATATTTTAACTTTTAGTTTCATAGATATTATACAAGAAGACAAAATATTATGAACAGAAAAGTAACATGTATTTCCTGAATTAAGCCTACTTTTTATTTCCTCTTTAATATAATTTTCATTTGTTAATATTACTCCTAAGTATTTGAATTTGGAAACTGGTTCAGACGAGTTGTTATCAATAATTAGATTTTGATTATTACTTAACACTTGGCTTCAGCCTGTAAGCATATATTTAGTTTTCTCTTGGCAAACTTCCAAACCTATCTCTTTAGCTGCTTTGAAAAATGTTTTAGCATTATTCTTAATTGTATTTACTTCATCCCCCAGTAAGTCTACATCATCTGCATATGCTAACAGCTGAGTCACACAATTTAATTTTAGTCCTTCGTTAGTTTCTTTTACCTTCCTAACAGCATATTCTAAGGCAAAATTAAAGAGCAATGGAGATAATGTATCTCCTTGTAAATTTGTCAGACACATTAATATCCACACGAATTTTACTTTCTGTTTCACTGGTGCATACTTTTATCATATTAACAAGCTTCTTAGGTATTCCAAACTCGACTAATATATTACATAATTTATCTCTTTTGACTGAATCATATGCTTCTTTTAAAATCAATGAATAGCTGATGGACATTTTGATTATATGCCCACTTTTTCTCAAGTGTCTGTCTGATGTGAAAATTTTGATGTGTTACGTTTAAATCCACATTGATAATCACCTGTAATTTCATTAGCATATGTGGTTTGTCTTACTAAAAGAATGTTAGATAATATTTTATATGTTGTTGAGAATAGAGAAATTCCATGGTAATTATTGCAGTTCACTTCATCACCTTTCTTAATTGTGATAACTAAGTTAAGAAAAATGATAGAAGGTTGTGGTAAAAATATTTCAAACTTAATTTTATGTTTCGCACATTTATTCACCAACTTTAATGCAAAAGGCCGAAAATTAGGGCTAAATGTGATATTCAATTTTAAAGAGAAATGAAACTTTAGGATTATACATTTTTTTATTTTTAAGGAAGTAACATCATACCAGAGATATAGCTTTTTCAGAGGAAACACAAACATCGATTCATGATTTTTTTCAAATTCCCTTAGCAGGAAGTAAAATTATCGTAGAATTTTGGCAATCATTGTCACACAAAATTTGAACCTTCTTTAAAGTAATAAACACTGTTTGGATTTCGAAAAGAAGTTATTTATGTTGGAAAAAATAACTTAAAAACTACCTTACGCAAGCATGAGCACTTCCCATGGACCATGTATTTTCCGTTGACAAGGGACTGTAAGTTATCGTAGCCTAGTGGGAATTAATGTAGACATAAATCAGGACCTTAGTAGAATCTATTTAGGGACTTTATTTTAATGCCAAGAGAACCAAACCTGGCCTGCCTAAACTAACTACCAAAGCATATATTGAAGAAAATCTTAAGTAATCGCTAAAACACCGCACTATGAGTTAACAGAAGTAAATCAAAATTGAATCATGTTAAAATTGCATTTGTAGCATGATGAAATCACAATAAAACAAAAGGAAATTGGACGGAACAAAATCATAAGTAATCTCTAAAACTCTGCAGTATGTGTTAACAGACAAAAATTGAAATCGAACAAGGTAAAAATTGCAATAAAACGAAAGGAACTTGGGCCAAAATTTGATATTTACAGTATAAAGAGTAATCTATGAGAAGTACTTGTAAAAAAATTCAAGACTGATGTTCCATGGATAACAAAGTTATAATGGGGGAAATTGGGCAAAAAAGGCCAATTTACATTATTGTTTACATACAAATATTAACTTTTAATGACCTAACATTCAATTAAGATTTTTGTATTTACGGTAAATGTCTGTTATATCGGAGACATATTTCTTCATTTTTACAGAAGAAACTACTTACGGAAATGAGTCTCTGTAGCATTTTGAAAGTTCGTGGATGTAATTTCTCACCGTAGAATGCTGCACAACAAGAAATAAGCACTTTTGTTATAATAAACTTGCATTTTGTGCAAAGCAACAACATTATGCCGTTTATTCCATTATGTACCTGCAGATGGGGCGAGCGTCGAAAGTCACGCGGTCTCGCCAGTGTTTCCAAACGTGCCTTTATTTACGAGAATTTCTTTTTAACAATGCTTACCTAACCTAACCTTGCCAGAAATGGTCCGTGGGGCTGTTGTGAATGGTTTTTGGGGCTATCCGTCAATGATTTGTGATGACATAATGAACACGAAATTAGGTATTTTTCAGTTAAAAGGTTGAAACACTGCGTACCCACTCCAAATCGACAAAACAGAAGCACGACGCACGATGATCCACAGCTGTGCGTGCCATATTGTATGGTCCACAACAGAAGAAAGAACCCAAAAGAATTACTCGTAATGTGAAAAATCAAGTCATTTTCGTGTGAAAAGCATAATGGCACCTTCAACTATGTTCTGCAATACACAATTGGTAAGTATGAACCATTTGAAACTGAAAATATCTGATAGAAATGTGTCTCTGATATAACAGACATTTACTGTATTTACTAACTACATCATGTGAATGGCATGGTAAGTCCGTTATTAGCAATTATGAATAAAAAGGTGTGTATGGCAGAGGCTTGAACAGCATGTCTTAACCCGTTCAGAAAAACCTCTTGGAAGGCTATGGTTCCCCAAATGTTTGCAATTCAACGTATTAGAAAACTAAGTTAAAACGATATTAGCTAAGTGCATTTAACACTTGTAAACAGTATTTACCAATGTAAACACATGTGCAGCAATTATAGTCCTTCAACGAACATTGTTTTTCCATGTTCCAATTAAAATTATGCAATATTCACAGTATACATCAGAGTACCAGAATGAGAGCAACTCGTATATATGGTAGTGACATATTCAGCAAATAAAATTTCGGTAACACTTTGCTATACCGGAGACGGATTTCTTCAAATTTACAGGAGTAAGTACTTATGCAAATCATTTTCTGTAGCGTTGTTGATGTTCGCTAATGGAGTTTTGATTCATTTTAATGCAAATGCATGTGGTTTTCTAGGAAAATCTCTTTCCGACGTGTTATTGCTGCTGCCGCCATTTGCTTTCTGCATGAGACCACAATGTTCCATGTGTTTGATGATGTAAAAGATGTAAAAGCTGCAGTCAGTGTTTCAACACACGCCGTCTTTTCACTATAAGATGACGTGCCGTTGTCTGTATATGCTAAATTGAACAAAAGGAGTGCTAATGGAACGTAACCCAACAGGCCTAACCTAACCTAGTAGGCATATCTCATCCCCGTGATGGTTCGTGGGGCTTTCATGAATTTTTTGAACGTAAATGGTTTTTGGGGCTAACGTCAATGGTTTAATAATTACTCTTTATGTCGAAAATTGAACTTTTTTCGTGAAGTGTTTTTATTTTTTAAAAAAAATTTAGGTAATTTTCGGTGAACATGGTTACAACACTGCATGCACACTCCAAATCGACAAAACACTGGCACAACGTGCGATGAACGGATAAGCTATCTCCATATTGTGTGGAAATAAGGAAGAACAGTAAGTACTCGTAAATGTAAGAAATATGCATTATATTCGTTAGAAATTCATTATTTCACCTAAATAAATGTTCCGGGACACAGAATAGTACGTTAGCAATATAAAAAGTGCGAAATAAATCATTGACAGGTGTCTCCGGTATAGTAAAGTAGTACCAAAATTTCAATAGATACTGCACAATATCAGGATGTGTGAACAATGTGAAACGTTCATCGACTCTGTGCATCGGAGACACATTTCTTCAATTTACCCTTTGTGGTAACAGTTTCATACATCGGAGACACATTTCTTAATTTTACACAAGAAACTAATTACGGAAATGAGTTTCTCCAAGGTTTACAACATTCGTCAAGGTATTTTCTTGCATTGTGGAATATATTTGACTGGGAAATCATGTATTTTTCAAGAGAAATATCTCACCGATGCACAATTGCCATTGCTTTAATTTACTTGCCCTACGACAACCGGATGCTGTGTACGCTTGATGACGTAAGCCCCTGTCAGTGTTTCACTTTTTTTTATTTTTTTTTAATACTATGCTTGCCTAACATAACCAAACCTAACCTTATCGGAAATGGCTTGTGGGGCTATCCGTTAGCTACCCTTGCATAATGTATAATTTCCACCGGTGATGAACACGATAGTATGTATATTTCGGTGAAGAAGATTGAAACACTGCATACCCACAACTTTAGTCAAGATGTGCCCACCATATTGTGTGTTCTGGAAGTGAAGAAAGGAATAAAAAAAAGAGCACTCAGAATGTGAAAAATTGCGTTTGTTTTCATGTAAATAGCATAATGGCACCTTGAACTATGTTCCGCAATACATAATTGGTAAGTACGAACCATGCGAAACACAAAATGTCCGATTTTAATGTGTCTCCGATATATGAAACTGGTACCAAATGTGATAAATATAATGAAAGTAGAGTTGGTAAAAAAAAATTTTAAAAATGGTGAATTAAAACAAAATCGATTACAACTCTGAGCCAAATAATTTTCCCCCATCTTTGTCCATGGTTACATTAAATTACTTGTGAAAAATATTCTAACTTACCACAATCGGAACTTGGGTCACACATGGAATCTAAAACATGACGCTCTATAACTTAACGACACCGACATCCAGGAAAACGCCACAGAAAACGCTGCAGGGCATCGGCGCTCTCAAGGTTGCCAGGGGTACGGGAACTTCGGAAATTACATCATTTTCTCCCCGCGATTACGACCAAATCGGAAGACGTAGCGAACTGTCATGTACATGGTGGATACATGATACCTTTTATAACAATATTCAATAAAAAAAAATTGAGCTAACACTTTTCCCCGATTTTAAATCACCCCATCGACAACCTATTACGAAATTTCATAGAATTAACTTGGGAAATTACATCATTTTCTCCCCGCGATTACGACCAAATCGGAAGACGTAGCGAACTTTCATGTACATGGTGGATACATGATACCTTTTATAACAATATTCAATAAAAAAAAATTGAGCTAACACTTTTCCCCGATTTTAAATCACCCCATCGACAACCTATTACGAAATTTCATGGAATGAACTTGGGAAATTACATCATTTTCTCCCGGCGATTACGACCAAATCGGAAGACGTAGCGAACTTTCATGTACATGGTGGATACATGATACCTTTTATAACAATATTAAATAAAAAAAAATTGAGCTAACACTTTTCCCCGATTTTAAATCACCCCACCGACAACCTATTACGAAATTTCATGGAATTAACTTGGGAAATTACATCATTTTCTCCCCGCGATTACGACCAAATCGGAAGACGTAGCGAACTTTCATGTACATGGTGGATACATGATACCTTTTATAACAATATTCAGTAAAAAAAATTGACCTAACACTTTTCCCTGATTTTCACCCACCCCATCGACAACCTATTACGAAATTTCAAAGAAATAACATGGGAAATTACATCATTTTCTCCCCGCGATTACGGCCGAATGGGAAGACGCAGCGAACTTTCATGTACGTGGTGGATACATGATATATTTTATAACAATATTCAGTAAAAAAAAATTGACCTAACACTTTTCCCCGATTTTAAATCACCCCATCGACAACCTATTACGAAATTTCAAAGAAATAACATGGGAAATTACATCATTTTCTCCCCGCGATTACGACCAAATCGGAAGACGTAGCGAACTGTCATGTACATGGTGGATACATGATACCTTTTATAACAATATTCAATAAAAAAAAATGAGCTAACACTTTTCCCCGATTTTAAATCACCCCACCGACAACCTATTACGAAATTTCATGGAATTAACTTGGGAAATTACATCATTTTCTCCCCGCGATTACGACCAAATCGGAAGACGTAGCGAACTTTCATGTACATGGTGGATACATGATACCTTTTATAACAATATTCAGTAAACAAAATTGACCTAACACTTTTCCCTGATTTTCACCCACCCCATCGACAACCTATTACGAAATTTCAAAGAAATAACATGGGAAATTACATCATTTTCTCCCCGCGATTACGGCAGAATGGGAAGACGCAGCGAACTTTCATGTACATGGTGGATACATGATACCTTTTATAACAATATTCAATAAAAAAAATGAGCTAACACTTTTCCCCGATTTTAAATCACCCCACCGACAACCTAATACGAAATTTCATGGAATTAACTTGGGAAATTACATCATTTTCTCCCCGCGATTACGACCAAATCGGAAGACGTAGCAAACTTTCATGTACATGGTGGATACATGATACCTTTTATAACAATATTAAATAAAAAAAATTGAGCTAACACTTTTCCCCGATTTTAAATCACCCCACCGACAACCTATTACGAAATTTCATGGAATTAACTTCGGAAATTACATTATTTTCTCCCCGCGATTACGACCAAATCGGAAGACGTAGCGAACTTTCATGTACATGGTGGATACATGATACCTTTTATAACAATATTAAATAAAAAAATTGAGCTAACACTTTTCCCCGATTTTAAATCACCCCACCGACAACCTATTACGAAATTTCATGGAATTAACTTCGGAAATTACATTATTTTCTCCCCGCGATTACGACCAAATCGGAAGACGTAGCGAACTTTCATGTACATGGTGGATACATGATACCTTTTATAACAATATTCAGTAAAAAAAATTGACCTAACACTTTTCCCTGATTTTCACCCACCCCATCGACAACCTATTACGAAATTTCAAAGAAATAACATGGGAAATTACATCATTTTCTCCCCGCGATTACGGCCGAATGGGAAGACGCAGCGAACTTTCATGTACGTGGTGGATACATGATACCTTTTATAACAATATTCAGTAAAAAAAATTGACCTAACACTTTTCCCCGATTTTCACCCACCCCATCGACAACTTATTACGAAAATTCAAAGAAATAACATGGGAAATTACATCATTTTCTCCCCGCGATTACGGCCGAATGGGAAGACGCAGCGAACTTTCATATACGTGGTGGATACATGATACCTTTCATAACAATATTCAGTAAAAAAAATTGAGCTAACACTTTTCCCCGATTTTAAATCACCCCATCGACAACCTATTACAGGGGCGGTTCAACCACTTTCCTTTTCATTCTCCCTGTTGGTGCCAGCAGGTGTCCTCGGAGGTCGAGGACACAGGAGTCTTAACTGTCAAATATCAGCTTTTGTCCAGTGTTTGCAACCAGGAGCAGGAAAAGATAATACAGTAAGAGTTAGGCCCACTTTAGAGTGAAGCATTTTCCTCAGCAAAATTGCTACATAAATGCTTCCAAAAATACCATACCATTTTTGTGGTGGTTCGCATCGACAGCCTATTATGAAATTTCACCGATTTACCTTGGAATATTACGTCATTTTCTCGCCCCAACTATGACCGAATCGGAAAGCGGAGCGAACTGTCATTTTTGTGGTAGATACGTGATACCTTGTACTACAACAATATTCTGTTGGAAAAATAGAGGTGACACGTCTTTTTCTAATTATTACCACCCCAGCGACAACCTGTTATGAAGATTCACCGATTTGCCTTGGGAAATTGCATCATTTTCTCGCCCCGACTACGACCGAATTTAGTAGACGGAACATTTCGTAATTATCAGTGATATTCTTACAGGGACGGCGACAGGGGTGGGCACGGGTGGGCAAGATATGAATTGATCTTGCCCAGGATAGGGACAGATGGAAGGCTTGTGTTGCTGCAGCCATAAACCTTCGGGTTTAAGTATGCTATAGAGCAGGCATGTCCAACGCGTCGATCGCGGGGCGTTTGTTGGCCGACCGCAGTTATCTATTGTAATTATACGAATATACGATATTTGATTTCAAGTTCTATAATGTATAATGGCTGAGTAGGTACAGATTTTTGCAAATATTAACGATTAATAGATCACTGCCTGTTGTAACAATAAAATGTAGAAGTTGGACATGACTGCTATAGAGTATAATATAATTTTAATTAGCTCTGCATTGAAATTCCAGAAGTGTCCCTTTTTTTTTTCAGTACAATTTTTGTATACCTGTCATCTTCAAATATCAATATGGTATACGAAATATCAACTTTATATTCGTTCTACTAATAAAAATAAATCACAACAATCACTACAATACCGAAGTGAATAAATTTTAATAAATGAGTTATATATGGAAAAACACTACAGAATTATTCAATTGCTAATGAGTGGCTTATCCTATTTAGAAATCCTCAAATGACATTCAAAATACAAACCCTCATAAATTATTACTTTGACAGTGGTTCCAGGCGCCAGGGACTCGTTTCCCTGAAAGAATAAAGTTTCCAGGATATGGTGCACAGGATAGAGGTTGACATTCTAGTGTGTTCGAAATGGTCACGCCATACAACCCAATGAAAAATAGATGAAGTATTACTGGTACGATGATCAACTTCGATGAATCCATTGTGTCCTAAATCATTTTGTTACCTCAAAAAATATGTTCATGTAACCATACGTGATTGATTGATTTAGTTTATTTTACTTCGCGTTTTGTGCCTCTTGGCTAATTTGCGAAGATGGGGATGAGTGATGAAATGATGAAATAGATGAATGGACATTCACAAACAACCAAGCCCGACCGGGATTCGAACCCGGGACCCTTGGCGTCGCAGCGCGATGTGCTAACCACTTTTTTTTTTTTTTTTAAAGGAAATACCCCCCACACGGAGGTATCCCCCACCATTCACACTTTTTCTCTCTTTTTACACTTTTCAATTGTTACAGTTTCTCAGTTTCTTATCATCTGGACAAACACAAATACCCATGCCTTACCCGGGACTCGAACCCGGAACCCCTGGCGTTGTAGCGCGCTCTGCTAACCACTCGGCCACAGGGTCGGGCATGTAACCATACGTGTATTGCTTCTCCCGCATTAGTAATATGACAGTTCTTCAGAAAACGAAGGGCAACTTAGCTAATAATCTCTTAAATTCTGAACAGATTTCTCAATCTTACTTGTTTATTACTTATGACGAGTGATATTTTGTCAAAATAGCCTTTCATTAGCCTAGGGATACTTAATGGACAATGAACAAATAATTTGTTTTCCGTGTGTGTTTTAAATCATTCCTAATAAGACGTTCATTTTAATCCAAACATTCAGTGGCGGCGATTAGGAAGAGCGGGAAGTGGGGGATTCAGTTCCCCAGCCACATTTTGCCACTTTTTGCCCCCGCACTATGGCCTCTTTATGCTAAGCCTTTTTCTACCAAGAAAACGTATATTCAGAGGTGCCCACAGGGGGGATTATGGGGGATTTTTTCCCTTCAAATAATGTAAAATTGAACATTTATATGGCCTCCCCGATGGCACAGTGGTAGCGTCGCTGTCTTCTAATCAAGGGGTTACGGGTTCAATACCCGGTGAAGCCACATAGTGGTTCTGACCTCTCTTTAAAAAACATTAGGTCCAGTCCCAATTTGCTTTATTGTGCATAAAGTGATCTTAAAACACCAAATCAATCAATCAGTCAACTAATTTACTACAGATAGAACATAGATTTTTGTTCTTCCTCTCCTGCTTTTCTTAGATTGTATAATTTTCGATTTATAATTATTCAATAACGTTGGTTGCGTAAAATGAAAAATATACCAAAATGTACCACCGACATGTTTCATGAAGTCTTGCTGTACGCTTAAGTACTTGCAGGTTAACAAGTTCAAGTTCCCCACTTCTTCATTGTGTCCATGCTGATCTACACAAAGACCCTCCTCGACCAAGAGGCCTCCCCGATGGCGCAATGGTAGCGTCGTCGCCTTGTAATCAAGGGGTCCCGGGTTCGATACCCGGTGGAGGCACATAGTGGTTCGGATCCCACTTTAAACTGTAGGTCCAGTCCCGATTAGCCTTTCTGTGCATAAAGTGGACTTAAAACACCAAATCAAACCAAACCAAAACATTTATATATTTTCCCAAAATACACCATATTTAATCCATTACATGAAGAAAAGAAAGCGTTTAAGGTTATTATTGAAGGTGCGAAGGCGGTGGGGGGATAAATATCCAACTCTTATATATTAGGCCTTAATTGATACGTGGGTTCTTGGGGGATTTCTGAATTAAACGTTGGTGGGTACAGTATTCAACTCTAAGTCTTAGATTATGGCGGGTATTTTAGTTAGAGGGGCATTGAGCATTAAGGTATCCAATTTTTTTGTATTACTATTGTCTTAGAATGTCTTAAAAGGACAAAATGAAAATTTTTACAAATTTCGAAATCGTAGATGTCATTTTCGTATATATTTTTTTATAGGGTAAAAATAAAATACTTCATAGTTCGAAGGGGAGGGCCCGTGACCACAATGGCCCCTCCCATGGATTCGGGCCATGGTCCCTATCTTCTTTACTAGGAAATTCATCTTGATGCCAGACAGCTCAAGCTCAGGGCAGAATACCTTCCTGCTCAGAAGAAATTTGCATTGTCAGTCTAGCTTGGTACCTTGGATTTTCAGACGCACATATTTTGATAAGATTAAACTGGAATGCTGAGGGGAGACTTTTCCAAGAATCACTGTATCATTCACCTGAGCTGTTGTCGAGTTGGAAAGCACACATATTCTGGGAAACTTGTTTCCTATCTCAAGACACAGGAATTCATTCTGAATGCTTAAACAAAGGCATTTCCAACAGCGTTTAAGCATGAAAGGGTGGAAAATTTACTGAATCTGTTGTCGGTGCAGCAAGATGGTGATATGGCATTCCACATAGTCCCTTTCTGATCTGGACCCTTTATGTGCTAATCTCAGTGTAGCGCATAAATTTACATGGATGGCTTCTTGGCATGGTGCGAATGTAAATACAATAGCTTTCCTTTATATTAATTATAATTAAACAATGCTACTTGCCTTGTTTCTTTGTGGCAATGTTAAATGTGTAGGTAATGCGACAAGATCTACTTGGGATTTTTGTGATCGGCAACAACTGAAATTTATATTTTCAGTCCACCTAATTTTACTGAGATAAACTAATATGAACTGGTCGCACTGTTCAAAGTAGAATTCAAATCATCCGAGCTTCCACAGGGAATCGAACCCGAGGCTCCTTCATTGCAAGTGTTACTACTCTGTCAGAAAAAAAAAATAACAACATTCACGATTATTCTCTTAACAGTCAAATACTTTTCAGGGGCTTTCATACGCCTCACCGATGTCGTAGTGGTAACGTCGTCAACTTGTAGGGGGCTCGGGTTAGATATCCGGTTCGGATCCCACTTTTAAACTGTAGGCCCAGTTCCGATTAGCCTGCCTACCTGCGCCAAAACAGCGGTAACGCCATAGATAGAGACAAAAATCAATTTTCCGCCCTTGATGTGTAAATTATGAATATTTTCACCACTGTAGCCTCAATTTGGACATCATGCATCCGTTAAAGAAAGAATAGCACTCAAAATAAAAGAATGGAAAATACTGACGTCCCTTTCATTTATAGGGTTCATAGTGCCACATTTTGTCGGATGAAAATTTTGACCTATTATGAATGCGATATTTGTCGTATGTCGCAGTACGACATTTTGTCGTACCAACTTTCAGTCTCTTTCATACATTCAACAAATGCAGAGGATGGATAAAAGAGGTCCAAGTTTATCAGACAAGTTATTTCAATGCTCCTTCACATGATCCGATTAATTGTACTATCCCTTCTGAATTTGTCACATGCTTAGGCGGAACCTTTGACCACTTACAGATTAAAGGGGTTATTTTCACCTTCATTACGCCCCACTATGAAACTCGGCAGGAAGGCATGCTGTGCCAACAGATAAGAAGAGCTCCACAGGGGTTCCGATCCTTACTCTTTCCCACTTGCCAAAACCAGGAGAAGATAACAAGGGGAGAGTTAGTTCCTTTTAGGCTAGATGTTTGTTTAAGAAGAGATACATTTTCAAAAAGCAACACCCAGAGCTATACAGAAATCAATATGTTGTATCATATTAGTATATCATACCCAATTGACTACAGGGCCTCTTTCATGGCGCAGTGGTAGCGTCGCTGCCTTCTAATCAACGGGTCCAGTGTTGGATACCCGGTGGAGGCACATAGTGGTTCGGACTCCACTTTAAACTGTAGGTCCAGTCCAAATTAGTTTTTTGTGCAATCGAGCAATCGATCAATCATTACATTGGAAAATCACATGATTTTCTAGCCACGGCTACGACCGAATCGGAAGACGGAGCGAACTGTCATTTACGTGGTAGATACTGGTTACCTTGTACAACAATATGCAGTGAAAATATTTGAGTAAGTTACTGCATGTCTTCTACAACCCTACCAAATTTTCTGAAAATCTGAAATGGTCGGATGGGTGGAAAAGTTCATGTTTTTGTGATGATTTGACATGGAATAACCCATATGAATGTACACAGAATTCATTAATAGAAGCAATGAAAAAGCCACTCATTTGATTTTATATCCTATTAGAACATACTTTAAGCTTCAATTTGAAAAAAAAATGGCGTGATAACTGCTGTGTCTTTTAGCGGTAAGGTAATTTTAATAACGTCAGGCATCGACACACAAAAATCAACATTATTATAATACAATATTTTTTCTGGCTCTCATTGAAAAGGAACCTTGGTGACAACTTTTTACATGGAATGTACATATATCTCTGAACTTTAGGAAAAAAACATCAAAGTGATATGTTGTTTTGACTCAGATATAACATTTTCTGTTAAGCAGAAGCACTGCAGAGCTACCGCCATGGCCTCGCCGATGACCGAGCCATTCAAAATTCGGAAACTTTATCCCATTTCAGTAAAAGGTGACGAAACCCAAGGTGAATAAATATTGATTTTGTTAAACACAGCATCAATATTTTTCTTCTTTACAATTTACGTATGAATTATTTAAAGCAATTATATATAATTTGCTTTTGCTTTCTGCTTGTGATTTTTACTTTCGCCATTTTTCCATTCCCCATTTTCACTTTGGCCATTTTTTCCGTTTGCCATTTTTACTTGGCCATTTTTACCGGACACCGCTTGATGTGCAATCAGCCACTTTATGGACTTTTATTTAATTTTGTTAGTAGTAGTATTAATAATTTGCTCTGGTACTGCTCAGTTGTAAATCAAATGAAATTAAAACAAAGGGAAAAGTAAAGTGTTTGTATTGAATACTTTACCAAATTACCGGGACTGGAGTTGGCGGATTCTAGGGCGAGGGCCGGTGCCCGGATTCTGAGACCATGTTAGTGGGTTTCCTAAGGATATAAGGTTGGGAGATGAATTTTATATTGTACGTAAGAACTCATAGCATTACACTTACATTTCAATGTACTTGGTTTCATTTCCATACTCTTAGCAAACCCGTTGGGTTCTTCCTCGCCCGAACTGCTGACTCAGTTGGGCGTCCTATACATCCCCCCTCTTTACTAGTAAGTCATTCTTTATGGCGCCTCCGACCCGCATCTCCATAGGAAAAACCGGTCGTTTGCAGTGTCAGTCTGGCTTAGAACCTGGGATTATGAGGTCCACATTTCTGATAAGATTAAAAGGGAATCCTGAGAGGAACTTTTTCCAAGAATCACTGCATCAAGTTGCAAAGTTGTTTCCATTCCTGGAAACTAATGGTCAGAACCGGAAGTGCAGGAATCAGAGAAGGAAACTGATTTCTCTCTCAAGCAGGGGCGATGCCAAGGGGTGGGGGGGACGAAGACGCAGGGGCGATGCCAAGGGGGGGGGGGGCGAAGAGGTCCTTTTCATATTGAGCGTCGCATGTTAGGTATTGAAGTTAGATCTCTGTTATTGTATACAACAGAGAAACATTGTTTCTACTTTGAAAGACAAGCTGCAGTTACTTTACAGCACTGGCGGCCGTTGATTTTTTCGCCAATATTGCTGTTATAACAATTATTTCTTGAAGTGGTCTGTTTGTCTTTTCGGATATTGCCTGTAGGTAGCTCAGTGCGAGGATTTTTTTTCGTCGTTGTTCATCAACGTTTTTTTGTTTCGCCTATTTTGTTCTTCCACTTCAGGTCGCAGTCAGCGTTGCCAACAGTACGATCCTTATCGTACATGTACGGTAATTTCATGTCATGTACGGACGTCTTGGTCCATATGCTAAATATTCGGTCCTTGAGAAATTTTAGAGATATGAGTAAAAATACGTACAATGTCGAACCAACACAGAACTGTTATATGAAAGTTGAAAATTGAAATTTTGGAACGTTGCAATTATATTCTACAGAAATAATCGCTAAATTAACACTTCAAAATCTGGCCTCCTTTGCAGAGTGGTAAGCACATCGCGCTACGACGCCAGGGGTTACTTTGATTTGCATTATTTTACTTCGCTTTTTGTGCCACTTTTGGCTCATTTGCGAAGATGGGGATGAGTGATGATATGATGAAATTGATGAAAGAACACCCATGGCTAGGCAGGGATTCAAATCTGTTCAATCTATCTAGCCTTATTGAAAAAGAAAAACTTCATTCTTGAGTCTAGTGTTCGTTGATAGGCTTAAAGAATTAATCTGACCGAGTATATATTCATCTGGAACTGCATGACAACTTCCATTAGAATACTAAAGGGCGTTCGTTTTGGCTTTGGGTCGAGATAGCGCGTGATTTTTAATTCTAAGAAATCTTGATTGGACCTTTACAATTTTTTTACTTTACTTTGCTGTATATTCCATATAACAGATTCAATAAATATTCGAGTTCTGGATTACATATGAATTATACCATTTTTTTTTGTGTTTCAATACTCTGAAATTCCCTCCCCTGTCTAAGTCTAAGCCCTAGGTTCTTGAACACATCACTAATGATTTGTTCTGAGTATGGCTGAGTATTTGGCACTGATATTCAGTTGGCTATTTCTTTCGAATAAATATTCCATAATGGCATTTATTGATCTTTAGCGTTATGTCATAATTTATTGTCCACGTTTCTTAATTTTTAATGTAATTTTGAAGTTGAATACTGTATTTCTTGCTTATTTTTCTGTATAATTTCAGGTTATTATTACGCATAGTGAAAGTAATTTTTATGCATCGTTCATTTGAAGTTTAAACTCAAAGGGTAACCTATGTCGCTTAACCACAGGCTATTTGGTTAAATATATCCAGTAGTAGGTGATAGACGCATGATAGAGGAAGAAGAAGAATTTGTATTCTATAGCATGTTATTGATTGGTTGTTATAGTAACAGTGTGTAAGATGTACGTGAATGGCTTCCATGTATTAAAGTTATATTGTTTAATTTGAACCTACGTATTTTGTATGTCTTGTGCATGTATAGATAAGAAATCACACACAAACAACAAGGCTTACAATAGGAAACGGCTGTTGTTGCAAAACACCTTCAACTAGTATCTGAAACATGTAAAATAAATGAGTCAAGAGTTCCAGGCCCTAGTGACAGCAGCAGGATGTTGTTGTTGATTAGCTTTTGATACTTAATGGTCCTAAATCTGTAGAGGAGTAGGGGGTATGTCTGAGTCAGGCCCTTACCCAGGGGCAAATCCGAAAGTGTGTGTACACACACACACACACACATACTAGATATAATTATATGTAAAGAGAGAGGGAGAGAGGATAGTTGAAATGTTTTTATTAAGGGTTTCCTTTTATTTAATTCTTGCTTTATGTTAATAATGATCAATAACTTCATACTTATATTGGTCATGCATTCGTGTATTATCTTTATTTTGTATATGTTGCTATTAGACCCGTACCCAGGGATTTTTTAAAGGAGGAGGCGTTAGTTCCGAAAATTATGCAACGAAGAGAAGATCAGAAATGATGTGAAGTTGATTGAAAAATGTTATTTTGCGTCGCTTTTCTGCCATGTTTGCCCAATCGCGACGATGAGGATGAGCGATGGCATGATGACATTGGTGAAGGAACACACTCACAAAGAACACCCATGTGCAGGTTGGGAATCGATCCCGGAACCCTGCGCCAATTTCGTAAGAGATTGTCGATGGGACATCACAAATTAGAAAAAAGGTCTCAAGTATTTTTTTTCACTTAATATTGTTGTACAAGGTACCAAGTATATTGCATGCAAATGCCAGTTCCCAGCGCCTTACGATTCGATCGTAGTCGCGGCGAAAAATAATTTAATTTCCCAATGTAAATCTGGTGAATGTCCACAAAAGGTCTAAAATGAAAATTCTTTCACTCAATATTGTTGACGAAATCGTAAGGCGCTGGGAACTGGCATTTACATGCAAGGTTGATGCTTTCGTCAACAATATGGAGTGAAAAATTATGAAAACCGAAAACATTCGAAACCGCAAGGAAGTGAAGAAACACTATCTCGTACGTGTTGATTTGTAATAGTAATATTATGTATGAACCTCGGAAGATGTACCTTGGAAAATTACATCATTTCTCGCCGGGAGTAAGAGCGAATCGTAAGGCGCTAGGAACTGGCCTTCACCGGGAAGCGATTTCATTTGATATCCTTGTCCTTCTTTGGTTTCGTGTTGGTCTAGAACAAAGTCTGGATCTCGTCTGTGTCTGGTCTCGCAGAAATATTTGGAATGCGAGATGGAGGAGCAAGAATGTTTCTAGTGAGTAAATTTAAAAAATGGTCAATTCGTACTTACTTATATTTATTGATTTATGTAGTAATGCTATCCGAAATAACAATTACGTGGATATAACATTCTTTTCAAGCTGGGATTACCTGTTTATTTGCCATTTTCAAACCGCCTGAGGCTTCTAATGATTCTTAATGTACTGCTAACCTTACTGGCAGGGGGGCAATCACTCTCCCTTTCATTCGACCTGTTGGTGTCTTCAGGTGCGCCCAGCGGGTGACAAGATGTGTATCTTTCAAATTTAAGCTCTTGTCTAGTTTCCTTGCAACCAGGAGCAGGAAAAGATAACATAGAAAGAGATAGGCCCGCTTTAAACCGAAGCATTTGCAAAGTCGCCGATGTTATTTCCGTAGTTTGTCATAAGTTCGCATTAAAATATTTCATAGATCGAGGGTGGGGCATGACCCCTCCCCTGGTTACGGACCTGGTCTGAGCAGTACTTGTCACGCAGGGAAGGGAGTCAGGCCCGTAACCAGGGGAGGGGCCATGGCCTCCCCTCGAGCCATGAAATTTCTAAATGCGAACCTATAAAAAGCTACGAAAATAACATCAACGTTTTTCCAAAATTGGAAAAATTTCAATTTTGTCCTTTCATAAATGAATGTGTTTGTTGTGTAGAGAGGCAGTCTGCAGTCTGTGATATTGGGTACTTTTAGTTTTATAACCGCTGATGCAAGGCTACCAGCAGTCGCGGCAAATGGAGGGCGTGAGGGGCAGTTGCCCCACTACCTCACTATTTCCACTTTTGCACCTGCTCAATGGCCTCTCAATGCTAAGCCTTATCTTCCCAGACCTGGTGGAAGCACTTAGTGGTTCGGATCTCACTTTAAGCTGTAGGTCCTGTCCCAATTAGTCTATATGTGGATAAAAGTGAACATAAAACCATACTCAAACTAGTCTACTAAGAGAAATTAAATTGTCCTTGCCCCCCAGTTTTGGCACCCAATCGTCGTAGCGGGCTATGTGTTAACTCACATTTAGAATTCTTTATTGTAATAATGCTAATGCGTATATTTTAATGTATAAATATATTATTTTCTAAACATAGAATTATCGTGGCTGTGCAATGGTTCTGGTATAGGAAATTACGGGTAATTTGAAAACGTTTTTAGTTTGCGAAACTCAACTGTCCGAACACTTCTGACCAGTATCGGCGCTTGGACGCCAAAACTGGGGAGGGAAAGGGGGGGGCAAGGACAGTTATTTTATTTTGGCAGACAAGCACTAAGATGCCATAGTACGGGGCAAAAGTGGCAAAAAAGTCGGGGGCAACTGCTCCCAGGTCCTCTAAAATTGCTGCTGCTGCTGCTGTGTGTGTGTGTGTGTATATATATATATATATATATATATATATATATATATACACACACACACGGATCTGGCCCCTCCCTAAAAATAATCCTGGGTTCGGGCCTGAAGGGAGTGGAGGATTAAAGGGACCATTTACCCTCCTGCTTGCAAATGTTCTTTCCTTGGTGGGGGGAGTTGCAAAAATAAAATTGATTAATTTAGTTGCACAGTACGGCTAATGGGGACTGGACCTGCAGTTGAGAGTGGGATCCGAAAAACTCTCTCCACCTGGCATCGAACTCGAGACCCTTAATTACAAGGCGACGTCACAAAAAATAAAATGTAAGCTAAACTTTACCCAAGGACCACTTGCACCAGGGTAGATTTAATATGATTTCAGTTTTGTTTTATATCGTCGATTCTCTTCGACTTTTGGTTAATCTCGACTGTGAAGATGAGTGATGGTATGAAACTGATGGAGAGACACTCAAAGAAAACCCACTCCCAGACCGGGATTCGAACCCGAGACCGCTGGCGTGTCCCACAAGAGTAAAATAATATATGAAACACAACAATCTCCAGACAAATTTATGTTTTAATGATTTTATATGTTATTTCTTGTAAATATACGAACACATTACTTATGAATATCCTACACACACACTTGTATGGTACGAATAAATGACGGATTCCATTTCCCTCCCCCAAAGTAGACACACATACCACTGATAATAGTAGAAACCAATTTTCATCCCTGTGTGGTACGTTCATTTCTCCAGGGGCGTGCAGTAACATTTCGGGTTAGGCAAGCGACTGTATATGATTCCTTTTCACCGTTATCATTATATTATAACACATGTGCAAGTTAGAACCTGCAATACAAATTATTTAAAACCTGAACAGTGGTTATTGGTGTTGTATTACATAATTAATAATTGGTTTTAGTTTAAATATTTTCTTTCAAAATTGTAGGCACCGGCTAATTGAAATATATGCATTGAATAAAGCATTCAATAGTGGGGGGCGGGGGATGTACCATTCCCTCAGCTGAGGAACATGAACAAATATCCGAGCCTGTGAATTTCCACTACGAGCACGAAAAAATCAATAAATCAAATCCCGAAACACGTAGGCCTACACATATTTTCGAATTGTTCTGTTACTGCTGAACTCTTTATCTGAACATCTTCTGATAAAGAGTTCATGTTTAATTCATTGTCAAGTTTATACAAAAAGAAAAATTCCGTCGTCTGCTAGAGCTACATTCCGAGACGAATACATTCTTTCATCTACGAATGTTAATACCTAATTCTAATTCCTGCAAATAATAGTGCTTCACACATCTAAGCTGTATTTGACTTAGGCGTTTGTAACATTATTTTCAAAATAAGATAAAAAAATTATAGGTGAAGTCACTCCAAGGCTACGGTTTTCTATTTTTTCCTTTTTTTCTTCCAAATTACCGGAAACAATGTTGCTTGATCTAAGCTCATGTCAATAGAAGAAAACAACTCATAATCATAAATACCTGGCTTTATGTCTTACATATACGTATAAAAAAATAAGAATAGCGAAATCTACTAACATTTCTATGGCACAAAGTGAAATGTAACAGAATTTCCTTGCATAAAAATAAACATTTCTAGAATTCAGGAATTGTTCCGATGTAATATTTTACAAGCATGCATGATATGAACTTGTTAACCTGCAAGTACTTAAGCGTACAGCAAGACTTCATGAAACATGTCGGTGGTACATTTTGGTATATTTTTCATTTTACGCAACCAACGTTATTGAATAATTATAAATCGAAAATTATACAATCTAAGAAAAGCAGGAGAGGAAGAACAAAAATCTATGTTCTATCTGTAGTAAATTAGTTGACTGATTGATTGATTTGGTGTTTTAAGATCACTTTATGCACAATAAAGCAAATTGGGACTGGACCTAATGTTTTTTAAAGAGAGGTCAGAACCACTATGTGGCTTCACCGGGTATTGAACCCGTAACCCCTTGATTAGAAGACAGCGACGCTACCACTGTGCCATCGGGGAGGCCATATAAATGTTCAATTTTACATTATTTGAAGGGAAAAAATCCCCCATAATCCCCCCTGTGGGCACCTCTGAATATACGTTTTCTTGGTAGAAAAAGGCTTAGCATAAAGAGGCCATAGTGCGGGGGCAAAAAGTGGCAAAATGTGGCTGGGGAACTGAATCCCCCACTTCCCGCTCTTCCTAATCGCCGCCACTGAATGTTTGGATTAAAATGAACGTCTTATTAGGAATGATTTAAAACACACACGGAAAACAAATTATTTGTTCATTGTCCATTAAGTATCCCTAGGCTAATGAAAGGCTATTTTGACAAAATATCACTCGTCATAAGTAATAAACAAGTAAGATTGAGAAATCTGTTCAGAATTTAAGAGATTATTAGCTAAGTTGCCCTTCGTTTTCTGAAGAACTGTCATATTACTAATGCGGGAGAAGCAATACACGTATGGTTACATGCCCGACCCTGTGGCCGAGTGGTTAGCAGAGCGCGCTACAACGCCAGGGGTTCCGGGTTCGAGTCCCGGGTAAGGCATGGGTATTTGTGTTTGTCCAGATGATAAGAAACTGAGAAACTGTAACAATTGAAAAGTGTAAAAAGAGAGAAAAAGTGTGAATGGTGGGGGATACCTCCGTGTGGGGGGTATTTCCTTTAAAAAAAAAAAAAAGTGGTTAGCACATCGCGCTGCGACGCCAAGGGTCCCGGGTTCGAATCCCGGTCGGGCTTGGTTGTTTGTGAATGTCCATTCATCTATTTCATCATTTCATCACTCATCCCCATCTTCGCAAATTAGCCAAGAGGCACAAAACGCGAAGTAAAATAAACTAAATCAATCAATCACGTATGGTTACATGAACATATTTTTTGAGGTAACAAAATGATTTAGGACACAATGGATTCATCGAAGTTGATCATCGTACCAGTAATACTTCATCTATTTTTCATTGGGTTGTATGGCGTGACCATTTCGAACACACTAGAATGTCAACCTCTATCCTGTGCAGCATATCCTGGAAACTTTATTCTTTCAGGGAAACGAGTCCCTGGCGCCTGGAACCACTGTCAAAGTAATAATTTATGAGGGTTTGTATTTTGAATGTCATTTGAGGATTTCTAAATAGGATAAGCCACTCATTAGCAATTGAATAATTCTGTAGTGTTTTTCCATATATAACTCATTTATTAAAATTTATTCACTTCGGTATTGTAGTGATTGTTGTGATTTATTTTTATTAGTAGAACGAATATAAAGTTGATATTTCGTATACCATATTGATATTTGAAGATGACAGGTATACAAAAATTGTACTGAAAAAAAAAAGGGACACTTCTGGAATTTCAATGCAGAGCTAATTAAAATTATATTATACTCTATAGCAGTCATGTCCAACTTCTACATTTTATTGTTACAACAGGCAGTGATCTATTAATCGTTAATATTTGCAAAAATCTGTACCTACTCAGCCATTATACATTATAGAACTTGAAATCAAATAACGTATATTCGTATAATTACAATAGATAACTGCGGTCGGCCAACAAACGCCCCGCGATCGACGCGTTGGACATGCCTGCTCTATAGCATACTTAAACCCGAAGGTTTATGGCTGCAGCAACACAAGCCTTCCATCTGTCCCTATCCTGGGCAAGATCAATTCATATCTTGCCCACCCGTGCCCACCCCTGTCGCCGTCCCTGTAAGAATATCACTGATAATTACGAAATGTTCCGTCTACTAAATTCGGTCGTAGTCGGGGCGAGAAAATGATGCAATTTCCCAAGGCAAATCGGTGAATCTTCATAACAGGTTGTCGCTGGGGTGGTAATAATTAGAAAAAGACGTGTCACCTCTATTTTTCCAACAGAATATTGTTGTAGTACAAGGTATCACGTATCTACCACAAAAATGACAGTTCGCTCCGCTTTCCGATTCGGTCATAGTTGGGGCGAGAAAATGACGTAATATTCCAAGGTAAATCGGTGAAATTTCATAATAGGCTGTCGATGCGAACCACCACAAAAATGGTATGGTATTTTTGGAAGCATTTATGTAGCAATTTTGCTGAGGAAAATGCTTCACTCTAAAGTGGGCCTAACTCTTACTGTATTATCTTTTCCTGCTCCTGGTTGCAACACTGGACAAAAGCTGATATTTGACAGTTAAGACTCCTGTGTCCTCGACCTCCGAGGACACCTGCTGGCACCAACAGGGAGAATGAAAAGGAAAGTGGTTGAACCGCCCCTGTAATAGGTTGTCGATGGGGTGATTTAAAATCGGGGAAAAGTGTTAGCTCAATTTTTTTTATTGAATATTGTTATGAAAGGTATCATGTATCCACCATGTACATGAAAGTTCGCTACGTCTTCCGATTTGGTCGTAATCGCGGGGAGAAAATGATGTAATTTCCCAAGTTAATTCTATGAATTTTCGTAATAGGTTGTCGATGGGATGATTTAAAATCGGGGAAAAGTGTTAGCTCAATTTTTTTTATTGAATATTGTTATAAAAGGTATCATGTATCCACCATGTACATGAAAGTTCGCTACGTCTTCCGATTTGGTCGTAATCGCGGGGAGAAAATGATGTAATTTCCGAAGTTCCCGTACTCCTGGCAACCTTGAGAGCGCCGATGCCCTGCAGCGTTTTCCTGGATGTCGGTGTCGTTAAGTTATAGAACGTATTATTGTACACTTTTATGTTAAAAATACATACAGATATCCTTCTCACTTTGATTTGCTCTTAACTCAACTAGCACTATATTTTGTTATATCTCCTGTTTACAGTACGAAAGTGACTTTTTTTGTACACAATACACACAATTTCCACCATTGTTACATTAATATATAAATTTTTAATGCACACACGCATGTTTGTTGTTTATCAATTCGCATTATCCATTCAATTGTTTTTTGTGTTGGTGTGACGTCACATCCGCAAAATCAGCCAATCGGAGAGGAGAATCAAATCGCCTATGCTGAACTGAGTGGGATTGGCATATATGCCCGCAGCTGTAACATCTTGCAGTAGTATGTCTATGGTCATCTAAACCTACCTTAATTGCAAATCACAGCCCCAACATTAATAAATGGCAAAATCATTCTGTTGGATCAAATTTAACTCCAGTTGCTTTAACGTTTCATCATCCTATTCCACATACATCAGGGAAGACATCAATCCACCAAATCAAGTGTACATAAAAATATCAGAGTGACACCAAAAGAAAAAAGGAAACATCCTAGGAAACCAAGGATACATACTCATTCCAATCCTTCCACAACATCAATTACAGATACTTCTTCTGCTGAATCAGAACCCAAGACCTCTTTAAATATAGCACAAAATGCTTATTCTAATTCTAGTTCCTCAAGGGTACAGCATGCTAATTCAATAGATAAAAACGTAGAACAACCATCCTCTTATCTCCCATCTGAAAATATTCAAGAGGTTTACACCTCATTATTAAAGACAATACCGCTTCTATGGTCTACTCTTGTGCAAATAAAAGAATTACAGCAACAGAAACTTCTTTTACAACATATTAATACCCTATCTACAAACCTGCTGGCCGTTTTACAGAATCTCACCTCATAATAAATCAATTATAAAAGTTGACTAATATGACATTATTACTTCAATGGAATGTCAATAGTTTCTCTGCACGTAAACCAGATCTACTAAAACTAGTGACGGAAAGACACCCTTTAATACTATGTTTACAAGAAACTAAGGGTCGTCAGCAAGAAATATATAGAATTTCCCATTATCATTGTATAGGACCTCCATACAAAGATACGGAACGGGGAATTGGTATATATGTCCATGAAAAGGTAGCCTACCAGGAAATACAATTACATAAACATAAAAAACTATTCCAGAATTATAAAGTAGAAGCAAGAGCAATCCAAATTTACATAGCAGGATATAAAATTACGATAATCAATGTGTATATCCCTTCCAATTACAATTCTCAAAATATAAAACAAACTGATTTACAAGCTTTAACATTCAACATACCCAGTCCTTATTTAATTGTCGGGGACTTTAATGGGCATCACGATGCTTGGGGTATGCATACAGCAGATAGACTTGGCACTAGTATAGTGGATTGGATGGACGACAACTCTTTCATCGTTTTAAATGATGGATCACCAACACATATACCTCGAAATGGAAGTAATCCAACATCAATTGATCTAACTATAACATCGGACTCATTATTCCCTCAATTTCAGTGGTTCATAGAGGATGAACTCCATGGTAGCGATCATTTTCCCATATATATTCGTGCCCAATTTTTACCAAGCCAACTTTTCCCCCCCGTCCAATTACCAATTCTCCGCTGGAAAACTAACAATGTAAAATGGGAATTATATAAAATATTAATAGATTCCTTTATTTTAAGAAAACATCTTACTTCCTCCCAGCCTATATCTTATTCACTGCTACTTCAATATATTACTAAAGCTTTAGATATACTAACCTCGCGTAAAAATACTCATTGTGAAACAATGTTTCCAAAGATACATTGGTGGACGACAGAATGTGAAGAGGCAAAATCAAATAGAAAAATCAGAGAAAAACAATATGCCTCATGTCCCAATCCTGAAAACCTCATATCATGGAAAAAGTCCGTAGCTCAAGCACGAAAAATATACTTACAAACCAAACGACAAGCATGGATTAACTACTGCAATTCGATAGACATGCAGGAATCATCCCGAAATATTTGGCATAAATTCAATTCTTTACGCAAACCACGTTCTCCTCAAAAAAGACCGATAGATGACAGTTGGCAACATCAATTTCTCTCCCAATTAACTCCACCATCTGTTCACCTACATTATGATATTAACAAGAATCTTCCTTCAAAATTTACAAAAGATTTTCCACCTGTAACCCGAGAGGAATTAACAACAATTCTTAAAAATGTGAAAAACACAGCACCAGGTCTTGATGGTATTCCGTACCAGGCCATAACACATTTACCGAATACCGGAACAGATATTCTTGTTTCACATTACAACAATATATATCTAACCGGCATAGTTCCGTTAGAATGGAAAAATCATGTAGTTGTTCCAATTTTAAAAGCAAACAAATCTCCGGACCATGCATCCTCATACAGACCAATAGTACTAATTTCAGTTTTGGAAAAAATATTTGAGCGCACAATGAAAAATAGACTATCCTGGTTATTAGAACGTGAAAATTTTTTTCATTCCACACAATTTGGATTTCGAACTAATCTTAGTAGTATAGATGCTATAGCCACTCTAACAGCAGCAATTCAAAATAGTAAAATTACACGTTCCTACTGTTTCAGTTTGTTTATAGATATTGAAAAAGCTTATGATTCTATAAATTTAAATAATCTTTGTCATAAATTAGAGAATCTTCATATACACCCAAAACTTTCAACAATTGTGTGGAATCTATATTCCAACAGGATTATATTCGGATGGTTCGGCGACAAACTAAGCGATCCCCGTTCCACTTCAATCGGCATACCTCAAGGCTCACCTCTGAGCCCTCTCTTATTTAATATCTATACGAATGAGATACATGCATTACCAATTCTACCATTTCATCCCCTTCAGTATGCAGATGATTTCTGTTTCTATAACATTACAGATGATGCTACTCAAGGTATAATAGCAATGCAGAATTTAATCGCCATCATAAGAGCGTGGTTTTTCAAAGAAGGATTATCCATCAGCGAAACAAAATCAAAAATTATTTGTTTTAATAATAAACGATTGGATACTCATCCTAACAATATACCACACATTTCTAATATCCCAGTAATAGAAACACATAAATATTTAGGTATACATTTTGACAGGCGATTCACATGGAATACACACATCACGCATTTAATCAATAAAGGCCGTAAAATAATAAATATACTCCGTAGTATCACAACAATTAAATGGGGTGGCCACCCCGAAATCTTACTGCTATTTTATAGGAATTGTTTTCGATCAAACTTTGAGTATGCAGCCTTTAGTTATGGGGGTGCAAAATTAAGTCTTTTAGACAAAATAGACATACTACAGAGAAAAGCTTTGAGGACCTGCTTAGGTCTCATGCAGTCCTGTCCTAATGTCAGTGTATATATGGAAAGCAGAGAAACTAGTTTGACACACAGACGGATCCAATTAACAATAAAATTTCTGCTCAAAACCTGGGAAAATCATACGCACCCATTCAATAAATTATTTGAAATACAAAAACAATGGACAGAAAATAAAGCCATAGATCCTAAACACACATTCTTTTATTTTGTATATTGCCAATACATAGACCTGGAATCACGTGCAAAGTTTTTTACCTTCCAACATCCTTTAATTTATGAATTAGACATACCCTTATATACCCAATGCAATATCCATTTCAGGGATTTAGGAAGACATATCATGTATAAAGAGAAATGGCCAACACACCTAATCATTTATACTGATGGATCCAAAGACCGCCTAGGTGTGGGTTGTGCTTATTTCATTCCAGATCAAAATATAAACAAACAATTCCGTTTACCACCTGACACTTCTATTTTCACTGCAGAAAGTTATGCCATATACAAAGCTCTCATTTACGCTATCCATAATAATTACACAAAAATTCTCATCATAACAGATGCTTTAAGCGTATTAATGGCGCTGAGTTCCTCATATCCTCAGATTTGTAAACATCCTTTATTCATCATACTTATAATCCAACAAACTCAGTATGCTAATGGAAGAAATATCAACGTCCAGTTTAGTTACGTAAAGGCTCACCAAGTAAACACGGGAAATGAACGTGTGGACACATATGCCAAAGCCGCTCGATCATCGGAAACTACCTCACTTGCGAGACTTCCATACACGGACCTTCTTCCAAGAGTTAAATTTAAACTTCAAGATAAATGGAAACAGTGGTGCATAGAACAATTTCAATCCACGGGCAACACATATAAATGGTTTGCAGAACATTCACAAAACAAACCTTGGTACTACCCATATAATTTTCCAAGATCAGTTATTACTTTTATAATACGTCTACGTACAGGTCATGTTCGCACTAATGATCATTTATCACGACTACATATTACAACAAAACAAGCCTGCGCATGTGGAGAAGATAATCAAGATGCTACACATCTCTTTTTACAATGTCCCAATTATGACAGAGAACGAGATAAATTATATAGTGGTTTACGTCGAAATAGAATTCCATTCCCTACATCTCTTACTGCCCTGCTCACGGACCCTACTCCTCCTACCATATGGCTTCTCTATGGATATGCAAGAAGATGTAATTTGACGATCTAACAAACAGTATAAATAAATATCAATAGATGTTTTTTTTTTTTTTCATTCTTGTGAAATATAAGTGAATAGCGAACTAAATACATAAAAAAAAAAAAAAAACTCAGGAAGATGACTAAAATCGACTGCCAGTTGATAGGGTCAGAAAAAGAAGAAGAAGAATGTCTATGGTTTAAACATTCCTGTTTCTTGCATAGAAATTGCATCGCTGTTTACAAATTTGTTTTGTCTGTTTTAAGAACAGCTTGCATAATTTCTACGCTATAAATTACGAAGTTTAAGTCAATACGATGGGAAGCATAAAATATTATCATAATTGGTGTAGACTTTGTTAAGATAAAAGCGAAGTAAAAGTGAATATTTTTAAGGAAGTTGGTTTACAAAAGGGAATTCAAATAAAAATATGGAGTTGTCTCTCGCTTTCTGTAAGTACAAGAAACTACTCTCTGTTTATTTTTTAAAACTCTGTGTAATTACCCTCCAACTGGGTAAATATGCGATATCGCCCGGACGGATTTCTTCAAATTTACAGGAGAAAGTACTTACTGAAATGAGTTTCTTTAGCATTCTGGACGTTCTTGGAGGTATTTTCTTTCACGGAAAGTAAAAACTTCGTAGTTTAATGCTGCCGAACAAGAATTAATCACTTTTTACGTAAGAAATTGGCATTGCCTGCCACATTGTGTGCATGCAGATGGCGCCGCGCTTTCTTTTTTCGATGAATTTAGGGGTGAAATGAGTGCTAATGGAACCTAACCTAACAGGCCTAACCTAACCTTGTGTGAATGGTTTGTGGGGCTACCCATGGATGGATTTTGGGGCTAACGTCAATGGTTTGTGGGGCTACCCGTGTATGGTTTTTGGGGCTAACGTGCATGGTTTGTGGAGGTAAGGCATAACTTCACCTTAAAGAATGTTCCGCAAGGCAAAATAGGTAAGTACCAGTGGTAAAATTAAGGAAATAAATGAGTGAAAGGTGTCCGGGCGTTATCACATATTTACCACAAAAGGAAATTGGATGGAACAAAATCTTAAGTAATCTCTAAAACTCTGCAGTATGTGTTAACAGACGAAAATCAAAATCGAACCATGTAAAAATTGCATTCATAGCATGATAAAATTGCAAAAAAACCAAGGGAACTTGGGCCAAAATTTGATATTTACAGTATAAAAAGTACTCTATGAGAGGTACCTGAAAGAAAATTCGAGACTGATGTTCCATAGATAACAAAGTTATAATGGGGGAAATTTGGGCAAAAAAGGTGAATTTACATTATTGGTTACATATAAATATTGGTACTAGTTTACTATCCTTCGGACAGATTTCTTCATTTCTACAGAAGAAACTACTTACCGTAAAAAGTTCCTGTAGTATTGTCTAACACTGGGAAGGTGTTTTGTGTGAAATTGAAATTTTACAAATATTCTAACTTACCATAATCGGAACTTGGGTCACACATGGAATCTAAAACATGCTAACAAAAGTAAAATTCTAAATTGTTTGTGAAACTTCTATACTTGCATGTTCCTCTTCAATTTAGTGGCATAAATCAAGTTCAGAATTATTCTATTACAGAAAATAGCTACCCCTTTTGTTTTATTGCGATTACATCATGCTGCGAATGCAATTTTAACATGATTCAATTTTGATTTACTTCTGTTAACTCATACTCCGGTATTTTAGTGATTACTTAAGATTTTCTTCAATATATGCTTTGGTAGTTAGGTTAGGCAGGCCAGGTTTGGTTCTCTTGGCATTAAAATAAAATCCCTAAATACATTCTACTAAGGTCCTGATTTATGTCTACATTAATTCCCACTACGCTACGGTAACTTACAGTCCCTTGTCAACGGAAAATACTTGGTCCATGGGAAGTGCTCATGCTTGCGTAAGGTAATTTTTAAGTTATTTTTTTCAACATAAATAACATCTTTTCGAAATCCAAACAGTGTAGTCTATATTACTTTAAAGAAGGTTCAAGTATTGTGCGACATGATTGCCAAAATTCTATGATAATTATTCTTCCTGCTAAGAGAATTTGAAAAAAATCCTAAAACAATCTGAATCGATGTTTGTGTTTGCTCTGAAAATGCTATAGCTCTGATATGACATTACTTCATTAAAAATAAAAAAAATATATAATCCTAAAGTTTGATTTCTCTTTAAAATTGAATATCACATTTAGCCCTAATTTTCGGCCTTTTGCATTAAAGTTGGTGAATAAACGTGTGAAACATAAAATAAAGTTTGAAATATATTTACCACAACCTTCTATAATTTTTCTTAACTTAGTTTTCACAATTAAGAAGGGTGATAAAGTGAACTGCAACAATTATCATGGAATTTCTCTATTCTCAACAACATATAAATTATTATCTAACATTCTTTTAGTAAGACTAACCACATTTGCTAATGAAATTACAGGTGATTATCAATGTGGATTTAAACGTAACAGATCAAATTTTTCACATCAGACAGACACTTAAAAAAAGCATATGATTCAGTCAAAAGAGATAAATTATGTAAAATATTAGTCGAGTTTGGAATACCTAAGAAGCATGTTAATATGATAAAAGTATGCACCAGTGAAACAGAAAGTAAAATTTGTGTGGATATTAATGTATCTGACAAATTTAAAATTCATCATGGGTTAAAACAAGGAGATGCATTATCTATCTCCATTGCTCTTTACTTTTGCCTTAGAATATGCTGTTAGGAAGGTAAAAGAAACTAACGAAGTACTAAAATTAAATTGTGTGACTCATCTGTTAGCATATGCAGATGTTGTAGACTTACTGGGGAATGAAGTTAATATAATAAAGAATAATGCTAAAACATTTTTTAAAGCAGCTAAAGAGATAGGTTTGGAAGTTAGCAAAGAGAAAATTAAATATATGCTTACAGGCCGAAACCAAGTGTTAGGTAATAATCAAAATCTAATTATTTATAACAACACGTTTGAACCAGTTTTCAAATTCAAGTACTTAGGAGTAATAGTAACAAATTAAAATTATATTAAAGAGGAAATAAAAAGCAGGCTTAATCCAGGGAATGCATTTTACTTTTCTCTTCATAATCTTTTGTCTTCTCGTATAATATCTAAGAAACTAAAAGTTAAAATATACAAGACAGTAATTTTACCTGTAATATTATATTGATGTGAAACTTGGTCCCTTACATTGAAAGAGGAACATAAATTGAGAATATTTGAAAATAAGATCCTTAGTAAAATATTTGAGGGTAAATGTTCAACAATGTTTCTCAATGCAGAATACGTAAGTACGAATATTGAAAGTGACACAACTAGCTAGTTTCAGCTGTTTTCCGGATACAGAAAATTTACCTATTTGAGCCTAAAAGGGATGAGGAGACAGGTGAGTGAAGAAGGTTACATAATTTAGAAGTACATAATTTGTATTAATGTCCAGATATTATTAGAATGATTAAATCAAGAAGACTTAGGTGGGCAGGCCATGTGGCACGAATGGGAGAGGAATGAAGAGTTTGCAGGATTCTTGTTGGGAAACCTGATGGTAAGAGACCAGTAGGAAGACCAAGACGAAGATGGAGGGATAATGTTGAGATGGACCTAAAGGAAATCAGTAGGGATGGAATAGAGTATATAGATCTTGCTCAGGATAGGGAGAGATGGAAGGCCTGTGTTGCTGCAGCCATGAACCTTCGGGTTCAAGAAGGCTAGAGAGTTAGAGTTATCACAGTTGTCTGCAAGGGCCAAAAATGCCAAAAGTCATGAAACAAAAGATGGCCGCAATTTTTAAACAAGGTCAAGTTTTAGAAGAATAATGCCTGCTTTGTACTACCCTTGTATATGGGTTGAACAATAAAAAGATGGAAAATTTTAAAAATGGTTAAGCAACCAGTGCTGTACTATTCGGTATGGACTGCTCCATTTGCATTCTGGACAAAATCTCTGGTCTTAGTGCAGTTTCTGTGAACCAAAATTGGATAAACATCAGGGGCCATTGACCCACTGTACCTCCTCGAGAATTAAGTTTTTGTTTTTTTTAATCGACAGATTTCGATGTTGTACATAATATAAAAGTGGTTCCAGCGTGAGGAAAGTACAAATATCAGAGATATTTGATGGCAAAGTATCGCCCGCGTAAGCAAAAGAAACTTATTTCGGACTACTTTTGCTCCTTGTTCCGTAAAAAATTCTCAAACAGCAGCAAAAATAACATTCCTGGCATAACCAAAACATCAAATTACTATCAGGACAAAACCTGCCCCCCTAACTTAACAACCATTTCGAATATCAATGAGGATATAATTTTTGAATGTACTAACAAAACAATGTGAAATTACTATTTGGACGAAACCTGGCCCTCCTAACCCAACAACCATTTCCAATACGAAGGAGAATATATAATTTTTGAAAACAACATGAAATTACTATTGGGACCAAACTGGGCCCTCCTAACCTAACAACTATTTCCAATACAAACAATAATATATAATTGTAAAAAGTACTCACCTTAAAACAATGCACTTTCTGTTACGTGGTTTCAGGGGCAAAATGTGTCAAATGGCAGACGAGTCACACCCTACGTACACTAAACACTTACAGGGTATCTTTCAGCAATATGCTGCAAGATATTCCTGAATGTGTCAGTGTCCGTACTGTATGTCAATACAGTTGTTTCCACATGAACTCATCCACATGCTCCTCCACAAGCTTCAAACCCATAACCCCTCTCAGTCTCGTGTATTCTTTCACACTGGACCATAAACCTTCCACCTGGTTTGTGCAAACCCTAGTTACTGGATGACGGAAGTGCATCTTATGCCTGACAGTCTTCTGAATGCAAGGGGAAACATTCCCAAGGCTGGACAAATTTCTGTTCCTGGTAGTACATACTTCTCAATCAACGGGATCATAGTTTCGGATGTTCGATCGGCAATGAACAAAAGCAAGCCCTTTTTGTGTTGCAATCGAACAATCCGAGAACCCATCTTTTCCCTAACAAGCCTTCCTCTGTTGTACTTCCTCCTCACAAACACACTCTCGTCAATCTGTACAACAGATCCAACCCCTCCAAATTTGAAGCAGTCAGCTGACTTAAGGAACAAATATCTCGAACATAGAGAAATAACTGGCACACAGCTTTCTTGCTGACTTTCACAACACTGGAGACAGGATGAAGGGAAACTCTGCAAGAATACAGAAATATAATTGAAAGAATGTGTGTCAGAGAGAGCTTCATTTTTAAAAAAAATGTTCCAGTTATAGCAGAGCAATCCAACTTACATTTAGAACACCTAAAAAGGAATTCCACCAAACCACTCGCTGTCGTATTTTCCGTACATTCCTGCGATATTATCTACTGCATTTGACACATTTCTTTTTCACGGGCACTAAACCATCCTCCTGCAACTCACGGAAATATACCTCCAGCTCCTAGCCGAAGAATGCTATGATACTAAAAATATCAATGCACTGCTCAACATACATTATCATTCACTAGCACTTACCACACTAAAAACACACACACATCTTCCAAACAAAAGCCCAGTACCATGCTCTGCAGTAAATCTCGCGCTCCCGGACGTAACACCAGTATTGCCAACCTTTAATGTCTGATATTTCCAACATGGCTCAAAGTTACAAAACACAAATAACGTAACATGTTTCTTCATACTACAGGGAGATGGCAATGATGAAAATGTAGGGTTACCAGATCGCTATGAGGGAAATGTAGAACACACAACATTCACAATAAATAATATACATTTCCAGAACATCTTAGAAAGTAATTTAAAATTTTCAGCTTTTTAAAAAATACTAGGGTTGCTGGGAAAGTTTCTGCAAACCACCACCAACAGTAGTGGTAGTGTTCCACAAAAAATGATTGGTACATAAACTACATACTTTACTCTACTTTTCCACATATTCGCCATACATATTCAGGCACTTACAGCATTTGTTGATACTATCATTGTACTCAGTTGCTGCCAATGCATTCAACCATGTAGTGACAGTGTCTTTGAGTTCATCAGCCATCCATGTGGCAGATTTTCTTGTACCAAAGGTGTAATGATTTCATGAAGTTGCAGGAAAAGATTCATACAAAATGTCTAATGTGAAACATTGGTCAGCCTGAATTGCTTCATCAATTTTTGTCTTTAAGGTCTTTGTCACAAGTGTGGGTTGACCTGAACATTCACTGTCGTGCACACTTCTTCCTGCATTAAACTTGGCATACCACTCTCACAGATAATGCATTCATCACATCATTACCGTACACTTCCATTATTTGCTTATGAATTTCACTGGCATGAACTTTTCTTGCATTCAGAAACGTTATCACACTCCACACCTCCCACTTGGCAGAATTATCAGTTTTGTCCCACCCTGGAACAACCCAACATGTTCAGAGCTCACAGCTCAATACCTTACAAGTGCCTGTTTACAATGTCTCATTGCTTGGCTCAAACCGAGGGAGTGTAGGTGAAATATGCTGTGTACTACAGGCGAACGCTCCTTCTTTCTGGAAAGCACTCTGCCACGGCTGATGAACTCAAAAGACGCTGACACTACATGGTTGAATACATTGGCGGCAACCAAGTTCAATGATGGTATTAACAATCTGGTATAGAGTAGTCTGTGTAGTTTCTCTACAATAATTTTTTTTTGCACAATTTTATTTATTATTAAACATACATGCAGCCATTCCCACCATATTGGTCCTAACTACTCCTGTTTTAACCAACGTCTCCATTGTTACCTCCCAAGATCTTCAATAGGCACTGCCACACTTCATCCACACACAGAGTTGGGGGTCCTTGCTTGTGCCTTCCTGTCAGGTTTTTTTGACAAGAGCTCAATGGGAGGCAAAATAGGAGATTGCAATCTCCTACATCTTCTTTTCACATATTGATTACTCATGGGAGAAGTATGTTTGGGTTCAACAAACCATCATTAACCTTGTTGTAGATGATAAATCATTACATGAAAGGATACAATCATACTTTTCTTCTCCAGCATTCACTCCTCTTGCACTAAATCATAAACCTAATTGTTACCAAAACATCCCCACACCATTACACTTCCGCCTCGTTTCACTGATGAAATAACACAATCTACCATAACTCTTTCTGCATGGCATTGCCGAAAGTATAGGCAGTAGTTGGAACCAGATTTTTAATATTTTGATTCATCTGTCCAAAGTCCCTATTCTCATTGTTCATTGGTTCAGTTGGCTTTGTTTTTGGCTCACTTTAATATTTTAACAATGTCTTTGATACTGCTTTGTGACCAACAATTCCAGCCTCAGACAAAGGTTGCTCTTGTTTTATTTATTTCTGCACACGTGTTCACTGCCGAATGACTTATGCCACTCTTACTGACGATGATAATATGGCTGTTCTCGATGTTTGTCTTCGTTGTACATCTGCTGCAAGGTTGGTCTTTCAAGCCTGTTGATTTCCTGTCTCCTTGTCACTGCTCATGAATTCTGAAATTTTCAATTGTTTTGCTGTTTGTTGATTTGACTATCCAATTTCTTTACGAGCACATGCCCTGGCTGTATTTTTGGCTTACATTAGCATTTTTACCCATATTTGATTGGTAGATATGTATTTGTTACCATCAATACGCCTAATTATTGGACAGCAGTGCCAAAATAATATTAATTTGTTTCAAATAATGGGATGCAATTGTCATTCATTTCAGTGATTTCCATTTCTATACAACTAAGTGTAAACTTTCTCATGTTAGTGTGTGTTTATGCATATGATAATGTGTGTGTGTGTGTTTTATTTATTTATTTTATTTATTGCGTCTTGTTTATCATGGCGAAGTTAAGGCTTTGTAGCCTTTTCTACCACTTAACCATGTTTACAACAACATTTAAACCATTACATAGAAAGGTAAATTTTAAAATATAAAAAGAGAAATATAAAATTACAAAGAAAAAATTACAGAAAAAATATGATAAGAAAAAAAATACATACGGGAATAAAAACCTAACCTATACACACGAACATACAACAAAACACACACACACACACACACACACACACAATCAGATATTCATGACAGTAGTCAGGGATTTGAAATATTAAGGTGAATAAGGATTTTCAGTGTTGTTCTGCACTTAACTGTATGCAATTTATCACTAAAATAGAATGTGCTAACTATTTGTGCCCAATAAAAAATGTTTTAATTGCGTCTTAAAGACATATACTGAAGATGAGTTTCGGATTTCGAGGGGCAGTGAGTTCCAAAGACGAGAAGTAGAAACGGTGAAAGATTTTGAATAAAAATTTGAGTTATGAAGGGGGATGAGTAGTTGAGTTCTCCCTCGCGATCTGGTGTCAAGGCTGTGTGATTCGGAAAGCATTGAGAATCTGCTCGAGAGATAAGCCGGTTCCTTTGAACTGATTGCCCTATAGAGAAGGGTGAGGTTGTGTACCTTTCGCCGATCAATTAATTTGAGCCAATTTAGCTTTGTAAAGAAAACGGATAAATGGTCCCTATATTTCAGATCGAAAATAAAGCGGACGCAGGTGTTTTGTACTCGTTGAAGACGTTGAGCGAGATCATCTGGTAGTTCGGAATAGACAGAATCGCAGTAATCGAAGTGTGGAAAAACAAGTGCTTGCACCAGTTTGATTTTAATGCTAACGGGTAGAAAATGTTTAAGCCGAACAAGAGCGTGTAATGCAGCGAAGGCTCTTTTACTAGTTAAATTTACGTGATCTGACCATGAGAGATGCTGATTAAACATTACGCCCAGATTTTTGGCTGTTTTACTTAATTTAATAGCTTTCCCTAAGACCATTATGGGCAGGAGGGACGAAATTTCAAATGCGGAAAGCATTTTTTGTGAACCTATAATAATAGTTTGGGTTTTCGAAGGATTAATTAGTAGCCCATGATTAGCTGACCAAGTACTGATTTTGTTCAGATCATAATTTATATCGTGAATTGAATTTTCAATATTATTTGGAGGAAAGGACAAATACAGCTGAACATCATCTGCATAGATGTGATATTTACAGTGTTCGAGTGCGTCAGGAATATGGTTAATGTACAGAGAGAAGAGGAGTGGACCGATAACGGTTCCCTGGGGGACACCGGCGCTGATTGATCGCCATGACGATTTCTCACCAGAGTTGAAGACGCATTGTTGGCGTTCATTAATATACGAACGGAACCAAGCTACGGTTGGGTCAGAGAAGTTGTACAGGAAGGATAGCTTGGATAGCAGGATGTCGTGGTCAATAGTCTGAAAAGCTTTACTAAAGTCCAGAAGTACAAGAATAGTTACTTCTTTAATGTCCATGGCGTGTCTTATGTCGTCCGTCACGTTGATGAGCGCCGTGCAGGTGTTATGGTTGCGCCGGAATCCCGATTGGAGGGGATTCATTAGATTGTTTCGTGATAAGAAATTACGCGTTTGGTTACTGACAACGTGTTCGAGAGCTTTGGACAGAGCCGGAAGAATACTTATCGGCCGGTGGTCGCCGAGGCTGAGAACTTTGTTTTCGGCAGAGGGCGAACCTTAGCCAGTTTCCAAATCGACGGGAATATGCCGAAGGACAGGGAGAAATTAAAAATGCCTGTTATAGGAACGAGAACGTACGGGAGAATTTTTTTAATCATTAGAACAGAGATTTCGTCTATTCCCACAGCAGTGGATTTTATTTTATTGAGAGCTGACTGAACGTGTTCTGGCTGAATGGGCGAGAAGAAAAATTTTGGTGCGGTGCCGTGAACGGTGGTCGAAATCGTTCGTATTGTTTCTTCCCTTACATTATTGTCCAGTGTTTGAACTTCGCTGAAATATTCGTTCAACATTTCTATGGAGAAGTTTAATTGATTGTTCCTTTTTTGTTTACCAACCCCTAAAGTTTTCAGTTTTTTCCAAATAACATCCGACTTTTTCTCATAATTCAGAAGATCGTTCGCGAATCGACGCTTTGCTTTCCTGACCTCTTGGTTACAACGATTTCGTAATATTCTGAAACTTTCGAAACTGCCACTTGCCGACTGACCACGCTTTACGTCCCTCCGATGTTTGCCGTAGGCGCGATCCCTGGCTGCCATGAGCTGCCGCAGGTCGTCCGTCAACCACGGACAAGGGGGGCGAGAGACGCATTTCTTTTTCACCGGGGCGTGCTTGTCGTACAGCTGGAGAATGAAAGTGTTAAGGAGATTCACCTGTTGGTCGAGAGTGGGCAACGTGCTGATTACGTGCCATGGGAGAAGGGCGGCGTCGGCAGATAATTGTGCATCGTTTATGTTTTTAATGTCTCTGTAACATACAAGTTTGGCTTTGTACTTGGGAACGCGCAGCTCATAAGATAAAAATATCATGTCATGGTAAGAGATTCCGGGTACTGGGGTTTGTCCGTGACTTACTACGCGTGATGGGCTGGAAACGAGAATTAAGTCGATCCACGATTCAGAGGTTGGAGTGTGGTGAGTTGGGTCGAGAGGACAGATGGAAAGGTTCAGAGCAGACACCGTGTCCCGGAACGACGTGACTTCTTTCTTTGTGCTGCAGAGATCGATATTAAAGTCCCCCAAAATTATCGAATGTTCATAGTTGGGCAAGAAATTCCCGATTTCATTTTCGAAGTTGACGAGGGAAGTGCAAGGAGGTCGGTACACTACGGACAAAATAACCTTTTGTTGTCTTACGGTGACTTCGAGTATGAGGAATTCGGAAGAATAGTTATATTCTCCGCGAGATTCTCCTATTACTTTTGCGTTAATGTCTTCCCTTAGATATATTGCTACTCCCCCGCCTCTTTTTCCGATCCTGTCTCTCCTAAAGAGTTTAAATCCCGCCACATGCACCAGATCGCTCGAGAGGGACTCTTGCAGCCACGTTTCGGAGATTAAAAGAGCATCGATATGTTTGAGCGTGGAAAATATATTTTGAATCTCGAGGAAATGTTTGAGGGCGCTCTGGGCATTTATGTGCGCTACATTGAGGTTGCCGGCGGCGAAAGTTGACCTGGGTTTGGGAAAAAAGTTTACAATCGTCTGCCGTGAAGGGGGTGGGGAGGGGTCGGTCACACTTCCTGGGGAGAGGGACAAGTCTCCGAGTTCCGCAAATGGGCTGGATGGGGGCGTTGCCAAATTTACAGTGACCAAATTACCGGTTCCAGCCATCGCAGAGAGTTGAATTTCAATTTATTGGATGATCCGGAAAGGCATGCTATGTAAGGAATTATAAGTCTACTTACCAAGGCGGCAGAAGAGATGATGTTTGCAGAACACTGAAAACCCTTTGCAACACACTTAAGCACACACACACGCAGATAAACATATACACTAACACGGAAACACAAAAAACAATAACAAATATATGTAGAAAAGAAACTTGCACAATGTATGTACAACACAGTTTTAAAATGGACGCTGAGCTTTTTTATGTCCATGTTTGGGGGTGGGTGTACTGTTAGCAAGTTTATCTAATAGAGTTCGAGTGGTCGGTGGAGAAACAGTTTTCGTCCCTTTTTTCCATTGGGAAAGATTTACCTTTTTCCAAATTCTGTCTCAAATCATGTACATTGGTAAACATTTTTTTTTGTTGCATTTCTGCCATTCAAAAATACAGTTTGTGTACTTGTTTTCCATTATTAAAGAATGTGAAATTGAACGTTTTTTTTAAAAAAAAGTTTAAAATCGTTTTGTTTCTACACAAATGCTGTAACACCGACTTCTACCCCTTTTTGTGTAATTTACGAGGATGATAACGTGTTTGACACTACCACTACTACTAATAATAATAATAGTCATAATAATGTCATGATTATTATCATTATGTTTATCCTGGTATTTGCCCCTTCCCCCTGCCCGACAAAAGTTCGTGGTTGCGCCTCTGGTGCATGTGTGTGGGTGGTGAGAGGCGGTAATATGCAAGGTTGAAATAGAGAATACATCTGCTTGTGGCCTTGAATTTTTTGAAAATTTTCCTTTAAAACCGGGAATTATACTTGAATTTTATCATGGTCCTAGAGTAGCCACCCTGCTTCTGTTACTTGTATAAACTTCTAATACTCTCTCTCTCTTCAGTACTTCCTCTCTAAGTCAATCACAAACACTCAGGAGTCAAAACACTAACCTGCGATGAGCAATGTTCAAGTTTGCTCAGCGAGCAAGTGAGCATTGCTTGCCAAGCAATGCCTATTTTCCCGTCAAGTAGCTGCATGATCATGTTGCCAACACCCATGGCAAGGTTGCTTTACTGAAACCCTTGGTCACTACAACCAATGTCAAAAAAGTGGGTTGTCTGGTGACAGCAGAGCAAATCATAGGCATTAGACAACCTGAAACATGTCCACCTTCACTGTTTTTCAGACATCTAGAAGAGTTAACATGTGGAAAAGTCCATCCGAAGCATACCAACCACATTGCTTGGTGCCCAAAGTGAAACAATGGGGGCAATTCGGTGATGGTGTGGGGTGCAATATTATGGCAGTTTTTGGGACCTCGGATCTTTCTGGAGGGACATGTCACTGCCAAGGACTATAGGGCTATTCTGGAGGACTATCTGCACCCGATGTTGCATATATTATTAGCGGATGGTGGTGCAGTGTTCCAGAATGATAATGTACTGTTACACACTGCTAAACAGGTCACAGATTGGTTCAATGAGCATGAATGTGAGGATGAACATCAGCCATGGCCTGCCCAGTTGCTGGGCCTGAACATTATTGAGCCTTTATGGGGTCTTTTGGAGTATCACATGTAGCGACATTTTCTTCCATGAACAACATGTCGTGATCTCATCACTGTGCTTCAGTAGGAATGGCTGCAAATTCCTCTCACCACTGTGCATGACCTCTGTCTGTTTTCCCCAGACATGTTGCTGGCAGCCGAACACCATACTAATAAAGGTTGGTATCTGTGTTCCAGGTGTTTCAGTTTCAATGTCCACCACCTGTACACACTACCTAATACAAATTGAATTGTGTTTGCACAGCACACATACACACACACACACACATATACATCTTGCCTGAATGTCTATCTCCGGCTGAGTGGCGAATGATTCGTAGGCAATGTTGCTAACTCAACATGCTGCTGTCAACTGCTGTGCTGCATGTCCCACCAAAAAAAAAGTGATCGAAACCTGAACATCCCCCCCCCCCCCAACCTTGATTTACTAAATCAGCATAATACACAACTAAATTAAATTATTTCTCAGTTGGAAGAGGGATGAGTTTATGGGTTGGTCTTTTGAATGTTCCCTAAGTAGTGTGAACATTCACTACTTCTACAAGTCCATCAGATCCTGTGTAGACATCTTCAGTGAACTCTAGTCCTCCATGTGCAAGATGGAACGTGCTCTTCCTTGATTAGCATCAGCATCCCTGGTTGAAGATTGTACTTGGTTGTTGTCCAATTGGTTCTCTGCTGCATGTTGTTGAGATAGTTCCTGGGCCATCGCTCCCAAATGTGTTGGTTAATCTGTTTAATCTCTTTCCACAGATCCAGATGATTGTCTGCTTTATATGACACATAAAGCTCAGGAAAAGATCAGAGGGCTACCTACTAAGAAATGACGTGGAGTGAGATATCTAGTGTCTGTAGGGTCATTGGACATAGATTACAGAGGTTGTAGCAGATTGTTGTATTGGGTGGATGTTAAACACTGTAGTGCAACAGTCTTTTGAAACCCAGAAAGTGCCAAGTTGTTTTTAGTGCAAGCGGCATCACTACAATATGCCAGTACAGCTACAGTGAATCTAATGATATTTTGTAACATTTTCATTGTGTTTTTGGTTGCTCTGTTCTATAGGGTCTACCAATTTGAACGTCAGAACTTTAAAATTAGATAGAATGAAAACCACAAGTGATAATGACATCTATATATTTTTATAACCACATAGAAAATAAACCAGGGAGGTTAGATCACATGATCTTGGTGGCCAGTTCACATCACCTTTTCTGGACAGGACTCATCTGGGAACTTTTCCTGCAATAATTCCATTGTTTGGAAAGCTGTGTGGCAAGTTGCACCGTCCTGTTGTAAAAACACATTGTTGATGTCAAGATTTGCCAGTTTAGGCCACAAAAACTGCACCACCATATTCCTGTATCGCTCTCCATTGACAGTCACATGATTTCCATGTTGGTCCTCAGAAAAATAAGGTCTGATCACGCCATTGGCCCAAAAACCACACCACACAGTTACTTTTGCAGGATGAAGGGGTACGTCCAGAATCACTTGCAGATTTTCATCTGCCCAAATCCTACAGTTTTGTTTGTTAACATACCCATGAAGAAAAAAATGTGCTTCATCGGCCAAAATCCAACTGCTGTAGAGTCCAATTAAGGAACTACCGACTCAGACGATGATCATTAGGCTTAAATTCTTGAGTCAGTTGCACTTTATAAGCTTTTAGGTGAATATCGTGATGCAAAATTTGCCATGTTTTCATCTGTGAAAGGCCGAGTTCTTGCGATCGACGTGAAACAGACAGGTTTGGATCGTCCATCACGCTCTGGCTTACTGAAGCAATATTCTCAGGTGAACTACCGACTCGACGATGGACAGATGTTAGCCCATTTGCTACTGAGCTTGTTGTTCATTCAAATTTCTCTACGAGGCGGTAAATATGGCATTCTGTCGGTCTATTATGTTCACCATAAATTCCTCTCAATGCACGAAATGTCTTTCAAAATGAACACGAATTTTGATCATAAATTCATATAATTTCTATGTGTTGTTGCATTGTGTATCTCTCCATGATAACTTGCCACAGACTACTGCACACAGATGTCACAGTTCAATCTTGTCATTTGAGTCAGTGTTGCCACAACACTCTTTCAAAGTTCTGACATTCAAATTGGTAGACCCTTTACATATAACACACACAAACTATTGTATACCATTAATTTTTATTTTTTCATTCATCTAGTGGTCGGAACCAGCTTTGGAAGTAGTACATGGCAAGAATTCAGACATTGAGGAAGAAGGGGTCTCCTCACCAACAACATTTTCTCACCAGGATAGCGGGACATTGACTGAAGGTTCCTGCAAGAGTGCAAGTGAAGGATCTAATGCAGGTGAAATGGTAGCTTCAGAACAAAGTGTTCACAGAGCAGAAGAAGAACAAATGAAGACATTGGATACTAAAGTTGATATAGTAGGAGAATGTAAAGCCAATGCAGGTGAAATGGTAGCTTCAGAACAAAGTGTTCACAGAGCAGAAGAAGAACAAATCAAGACATTGGATACTAAAGTTGGTATAGTAGGAGAATATAAAACCGATGCTTTGTTCCTTGACAATATTAAATCAGAAGTTAGTAATGAAAAACAGAATTACATTTTAAGTTATGATGTGGTGGATACATCAGAGACTGCAAGTAGTAATGGATCAACCAATGTGAGGAAACAAAACCAAATTTTTGTGAGATCACAAGGAGAAAGTAATAATGTAACACCTAAAACAGAAGTGGATCCTTTACAAGATGCAAGTAGTAATGTCACATCTAATGATGAGAATGAATACAAAGTGTTGAAACAAGAAGTTCTTCAATCAGATAACCAAATTGCCAATGCAGTGAATCGTGAACAGAATGAGAAATGTGCTGTACATCCTCCTGAAATGTAAGTACTTGCCTTTTTCCTCACTTCAGAATTAACAACATTCATATAAAGATATCAGTTTGGTGGTTATGCGGAGATAGGTAATTAGCTCTGATAATCTTACTATTCATTTTTCCGCGAAAGTTTTTTTTTTTTCAGCGATCGATTTCACCACTCGTCTGGTGGCTTCGTCAGGTGAGTCACCAGACAAGTGGCAAAATCGATCGCTGAAAAAAACATACGTGGAAAAATGAATAGTAAGTTCATCAGAGTTAACATTCATATAGTTTATAAATATAGTGGACTCCTTTTAATTCAGATTGCTAGGTAATTCAAACAGAAGTTTATTCTCTGTGAAATTATATTTAATGATGTCAGGTTTTTGTTAATTCAAATTTTGGATATTTATAAAGTTTTTCGTGTCCAATTGGCATTCGAATTAAAAAGAATCCACTGCATTAGGAATAGTGATATCAAGAATGAGAAAGGTAAAACTTGAAACTGCCATCATCTAGCCTGGAAACAGCCCAGCATTATGGTAATGCTGGTTTTAAAACTGTCCATTTTTCTTACCCCACGAGTTTGCAAGCAGGAATTGAAAATGCATAATTCATTTTATTTCCACACATCTTTTATCAGGTAGTTGCATGCCTTCTAGATGTTTAGTTGCAGCTTTCATTTTGCCCATGCCTTTGATCTTGTCAGTCATCTGCTTCCCAGGAGGGTGGGGGTTTGTCCGGAAAACTACATGCCAAATTTCTTGTGTTGACCTTCCAATCTGTCATAAGAAAATGTGAACAAACTTTTCAAAAGAAAAATGTTGTTCTTGGCCGCGGTTTGAGATACTCAAGGACAATGGTATCGGATGGTATTGGTGGAATATTTTGAGCCGATGCTTACCCATACCAATACCACTGATATCGGCCAATACCGATACATCAGCATTGGTATCAGCTCAGCCCTAGTATTTATGTATATTAAAAGTTTCATTTTAATCTGTTTCCAGGGCCTTGTTTATGGTGCAGTGGTAGCATTGTAGCCTTGTAATCAAGGTGTCCCGGGTTCGATACTTGGTGGATGCACATAGTGGTTCGGATACATTTTAAACTGTAGGTCCAGTCCTGATTAACCTTACTGTGCAGGTGGACTTAAAACAACAGATCAATCAATCAATCATAATCTGTTTCCAACAATAAACAGGCATTTTACAGTGTATGATTCAACAACTTTTTGATAATAACTAGCGGTGAGCATAATTAAAACTTCTGTATTGAGATTGACCATAGTACCTGAACCAGACTTCATGAAATGGTTGGGAATATTTTACATGCATTACTGAATACGGTGAAAATTGTATGGATGTGTGTGTGTGTATTTATGTGTATATACACACACGGTTTGGCAGGGAAATCTGATGGTTTTAGTTTGGCAACACTGCCGGTTAGGTGGAGTCACATGCAGGAGCTGGGGTTTTGCTAGACACGTGATGCCATTTCAGTTGGATGGAGCAGTGGAAAGCTGTACATCATGTGTTTGTTGTGGATACATTGTTTAAAAAATGTTGAATCTGTAGTTTGAATGCAATGAGCATTTAGGTTGCAGTTCAATGTCGGGCATCATGGAAGAGTTCCTACTGGGAACAAAATATTGTTGTGGATACATAACTTTAGGACTACCAGCTCTGCATTAAAAAGGACACCGCCTGGAATGAAAATTACAGAGAAGTTTGTCTAATCTCAGACAAATGTTTCCCGGGCTGGTCATCTCTCAATGAGGCAACATCAGGGTGGCGACAGACCTGGAAAAGTCAGGGAATTGGAGAGGTCCAAAAAAGTCAGGGAAATGTCAGGGAATTTTGCCTTGATTGACTTTTATTTTATTATTATTATTATTATTATTATTTTAACTATAGATGCAATGTGATGCAATGAACCTGCCAGACATTTGATTTTGAAGAAGTCATAATAAGCGCTGCACTTAAACGGGATATCATCTTGCCATCCTTTGGCATAAACTTTTAGGTCTCTATTATGCATTGGACACAACCATGGAAACAAGTGATGGAAGGTGAGGAGGAGAAATTTCCAGTGAGGCAGACACATTTGATGAACCTCTAATGTCACATTTAAAAAGTATTGACATATTTTTTTTCTTGTCTATGGGAGCTACAAGGGCTCGGACCTGTCGGACACAGGCATGGCACTCTTATGCATCCGATTTTTTTTGTCTGATGTAGTATGACATTTCGTTGGACAAACTTTCAGCCTCTCAATCCTAAAAGCATATCATTTTCATCAGTAATCAATGTTCCTCTGCAAGCTCTACTGAATTTTCACTTTTCGTCAACTGTTATTGAATTTAACAGGCTGAAGCTTTATACGAGGACGGTCCAGAAAGTACATTCCAATTAGCCATAAATTAAAACACAAACTTCGGTAATAATTTACATTTTATTGTCTTAATTACAGTGAACCATAACTTACTTTTCGACATATTCACCACCACTCTTCAGGTATTTGTTGTGGTGTGGCACTATGTCTGCCTCCAAAAAGCAGAACCATCTGTACAGCAGCGTTACTGGCAAAACAAATGTCCTGCCAGAAACTGCTTCAGCTAAAGGAAGAGATAATAGTCGTAGCACGTGAGATTGGGTCTCCCACTTAAAGTGATGCACAAGAGCCCAATTGTGGTCAGGTGTGTGGGGTTGTGCATGATGGATATGCGTTCCATGAATTGTGTGCACCGTCCTCTGACCATACTGTCACTTATGGCTTCCAGTCCTTATACCTCTTACAAATTACAGTGGATCTCGGCCGGCATCCGCTTCTGAACGTGCAAAAATTTGATTACAGCATGCAATTGGTATATGAAAACTGCCATCTTTCTCATAGAGTTGAGCCAAGCTAACTCCTGCCTCCCCCCGTGGCAGAGTGGTGAGCACATCGTGCTACAACACCAGTGGTCCCGGGTTCGAATCCTAACCTGGGCATTATGTTTGTGAGTGTCCATTCATCAATTTCATCACTCATCCCCATCTTCGCAAATTATCCAAAACTGGCACAAAAAGCAAAGTAAAGTAAAGCAAATCAATCAATCATTCAAGCTAATTCCTGGCGCGGGGCACATAATTGTGGCAGTGACCCACTGTTGCCACTTTTCCCTACGAAGAAACTTGTAGTCAACCAGCCAATTAGGCCTACCGATGCCAGGGTTTGCCCAGGTGGGCCCATCCCAGTTTTCCCCACATGTTTTTTTTTCTTTCAGAAAAACCCACTCAATTTTTTTTTTTTTTTTTCAGAAAATGTTGTAAATTATTGCTTGAAATAATTGTGAGGTTCTAGAATTGTCAACAGTTTAAGAAAACTTGTAAAATAAAAGCTTAGCCAAGCTTATAATACTCAAAATAATTAATGTGGTACAAGTCACAGTAGGTTTTTTCAGGATATTTTTCTCAAATAATGCTAGAAATACACTTTTAACAGAAATAATGCGAACATATACCAGGTGTGCCGGTTAATAATTCTTAATTTCGTCTCTGGATGGAGCTGGAAGCAAGGGTTGGTGCACAGTCTCAACTCTTACGTCAGTGTGTTGCCAGGACAGTACCTGTCAAAATGCTGTGGATGTGCAACCGAGTGCGAGTGATCGTGATACTGGGTTTGTGTGGGAAACATGTTGACCTTCAAACCAAATAAGGAGCATGTGCGGCACGTCCTGCTTTTCTTGTTCCATCAAAAGAAAAATGCAAGTGGAAGCCATCGTATCCTTGTGAAAACGTACAGTGACAATGTCCTAACGCAAGACGCGTGTGTGTCAGCAGCGTGCATTCATGATACGCAAGGTACGCACTGCGTACCCACAACACAGTAAGAAAAGAGAAACATATTTTCATCTTCCCCGAACATGAAAATTCAACAATTATCGCTCCGAAAGCAGTTCCACTGCAAAAAATTCCGATTTCCGCCCGAACACGCTGCTGTCTTCCTGAAGGCAGTCCCGAATGATCCCGATTGTGACTTCGGCACCCACCCGATCCGCGTTCCTGCCGATTTCCACAGAAAGACGCTGTTTCTTCTGCTTGGTACCCTAGAAATTCGGAAGGTAACCCCATTGGCTCATATCAGCCCCGACCACGTGTTTGGGTCTGCCCGCTCTTACCCTCTCTCTCACTTCTTTCCCGGTTCTAAGCATCGAGGGTACCCAAGATTTTGACAGCATATGCAGTGTTGACAGTAGTCAACATATTTTTTTCTGGAATGCTTAGCTTACTAGCATTTAGCAGCCACGCGTAGATAGATCACTGTTGGGTTGCAATAAAAATACATTATAAAAAGTGATACAGGAATCAGAGAGGAGGGCAAGAATATGTAGTGGTGGAAGATCATATTTAATATACGCGTAAACTATCACATATAAAATATTTATGTGAGGTTAAAGTTACACTAGCAAGTTGTTTTTTTTTCGTATAGGGAGGTGAGGACCAGAATGGACTGTCACTGTGAGTGGAAAATATGTGAACAATTTGCAAGTTTCGCACAATTCTCAGTATGAGAGTATCTGTTTATCTCCTTTCGGGATCAACATTTCCTTTGAGTTCCATAGCATGGGTTTTGATTGTTGACCTGACGATATGAATGAATGATAAAAGAAAAACATAATAAAACACAATGCTTACAATGGGATTCGAATGAGCCCCCCTCCCTCCCGCCAGACATTGCAAAGTGATGTAGGGTAGTTTAGCTTTTGAAGTGTTCTGGGATGTATGCTGAATGATGTATTTTCTACTTGTCCTTAATTATCTCCCTTCTACAAAATACTTTGTCGACTGGCAACTCCGATTCATTCGTCCACAAAAACGCGTGGTTTTCGGGCATAGTTGTACCGGACACAACGTACCGTGGGAGATTGACTTTTGCTTTTTTCTGTCCTGTGAAATTTGCAGCGAGTGTTTCGTTCATATTATTTACATTACAGGATCTCTATTGTTTGTCGGTGCTGTGAAGTGATAAAATAGGGGGACCGGGAGTTATTGATGACATACTGGAGAAGGGATTTTCGGAATTTACAAAAAAAAAGTGTAAACAATCCGAAATGGAAGGTCTGTTCCTGATTTGGAAAAATTGTTTCAGGCAGTTGTGAAGGATGGTAAGCAGTATATTAGGCATTTTGATTTTTGAGAAGAATAAAAAATATCTCTACAGAGTGATTGACTGAGTAGAAAAACAGTGAAACTTTATTGTTGGCCTTATTCGTTGGTTTCCTCTGCGAAAGGTGTGAAATAGTAGAGGATACTGAGATTTATCAAATTTATTACATGAAATTTGAAAGGAGGGAAAATGATTGTGCCATTACCTTCCCGTTCAATGATCATTGCACTGCGTGAAGGAAATAATCAAAGTTGAATTGTTGGACTCTACGTAGCTACTATCAGAATATATTTGCGAATATAAAATATCATACATATATTTTACCTCGTTACATTTGGATATTGATACAAGGATGAGAAATTTCCCATTATAAAATTGTAGAAAAAAGTTATTTTCTGAATAACATGATGGCCAGGAAGGAGGGGGGGGGGGTTCTGGCCCCCATAATTCATTTCGGTTGGCCCATGTTGCGTACCCTAGTTTAAATGTCACCGCACGCCACTGGTGTGTGTGTGTGTGTGTGTGTGTGTTGGTTTCAACAATTCAAAAGTGGTGATTTCGACTTGAAAGACAAAGATAGCCCATGTCAACCGAAAAAATTCCAAGATGCCGAATTGCAAGCACTTTTGGACGAAGACGATATGCAAATGCAACAACTGGCAGAGAAGTTAAATGTTGGTCGCCAAACCATATCTGATCGTCTTCATGCCATGCGAAAGATCCAGAAGGCAGGAAAATGGGTCCCACATCATCTGAACGACAGACAAATGGAAAAGCGAAAAACTGTGTGTGAAGTGTTGCTTTCTCGGCATGAAAGAAAGTCTTTCTTGCATCGGTTAGTGACTGGGGACGAAAGATGAATCTACTTCGAGAACCCAAAATGCAAAAAGTCATGGGTTAACCCAGGACAACCTTCAACATTTACCACAAAACCGAATCACTTCGGAAGGAAGACAATGCTGTGCATTTGGTGGGATCAGAAGGGTGTGGTGTACCATGGGCTTCTGAAACCAGGTGAAACAGTGAATGCCGTTCGTTATCGTCAACAACTCATCAACTTCTGCATTGATCGAAAAGTGCCCAGATTGGGCAACATGACACGGAAAAGTGATTTTGCAGCACGACAACGTCTCATCACACACACCGAAAGGCGTCAGAGACACCATTTCTGCACTTGGCTGGGAATTCTTGTCCCACCTGCCATACTCACCAGACTTAGCCCCTTTGGACTACCACTTGTTTTCATCGATGTCTCACTCACTTTCCCAGCAACACTTCAACAATTACGAAGATGTCGAACAATGGCTTGCTGACTGGATCACCTCAAAATGTGAACGATATTTCTGGAAGGGCATCCACAATTTGACAGACGGATGGGCACAATGAATAGCTAGCGATGGTGAATACTTTGAATAAAGTATTTGTTACCTTTCTCCCCAGATACACTTGTTTTCTTTCGGATCAATTAAGAATTATTAACCGACACACCTGGTATACAAGAAACATAAGATCAAAATGGTCTAAAATATTTAGATAAAACATTGAATGAACAAAGCTTATAAGTTTGAAAAGTGGTAGCACTTTAGATATGAGTCACTTCCTTATGTGGGCAAGCTACGTAGTTTCACCTGTGAAGCCACATAGTTTCAACTTTTACAATAAATTTTTCCATGTATAGAACATTACAAAGGAGTACATTTTATTGAAATGTCGTGAAAGTAGAATAAAGTTAACTGTGGTATAATTAAACGAAACTCTTTTCAAATGATTCATTTCATTTCTCAAAATTTAGTATTTGTGCAATGCCTAATGCCTAAGACAGTGACCCCTTCCTCCCTCCAGTTCAGTGCATTGATTGAACGTAATGGGTTCCTTGCCCATGCAGGATAAATGTTAATTGTGGTTAGCTCTATACCCAAGAAGTCGAGCACACTCATAATCTACCCCAATTTCATTTGTTCTTAAAAATAGAGGGTGTGGTGTACTCAAATAAATACAATGCATACATATGCTTTCATATTTTGACCATTTTTGATATTTTCAAACCTTTTCAGAGACTACAATTTCGAGTTTTGTGCATAAAACTTTCAGGAGCATTCTGACATTACTTGCACTGTAAATTCACAATAAAAGTATTGAAACATAATGCTTGATTTAGGAGGAGCATGGGTGGGGTGGATGGGCAAAGAAAGACAAGTCATCTATTTAGTGACCATGATAACATGTTTCTGCAGCTAGAAAACTTGACAGACTGCAATGGTATTACATGTGAGTGAAATTGAACAATACGTTTCAATATGGTGAATGAAAAACTGATTTTCCTCATGTTGCACACACGCTCTATACCATGCTCTCTTTTTCCCCAAAACTGTCTACAATGCACTTTCGGAGTATAAGGAACTAAGCCCAGTCATTGTATGATAATTCGTCGGTCTACAATTTTGCAGTAAAACTTTAATTATATTTCATAATTTAGGAGAGAAGAGATGGTAAAATCGCAAACATACATTTTGCCATAAATGTAAAGCTTTTGAGTTGCAATTTTTATAGTTACAAGATAACTTAAAGGATTGGTGTCATATTGTATTGGAGAAAAATTTGTCAACATGTTTAAAGATGGTGGACGACAGACTGATTTAACTTGCCTTGCGAGAGCTTTAAGTTACGCAAATATTTGAGGTTAGATTTTCGTAGATCAAGAAAAACAAGTCTCAGCTATGTTAGGACATTACTTGAGCTTGAAGTTTTTAATAAAAACTCTGTAATATAGTGCGTGGTTTATTAAGGGTGGGGGAAAGTCACTACTTTTGAGACCACGATATCTGTAGCAAATTTAGAGTTTTTAAGCTGAAATTCATGTTGCAACTAGATACACCCAGGGGATGATTTTATGTTGCATTTGCATTTGTTGAAAGCATTTCAAGATGGTGGATGAAAAATTGATTTTTCATAATGCGATGACCAAACTTCAATTCGACCTTGATGCTATAACAAATTGGTCACGGAGAAACTCTCTTCAATTAAATCCATCAAAATCTTGCTTCATGACCATAGGAACTCATGGTACCCTTAAGAAACTTCACAAAAACGCACCTTCTCCTCCAACTCTTGGCAGTATACCGCTAAGCGAAGTGGATACAAGCAAAAACTTGGGGATTGTGTTCGATAGACACTTAAATTGGGAGCCACAAGTCGAATTTATTGTGAAAAGCTGTATGGGGAAACTTAAATCTTTGTATCATTTAAAACATACTCTGGACGCTAATGTTAAAGATCGTCTTATGCAAGCACTCGTCCTATCCACATTAGACTATTGCGCTCCTGTGTACAGTAATATATCCCAGGGCTTAAACTATAAACTTCAAAAAATTCAGAATTGTTGTAACATGTATCCCCCTATTTAAAGAAACTTTCTTGGCTAAACATTAACAATAGAAGAAAATACTTAACACTCACCTTGATGCACAAAATACTTAAGACTGGCTCCCCAAAATACTTATCCGATAAGATCTGTTCTCGTAGAACATCAGCCGAACATAATATCCGCAAGAAGCACAATCTAAAAATTCCCAAACATAAAACCGCCACATATAACAAGTCCATCATTGTTACAGGGATCAGGGAATGGAACAAACTGCCTGCACCATTGACTAACATTATTTGCCATCAAAGTTTTAAGAAAAATCTGAAGAACTTACTATTGTCCCAACAACTTCATTAACCTTCATATGTTAACAATTGCACCTGCACTTATACATCATATAATGCATACCTAACCTACCCCCCCCCCCCCCCCCGAACACACATTGAACTACCGAAGACTTATTACTCAACAGTATATATACTAATATATTCAATGTATTATTTTATCATTGTATAATCTTTATATTATCTTTATTGTATTATGATGATCATTATGTGTTGTTTTTTTCTTTCTTTTTATTTTTATTCATTTATTGTATGTATCTGTGACAAGGGTTGGTTGTAAGAATGGCCCATGAGGCCGAAACACGCCTGCTTAAATAAAGACCATTCTATTCTATTCTATTCTATTCTATTCTGAGGTAGCTCCAAAAACGTAACAGCTTTTCTCCTGAGATTTCGGCCTGTGTATGAGACTAGTGAACACTCCCAGTCATGATTAATTTGGGGAGCTACGAATGAGTAACATAACCTGGTCATGAAAGCCTACAACGATGACTGAGGGTCCATAGTGCTGACCACATACCACCCCGTAACTGGTTGCAAAATCTTCCACCTCAGAGTAGGATCAGCTGGGAGTGTGGCTGGTAGGTAGGTAGGCCTGGGCCCTCAATGGCCTGTTGCGGGATGAGTTATGTATGTTTTTAGTTTAATTATTTCAAGGTGCGAGACCTTGATTGTCAATTCTTAACTATGTTAATATAAAATAGTTTTTGATTCAGTGAACAAAAACAATACAAATTGAATGTTCCAATATATTACTGTGAGAGAAAAGTGTATTTCATTTTTAAAAAATATATATTTATAAACATAACATAAACCCCCCCCCCCAAAAAAAAAAACACCCGGGGTTGGGTTTTTCGAAAAAACCAGGCAAAATGCCAACCCTGCATTCTATTGGAGTAATGAATGTTTGCTCTTTCGAATCGTTAGATACTATCATTAAACTATGCAATCTTATATTGTGAATTTTCTGCAATTTTCCATTCATTTAATGTTTTGAAGTGGAAATGAACCAACTCTAAGCTACTGCTCTCATCTTCTTGCAACAATATTCTGCCATAGCTAAATACACTTTTTCTGCTTGTACAGCTTTCACCAAAAGTTTTGAGGACAGCGACTTTTTTACTAGGCAACACAAGATGCAGAAGGTTTGGTGAGTTCCGTGTATCATTAGGCTCAATTTAAGAGCTGCCACATGCACAATAGGTATGTGTGAAATACACGAAAAAGAAAATTAAGTATTCTCTATTTAAAATTATTTTTGAAACTCCTTATTGTATCGCAAAGGACAAAATCCTTTATGAAAGGAATACAGTTCCTCTACTTAAGCAATTATATTTTCTACTATTTCATTGCTGATGAGTCTGCACAATGCAAAAGAATGGAGGGGAAAAGGGGGAGAAGATGAGATGAGAGGAGAAGAGGCTGAAGGAGAAGAGGAAAAATAGATGAGGGAAGAAAAGAGAGGATAGAATCGGAGAAGTAATGAAACAAAGGTAAAGATGAAAACAAGAGTGAAAAGAGATGAGAGGAGGAGGCGAGAAGAGGGGAGTAGAGATGAAGAGTAGAAGTGATGAGTGCATTGGAGCCGGGAATCAAAGATAGGAGAGGAATTGAAATGAATGGAGAAGAGTGGGATGAAGAAAAGAGGCGAGAACAGGAGGCAATATGAGATAGAAGCTGAGGTGAGGTAGTTCCAGAAAATATCTTGTGAGCGTCAAGAATTGATGCATTGATCAAATTTTCAACAAGAAACAATCAATAATTTCCTTTCTTCCTCTTCTCAGTTTGTTGTAATGGAGACTTAATTTCTTAACCTTGTGTTAGGTGTGTACGTTTGTGTTGCACAATTAGGTGTGTGGGTGACTCGCGTCACCCACTTATTAAAATGTATCCAGCATAAGGAAAGTGTTTTTTTTTTTTCAGCTGATGCAGTATTTTATTCTTTCGTTTATTTAACAAAAATGTTAATTACAGATTATAATTTTGATTTTACAGTGTACTATAAGCGAAAATGTATTTTCATGCTCACTACACTGATTCCAAGCAAGTTACACAAATGTCTTTGAGATGTTCTCCACACATCCACCTCTTACATTTTAAGCACCACTCCTTGTAGTCATCTGTCATCTATCTATGTCATCTGTCAATCGTGCATACCTTTCTCTGGTAAACCTTGAACGAACGTTTTCAATGTATACATTGGTACAGGAAACTATAATTTGGATTATGTCATCCTCAAGATATAAATTCAATGCTTCTATTGGAGTCTTGACCGGATGGGCCCTTCCCCTGCTTCCAGGAAGATGAATAATTATGCTACTTGCTGGAGTATGAACATTTTTTTGAGGAATTCTTGTGTCCCATCTTGTTTCATGATCCTTTCCATAATAGAATTCATATGAACTGCATATATCATTATCACTCAATTTGGACGAACTGGATCTATCTTCCTCATCACTCACCTCTTGTTCCGATTCGGTGTTGTGGTCACTTGCAGTCACATGATCAAATTCATGATCACTTTCATCAGAACACACCTCCGTCTCCTCCTCTTCCTCCTCAAGCCACTGCAGAGCAACGCTCGTGTCTTTTGTTGGCTCCGTCTTCCGGCATTTTGACATTTTACTTGTTACGTATATAGGTGCGCGGTTGACAACTGTCCCTAAAACACGCTACTGCAGAGAGAATTTATTTCTTACCAACTGTAGGCGAGAAACAGAAGTGCGTTACTGCCACCACAACAAACACCAACAATCAATGTTCAGCTACTGAAACACACCACTGCGACAATTGTCACCCATGTGCCTAACGGAGGGTTAATACACTCCTCACAAAATTTTGCAATATTGTTACGTTAGACAATAAGTGATAGACACGAAATTGGAATGCAACACCACATGGTATCTGTCTGATGGATATTCTCTTCTTCATGTGCAAAAAAAAAAAAAAAAAACAACAACGAGACCTCTCGTGGTTTATAAAAAATTGATTTTCACCAACATATGCCGCTGTGACTTATCACCTATAGCCTAACGTAATAATATTCCAAACTTTCGTGAGAAGTGCATTACATTGATAATGACAAACAATCCATCATTGAACACTATGGCACCGGAGGAGTTTGAACCTATGACCATTAGGTTGACAATCCTGTACAGTAACCACTACCCTACCAGAAGAAATAAATAAATACTATTGTCGGTTATTTTATAACCAGGCAGAGGATGGATGAGCACCAAAATATCTCAAAATAGGTAGACAATGTAAACCAAGAAAAAGAAAGTATTACAATTGATGAACATCGACAGATTGTTTATAATTTCCTTAGATTGAATACTTCAAAATTAGCAAAAATATCAGCTACAAAATTACTTTATTCCTCTTGGAAACGATTTCAAAATGACTAAAGATGAATTTAAGCCAAATCTTCAGATTAATTATGCATATATTGTTGCATGAAAGCATATACAATAAATCTCGGAGTTAGGTGCACCCAGTGATGTTATTAGGGACAGATTGGGACACTGGCCCCTGCAAACGTCCATTGAGGCCCTGGCAAATGTTTGTTTTTTACTGGAAATTTTACTTTGATGACACTATTGGAAAATTGTTCTTCAGTAATTTTTGCATGCAGTTTGAAACACTACTCCTAAATTTTCTGTGGCATGAATGCCAAAGCAAGACTTGTCTTTCTAATCCTCATTTTCCTACTTCTTGCCTGTCGAAAACAAACAGATGCAATTCAGGAGCTGCCATTAATGATTTTATAGCTCATCCCAGTGAGGTAACTCGGAGGTCTTTTGAAAATGCAATTTCCCTCCCTGCCAGGTCAAAATTCAGGCCAATTGACTGGTAAGCGGTAACAGATGTCCCTCTTTATCAACGTCTGTAGGGAGTTGCGTTGATTCTCGGGAGAAAACACAATCACAAAAGCACACGCTGGTTCTTTTAAGATATCTATATTCTACCTGTAAAGCACTACATTTGAAGAATAACTGAAAAGCAATACTGATCACATCAGATGACGATTGTTCTTGGTAATGTCCAGCTTCATGTCAACGCGATTCGTGCCATGTTGCTTCTCACTTGCTAATCATTTTCTCTGCTTGGTGCCCACGCAAAAAAACTGATACTTGGACTACATACGCCATCTCTTGACAAAAAAAAATAATTTAACTCACATATCTAAACCAAATAATGAAAACAAGAATAAATGAAACACATTCCTAAACATATTCCCCCCTCTTGATTGGATAAATTCCAATCAACAGATTTGCTAATTCAATTGTCATTAGGTAAGGGAATCAATTTGTTCACTGGTCTTTTAGTAAAACCAGTTTTTGATCTAATTTTTGCCACACGCACTGCACCGTCTTTACCAGGAAACGTCTCTTCCACTACTGCTATCTTCCATGTAAGTGGAGGTGCGTTGTCTTCTTTGACCAGCACCACCATGCCTGGTTGAAGATTTTCTGTTGAAGCCGTCCATTTACAGCGCTGTTGTAGTTCGTAGAGATAATCCTTCGACCATGTCTTCCAAAAATGTTGTTGTAATTGCTGAATGTGTTGCCATCTAGAAAGACTGTTTTGGGGCAAGTTAGTTAAATCAGGCTCAGGTATGGACATGAGAGGTGACCCTATAAGAAAGTGACCAGGTGTTAAGTAAAAGGTGTCACTGGGATTATCAGATATTGAGGTCAGGGGTCGGGAATTGAGGCATGCTTCAATTTGCGTTAACAATGTTGCAAGCTCTTATGTCAAAGTAGCATTTCCCACTATCCTCTTAAAGTGGTATTTCATGGACTTTACAGCGGCTTCCCACAATCCTGCAAAGTGGGTCGCGTTAGCTGGAATGAAGTGCCAGTTGATTCCATCTTTTATTGCAAAATCTTCAAGTCCACCTTTTAGTTGTTCTGCTTTGAAGAGTTGACTGAGCTCTCAGTTCTCTATTAGCTCCAACAAAATTAGTCCCGTTCTCACTATATGTTTTGACATTTTCCTCTCCTAGAAACAAATCTGCGTAGAGCAGCGATAAATGCCTCTGATGTTAAGGAAATAACTGCTTCAATATACACTGCTTTAGTAGCCATGCACACAAATATAGCTACATATCCCTTGGTAGTGATTCTGCTTCTTCTGTTTGTTCTTAGGATGCAAGGACCAGCATAATCTACTGCTGTATTTAAAAATGGACGTGATGGTGTGACTCTCGGGCTTGGCAATTGTCCCATAAGTTGATGTGACGCCTTGGCTTGCAACTTAAAACATATTAAGCATTTATGCAAGACAGATCTTACTGTTTGTCTGATATGTGGAATCCAGTATTCCTGTCTTAAAGAGCTTATCAACAATTGAGGTCCTGCATGTAATAAACGACGATGCTCTGATTCAATTATGAGTTGCGTCATATGATGTTTGGTAGGCAAAATTAATTGATATTTGCTCTCATATGGCAATTCTGAATTTTCAAGTCTTCCACCAACTTGTAATAGCTGTCCGTCATCAATAAATGGATGAAGATCCTTGATAGGACTATTTTTTGATACTTGTCTTCCTTCTTCTAAGTCATGAATTTCTTGTGGAAATGAAATGCGTTGCACAATTAAGATACATTTCATTAGTACTGCACGTAATTCAACATAAGAAAATTTTCCTGTTCTCTTCGAAGCAGGATTCTTAACATTGTAAATGAATCTGTAGCATGTTGCTACTACATGAAGCAATCTCTGTAATATGGAAAATCTCAGCATGAAATCTGCTTCTGTTGCATGTATCTTGCTAAACATTGATGTAGCAATCTTCCTTTTTTTCTGTTATGCATTCTTCTAGTTCACTATTTTCCATAACATGTAATGACCAAGTATCTTCTTTTAACCATGTAGGTTCATTTCACCAAATTTCCGAATCCTTGAGGACTCTTGGTTCTACTCTCCTTGTTATCAAATCTGCTGGAATGCACTTAGATGTGACATGATGCCATTGGTTAATCACAGAAAGTTCCTGGATCTGTGCGACACAGTTACCTACGAAGGTTTTCCATCAAGTGGGGGGATGCTGCTAGCCACCCAAGTACGATTTTAGAATCTGTTCACAAATATGTACTGTCAATTGGAATTCTCAAAATTGGTGTTGTTTTCTTAGTTAGTTTAGCTAATAGAAGGGCACCGCACAATTCTAGTCATGGCAAAGTAACCTTTTTTATTGGCGCTACTCTTGACTTTGCGCACAGTAATTTAACGTTGATTTTTCCTGACTCATCTCTTGATCTAATATAAATGCAACAACCATAAGCTCCTTCTGCTGCATCGCAGAACCCATGTATCTGAATGTCATTTGTCTTTTCTCTTGTCAGTACAAATCTCTCTATTTGGATGTGAATTATATCTGGTAGTTGTTGATACAAATTTGTTTATTGGTTTCTTAAATCTGAATCTAATTGTTCATCCCACTCCAATTTACAAGTCCAAAGTTTCTGCAAAAACATCGTATATAAAATGACAGTTGGACTGATAAGTCCCAGTGGATCAAATATGGAGCTAACAATTGACACAACTTGTTGTTTGGTTATGTTCGGTAATGGTGAACAAAAGTCTCCATCTTTTGCTACTTTGCACGAAATTAAAAAAATGTCTGTAGATGGTTGCCAGATGAGACGTAATGTATTTGTTTCTGCTTCATTATTGAACTGAAATGGTGAATTAACTTCTCTGTGTTCTTCTGGTACTGCTTGCACCAATTCCTCACAATTGGAGCACCATTTGCGTAAAATAAATCCACCTCGTTTCAATAGTTCATTCAGTTCAGACTGTAAGTTGAGCATAGTTTCAATGTTATCACCTCCTGATGCTACATTGTCACAATAAAAATCCCTTAACAATATGCTGGATGCATTGGGAAAGTTTTCTTTTTCCTGTCTTGCAAGCAATTGTAATGTTGCAACTGCTTGGTATGCCGATGAGGTTAAGCCATAAGTTACAGTTAATAATTCATAAGTTTGTATTTCCTCGCTTGGTGATTTTCTCCACAATATTCTTTGATATTTAGTGTCATAAGGATGAGAACTCTAATATTGCGAAACATCTGGGCTATATCTGCTGTAAAAACTATCTTGTGCGTTCTGAACCTCAGTACAATAGAGTATAGATCTTCTTGGACTGTAGGCCCTGTCATTAGAACATCGTTAATGGATAGTCCACTGTTTGTTTTCGATGATCCATCAAATACAACTCTCACAGGTGTTGTAGTACTTTCTCTAATAGCATGATGCGGTAGGTAATATGACTCGTTGTTTTCTTGATCAGTAGTTTTAATTTGCTTCATGTGGCCTAATGATTCATAATTGTCCATGAATTCACAATAGTTCTGCCTGAGTGTTGGCTGTGCTGTTAATGTTCTTTCCAACTGATGAAATCTTTTGTCTGCTTGTTCAAATGAATTCCCTAATTCAGTATGTATTGATTTGAATGGTAGCCTAACCATAAATCTACCATCCTTCTGCCTGATGGTTGTTTCTTGAAAATGCCTTTCACAATCCATTTCTTCTTTGCTATTGGTCTTTGTGAATACTTCTAACTCAAAAAACCTCTGTAATTGTAATTGAAGGCTATCTTCAGTACGAACAAAACATGAAGTAACTGTTGTAGGTTCTTCACATTGTTGAGGCATAGCTCCTGCTAAAATGTATCTTAACTCTGTATCTTGAAGTACAGGATAATTTCCTATTCTTGTTCTTCTATCTGAACGTAGTAGCAAGAAAAATAGTTCAGATCCAATCAACAAATCTATGCCGCCTGGCTGATGAAATGAAGGATCAGCAAGCTGAATATCCTTTGGAAGATTCCAAGTACTGCAATCGATTGCCTGTGTAGGCAAATCGCCTGCGATTTTTGGTAACACAAGACACTTCACTGTTGTTGTATAATTAGATGTTCTAGACTGGATTACAACATCTACACAATGTTTAGTTTTAAGACACGAATTGTTTATTCCCTGGACTGGAACAACATAGTTTTCTTTCTTCAGTCGTAGTTTTTGCACTAATGATGTAGTTACAAAATTTGACTGACTCCCACTGTCCAAGAGAACTCTGCAATAATGAAATTGTCCATTGTTGCCCTTTACCTTCACTAAGGCAGTTGACAATAAAACTTGTGAAGTGTGTCTTTCTTTGACTGTACAATATGAAGATTGAGGTGCTTCATGTCTTGCCACATTGTTGCTTTCTTGAGGAGACACCCTGGAATTCAATTGTTGTCTATTGCTTGTATTGTTACTGACACTCGCCGATCTTGGTCTTTCAGGTGTATTCCTGTGCAAAAGAGTATTATGTTTCAAATTACAAATTTTGCAATTTCCAGATTTACAAAATTTTACTGAATGTTTTGAAGATAAACAATTAAAACAAAGACCTTTCTTCTTCACAAATTCTTGCTTCTGTTTATAACTTGCCTGTAAGAAAGTCTCACATTGGTACAAAGTATGATTTGTGGAACAGTACATGCACTGAATGTTAGTGGATGTTGCTAAATACGTGTTGCTTTGTTTCATGAATTTACCTTGTTTATCATGTGATTGAAACTGCTTAGCATTGGTGTCACTATGTGTAGGTTTCATGTTTTCTAAAGCTTGACACCTGCGCTCTACAAATGTCCCTTTAAAGAGGACCGCAAACAGTGGCGGATTACCAAATAGGCCCACTAGGCACGTGCCTAGGGGCGGCAACTCCTGGGGGCGGCAAATCTTTTTTCCAGGATATCAAGAGTAATAACAAGTGTCTTACGTACACAGTGACAATTTATACCTATGAAACCAATGTTTGAAATCAATGGTTTGCAACACTTTCGCTTCATACGAAAGAAACCTTGATGTATCAGATTTATATGTTATCAAGGAATGTTTCGTCTGGTCTGCCTCCTTCAGGCGCCAATCAACTTGTTTTAACCCGTGCTGTGGCTTTTATCGCTTACAATGACAATGCAAGTCGCACAGCCTTTGTTGGTTTGTTTTTGTAAATACATACCCCTCGATCTTCCACTAAGCTTTTGTTAATGGCCAGGCAGGAAAGAAGACTGATTGTTTGAAACTCGCATCTGTAACAATGCCAGTCTTAAAAAAAATTAACACACTGCTGATAAGTGAGCGAGCGAGTGAGTGAGTGAGTGCAGCTTTCGCGTGGACCGTAACTAGTTTTTGTCTTACTGTATTTTCTGGCTGGTGCATTCAGTTTGTTGCTAATGCGTTTGCGATTTGGTGTTTTTTTTTATGCAGCAGGCAGCATGAATCGAACAAAGTTAAGTGGGGCGGCTTATCGTAAACTTGCAAACGTTAGCGTGAAAGAGAAGCAACCTTACAGAAAAAGCTTTGTACAGTGGACCCCTTTTTTTAGGCGAAAGGAACAAGTGATTTCCGAAAGCAGTCCAAAAATTGAAGTGGAAGCGGCTACATCGAGTGAACTCTGTGAAATGCAAAATGTCGAAAATATTGTGGGTTTATTTATTTATTTATTGATAGAGCTCAACAGGCAGAGCCCAATTATGGTGCTCTAATTACATAATATTACTACAATAAATTCAACGTTCCAGTAATACTATTTTTTAAATTGTATAAACTCATTGCAAAAATATCGATTGTGTTATTTACACATGAAATTGTGTTGAAAGAGTTGCACGCTCTCCACACCGGAGAGGCAGAAACAATTGAAGTTTTCGCTCTCTGGCAATGAAAGATTTTGTGCTTGGGGCGTGTTTTGGAACTGGGAACATTAAATGATACGGCTGATAATAAGTTGGAATCGTCTATTCTACCGTTAATTACTTTATACAGAAAGAGCAGGTCATTTACTTGTCGTCGGAGTGCTAGTTTGTTGAAGTTGTTCTCTGAAACTAGATTATCGTATGAATCGAATGTTGGATATTCTCCACAGGCTTTGAATTTGAGATATCTAAGAAACTTTGACTGAATACGTTCTAGTCTATGAATTAAATTTATTTGAGTGGGATTCCAGATTACTGACGCATATTCTAGTTTTGACCGTACGAGGGAATAGTAAAGTATTTTCACTGGTTCTATTTTCGTGAAGTCATGGCTTGATCGGATTATAAAACCTAAGTTTCTGAAAGCGTCGTTAGTAACAGTTTCAATATGCTTATTAAATTTGAGCTTGGTGTCGAAGGTCACTCCGAGATCTTTAATTTCATTTTTGCGCGTGATTTGTACATTTTTAATACGGTATGGAAACACACAAGATGCTTTGCGTTTTGTGTAAGTGACTACGCTGCATTTTGTTGGGTTAAGATCCAACTTGTTACTTTCACACCAAGAGATCACTCTGTCTACATCTTCCTGCAGTTTTAAACAGTCTTCAGAGGTAGTTATTTCGTAGAAAAGCTTAAGATCGTCGGCGAAAAGCAACTTTTGAGAATTTTGTATGCAATTGGGTAAGTCGTTGATAAGTAATAAAAACAAAAGCGGTCCAAGATTGGACCCTTGGGGAACACCAGAATATGGTGTGAAGGGGCGACTTTTGATTTTCCTGTATATTACAGTTTGCGTTCGATCGGCTAAATATGAAGCAAAGAAATTTAAAGTATTAAGTGAAATATTGAATGAAGCAATTTTCTGTAGTAATATATCATGATCAATTTTGTCAAATGCCTTAGTAAAATCGGTGTATATTGCATCGACTTGTCCTGTATTATCTAGTACATTGCATGCGTAATGGGTAAAGTTAGCTAAGTTTGTTACGGTAGACCTCTTTGGAGTAAATCCATGCTGATAAGGAGAGATAACTGGATTGACGTGTGCTAACATCCTCTTGTAAATAATTTGTTCAAATATTTTAGCAAGACTAGAAAGGATTGCTATCGGTCTATAATTTTCTAGGCTTGATCTTTGGTGAGACTTGGGGATAGGACAGACGGATGATGTTTTCCATCTTGAAGGAAAAGTATTGGTATCGAGGGAAAGGTTAAAAATTTGCAGCAAGGGATATTTTAAAATATCGCAACATCCTTTAACTATATATGGTGGTATGTTGTCAGGGCCGGTCGTTGATTTGGATTTCAAATTCTTGATGGCAGCTTCTACTTCGCTTACGCGGATGTTGCGCAAAGTGAAAATATCAAGTTGTTCGTTAGCAATTTTTATTTTCAGATTATTTACGTCATATTTAGCTCTTTCGGCTGCGTACACAGAATGAAAGTAAATTGCAAAGGCATCCGCGATGTCATTTTCGTCTGTTAATATGTCTGCGCCGACTTTAATAGCTTCGCAGTTTTGATGGGACTTTTTACTTTTGATATAGGACCAGAATCGAGAAGGGTCCACACTTATCTGGTCTTCAGACTGTTTTATGTAATTAGTGTAAGCTACAGTTATGTCTTTCTTAACCTGTGCGCGAAGCTGAAGAAATTTTTCTCGATGATATTCTTTGTTTGTAATACTTTTCTTCCATTTTAACCTATGGTAAGCTTTAACTTTAATTCTTTTCACTATAGCAGGCGTAAACCAGCAAGGATATGCTGAGTTCTGTAGTTTTTTAAGGGGAATGCATTGATCAAATATGCCATAAATTAATCTGTAGAAAATATCGGCAGCTTCATTTACGTTAACGGCGCTATTTACTGGCATCCAATCTGTTTCTGAAACTAAACTGAAGAGTTTTGAGAAGTCTGCTTTCTTAAAGTTGTATGTGGAAATGTTTTGGTTTGACTTTTTATTTGATTTTACGGAAAGGCATTGGATCTCAGTTATTATTGAGGGGTGATGTGTGTCTTCCGGTAGGAGAGGGTGCAACTCTCTGCTTACATCTATATTACTAACATTCGTTAATATAAGGTCAAGTAACCTATTGTTTACATTTTGAATATTGTTTACGTTTCTGAGAGCATGGTAAGACATAAAAAGTTGTAGATCTTGACACACTGGCGTAAGACTTAATAAATCAGCGTTTACACTTGTAATTTCAGGTAAATTAAAGTCACCACAGAATAGTATTTTATCACCTGGCTTAGTATGGGTTTCAACAAAGTCGTAAAATGTGTCATATAATGCCTTAGTTGATTTAGGGGGGAAGTACACAACACCAATATAGAGAGGAAATTTCTTGTTAAGCAATACTTTAACTAAGATGGAGTCAGGCTGTTGCATCGGTTCTCCCACCAAAAAGGACGAATGGTCGTTTTTTACAGCCACAAGTGCACCACCTCCACTCACTTTGCCACTAAGGTCACGGCTTCGATCACATCTGTACACAGTGTACCGGGAATCAAAGTATTCGGAACTCAGGTGAGACGACGTTAGCCACGTTTCATTAACACACACTACGTCTAGATTGCGGCTCAGTACTTTCTCATAAAAAGGCCTACTCTTGTTTCTCAAACTGCGAACATTTTGATAATAGAACGTCAAATAGTTATGAGCATTACTTGCTTGGGAATGTGTAGAGGTGACGTTACTTTCTAATCTTACCTCACTACGTAGCTGCACGACCTCTTCCTTCTCCGGATTCCACAGATCCTACCTGCTTTCCTGGTTCCTGGCAGTCGGGGTCCTTTGGGAACGCCTCGGGTGTTGGTGACCGTTTACATTTCTGGGAGGGGGAGGCTTCGATGTGCTGCTCGTTGTCTCCGTCGCGGGCTTCGAACTTCCGTTCCGCATGGATGATTTTGTTTTGGGGTGGTTGGTCACCTCGCTGTAGGATTTTCTATTTCTGTACCCTGGTTCTTGAGGGGGTCGGGAGGAGGAGATGGGGAGTTCAGCGCCGGCCGGGGCCTTCGACAGTGCACCTTAGCTAGTGTCCCCTCAGTTCGTAGGAGTTCCTGATTGTGAAAGTGAGAGTGCAAATTTCGTTAGTGACGATCCTGCCGAGTGGTGTCTGAATGAGTCTACAATTGACATTCTTCTAAGACGTGGAATTAATCAGAATGCTGAAAACGATTTTTCTAAATCGCAAAGACTCATAGCAGGTAAGACAAGATTTTTAAATAATAGTGTTTTTTTCGTAAACTTGTAAATGGCGAATAAATTTTGCGGAATTATTTGGTATATTCGTGCAGCACTGGTGCCGTTTATTGTGCATCATGCAGGTTGTTCAAGGGCAAGACAAACATCGCAACTCACGGCATTTCAGACTGGAAACATTTCAAATATTCTAGCATCACACGAAAATTCTGAAGAACACAAAAACTGCGAGTTGGCACTCTTAACAAGGCAGAAATCTGTTGGGACCTTGGAGAACCATTTTCAATCACATATTCAGACGGAACTTACGTACTGGGTCAGTGCAAATAAGTTACTACTTTTCTTTTGAGAAGGGCGCACATTAAGTTTGTGCCTAGGGGCGGCAAGGAAGCTTAATCCGCCACTGACCGCAAATAATGAATTTTTTGTATTGCTGGTAATGTGTTGTTATCATATACCAACACTTTAAAATTGTCCTTGAATGGTAGCCAGTTTTCATAATTTCCATCAAATGAGGGTATGGAAATCTTTGGAAGTCTAAGTTGCGACTGAACTGATGTAACAGAACTAGTACTAACACTGGGCTGATTCATTTGATCATGCCGCATCACTATTGTCTCCATTTGAGACCTAATGCTGTAGTACCTTTCTTCAAATTCTATTCTGTGAACTTCATCTTCGGTTGCTTCCGATTGAAGTTCCAAACTGGTTTGAACGTCATTGAATTTGTCCAACATCTCAGTCAAGTGACTTAATCTCAGTTTAATTTCCTGAACACTCTGTATATTAGTGCCAAATGCATCGACGAATACTTTCATACGGGTCAATTGCCCTTTGTAGCTTCCTCGCACAACTTTTAAACATTCAATCTCTGCCTCTGTCATGGTGAAAGGATAACTGATAATGTTTTTCACAACAATGCAATTAATGAACTTAATGTAATGTAAAGAAAAGAAAGGGAAATGGTAATAAAATAAGCCTGATTACCTGCAAACTTCAGCGCTGCCAATGTTGGACACAAAATCGTCTCGCCGGTTGGAAACACTGCTCGCACGAAGAATCAGCTGATTCCCTTCCCCGCCTTCTGCATATGCTTGTTGCGCAATAAATTTAGTATCGAGATTCCAGAATGTTCTTTCTGCTATCTGTACGAAATGTTCAGTTTTTCACGTGATATGTATGCTAAGTATTATTGTACATATACACACTTGACGACATTATCCTTGAATCAACACAAAACTAATGCTTCGGCTTATTGTTGTCCCACCGACAATCAAAATGAACGTTATACTTCTCGTGTTTTCATGCACGCATGAATCACTGCCATGTTTTGTCTACTGCAAATTATCACGAGCCCTCCGTTACTCCAATGTTGGTTTCCAGATATGAATTTACACAACTGGACCACGTAATGTCAACATAAAATGAGAACACACCGTTGCACGTTTACTTCACCACACAGTTCACTGTTCACAACGACAGGTAGAGATAAGACATCCTAGGCTTGGAGGACCATAAAAATGTAGGGAGTTGCGTTGATTCTCGGGAGAAAACACAATCACAAAAGCACACGCTGGTTCTTTTAAGATATCTATATTCTACCTGTAAAGCACTACATTGACGAATAACTGAAAAGCAATACTGATCACATCCGACGACAATAGTTCTTGGTAATGTCCAGCTGCATGTCAACGCGATTCGTGCCATGTTGCTTCTCACTCGCTGACTGTTTACTCTGCTTGGCACCCACGCAAACAGCTGATACTTGGACTACATACGCCATCTCTTGACAAAAAAAATAATTTAACTCGCATATCTAAACCAAATACTGAAAACAAGAATAAATGAAACACATTCCTAAACAACGTCACTCCTTCCGGAAATCTTTGGAAACAATTTTCATTCCTGTCTCAGATTATGGAGACAGTAATAATGTGGTGCGTGTGATAGAAGTTGCAAGATAAAACTTCAGGGGGAGGGGGATTGCCGCGAACTCATGGCTATAATGCTGAATAAGCCACCCCTCCTTTATGGAAGATAACGAGGTATGTAGTAAATTATGAAGAATAATGTACATTAGGGATGTGATGAAGCTGAAAATTTACAGATTCTGATGTACTCACCGATAGTTTTTGGAACCGATACCGATGCCGATATTTAACCAATTCCGATACATAAGATTATTCAAAGGAAATGGGGTGTTATTTTCAGCATGACAAGAATAAATTTGCTATGTACATTTCTATTGCATATCTTATGTATATACATATCTATTATCAAGAGATTCAAATGTACATTTGCATCTAAAAAAAGTGGTTATGTGAACCTTTAAGAAGAACATAGATTCTCAAGAGATTTGACATTAGTACACAAGCAGTTCTTTGAAATGCAAAATGAATTCCTGTTCTTAAGCCTCGGCTGGATGTTTCTCTCAACAGCTGAAAACTGCTTCTCCTTCTGTTGACAAAATCTCCTAACATATGCCTCCAATTTCGGTGATACTCTGCAAGGCTTTTCTAGAAGGATACACTAAGTGATGTATCGAATAAAAAATCGAATTGGGATTCTAGTTTAGCGTACAAAAAATTGGAAACGCAGCATTAATTGGATGTGAAAGCAGCTTTAAATGGGGCGTTAAATCATCTTACCATTTAGGTTCAACATTGTGCATCTTTGTGTCGTGAATTTAGATAGATAATTCCAAGCGTTTGCACAATATCTTCAACAGAAATTACATAATTTTATTACAAAAAATACAAGTATGTAGTTCCCACGCCTTCTAGAAGTTCGAGGATTTTCCGCTTATGGCGCTGCTGTCGCTTCTGGGCAAGCAACCCTCTGAATGTGTATTCTCCCATCTGTGGCACCGGTCATGTGCCGCTCGGAGCAGAGGGGGCGGGGGGGGGGAGGGTTTCACACCGCAATTTGTAAATTTGCCTTGCTTTGACATCTGGTTTATGTTTTGTCCGCACAAAGACCTAGGAAACTCAGGGAAGTGCATTCATTCCTTCAGTGGGTGGCTACTTTCAAAATACAAGACAGATAGTCTTGCAAGTCGAGGAAGTGAATCGCCATCACTTAGTTTACGCAAATTACGTCGGTTTACAAGTCTGATCCAAAAGAAGAAAGCCAGTTACTTCGTTGACTTACTCTGTGATGCTCTCCGATTTTTTTTTACATATCTAGGTAATGCATCATAATGGGAATTGAAGAAAATGTAGGATGGAAGAGAGTGGTTCAGAGATTCCCATTTTCGCATTTTGACTTTTTTTTTTACCTAATACAATTATATTACTTATACTAAATCTCTTGCAGCGCGGTGAGACCCAAGAACTGATTTATTTTAATTTATTGAAGCTCAAAGTAAATAATAGAATAAAAAATTAAATTAACATTCATCATATTATTATTATTATGATCATCATGCATATTATTATTATTATTATTATGAAACGTATAAAGCACAAAATTTAATAGGATGAAAATGCTCTGTGTCAGTTTGGTGTGAAGTAACAACATTTTAATAAATTTATTTCCAAACCATGAATTTCATCTGAAATTAATGCTCCCCGATTGCATAGTGGTAACGTCATCACCTTGTAATCAAGAGTTCCCAGGTTAGGGTCCCACTTTAAACTGTAGGTCCAATCCCAATTAGCCTATCTGTGCATAACATAGGACTTAATACAAAAATTAATGTAATATTATGTAAAAATTGACAATTTTGACTGACGTGTCTGCGTTAAATGAACCTAAAAATTAAAATACAAGTTATACAAAAATAACAGAAAATTTACGAAGGGGAAAATTTAAGTTACTGGTTTGAAGATGTAGAGGCTGGGGAAAATGAGACAGGAGACACTTTCCTGGAATCCCCTTCAATTTGAACAGTGACTTGACATTGGTAACATTAACTAAGAAGCATTCATTCATTAACTGACATTCGAGCCTATTGGACTTATGACTTTGCGGTGCATCACAGTCAGAAATCTGGTGAAATCTTAATATTTAGTTTCAAGTGGGATCCAAACCACTCCTTCGGGAGCGGCTTTCCTTCACCGGCTATTGAACCCGGGGCCCTCTGATTACAAGTAGGCCCTCCTTGGTAATGGTGCATAATATTTGAATACAATTGAATTGTATTCCTTTTCCAGCAGTTTAGCGAGAAAAATTTTAAAATTTCGTTTACACTCGAAACTAGGGCGACTTTTTTTTTTTGCCTCATTTGAGACTTGGGAGAGTCTAGAACTTGTAATACAGAAAAGTCCCTTTTATTTATAACTCCTTTATCTCTCTCTGTGTGTAAAACCATAGTATCTTTTTCACGATTAGGTCTTGTTCCATTTTCCCTCCTGCGTTCTTTGCTCTCTCTCCCTGGCTCTTCAGATATAGAGCTTCCTTCATTTCTTGCCCTTCTCTTTCCCTCTCTCCCTCCACTTGCTCGTTCTCTATTTCGTTTTCTACCTTTTGTTTCTGTTTCTCATTCTCTCTTTCTATAGATTTCTCTGTATGCCTCTCTTTTTGTTTCTCTTCCTTCCTTTATCTCTTTATCGTTCTGTACTGTTTCTTTTCTTTGTTCCTTTTCTCACTCCATCGTGAGAAATGTTTATCTTCATTTCTCTCAATCCACCCCTCCCTCTGTTATTATAGACTGTTTTGGTTGGTTTTCCTCTTCCTTTTCCTCTCTTTCAGTCTGTTTTGCCTCTTTATTTTCACTGGAGGCACATGACACAGTGGTTCGGATCCCACTTTAAACTGTAGGTCCACTCCCGATTAGCCTTTCTGTGCATAAAGTTGACATAAAACCACAAATCAATCAATCAAACTTTATTTTCACTTTCATTCTCTATCCTTTGGTTTTTAAGCATCACGCTCCAGCCTTCTTTACCCTTCCCCTGCCCCTAGGGGTGTCGTCCTCTACTGGTACCTATTTATTTGAGAATGAGTGAACCCCAGAGCCGTTTTATGCAGAGAGAAGGCCGCAAAAATCCGACCTTACAAAACACGCCCAGGAATCTAATCTTAGTCTCCTGCAGGCCAGTGAGATGCCCAGCCGACTTTACAAAGGGAAAACTTCCCTGTTATTGACCTTTAATACTTTATTTTTTTCAAATCAACTTTAATCTCTATTTTCTCATTCCAAAAAAATAGTTTCGGAGAATTAGATATTAGAAAAAGGAATTCACCTTGGCTTTTCTGTCACTTTTGAGGCGAGGACTATTTAGGGGAGGGAGATCCAGAGGGCACTGGCATGCATACGCAGAGGGGGTGCTGAAGGATCTTTTAGAAATTTTTAGAAAATAAAATATTCAAATGAAGGTAGTAATAAAGTCGAAAAAACTCAAAATGACCCCCAATAACAATCTTTGTGTTTGAATTACTTTTAAAACGAACTTTTAAAATAGTAATTTGAGCTCATACCAAATGAAAATAAAACACCAACACTAAAATTGATTTACGGCAATTTATTCTATCATATAACCAAATATTTAATCTCCCTCTGTTCAGTAAAGGTTAGATTCATGGCACGGAACCCGCATTCACATTCAGTTGTAGATATTGGTACAATTTCAATTGAATTCACATAATCCTTGAGTGAGGTGAAAATGTGTCTTGGCTGACATGACATGTTTCCTGACATGTTTCCATAAAACACACGTTCTTAATCATCTAAATGCCATGTGTGTGCATTTAATAGGACTATATGGAAAAATAAACCTGTCTTCAAAGCGGCCATTCATACTGTGCAACGAAGATTGAAAACAATGCTTTCAAACGTATGGTTTTCCTCGATCGGGGACCACCTCGACTTATTTTTATAAAACACAACAAAATACTACAGATCTCAACAAGCTCTCAAAGAAGATTAAATGACCAAGCAACTCAACATACGTCAGATACACCACCCAGTTTTAGTGTTCGATACAAGAGTACTTGTAAATCACCAGAAGTCTGAAAAAATACCGAATACATGGCATTTAAAAGAGACAGTCAGGGGTGCCAATTTTTTTTAAAAAAGACACTGGGTGGGCTCCAAAATTTGAATTCACAAATTACATAAATTATTGGGTGGGCTCGGGCCCCACAGACATGTATAAATTGGTGTCACTGTACACAGTCACCATAAATTGCATAACGAGAATTTTTTGTATGTAGCTATGGTGTGGTAAACTTAAATGAATCCAAATGGAACACCATAAGTACGATATAGTTTACAAGTGGGTTGAAAATAATGATCCCAGGTTAAGATGTATCACTCATAACTAGAAATTTGATGTTTCAAAACAAGACGGGGGGAAAATCCCTTCTATTGTCCCTTCAAATGACACCCTGCATTAAAATTATTAGAAATTCGCTACTTTCAAATGACAAAACTCTGATTTTCCATTATATATAATATTGAGGACGAATTTTGTACCTTACAGATGAAAAATGTTCCTGTGCCACTGTTTATGCACGATCCAAGTTCACAAGTTCAGTCCCCCAAAACAAAATATATATAGGAAAATATAATTATAATCTCTAATTCATCGTACACAAGTACTGAAATTAAATAATAAAAATATACGTTTTTAGTATTTGTTGTATAATCGAAGGTTATTTATTTCTGCCGAACTTATTGGAAGGCAACGATTATATTGGGAACATACGGTTGAGAAGGCCAGTGTCAAAGAAGATTTATGGAACTAACCAAGAAATTTACTTTTCGTCTACTGGATCCAACCTTCTTTTTTGTTATTCAATAAATATTCGATCCTTGATCTATTTGACATTCATTTCCCATTTCATTTTTTTGCGATATTAACTACACCTAAATAAAGAATACGTTTTGTTATATCCCTGTTTCTACACCGTCTTTTTGCCTATTCAAGTAATAATAATAATAATACATTAATTTACATATTTAGTTAATGTCATTAATCCAATGTGAATACTTTAATTTAATCATTTATATTATTGCTAATATTATTTCTGAGACTTGGTTCAGACACTCTTCCCCGAAATATATTTCTTGATACGTACCTGCTTTTGACTAATCTTGATTGATTGATTTGTTGTTTTAAGTCCACTTTATGCACAGGAAGGCTAATCGAGACTGGACCTACAGTTTAAAGTGGGATCAGAACCACTGTGCCATGTGCCTACAACGGGTATCGAACAGACTAATATTGAGTAATAGAGGTCCCGAGTTCGGCGGTTATGTACAGAATGGTATTTGAAAGGGAAGGGGAAGTCCTACATCTACTTGCTAATATTTGGTTATTTTGGGGAGACTATATATGTACAATTTATAATATATCGATGCTTCAAGAGTAGTTGCCGGAAATTTTGCAAATACCTCACTCTTTACGTGCATCTATCCATTTTGGACACTTATCAATACCACCAACTATTAGAGCACAAAAAGGTAAAGTGTTCCCCTGTGCATAGCACCACGCCATGGAGGCGTATAGGGGGTGTGGGGGTAACGCCCCACACTTTCTTGATCCGGTCGTGAGTGGGGGTGATGTGATCAGCATCACGCTCCTGACCACCTTTAACCCCCAGGGTTTCCCCCAGGTACCCATGTTATTTGACGCTGGGTGGTCGCCGGGGCTGCTTCCACCGTTAGAAAAGTTCCCGGATTTGAACCGGCCGGGGATCGAACCCGGGACCTTTAGCATGGTAGTCAGACGCATTACCGACTGAGCCACCGCTACCACACTATTAGAGCACAGCCAATCATAATTGTGAACTGATAGCAAAACGTTTGTTTGCTAAACTTGTTTTAAGACCAATTATATTCACAGAAAGGCAAATCGGGACTGGACGTATAGTTTAAAGTGGGATCCGAGCCACTCAGTGGCGTAGCGCAGATCTTCGGGTCCACCTGCAAGTAAAATATTAAGGGGCCCCCTTAGTGCCAAAAAAAATATGATGCCAGAGTGGGACGGAAGTACAATAGTTAGCTGCCCTCCCCCCTTCGTTGTACAAGAAATTAACTTTTACCTCAAATATTATGCCTTCCCATTTTTTTGTTATCGACTTATATCACTGTAGTACTTTCTTGAAACTAAATCAGGATGGGCTGAATCTCTGAAAAATAACTGGAAGAAGAATCTGGAAATATTTTCTCTACTTCAACGCAGCTACACAGCCAGGAATCACTTTTGGAGGGGGGGGAAGCTTCCCACTGCCAAATATTTTGTTCGTGATGCTTTGTATTTTTGCTTGAAATATTTTTTATGAAGTTACATATATTACACAAATATTAAAAAATACTGTTTTGGTGGAATTGTAAAAAAATAGTAAACACTCCTCTTTTGGACTTTGAGGTGGATGTGCCTTCAGCCCGTAAGCCATCCCCTGGTTCCTCCAGGCCAAGATTCAACGTAAGAGTCGCTCATATTAGCCTTCTAATACTGAGTGAGTAACCCTAATATACTCAAGCAACAAACTTATCCTTCAGTAATGGGGGTTGAACCTTACATCTAGATTGTCGGTAGTAACCTATCACAAGGTAAATTCCAATCTGCTACGAAGAAATAACTGCAGACTCTAGTCTTTGAGTGATAGATAATAAAGCTGCGAAGGAACTCTATTCACTGAAAATTTATCACTCAATGAAATGCAGCTTCGAAGGACTGAGCCCATCCCAAAATAAAAGGAGGTTGTCACAGGTTAGTAGACCTCAACATCATTATTCATAATTTTAAAGCTGCCATTCTTTTTTCGATAGACCAGTGATCATACTTTCTTAAAGACTTTTTCATGAAACAAGAACCTTTTTATTAACAGACCATCAGTGCTTGAATTTGCATAATCATTCTCCTTCACCTACTTCATTATCTTCAAGTTGCTCCACACAAGGATCCTTCCTTCTATCCCCAACGCGAACAAGGAAATTTGCAGCTAGGATTTTTCCCTTCGAACACTGCAGATCAAAAAATCCCCTAACACATTAGAAAATAAGAACTAGTTCGACAGAAATGTCCACAAAATGCCAAATTGTAAGAAATATGAACTTACAAAATTACACAAAATAATGGTCACATTCAACTCATAAGTTGTATACCCTGTGTGGCAGAGGATGGAATAATGGTCTTTACAGCAAAGGGATAATTTACTATGGGTCCCACCTTTAACTGAGGTTTTCAGCCCCTTTGAAGTAAAACGTAACAAGTGTAGACAATGTGGGAAATTCATTTCAGCTCTTATTTCAATATGAAAAGAATTGGGCCCCCCCTTGAAAATATTTGGTGGGAAGTTACATTTTAAATATCACGTGTAAAACTAAAAGGTTACGAATTAACAATTTTGATGTTTGTTGTAAAATAAGGATCGACTGGTTGAGCAACTGAATATTTCTACTGGATTCCTAACTGTAGACAATTGACACGCTACACTACGTTTACGACAAACTGCGTAGATACAAAGGTATGATATGAGGGATATTTTCCTATCGATTGACATCTGCGAGAAAGTAAGTTAATTCTGCATTTCGGAGGGGGACCCATATAACAAGTTACCGGGGCCCCTCTGGCTGAGATAATACGTCACTGCTTGTTATCGCATACGTCGTATATGATGTTACTGGGAACCAGATTTCTGTTTCGTAAATCTATTTTTTTTTTATAAGCGACACTATCTGTGGAATTTCTGCGATTATATAAAAAAATCAAGAGCACATTGTGGGGCCCCTACACCTCGCCCCTTCGTATTTTACTACATAATCTATGGAAGTTGGCCATTTTACTGTAACGAAATGAATGTACCGACGGAAACAAAAAGAAACATGCAGCTTCACAGTGCATAGGCTGGTGATCTCAAAGAACGATGTGTAAGCTTTTTTTCAACTAAGGAAAGGAAAACAGTTATTCTTCAGGGTTCCGGAACATCTGTCAATGGCCAGTGGGTACGACAATTCCATTCTTCCCCTCCCTGCAAGATCGTAAAAGCAGCGAGGTACCGATGGTAAGAATATGGGAGGGTTTGTGGCTGGGAAGAAGGAGAATTTCTTGAAAGCGACGTCAGCGCCTCCCTCGTGTTCCCTTGGCACTGTTGTTAGAACGGAACTAACGATACCCTCAAAATTTGGTGTTCTTTCAACATCCAGCCGAGGCTTAACGTTGGAAATTGAATGCTGCCAGATTCAACTTCAGAAACACTAGTTTTGGAAGCTCTTCTGGAAGTAACCTACTTCTTCTCTTATAGCAAATCTGTTCAGCAACACTGAACACTCGTGCACTGAATACTGATACAGCAGGTTCGCCCAAGTATTTTCTTGCCACTTGTTTCAGGTCTGGATACTCATTTTGGTTCGTTCAGCAATGTACTGTTTTATTTTTGATTTTGAGGTAGGTTGATCCTCTGAACGAGAGTTTGCAATAATTGTATTACAAAAACTACAAATGATGAAGAATCACAACCTAATTTTCAATAAATCTTACAAAATTAAAATATAAAACTTAGAAGGTAAACTCTAGTATTATCTGTACCGGTTTAAATATCGGGTTTTTGCCGATGCCGATATGTCAGTTTCTGCCGATTTTCATACACCTGTAATCATCTTCGGTACATCCCTAATCTACATGCTTTAGACACATTAGCTTTTCAAATTTTGCATGACTTTCTTTGACTTTCTTCATTTCCAGAAGCAAATGTGGCAATTTTAGTTGCAGGTTAGGTGGCAAAGTTGTAACTACTATTTAGACATACAAATATAATTAATCCTAAGTTATGCAGCGAATAATAGTTACATAAGATATAGAGAAACAAATTACTTACGAAGCACTTTCTATTATCATTTGTATAATTACTCAAGGAAGATGGCGGAGTGGTTAGGACATCGTGCTATGACACCAGGTGTCCCGGGTTGGAATCCCGGCCTGGGCATGGATGTTTGTGAGTGTCAATTCATCAATTTTATCATATCACTCATCCTCATCAAGCAAAAACCTTCTTCCCGTGGGGCAGTATACTCAACTTGTACAATTTCAAGTTATGTTTGATACAGTACACAATGGAAGGTAAGTTCAGGGTATGATTTACATACCACCTCTGTCTTGAGCATTCCACTCTGGTTATGTGGTCATGAATGAGACACCCCAATTAAGGCTAATTTTCCCACCTACTGAGTATGTTAACTGTTTATTTAATTAACATATCTTACTAGTACCTACATTGAATTATGGCGGTATGTTTTATGATTATTTAACAGCATTTATTTTACAGACTAACGATTGAACATTGCTTTTATGATATTTTCTTTTGGTCTCTATAAAAGTCAAAGTGAATGTGCTTTTTGTGGGAACTATATGTTCCGGACAAGGTTTCAGAGACTATAATCGATGTTATTTCTCTTGATATTCCACCTAGACGTGGATGGATTCAACCATCCAAACCACTGTCACATTCAAACAAAGGTGGCTTGGCATACAGTGTTAACATAAATGCAGGGACGTAGCTAGGTTGATCAGTTTGAGGGGGGGGCAGGTGAGCAACCTTGTTAAAAGAGAATCCCTATTTTTAATTGCAGATTCGAATTCGACGTCAGAAAATACATAGGTTTTGTCACACATTTTTTTTCATTTGTGATAGATAGATGGCACCGTCTGCAATCCATCCAAAACAGAATGCTCTGCATAATCTATGGTGCCGACAGATTCACCAGAAACACTCAAATCCATGATGACCTGGACATGGAAACTCTGTCCGAGTTCATGATGAGGGAGAGAACAAAATTTTGGGCCTTCCAGCCTCACCACCAAAATCACACAATCAACTTTATTGGCCAGGTCCCACTCGCCAGAAGAACATACCGGATGCCAAGACTACACTAATAGTAGATATTAAGTCAAGTAGTGTCACGCCTGGTCAGTACTTGAATGGGTGACCACGCTATTTGAGAAGACGCAGTGCTGCACCTGGTCACTAGTTGGATGACCACATGAGAAGATTCAGTCTTCACCATGAAATTCGTCTGATTTTCAAGAACTTCCAGATTCAACTTTCACCCCACCTAAACACCCTGATCTAAGTAACCCTCTACCTAAATATACCTTACCAACTTAGCCAAAAACCACTAGACTTGTACCCAAAACATATCATACCTATTCCAACTCCCCTTAGGGGCATCACCACCATTACGTTAATCTTTTTGCTACCTGCTGCTACCCTTATACCTTCAATTTCTCTAAGTACATATCTTACCTAGAACATAAGACAGGTATTAAATCCTATTACCCAAGTCAATCCTTACACTTGCGACAGTTGCAAGTGACATCATCTGACTCACAACAAACCAGCCATGACAAAAGACTAAATTGACTAACGCATATACAGAGGCAAAGTCTCAAGACTGGAACTACACAACATAGCAACTGCCATGCCACGATCCAAGATGCGAGGATGCCTCTCACCATCAGGGTGCTAGATGCAATTATTCCATGCAATGCTCGAAATGATGTCCTCGAACTTCAATGCATTTGTTGATCTGTTGTTCAAATGATTGAACACAACACAGAAGTGTATCTGCATCAATGTGTGCGCAAGCATTTCTTATTCGTTCGATCATGTTTGCGCAGGTTGTTGGCACATCTCGATAAACACGTTCTTTCAGATACCCCACTAAAAGAAATCTGGCGACCTAAGGTCTGGAGATCACGCAGGCCAATGAACTGGACTGCCTCTATTGATCCAACAACCATTGTACATGCGGTTTAATTCCTCCCGTGCTACTATTGCATTATGTGCTGGACAACCGTCATGTTGGAACCACATGTGCTGTCGCAGTGCAAGGTTTACGTCATCAAGCAATGTCGGTAATTCCTCATGCAAAAACGTTCGATATTTGTGCCCGTCCAAAGTACCGTCAATAACATAGGGATCAATCAGTTTGTCGCCTATGATTCCACACCACACATTAACCGACCAAAGTCGACGTTCAACTTCACGCAACCAATGTGGGTTTCCCACACTCCCAAAAATGCATATTGTGACGATTAACCTGACCGTTTTTTGCGAAGGTTGATACGTCGAATACGTTGATACTCTACGAAAGAACTGCTGGTCGACTAGTATTTGTTCACGTGCCCATTCACAAAACACCACTCAATTGTGAAAATCGCCGCCATGAAGTTCCTGATGCATGGACACGTGATAGGGATGACATTTGTGACATTTCAATATTCTCTGAACACTATTGCTAGAAATTCCTGACTGCGATGATATTACTCGCGTACTAGCCTGGGGATTATGAACCACCGTGGCTAGGACTGCATTTTGATTATTCTCTCCAGTGGCAGTTGTTCTACGAACCCTTTTTTTAGGTTGTACACTTCCTTCAGCACAAAACTGTTTGACAACTTGAACAAACAAAGAACGCGATCGTGGCTTGTCAAGAAAACGTTCCACATAAAGGGTTATAGCATCGTCGATGTTCGTTCTGCATTCACCATAAACAAGGATTGTTTCAATTTTTTTCTTCTACGGATAGATAATCCATGATGTTGAATACCCCACTTCACTGTGTCGTTCGACTCTTTGCGGTCACACTACACTGACCATACAATCACTGACTACTGAGAGCGCGAGCACAATGCTTCTAGGCCACAGTATCCCTTCTCACACACTTGCCAGCCACTGCATTTGCGAGACACAACCAACACGTTGCGCTTGTGGTGTCATCTATCTATCACGAATGGAACAAAATGTGTCGGACCAAACCTATGAATTTTCGGACGTCGAATTCGAATCTGCAATAAAAAATAGGGGTTCCCTTTTAACATTTCAAGGTTGCTCCCTGCCCCCCCCCCCTCCCAGGGAAGCGTAGGTGACTTGCTCCCACAATACTATTATACTTTCATATGGAACCTTTTATCGTTCGATATTTCGATTTGTCAAGTTACATGGGACCCTATATGTTGGAAGGTAACATTATTTTCTGTATTAATATAATTAAGCCTTGTTTCCATATTAAAAACACTAAGTTGCTGACCAAGGCAGATTTATTAAGAAATAAAAACACTTAACAAGTAACGTTTCAACCCTGTATGAGGGTCTTCCTCAGAGGAAGAACTAAACTAAAATGACAAAATACAGATACAGAATGATTACATACACATAGCAGGGTGACTAACCACACAAAAACAAATCATCTTGATAGTCCTTATCTTGGAGGATTTCTCCAAAGGAAATAAATACAAGTCGCCTCTTGACAGTTGACTAATGGGTCTACCACACTGACAGGTCTGGAACTACCTGTTTATGATTACCCCACCCCTCCTGCCTTTTTGGATATGGATGAATAACTCCTCCCCTGGACTTCTTCTCTTCTCTTTCTTCCTTGTTCATTCTTCAACTTTTCCTTCCTTCCTTCCTTCTTCTCATCCTTTCAACTTTCTCTAACACATTCTTCCATTCCTTGTTTATCTTGAGTCCGCCATTCCAATTCATGATGTCTTCTCTATTTCTTTGGCCTCCTTCCATTTTTCACTAGCTCTCCTCTTTTCCTATTCGCCAAGCCGAATCCCATTCTACTTCATGTCCCGTTTCTCTAGTGTGTTTGAATATGGCATTCCTGTCTCTCTTCAATCTCACGTCATCCATGTGTTGCTTTAACCTGTCTTTCAGCCTCTTCTTCCTTTCCCCTATATATACACTTTCACATCCTCTGCACTTCACCTCGTAGATAACCCCTTCCACTTCTTCCTCTCTCTTTTCTTCCTTCTTCTTTCTGGCTATATTTAACACAGTGCGTCCTCCCTTCCTGTAAGTTCTTATACCCACTTTCCTCAGCACTTTGCATATATTATCTATGGCATCTTCCATAGTTCTTATACCAAATAATCTCTCTTTTTCTTCCTCGTCTCTCTTTTATTTCTTTCCTTCTTCTGTTGATGTTGTGTCTTTCTTTTCATAGCCATTCTCTTCCAGTTGTTCCCACAGGCTATTAATCTTGATTTCTTCTTCCCCTTTCTCTGTGCATATCTTCTTCATTCGGTCTTCCATGTTCCTTATAACTAACTAACTAACTCTCTAGCCTTCTTAAACCCGAAGGTTCATGGCTGCAGCAACACAGGCCTTCCATCTGTCCCTATCTTGAGCAAGATCTATATACTCTTTTCCATCCCTACCGATTTCCTTTAGGTCCATCTCAACGTTGTCCCTCCATCTTCGTCTTGGCCTTCCTACAGGTCTCTTACCATCTGGTTTCCCAACAAGAATCCTGTAAACTCCTCTTTCCTCTCCCATTCGTGCCACATGGCCTGCCCACCTAAGTCTTCTTGATTTAATTATTCTAATAATATCTGGACATGAATACAAATTATGTAGTTCTAAATTATGTAACCTTCTCCACTCACCTGTCTCCTCATCCCTTTTAGGTCCAAATATTTTCCTAAGGATCTTATTTTCAAATACTCTCAATTTATGTTCCTCTTTTAATGTAAGGGACCACGTTTCACACCCATATAATACTACAGGCAAAATTACTGTTTTGTATATTTTAACTTTTAGTTTCTTAGATATTAAACGAGAAGACAAAAGTTTATGAAGAGAGAAGTAACATGCATTTCCTGAATTAAGCCTACTTTTTATTTCCTCTTTAATATAATTTTCATTTGTTAATATTACTCCTAAGTATTTGAATTTGGAAACTGGTTCAAACGAGTTGTTATCAATAATTAGATTTTGATTATTACCTAACACTTGGTTTCGGCCTGTAAGCATATATTTAGTTTTCTCTTTGTTAACTTCCAAACCTATTTCTTTAGCAGTTTTGAAAAATATTTTAGCATTATTCTTAATCGTATTTATATCATCCCCCAGTAAGTCTACATCATCTGCATATGCTAACAACTGAGTCACACCATTTAATTTTAGTCCTTCTTTAGTTTCTTTTACCTTCCTTACAGCATATTCTATGGCAAAATTAAAGAGCAATGGAGATAATGCATCTCCTTGTTTTAACCCATCATGAATTATAAATTTGTCAGACATATTATTACCCACACGAATTTTACTTTCTGTTTCACTGGTGCATATTTTTATCATACTAACAAGCTTCTTAGGTATTCCAAACTCTACTAATATATTATATAATTTATCTCTTTTGACCGAATCATATGCTTTTTTGAAATCAATGAATAGCTGATGGACATTTTGATTATATTCCCACTTTTTTTCAAGTGTCTGTCTAATGTGAAAAATTTGATCTGTAGTTGATCTGTTACGTTTAAATCCACATTGATAATCACCTATAATTTCATTAGCATATGGGGTTAGTCTTGTTAAAAGAATGTTAGACAATATTTTGTATGTTGTTGAGAGTAGAGAAATTCCACGGTAATTATTGCAGTTCATTTTATCACCTTTTTTAAACACAGGAACAATTATGGATTCTTTCCACTGTTGAGGGATTTCTTCTTTATTCCATATTAAACAAATTAATTTATGAATTTGACATATTAATGAATTTCCACCATATTTAATTAACTCAGCTGGTATTAAATCAATGCCAGGTGCTTTGTTATTCTTAAGCCTTTTAATAGCATCTTTAACTTCAGTCAAGTTAGGTTCTGGAACTAAAGGTTCTGCTGTGTGTACTTCACTTACTTCTGATTTATCTCCTACATGGACATTTAAAAGGTCATTAAAGTAGTTCTTCCATCTATTTAGAATATCGCTTGGGTCAGCTAGAAAATCACCATCTTTATCTTTTATCAAGTTTACTTTCCATGTTCCTTATAAAATTATGTTTTGTTGCATCACCCACATCACTTGTTTTGTGGCAGAACACTCCTGCCGAACACTTCTTTTGATACCATATAGCCACAATCCCCATTCCTCTCTTCTTCTTCATCATAATATCCAAGAAATTTAATGTCCCTTCCTGTTCAGTTTCGAGCTCAAGGAATATTCCTGCTCTCTCATCTTCTATATCTTTAACTAATTTACTCAGCTGCCTTTTCGTTCCCTTCCATATCCCAAAACAATCATCCACATATCTACAAAACAGAATTAATTTAGCTCCTCCTATCACTATCACTTCCTTCTCCCATTCATTCACAACCAATTCCGCCAGCACACGGCTCAAGCACTAATCTTGATGATTTTACTTCCCACTCTGCTGTACCCATTGTCCCAAATGGTTTCCAGTGCTTGCACCACTCTCTCACTATCCCATTCCCCTATAATGTTCTTCCCCATCTTCCTTCTCACTATATCCACTACGTGCCCCTACCGCAATGTTCAGCCTAGATGTTAGAAGCATGTTTGCGAGCATCAAAAGGGTAGTGTGAGGTGCTAACCACTCTGCCATGGAGGCTGGCTATTTTCTCCTGTAGCCACCTAATATCAACGGATATAGACTCGCGAAATCCATGGCCATTGTTCGGGAATCTAAATGCAGAATGAATTCATTAACTTAATGGCATCTAGACAGTCTTTAAAAATCCTTGTATTTTCTCTTACGTTAGATTTGAGACACCAACAACAGTGTCATTAGTCCGTACTCTTTAGATTTGTAAATTTTCTCCAAGAAGATTTGAGATGTAGTGGATGTAGATGTAGTTCTGGAATCACGTGTACAAGTATGACGGTGCGAAAATGAAATGTTTATGTAATGAGTTCAAGCTATCTCATGTAGATATATATATTATACCAGAATCGAATCTGGCACCCTTTAGTGCAAGGCGATCTCGTTAACCACTATTCTATGGGGTCTGAGTCTTTTGTGACATCGGATTATACACATTGGATTTGATTTGATTTGTTGTTTGAAGTCCACTTTATGCACAGAAATGCTAATCTATCAAACCCGGGACCCCTTGATGCTACCACTGCCATCGGGCAGGCCTATACACATTGGGGAATACACAATAATTTTATGCACATATCTACCTGGGTAATTTTTCTTAAAATTAATCTTATTTGTGTGTGCAATACTGGATATATGATGGCAATGGAAATAACAAAATTCCCACTGCTCAAATGATTGCACTCTCTTATTTGGTGCGATAGGTTCAAGGTTTGATCCCTGGCAGGAACTCCAAAACTTATGTCTGGCCCAACATCGTGAGGACAATTTGGGAGCTACTTGAAAGCAATATGGAAGCAAATTGTGCTCTCAAAACTAAATGGTAGTCAATGTGAACACGTGTCACCGAATGGAAAACCACTTGGCAGGCCTTGTCCCTCAAAATTAATTTTACTGACTAAATGTAATTTTCTAGAGGACCTAAACATGCATTTTTATGCACCGTACAATGTTGTTTTCTTTCACCATTCTTTTAGTTTTTCTTCCAAAGGATTTCACTCCCGACACGTGATCATAAACCACTACAAAACCAGATGTCCCAGGTTCGGACCTTGGACATCTATGGTTGCATCATGTCTGTCCCATTGCCATTTCATCGGGTCATCATTCAATCTCATCATCGCATTTAACCCAAGAGGTAGAAAAGCTGTGTAAAATAATCAAATAGAAATGATTGATTGATTTGGTTTATTTTACTTCACTTTTCTGTATTTTTTGGCTAATCGTGAAGATAATGACTTATGATAATATTGATTGATTTGACTTATTTTACTTCGCTTTTCTGCCATTTTTAGCTAATCGCGATGATATGATGAAATTGATGAAAGGACACTGACAAATACTTATGTCCAGGCCAGGATTTGAACCCGGGACCCCTGGCGTTGCTGCACGATGTGCTAACCACTTCGCAATGGAGGTCGGCATACAATAAGTATTAACACATTCGGGTCTGGCCTCATAATACAGCATTGTTACCTCTGGTCTGCGGTTTTTCGTTGTTTTTCAAAAAATTATAGAAAAAATATTTTTAATTTGTTTTTATTTATAACATTTTTCTTAAATCTACAAAATTTCCTCTCTTCAATGAACAAAAATTTGTTAAATTTTATTTTCATTTTCAGACGTTTTTTAATATTTTTTCAACAAAAAAGTACAACATTGTAACAAATGTTAATATAGAGATATTTTAAGTTCGTAATCTGGAAATTTCAATAATTAACTACATAAACTATCAATACATCTTTTGAATCTTGCATAAGAATACTTCTTATGTGCACATAACAAAAAATAATTACAAATTACAAGTAATTATCTTTTGTATGAAAAAGTTTCTGCAGGACAGGACCAGACGATGTATCAGTTGGTTCTGCGTCATCTGTAAAAATTAAACAAATAAATAAATAAACTAAATAAATAAAATAAATTTTCATTTGACATACACTATACAAAATAATAAATGGAAAAACTAAAAATACATCAGTGCATGTAGGAGAATCAAGCAAGAGGCAGGATGAATAGACCCAAAAAAATTTTGTGAAGACATGTGAAATTCTGGGAATGGTTTTTTGTTTTTCAAGGTATTCACCCTTAAGATTGATACACTTTTGCATATGCTCAAACCAATTTTAAAAGCATTTTTTCCACTCTGAAGCTGATACCTCAGTAACCGCTGTTCGGAATGTGTCAAACAGCTGCTTCAAGCGACACAATTCGCTCACCACGCATCTTACTTTTCATGTGTGGGAACAAAAATAAGTCATTAGGTGATAAATCAGGTGAGTACGGACAATGAGTCATTTTTACACGAGCCTGTTTTTGACTTCAGTCAAGTTGTGTGCGATCCAACGGCTTGAAAGTTTCCATACGTTCAGATGACCATGCAAAATCTTATGTATTGCTTTCATGTCAATGTTCAAGGATACCTGAATCTCATGGTATGTCACATGCCGATCTCTCTCAATCATTTCACGCACAGCATCAACATTACTGGCAACAACAGATGTGGATGAACGACCTTCATGAAATTCATCACTCAGAAATGTGCGACCATGCTGGAATTCGGAAAACCAATTGTAGACAGTCCTATTGGATGGTGCTTCATCCCCAAAAACCAAATGAAGTTGCTCGATGCATTGTTCTGGTGTTAAACTACATTTGAAATCATAAAAAATCATTGCCCAAAAGTGTTAACGAGAAATTTCCATTTCTCACACGAAACTACTTCAAACTGCTGTAACAATAAAGGAATGGGCTTAAACAAACAATCGGGTTTGTATGAATAGATCCAAGTTTTGCCCCCTGTAACGATGTACTACACCAAATTTGACTTGCGTCGGTTGAATTTTTTGAGCATTTCTTTACACCAATTTACACGAGCCTGTTTTTGAGCTTCAGTCAAGTTGTGTGGGATCCAAAGGCTTAAAGTTTCCATACGTTCAGATGACCATGCAAAATCGTATGTATTGCTTTCATGTCAATGTTCAAGGATGCCTGAATCTCATGGTATGTCACATGCCAATCTCTCTCAATCATTTCACGCACAGCATCAACATTACTGGCAACAACAGATGTGGATGGATGACGTTCACGAAATTCATCCCTCAGAAATGTGCGACCACACTGGAATTCGGAAAACCAATTGTACACAGTCCTATTGGATGGTGCTTCATCCCCAAAAACCAAATGAAGTTGCTCGATGCATTGTTCTGGTGTTAAACTACATTTGAAATCATAAAAAATCATTGCCCAAAAGTGTTCACAAGAAATTTCCATGTCTCACACGAAACTACTTCAAACTGCTGCAAAAATAAACGAATGGGCTTAAACAAACAATCAATGATAATTTAAACATAAAAAAGGTTTATTCTTCCGATTGTTATAATAGCAGAACACTAGCGCCACTGTTAGTGGTAGTTTGCAGAAACTTTTTAAGATCTTTCGACCCTTGCAGTGGGGGGGCAAGGGAGATAGAGGCAGAAATCTTATCTTTCCCTTACAGCGGCTGTGGTGAGGTGGTTGAAAAGCCAGCAGTAGCTCCTTCCTGCCTTACTCACTGATCACACCGAGGGATGAGAAGAGAGGTGAGATTGATTAATTTTTCACCACTAGAGTAGCTACTCCTGGGGATGTCCTTCTAAAACCATAAAATAATAAACCCAGAAATTCCTAGCCACCTGCAGCTAAATCTTCCTGTTTGTGCCGTTTCGGCATGTCCGACATGGTGCCAGTCCAAAGCCAGATGAAGAGAAGATGTCACAAGCAGAAAGGTGTTTGTGGGAGGGCAACGGGTAACCTGGCTAATGCCCCTGGTGTCCAGGAAGAGAAAGTGTGTTTCAAAAGGTCTCAGACTTTGCTGAAGGGACGGGCCATATAAACATTAACGGCATTTCCTACCAATACATATGTTTGTGTTCAACACGCAGGAACATGGGAAAGAAATGTATTGCTCGGGGTTCCTGAAACTCAAATTCAAGAACAGTGTTTCAAACTGAAAGAAAAATTTACCAAAATTCTATTATGCAATATTTGTCACCATAGTAATATTTTCAACAAATGTAGAACAGTTTGTTGGGGCCACGTGAACGTTTCAGGCCTGGTGCCCCCGTGCCTCCTCCCCCAACGACGTCCCTGCATAAATTATATCTTTCAACAATAAGTTCCTGTAAGTGCATTTTTCTGAACATTTAAAGTTATCATAGTTTGGGTTTAACTTTATTCTTAAGTTCACTTTACACACGGAAATGCTAATTGGGTGTGGACCTGAGTTTAAAGTGGGATCCTAACCCCTACTTTCCTCCACTGGGTATCGAACCTGGGACCCCTTGATTAACTGTCATTGCATAGACTTGAATTGCATATTTGATGGGAAAAATTTACATCAATGTAAATGTGTCACCCGTAATCGTTTTATTAAGTGGTGGAACAGTTCATTAGTGAAATTACTTCATTTTTAATTTGAGGGACAACATTCAAAAGTTCTGCAAAAAAAAAATTGAATTTGAATTTGACATGCCCATGAGCTTATTAGAACGAAAAGAGGTGCTCGATATCAACAAAATTCCAACAGGGACCATCTGTTTCCTATGGTTGATTCATGATTATTTTTGTCATGGATAAGAATGATTAATGTTAGCCCCCCCCCCCCTTTCAAGCGGACTGATGAAACTCCGCCTATACATATTTAATTACCTAATTACGTGTGACAAATTGTTTTTTTTAAAGCATGCAATATTAATTGGACATTATTATTTCTGGTGCTTGTACCTATACTTATTCTAACACTATCTTTCAAGAGATCAGCTCTTCTCTCGTATTCAGAAGAACAAATGGTGCCTTTCTTCAGAGATAGGAATAGTAGCGTAAGTGGAGAAAGAACTCACAGAATTCCGGAGGGTAACATGGAGTAGCTGTTAGCGCACTGCATTTGTAGTAAGATCACACCTTCCTAGGTTTGATCCCCATCCCCATTAAAATAGGTTGATTTAACATTAACATCATTCCTGCAAGCATGTTAACTGTCAAAATTTTAAAGTTTTTTGGTGGTATACTTGGGCCTATCCTGAATCCATGCATCAATCCTTCTTTCTGCATTCATTTCCATTTCATTTTTTCATTCTATGTGTGTGTTTGTATGCGCATAATTTTCAGAATGAGTCCACATATAATTAAATAACTGTTGCATGTCTCTTTAAATGTCTGTTTAATATACTGCTCATTTTAAGTACATTTAAGAAAATAACAACTCTAATTGCAGGTACTCATTCAAGAAACATGGGAGAGGAGATGAAATAATCAAGCACCATTTGCGATCAGAAGAATACTCCTTGCCTTTTAATACTAATATCCCAAATCCTAGTATCATAGAATATAGTGATAAACCCAAAAGCTCCAGAATGTCACTTGGTAGTGGGACTGGAAATAATACAAGTAATTCCAAAACCCATTTAAGAACTCACACTGAAGAGAAGCCCTTTGAATGCTCAAATTGCAATAAAGCATTTACAAATCAGAGAGATCTACGGAAACATTTAAGATTTCACACTGGAGTGAAGCCCTTTGTATGTTCAACTTGCAATAAATCATTTAAAATTAAGGCAGACCTTCGAAAGCATTTAAGAATTCACACTGGAGAGAGGCCCTTTGTATGTTCAACTTGCAATAAAGCATTTAAAGTTAAGGCAGAACTTCGAGAGCATTTAAGATTTCACACTGGAGAGAGGCCCTTTGTATGTTCAACTTGCAATAAAGCATTTAAAGTTAAGGCAGAACTCCGAGAGCATTTAAGAATTCACACTGGAGAGAGGCCCTTTGTATGTTCAACTTGCAAGAAAACATTTACAACTCGGTCAAGCCTACAAGTCCATTTAAGAATTCACACTGGAGAGAAGCCCTTTGTATGTTCAACTTGCAATAAAGCATTTAAAGTTAATGCAGAACTCCGAGAGCATTTAAGAATTCACACTGGAGAGAGGCCCTTTGTATGTTCAACTTGCAAGAAAGCATTTACAACTCGGTCAAGCCTACGAGTCCATTTAAGAATTCACACTGGAGAGAAGCCCTTTGTATGTTCAACTTGCAATAAAGCATTTAAAGTTAAGGCAGAACTCCGAGAGCATTTAAGAATTCACACTGGAGAGAGGCCCTTTGTATGTTCAACTTGCAAGAAAGCATTTACAACTCGGTCAAGCCTACGAGTCCATTTAAGAATTCACACTGGAGAGAAGCCCTTTGTATGTTCAACTTGCAATAAAGCATTTATAGTTAAGGCAGACCTCCGACAGCATTTAAGATTTCACACTGGAGAGAGGCCCTTTGTATGTTCAACTTGCAATAAAGCATATGCACATCAGTCAAACCTACGGAGGCATTTTAGAATTCACATTGGAGAGAAGCCCTTTGTATGTTCAATTTGCAAAATAGCATTTACAGATCAGAGAGACCTACGGAAGCATTTAAGAATTCACACTGGAGAGAAGCCGTTTGTATGTTCAACTTGCAATAAAGCATTTACATGTCAGTCAAACCTACGGGACCATTTAAGAATTCACACTGGAGAGAGGTCATTTGTATGTTCAACTTGCAATAAAGCATTTAAAGTTAAGGCAGGCCTCCGAGAGCATTTAAGAATTCATACTGGAGAGAGGCCCTCTGTATGTTCAACTTGCAATAAAGCATTTGCACGTCAGTCACACCTACAGGTCCATTTAAGAATTCACACTGGAGAAAAGCCCTTTGTATGTTCAACTTGCAATAAAGCATTTGCACGTCAGTCAAACCTATGGTGGCATTTTAGAATTCACACTGGAGAGAAACCCTTTGTATGTTCAACTTGCAATAAAGCATTTGCACGTCAGTCAAGCCTACAGAGGCATTTTAGAATTCACATTGGAGAGAAGCCCTTTGTATGTTCAATTTGCAAAAAAGCATTTACAGATCAGAGAGACCTACGGAAGCATTTAAGAATTCACACTGGAGAAAAGCCCTTTGTATGTTCAACTTGCAATAAAGCATTTGCACGTCAGTCAAACCTATGGAGGCATTTTAGAATTCACACTGGAGAGAAACCCTTTGTATGTTCAACTTGCAATAAAGCATTTACATGTCAGTCAAACCTACGGGACCATTTAAGAATTCACACTGGAGAGAGGTCATTTGTATGTTCAACTTGCAATAAAGCATTTAAAGTTAAGGCAGACCTCCGAGAGCATTTAAGAATTCACACTGGAGAGAAGCCCTTTGTATGATCAACTTGCAATAAAGCATTTACAGGAGACATATGAAAACTCACACTGGATAGCAGCCCTCTGTACGTTAATGCAATGTAACTGAAATAGGTAGAGAGGAGGAGGAACTAGACTACAGAAAGTAAGGAAAGTTTTTATTCCATCTAGTACTAGGTGTTCCTCACACTAATCAGCCACATCGCTGTTCCGTACTTGTAGGAATGCCTGCAAATATTTTTTTAAATATTAGTGTTCCTTCCACCCAAAATGTACTACACATTCTTATCCTCCTCAACGTTTGCACCAGTGGTGAAGCGTGACATTTTTACGTAGCCATCGCAAGACTTGCCAAATGTCAGAGTCAATCATTCAACTGGGAGGAGTTGCATTCCTACATTGGTAATGATGATAACAGTGTTCGTACATGATGTGTGAAGTAGAGATGGCCAAATCATTTTTTTTCTACGGAGTGTATGATTGTAAAATAAGGAAGACGAAACTTTCTTAATAAATTCTACCCGAAAAATTGTTAAACCTCTCTCTCCGAAATTCGGATTGCCTCCAAAATCTGAATAGTAAAATTTGTGAATAGAGATTTTTAAATTTTTAATATTCCTTGCCATTTTTAGTGTGAAGGTAAGATGTGCTGCGATGATCTGGGCCATATGGCACCACTGCACTGAACAGGAAACTTAGCGAACCTCTTGCATATTTCTAGCTATTCTGTCTTTTTTTTTTTTTTTACATCTCTAAAATATTTAAAAATCAATATTTTGTTAATTTTGCCTTGTAATCACCGGATCTCCCGCTGAGCGGATGCCTCGCCTCGCCTCTGCTTTGCACCCCTACAGTGTTAACAAGTTACTATATCTACATTATTTAAGAGTACAGTATTCACATCATGTTGATTAGTTGTGCAATTACCTAGCTCAGATTTAACCAGGTAAATAATATATTTGACGGGAAAAATAAGTTCATTTATTGAGAATGGTGCTGACGACATATTCATTTTATAACTGGGATATACTAGCAGAAGAATCACCAAATTTACTCTGACAAAAAGCTACTTTACACATCTAGAAATACAGTACAAAATTCCAAATGCAACGCCACTTAAGTGCAAGGGGGTATATTTTTTCCTCCCTGGCTTTTTCATGAATGTTCGTTTTTGATTCTACAGGACAGGGAAAATGCTAACAGCAAATTTGCAGAGAAGTACGTTGAACAAATTTGTGAGCACATTGATGTGGCACCAACACAATTTTACTGCATATCACGGCAACAGTATACCTAGGTAGTGAAAATTACCCTTCAGAAAATGTAGAAGAGTATTTTCGTCGGCAAATATTTGTGCCATACCTGGATTACTTATTGCTGCCTTGGATCTACGATTTTCACCCGATAACCGTCATTGTCGGGAACTGTTAATTTTTATCCCAAAATACCTCAGACTTATTGTCATTCAACGAGTACAGCAAGTTGGTAACAAAAGTGACAACTGTGTACTCCAATATACTGATAACCGGGAAGCTGAGGCTACAAGCTGTTTTTTTTTTTTGTACCAATGCAAACAAAGATTCCCTTATGCCGTAAACTTTCAAAAATGTGGCTCATATCGCCTCAATGCCTCCTTCTGTAGCTATTGCCGCAAATATTACAGTGACTTTACCGGCTACAACATGCCCTAACGAGAAATCTTTCAGCACACTGCTTTTATGCATGAGGACATGGTTAAGATCAACCATGTTGCAGGATCGACTTTCAGGATTGTATATGTTAAGCGTTCACAGACTAAAAGTGCAAAGTGATCCAAACTTTCATTCTAGGGTGATTGACTAATTTGCAGTTTGTTTTCTGTTGCCTTTTGCAAGTGAAGGATGTGGTAACTGCTCAAATTTTTATAATGTGTTCACACATTTAGCTTTGTGTTTAGTGTTTAATTTATGAAATGTACTTCCTTTTCTCTGAGTTTGTCCCCTGCTGCCAAGTTTCCTGGCAGGGCCCATGCATAATCTCATGGGCGCATCATTTTTTTTTTATTTCTTGGCTTACAGAAACTAAATACAGTAATTATTTTAAAGGAGGCAATAAAACTTTTATAGTTTGTATTTGCAGTACTTTAATTCATTTTGAATCTTCCCATTTACTAGTTTCTGAACTATTGACAAGTAATTTTCGATTGTTTGTTATATTTTAGAGCTAGAAACATCTATTGAGTGAATTTATATAAAGCACCATGTTTTTGTCTTCATAACAACTTGTTTAAATTATTTTCCAAATTCAACTACTTAGGAGTAATACTAACAAATGAAAATGATATTAAAGGGGGAATAAAAAGCAGACTTAATTCAGGGAATGCGATTTACTTTTTTTTCATAATATTTTATCTTCTTGTATAATATCTAAGAAACTAAAGTTAAAATATACAAAACGGTAATTTTCCCTGTAGTATTATCTGGAAGTGAAACTTGGTCCCTTGCATTAAAAGGCAAACATAAATTAAGAGTGTTTGAAAGTTAAATCCTTAGGAAATATTTGGACCTAAAGGGGATGGGGAGACAGGTGTCCAGGATCCTGTCCAGATATTATTTGATTGAATATCTTCAATTTTTATAGGGTTAGTTATACACTGTCGGGCCATTGAATTATGACCACCCACCTAATAGTGTGTTGGACCACCTTTTGCTTTTATGACAGCAGTTATCCTGTGTGGCCACGGTGGCTCAGTTGGTAACACATCTGACTACCATGCTAAAGGTCCCAGGTTCGGTCCCCGGCCGGTTCAAATCCGGGAACTTTTCTAACGGAAGCGGCCGCGGCACCCACCCAGTGTCGAATAACATGGGTACCTGGGGGAAACCCTGTGGGGTAAAGGTGTTCAGGGGTGTGATGCTGATCACATCATCCCCTATACACACCTTCATGGCGTGGTGCTAAGCACAGGGTAGCACTTTACTTTTTTTTTAGTTAGTTATCCTATGTTGCATGGATTCTGTAAGCTGTCTGAAGTAGTCCACATGTATTGGTAACCATGCTGAGTCCAATGAAGCCTTCACTGCTGGGATTGACGTGATTGATGTGTTCTGCTGCCTAATGTGTCGCTCCATATAATCCCAAATTTGCTCTATTGGATTTAAATCTGGTAAATTCGGAGGCCATACCATATGTTGGAAGTCAAATGAGTGTTCTTCAAACCAATCATGTACCACAAAAGCCCGATGACATGTTGCATTATCATCCTGGAAGATACCAGAAGCATAAGGGGGGAAAAAGCAACATATCAGGATGTACTGTGTCTGCTAGATGATGATAGGACTGACCAGTGCAGCGGTGCTCTACATGTTCCATGGGTCCAAATCCTTGCTATGTGAATATTCCCCACACCATACAGCCATTGCCACTAGCCTGCACCATTGACATTGTGCAAGATGGAAGAACACTTTCGTGTTTATGCCAAACCCTTACACGACCATCCACAGAAATCATGAAAAACCAAGAGTCGGCGGACCAACACACCTTGTCCTGGTCTTCCACACTCCAATTTGCATGTTTCTTGCACCAGAGGCATCGTTTACACTTATGATCTCATGTCAGGAGTGGGTGGCGATGGGGTCGTCTGCTGCCAAACCCCATACGTGACAGTGTGTGACAAATGGTTCTGGTAGATACTGTCCCTGGTTGATTTGTGTTGTATCCTCCGCTCACCCCTGGCATCAATCTTCTGCTGCCCCATATAGTTCTGCCACTGGAACATCATTTGACCTTGTTCACGTCACTCTTGGAAAGCTTTCACTACCACCGATCTTGAACAACCCACCATTGCAGCAGTTTGTGAAATGGATGCACCGGCACTTCTGACCTTTGGCAAACTCTTGTCAGGTCATTCCATTTCCCCATTTCGAACCACACTTAATTCTGAACTCTGAACACCGTATCTCTGCATCACACATCAGCTAGCAGCACCCTCTTGCCCAACATGTCGTCAACAAATGACTTTCATTGCACATGGCAGTGGTCATAATTCAATGGCCACTCTGTTTATATATCAGGTTACATAATTTAGATCTGCACAATTTGTATTCCTGTCCAGATATTATTAGAATATTTAAATCAAGAAGACTTAGGTGGGCAGGCCAAGTGGCATGAATTCAAGAGGTAAGAAGAATTTACAGGTGTCTTGTTGGGAAACCTGTATGAAGGCCAAGACGAAGAGGAGCGATAACGTTAAGATGTACCTAAAGGAAATCGGTAAGGATGCAAGATATTGTATTGATCTTACCCAGGATATGGATATTTGCAAGACCTGTGTCGTTGCAGCCATTAACTTTCGGGTTTAAGAAGGCTAGAGAGTTAGTTAATTACTTAGTTTTTATCTTTGCTAGTTTACTGAACAACTAATGTGTTGTTGTTGAGTTGTTGTTTTTTTTCAGTTTTTGTTTATTGTTATCATTCCTTCTATGACAAGATTATCTGCTCCATTTGTTTAATGATGAATCAGTATCAACGTAGCTTTGAAACAGTCTATCTCAAGATGGCTGCTGCACGTGTAATGCGTGGATAACCATACATATTCATAAGCCACTGATCATTTTCGCAAACTTCTTCATTTCTGATGAACTCTCAGGCCTCATGTGTTAGATAGTGGAAACACCTGCATAATCAGTGATCAGAATGCTACATTTTTGAAAGTAGCTTTCCTACAGCTACTCTTTCAAAAATGTAACTTCCCTACAGCTATGTTTATCAATAAGTAGCTCGCTATGCTACTGGTGTGCGCTACTTGCTACCTTTCACAAAAACATGGATATTCAAAGGAAGCCCTTAGCAGTTGCACTTACTAGAGTGGCATATCAATTCAAATATGATATTTGAGTATTGCCATTAGGATGCTACCCAAATTAATGTTTACAACTGTACACATATGTAATTTTGTAGGATTTGATTGAAGGATTTTTTTTCTCCCACTTTGGCTAATCGTGAAGCTGAGAATGAGCAATGATTGATTGATTGATTTAGTTTATTTTACTTCGTGTTTTGTGCCTCTTGGCTAATTTGCGAAGATGGGGATGAGTGATGAAATGATGAAATTGATGAATGGAGGTTCACAAACAACCAAGCCCGAGCGGGATTCGAACCCGGGACCCTTGGCATCGCAGCGTGATGTGCTAACCACTGGGCCACAGGGTCCGGCGAGAATGAGTAATGATATGATGAAATTGATGAAGAGACAGTTACAATGAACATCCATGTCCAATCCAGGATTCGAACCCGTAATCCTTTGCATCGTAGCTTGGTATACAAACCACTCCACGCCGGATCCTGTGGCCGAGTGGTTAGCACATCGCGCTACGCCAAGGGTCCTGGGTTCAAATCCCGCTCAGGCTTGGTTGTTTGTGAATGTCCATTCATCAATTTCATCACTCATCCCCATCTTTGCAAATTAGTCAAGAGGCACAAGATGCGAAGTAAAATAAACTAAATCAAACAATCAACAAACCACTCCACCACATGAATACCTACATAATCTTATATCTAGATATCTGAATTGTTTACCCATCTGTCAGTAAGATTCAAATGAATAAGTTTATTTTACTTTGCTTTTTATGCCATTTTTCTCTAATCATGATGATGAAGATGAGCGATGGTATGGTGAAACTGATGAAGGAACACTCGCATAGAACAACCATGCCCATGTGAGGATTCGAGATTATACCCCTGTCATCTTAATGCTCTGTGTTAATCACTCCACCATGGAGAGTGGCACGTTGGTGTATTGGTCGAAATCCTTTGGTGAGTGGTTATCAAAGTTTGCTATGACACCAGTGTCTGAAGTCGGAATCCCACCCTTGAGCATGAATGTTCTTCGTTGTTGTCCCTTCATTGATTTATTTATGTCATTATTCATCCTCATCATTGGAATTAACCAAAAGTGGCAGAAATGGATACTAAATAACAAAAATAAAATCGTCAGTGTATTGGTAAAAACACTACCGGGTGATTAAATGTTGTAGGATGCAGTAGCAGCTTCTGCCTATTTGCACGTGCACACCCAAATAAATCTGTATTGCAAATAGTTATTATTATATTAGGGGCAGTCAAATGAAAACCGAACACCCGCTACAAAGTGACAATGGAGTTTGTTTTATTCAAAAGTAATTGCCACAAGTGTTAAGACATTATCCCACTGGGAGGCGAGACGATCAATTCCAGTCTTGTAGAAAGAGGTAGGTCGCTGACAGATCCAAAACCTCACCCACTGTTGCACTTCCTCGTCCAAATGAAACTGACGTCCATGAATGTCTTTCTTCAGGTCACCAAAAATGTGGAAGTCACAAGGGGAAATATCGGTGCTGTATGGAGGATGTTCAAGCGTTTCCCAGCCAAATATCTGAAGCTTATCCCTCACCAGATTGGCAGTATGGGAACGGGCGTTATCATGCAAAAGGATGATTCCGTCCGACAGCATTCCAGGGTGTTTTGACTTTATGGCACATCGCAGTCCGACAGCATTCCAGGGTGTTTTGACTTTATGGCACATCGCAGTTTCTGCAATGTGTCTGCATAGCGTTGCGCATTGATTGTGGCTCCACGCTCTAGGAAGTCGACAAGCAGAGGGCCCTTGCAGTCGAAGAAGAAGCTGAGCATGACCTTACCAGAAGTTGTATGGACAGCCTTGGATTTCTTTGACGGGGGGAATCTACGTGTTTCCATTGTTGGCTTTGCCATTTGCTCTCGGGCTCAAAATGGTGGCACCACGTTTTGTCCCCTGTGACGATACGTGACAGAAACGCATACTCTTCCTCGTGGTACCGCTGCAAATGACTCAGACATGCAGTCATTCTGTCAATCTTTTGTCCCTCAGTCAGTTCATGCGGAACCCACTGCGCACAAATTTTTCGGAACTGCAGGTTATCTTTGATAATGTCACAGAGCCATGACTAATGCCAACCTGAACACGGATTTCTTCCTCTGTGATTTGTCGATCTTCCCGTATCAGACCATCGATCCTCGCAATCACATCAGGCGTAATGGCACGATGGGCGTCCTTCGCGGAATCTCTTCTGCCACTCGTCCACACTTGTCAAGGACATGCAGTGTTCGCCATACACTGCAGACATGCGACGATGAATTTCGCGTGTTCCAGCACCCTCAGCCACCAAGAAACGAACCACACCTCTCAGCTCTTCTTTGCTTGCCTCCATTTCCAATGCTGGATGAACACACTTTTCACTATGCTCACCTCCTGAGCAATGACGAAGCAACTGTGTGGACCTGTGCGTTTTCACTATGCATTTCTCCTATCCTACAGATGGCAGTATCGATACGTAACAACAGAGTCATTCCATGCCAAATCAACACAGATATGTGCAATTTTTAACCTGACCATCTCCGATTTTCATGAAATTTGGGGAGTTGAAACTATGCATAGAACTTAGTAACTATGAAAATTTTTAGTTTCGTGCGTCTTGTAATTGTTAAATTATTCAAGGTCAAAGTTTGCAGAAATTGCCTTTTTTGATCCCGCTTAGCTATACTAAATCTGCTGTAACTCCGCCCCTATTTCGCCTAGGAAGCTCAAATAAAGTTTATTGTACAGGGAATTGAACAAGCTTTCCAGTGATATATAACAAGCCTACCTTTGGATAAAAATATAATTTTGTCACGTGACCTTGACTTTTGACCTTGAATATCTCAAAACATGTCATCACCAAAAATCGTGAAAAAAATATATTTGGTCCCTCATGCCATACTCTAAAACATATCAAAAAATCATTCTGGGACTGCAATGGGATCAGAAGATACGAAATAATATGTGTAACTATGTGACTGATAAAAGCCCCATTACATGAAATATGAAGAGTCAAATGTCCCTTAACACCCCCTACAAAATGTGAAGGAGTTATCCTGGGTATAATTGGTCATGAAAGAAATAGGTTAGGCACAGGGAGATCCCTAGCCGTGTGTGTCAATCGCAGATCCAGCATATTGTTGACCGCCATATTGAATTCAACGCAAAAATTTCAAAGGAAAGGGGGTTATGTGATATATCAAATGAGGCTAGAATTTCACGAGAAATGAAGTGACGAAGGTTTATCCAACATATATTTAACCAGCAAAAATTTATTACTGCATGCTTGTAACCATTTTCTCCTTTTCGAGGTGTTAAAAACAAAGCATTGGAATGCTCCTAACGTTGTAGAAACTCATCGAGATCACGCTGACATCTTGGGAGAGAAAGAAGTATACGCACCATTGCATATGATTTTAATCGGCTACATTCACCAAATAGTTGAATAGTGAAGAATATTGGGAAAAGTATCTCAAACAATTACGTGACACTTCCTTTGGAATGAAAAATTCTTCAGTGATGAGGCAAATTTTTATGTTCACGGTGAAGTTAATAAAAATAATATGCAATACCTGTGATTTGCTCAGTCGAATGGTTGTTGCTGGTAAGCTAATTATGTGGTATAATGTATGGCGAACGGAAATGGTTGGTCCATATTCAACAACGGAACCTTAAATGGTGAGGGCTTCTTGGATTTGTTAAGTGAACAGGTTTTTTCACCCTTGCTTACGGGATATGGCACTTTTCGAGAGTTTTGAAACAGGACAGAGTGTGACCACACTATGTAGACATTTTCACAATTTCTTCATGGTAATTTTCTAGGTAGATTGATGGGCACACGGGGATCTATTAAAAGGCCTGCACATTCCCCAGATCTAACATCTTAGGAGGACTTTTACCTTCAGAAACATTTGAAGAGAATGGTGCATGCACTAAAAGTCCCTGATATTGACCATCTGAGAAAAGGCATAGTTGCTGCTTGCGATGTTGTTGCACATGCTACATTACCAAATGTTCTATGCGAGTGTGAGAGACGTCAACGAGTGTGCTCACAGGAACATTGACAACATTGTAATGTGCATATATCGTAAGTGAAAGATATGTGTATAACTTTTTGCTGGCGTAAGATACGTTGGAAAATCCTTCGTCACTTCATTTCTCGTGAAATTCTAGCCTCATTTGATATATCACATCACCCCCTTTCCTTTGAAATTTTTGCGTTGAATTCAATATGGCGGTCAACAATATGCTGGATCTGCGATTGACACACATGGCTAGGGATCTCCCTGTGCCTAACCTATTTCTTTCATGACCAATTATACCCAGGATAACTCCTTCACATTTTGTAGGGGGTGTTAAGGGACATTTGACTCTTCATAGTTCATGTAATCGGGCTATTATCAGTCACATAGTTACACATATTATTTTGTATCTTCTGATCCCATTGCAGTCCCAGAATGATTTTTTGATATGTTTTAGAGTATGGCATGAGGGACCAAATATATTTTTTTCACGATTTTTGGTGATGACATGTTTTGAGATATTCAAGGTCAAAAGTCAAGGTCACGTGACAAAATTATATTTTTATCCAAAGGTAGATTATATATCTACTGTTATATATCACTGGAAAGCTTGTTCAATTCCCTGTACAATAAGCTTTATTTGAGCTTCCTAGGCAAAATATGGGCGGAGTTACAGCATATTTAGTATAGCTAAGCGGGCTCAAAAAGGGCAATTTATGCTATCTTTGACCTTGAATAATTTAACAATTACAAGACGCACGAAACTAAAAAATTTCATACTTACTAAGTTCCATGCATAGTTTCAATTCCCCAAATTTCATGAAAATCGGAGATGGTCAGGTCAAAGGCTGTGTTGATTTCGCATGGAATGACTCAACAGTGTTGCCAACTTTTGCAAGGAATGTGTTTTATGGTGGGTGTTCGGTTTTCATTTGACTTCCCCTCATACTTATTCTCTGAACTCTTTATCTCCTTCAAATCATCAAATGTTCCCACGCCGCTTCACCAAGAAAAGTGGTGGAGAAGAGTGCGATCAGTGATATCAACTTGTGTGGACCATGGTTCATTTGCACAAGTCTAGTTTTGTTCACTCACACTCGTGTAGAGAACGCTGATTGGCTCTTCTGCCATGGGCGCTATGACTGAAACTTATGAGCGCAGCGGTTTGTGTGTTAGTAGCAGTGTTGCAAACCTATTGTGTCACGTGCCAGCTCCGACGACACAATGAAAAATGCTAGGAAGAAATGTTTCCCGAGAGCGACAACAGATGGCAGCGTGCCATATAAAGAAGAGCAGAGTTCATTGTAGAAACTAGGAGCTGAGAAGAACGATTATATATATTATAGTAAATGCAAAATACATAAAGGAAGAGTATAAAAAATTATAGAAGGAGTAAATAAAATGTTGTAAATAGCTAATTAAGAATATGCTCGTATATGAAACAATTAGGAAAGTTAATAAGTGAGCAAATGAATTCAGAAGTGTATCTCTTTTTGATCCTAGTGATCAACATTTAATTTAATACCTGTGACGAGGAGAACATCGTCAGCTTTTGTATTTGTCCGTCCCTCGGTGGTGCTGTGTCAAATTAGATGCCATGAAGCACTTACGGTTGTGCTTGTTATTAGACGCACTGGGCCATAGGCAGCGCTTGCTGTTAGCGATCCTGGGCTATTCCTCTTTTGGTCGTTACATAGGAGGTGGCACTATTGTCAGTTTAGTCGACCCTACTCTTTCTACAAGTATAGCTTGTGTTGTTTGTATAATGTCAAAGAAGCGGGGAAAACGAGTGCATATATGCAATAAATAAGATTATGCTCTAAAAGGAAATAAATAAATTAGAAGAAGGATAAGAAGAAGAAGTCTTTTCCTTAAATAGAAGGCTAAAGCAAAGAAGAAGAAGCCTTTTCCCAAAATAGAAGGAAGAAAAGAAGAAGAAGCCTTTTCTAAAAATAGAAGGAAGAATAAAAGATGATGATTTCATTTCAATTATAATATATTAAAAGAAGAATATAACCGACGTAAGTTTGGAATCAGTATATATATATATATATATATATATATATATATATATATATATATATATATATATATATCAATGTATATACAAGTCTCGCTATATATTTTCTCTGTATTGTGTACAGTTTTCAGAATATAGATCCGCATTTAACTATATCCTCTTGGCTATAAAATGCTTTCTTATTTGGAATTCTCGAATAAAGAACCTATCCCCTGAGATTAAGATATCTGTAGCCGTGGTATAAATAACATTTTAGAAGTTCACTAGAGGGACGTTGCACTATTCCATTCAAGAACGTGTGATGGAGTCGAGGCAATCATTGCAAATTGAGAGATTTTTCTTTTAGAAAAGGGAAATTTTATGGTATCTTCGCCCACCCTGTTCCGAGCATGTCGGGGACAAGAAACAAGGGAAGCAGGGGGTGGGGGGCAACTGGAAGCAAAATGTGTGTCTTAAACAATGCCTTGCATTGCCTATGCAATGGCTTGGCCAAAATTAACTGTCCTTGTGGTGCTGTAGTCGAATTATTAATGCACGCGGAGGGAGGGTATGCCAGTCATCTGGTACCATTGTGTGCCTGTTCTTGAGTTGCAAAATTGTTCCGCACTGTCAAAAGATCTTTCCTGTTTCAGTTCCGCACTGTCAAAAGCTCTTTCCTGTTTCAGTGCAAAGTGTTTGATTTCATGATAAAAGCAGTGGCATATGCTGGTTTTAATGAGTAGGTAATCTCCAACCCCTGATTCATCAACCCACTCCTGAAGTCTCAATGCAAATTTACCTCAGCAACCATACAGGATTTATGAATATATGTGTGGAAAATTTTACTTTACTGTTGCGACCACTATCAATTATTTGTTGTGATTGCAGTTAATCTACATTTAGAATTTCAAATAAATCAAGAAGGTATAATAAATCTGTAAAAGAAAAAAAGCAACCTGTAGCACATACAGTATGAAAGGAATGTGCTAGTGAAAAAAAAAAACCTCAATATTAATTGAAGTGTAAAATTCAAGTTAGCCCAGTACCCAGATACTAGTGCATTCCCAATTTTTATTTTTGTACACGGAAGTGTAAGTTCAAGACCTGTGGTTCAAGAGATGGTACTGGTCTACCTGCATTAACGATTTGCAATTTCTCTGGAAAATATCTCGTGCCACACGCAAATGTTCTATTATATCCACTGCCTTTAACTTCAGTAAACACAGCACTAGCACAAATTCAAAACCACTAACACCTAAACAAATAATACATTTTCAAATCACCAATATGAACACCAAGCACAATACAAAGCCACCTACAACAAGCATTCAATTCCCCGCACCAATCTTCTGATGTGGTTCCTTCCTGCTGGACTCTGAAAGAAATATCCTTATGGATATTGAAAAATTCCTTTTCCCAGCTTTAAATTCCCTGCGATGCGCGAGGTTCTATAAGTTGGAATCAGTGCATTTGTTCTTTATATATTTTACATTCAATTCATACATCTTTCATCTTTATGTTCACTATTATTAATCTAGAGAGGAGGTAAGATCAAGGTAAATTAAATATATATATATTTCTGATAGCTTTCCGTTCAAAAATTATTCATTTTTGTGGTTTTGAAGGCTACAAAGAGCCAAGAAATCGCACATTTTAAAATACAAAAATTGATAAAAGTAAGCATTGTTGTTTGACGTCGCTTCTCTGCCACTTTTGGCTAATTACGATGAGTGATGATATGAAATTCATGAAGGGACATTTACAAAGAACACCCATAGCATGGTAAAGTTTCTTACGATTTATGCTATCGTATGCTGCTTTAAAGTCTATGAATAAGTATGTAATCTTACTTGAAACTCAGTTATCTTCTCTATTATGTGATTCAAAATAAATATTTGATTCGTGGTTGATTTCCCTGGACGAAAACCACACTGATAGTTGCCCAGTATGTGTTCTATAATGGCAAGGAGTGTCTCATACAGTATGTTGGACAGGATTTTATATGCTATACTAAGAAGGGATATGCCTCTATCCCCTTTCTTCAGGATTGGGCAAAATATCAGGCACGTCGCCTGATAATATTCGCATGAGCACGTGAACACTCGAGTATATATTTTAAATTACGTACATATTAAATGCAGACACACACACACATATATTTATTCGAAAAAATCCTTCTTTGATGTTTGAGTATACAGACACAATTTACTCTGACATGACGTCTTTCACGTCTGAAAACATTTTTAGATAGTTGGTAACACTAACTCCCATGGTGTTCCACGCATGTTCCATGGATCACGTGGAACACAATTGCTGTGGATGTTGCATCAAACTGGCAGCTAAGGGGCTGTTGGCCACACGGCTGTTCGTAAATTCCAGCCAAGTCAGACGAAGCCAGCCACATCTGTTCGTAAACTCAATCCAAGTATGGCTAGCTCCACCAACTTCCAGTTCCGTGACGTATCTGGCTTGCTTTGGCTGACTGCAGACGAAAACTAGCAGAAAGCACGACACAACAGCTCTCAATAGCCGGCAATCATTTATTTGATGCCTTCATAAGTCGGAAAGACAGCTGAAGGAAAAGGTGTAGTTAATACTATCTTATAATTCTTTCTGTAGATGTATATATGGGGAAAATATGCAAAAACGGGCAACCGAAGAGAAAAAAGTCATTTTTGATCTGAACTGTAATAAAATAAATATATTTAAAGCCATTTCATTTACCATAATTAAACGTTATTAGTTGGTGTTAATACACAGTACACTAAACAAAATTCACCAATCAATAAAGAACTAACTAACTCTCTAGCCTTCTTAAACCCGAAGGTTCATGGCTGCAGCAACACAGGCCTTCCATCTTTCCCTATCTTGAGCAAGTTCTATATACTCTTTTCCATCCCTACCGATTTCCCTTAGGTCCATCTCAATGTTGTCCCTCCATCTTCGTCTTGGCCTTCCTACAGGAATCAATAAAGTACTACAAAATAATTATTTTTGATGTGTAGGCATACTTTTTTCGGTGACAATTTCTAAAATTTGTCAAAATATTCTATTAATTTATATTAATATAGTCGAGCTTTATATAAAGGTGAGATTAGTGCCATTTACACCTAATACTACAGGGTGCCCCACAAAAGACCAGGAAATTTGTTTGAGCTCATTTAATATGACTGTACCTTTGATACACTTCACCATATTCAATTCAAATGTTCAAAATGCTTCCCATGGGCTGTTACACAATGCCGTAGACGGTGTAACGAACTTGCAGTGGCATTGTGGATGGTTTGAAGCGGAATATTGTTCCAAGCTTCTGTAAACAGAGTTTTTAAGCAGTCATTGTCTGTGATTCTTCTCCTCTGTATTTGAACTTGGTATAACAGTAGACCCCATATGCAAAAATCCATTAAGTTAAGATCTAGACTTTTTGACGGCAAGTCGTTAGGTTCAATAAAGTCAGGAGTATTGGCTCTGAGCCATGCCACAGTGTTCCTGTTTGTATGGGCCTTTGTTCCATCCTGTTGCCACATCCATTCATCCAGGTCCATTACTCTGTTTACGTCGTGGAACATTTGGGTGCACATTTCATCTCTATACACAACCTGGTTTACTGTTTTCTTCTTTCTTCATACCTTGGTAGATCTTCTTGCCTAGCAGCGTCGCCTTCAATAAACCTGTGGTGAATCGGGACTCATTTATTTGGTCCACCCTGTATAAAAGGAATTAAACCCATTGCCTAGAGATTGTTAGTTCGCTGGAATAAATTTCGTCTGCCTCCCAGAAGCTTGCATGGGATTGTCGACACCGCCACCTGGCGAGTTTTTTCAGGCCAGAGGTTTTCCTTGTTGCGCGAGTCGCAAGTTCTCTCCCTGCTGCGACTGTGATAGCTGCCCGAGCCAAGGTGGGCATGACTGCCATTTTCCCCATACACCTGGGACGTCGACACGAACATGTGGAAGCTTTGCGTAATATGGAGTTAAGTATTTTATCTAAAGGTTTAATTTATTGCATTACTTTTGATTAATAAATCTTGAATTAGTCCTCCCTTTCCCCCTTTTGTCAATTCTAGAATAGATCGTGACCTAGCTTGTAAGTAAGTACTATCGCCGGGTTTAATTCCAGAAATACGAGAATGATGAAGAGAATGAATGAAAATGTAGGGATAATTTTTGTGTAAAAATAAATGTTTGTAAGACAGAGGAAAAGATAAAGTAAATGTAAAGAAATAATCGGCGTTGATCGTCGAAGTTGGATTTGTGACGTCTGGAGAGGGGGGGGGGGGGGTGTAAATGTTAAGAGATTTCTTTTTTGTAAGTGTATGGAGAGAATTGAATTTGTCGCGGGTTGTTTTTTAAATACAATTGCTATTGTTATATAATCGAGAGAGAATAGTAGTCGTCACGTGATTGTCTATATTTATGCAGAACGTATTGTTACGTGTTAGATGATGTAAATTCAAATAGCACTTGTTAAGCAAATAAAACTAAATTTGAGAAGATATATGATCTTACTTTGTTCAGGAAGTCAAGGAGGGCAGACGCTGATTAGGATTAGTTCACCCATCCTTCGTACAAATTCTTGCCTTCCAGGTAATTTTTGCAAACCAGTTGAATTCTTTTTCAGAGCTATCTATACGTTAGCTCATCGGAAGTGGGACTAGACGAGCCTGTAATAAACTTCTGACCAACTGGCGGTATATGTGAGAAGGAGTTCAGCGATGCACTTATTAATATTTTAAAAAGACTGGGTTTTAGTAGTTTGTGTAAGGTAAAAATTAATTTGACCTTTGCCCATATTGGGGGATGTGGTTCTTTATTTTTTTATTACAGGGAGATGTCCAAAGAATGCACGTACGTCCAAAATAATTATGAAAACAGAACAAACTACTAAAATGGGTTGTGACAGATTGCCATTAAGAACATCGAATTGGAACAAGACGTCACAAACCGCAACTCTGTTTTGCCATGCCAGGAGACAGCACTGTAGCACATGATTGATGGCTGTTGCTTATCAGTTTCCATCAGCAGATCATTCTCTCAAATGTTTGTTTCAACCTGAACAGCACGATGAATGCGCTCATTTTGCCAGTTCAAAGGTTCATGAAGACTGAAACTCGCTTCATCCAAAAACCATATTTGTTTCCACTTCTCGTGTCCTTCGAAATGTTGTATCAGAGACTCACATTTTCGTTCTCGTGCTACCTGATGTGCTTCAGTAAGAACATTGCATTTTACATGAAAAAATGGAGAAAAGGAAATTACACATTCATATTACAAATAATCTTCACAGTGAAACATTAAAACAACAAAATAACACGTATAAAATACAAATAACTTTAAATTTCCTGTTTTTTATGGGGCACCCTGTACTTCCAAAGAAAGTTGACTGTTTTTAAACATGCTCAAGAGTCAAGCAGACGATCCACCATGCCATAATCCACGCTGTTCATAAACTGCAGCGTGGGACAGCTTCACTAGTGATGTTTCATGTGACTTCTGCGTAAGCCACTCATTAGACCTGGGCTGAGTTGGCTGGAGTGTAAGAACAGCCATCACTATACCCCGAAAATGTTCACTGCACTGTGCAAACACATGGTGGTGCGAGTCCTGATGCAAGTGGCAATACTTCTTGCATTCAGCACCAGAGCACAACATATACAAGGCATGTCAAGGGGACTTGAGACTGTCTGCGCTACATAGTTGCATAATGTAGAATTTAATTTTAATTATTTCTCTTGATATCATTATTAAGTGCATTGTCCGTCAGTGTGTAGCATTCAATTACTTGACCCACAGTGAGAATTTTATTTTCTGTGTATTATCTAGAGCTCAATTATAGGCTTTGGCCGGCCATCCTTCAGGAGCGAGTTTGTTTGCAAATGTATCTATTGCATATAAGACTACTTACTGATTTGCCCGAATAAGTGGCTAAAGAACACACACTAAACATGCACTTTCTTTAGCCACTTATTCGGGCAAATCAGTAAGAAGTCTTGTTTGCAATAGATACTTTTAATAAATGTATCTAAAAGAGAACTGTTATTCTTTTTTCATTGAACAGTTCTTGTAATTGATCAATTCACTCGAATGCATGGATGGGCAAAGGACACATCCTGGGTTTTTGTTACCATTTGCACACATACAAGTGAATCGCTTCCAAAGGACTGCTTCTGGAACGATTCGTTTCGTGCAATGCATAAGATCAAGGATGGTAAATATGTTTGATTCATTGATTTGGTGTTTTAAGTCTACTTTATGCACAGTAAGACTAATCGGGACTGGACCTACAGTTCCAAATCACTATATGCCTCCACTGGGTATCGAACCCGGGACCCCTCGATTACAAGGCAACGACGGGTAAACATGTCAATGACGACGATGAACAGATGTTGCTATACGCTTTAAATCAGTGGTTCCCAAAGTGTGTGCTGCGGCACCCTGGGACATCGTGATTGATTTAACAGGGGCGCTGCAAAATGTTCCAATATTTTCACTGAATTGTTATCAATGCTATGAATGTTTCAAATATGTGCTTATTTAGTACATTTTTACATATGGGATGTTTCTGAATTTGAAATACGTGTTTAATTTTTAACTTAAGGCATGAAATCTTACAAGTAACTGAGTGGCAAGTGTTAGAGGGGGCTACATTCAGTGCGTCGCGTAAAAATCTTGAAACACTTAGGGTGCCGTGAAGCAGAGAGGTTTGGGAACCCTTGCTTTCAATGGTCGAAAATTGATCTCTCTGAACCATGGCAAAATGATGCTAGGAGGAAAAATACAAAACACGAGGGAAGAAGGAATATAAGCAATGTCACATTGACTGATACTTCAATCATAAGCATCACAACCGAGTTATTGTGAGCGGGGAGACATTCTGTATAATACCCAAATATCTTAATACACAAAATACATTTTTTGTGGACTGGACATGTCCTCTCCTCTGTCTTGCTAACAATGCACATGCTTTCAATGCTGAATGAATGTTGTTGGTTAACATATGGTTGGTGTAATAGAAAGTAGATTATGTGTGGTAGTCTTGCATTGTACATACCTGAGATGGCATGTTATACTACTTAGTTTGCACTAGCCATTACTAATTGTAAATTACGTAATTAAAAGGGTGTTAATTGAATAAAAAAAATCTTGTATTACTTTATATATAGTTTGATTTTTGGCAAAATTGTTGAAAATAAGTTGAACTGTTATTCTTACTTTTGAAGATGAAGTTACAAGGGAGAGGAGTAAATCTCAATTGAGTACAAAAATCTTATTGTGAACATCTGTATGTGAAGAGAAACGGACACCACTGCCTGGTACCCTCCCCCCCCCCCCACACACACACACAGATGAAAATTCGTGGTTCCGCCTCTCATCGTGCCAGAAAAGGGGATGTCACTGATCTAAACCTTTCCCTTCAGAGAATACACTGATCACCCACACACATGTGTTGCTTATTGTGTTTGATGTCTCTCGAAACATCTCAGATGTGCCTTCAGTCCCAAAAACTAAAAATAACTGCATCAGGTAATTTTGCATCTGCAAAAAGTAGTTATGCGAACCTTTAAGAAGAACATACATTAGCTGTAACTATAAAAATCTAATGTAAAAGTAAAGTAAAAAAAGTAAAGTGTAACGCCCCACACTTTCTTGGTCCGGTCATGAGTGGGGGTGATGTGATCAGCAACATGCCCCTGACCGCCTTTACCCCCCAGGGTTTCCCCCAGGTACCCATGTTATTTGACGCTGGGTGGGCGCTGGGGCCGCTTCCACCGTTAGAAAAGTTCCCAAATTTGAACCGGCCGGGGATCGAACCCGGGACCTTTAGCATGGTAGTCAGACGCGTTACCGACTGAGCATTATTTATTTAGTTTCACTTGTTTTCTGGAGTTAGATTAGTTGACCAAGTGCCATTTGCCCCTTTGTCTAACTGGAAATATTTGAAAATTATGTAAAACCTGCATAAGTTCTCTTTCACCCCCTGTAAATCTGTACATAATACAAATTTTGTTTTCTCAAATGTTTTGAAAGAGAAAAATAAATGTGTTCTTTAACAGAAAGATAAAATATTAACTTATTGAACATCACGTAAGATTATTTTTTCATATTCCATGCCAAAAAAATATAATTGGTTTGCAATGATGTTTGGTGGCCATTTCATGTTGTTTTTTTTATAGTTACAACAAATCAGTGGCATAGCTCAATTCGCTGTGATTCATCTGCTCATAAAATATAATGGGCTCCCCTTGTGTAAAAAAAATTATTGAGATGATGCCAGAGTGGGAAGGATCTACAATAGTTAGCTAGAGCCCCTCCTGACAGTTGTACAAGAAACTTTTAGCCTGGACACTCTGCTTCCCATTTTTTGTTAGTGTAGTAGCTTCTTCAAACTAAATCAGGATGGTCTGAATCTCTGATACATAACTGGAAGAAGAAATTAGGAATATTTTCTCTTACTTCAACGCATTGACACAGCCAGGATTCTATTTTGAAGAAGGTTGGGGGGGGGGGGATGCTTCACACTGCCAAATATTCTGTTTGTGATTCCTCGTATTTTTTGCTTGAAACATTTTTTAAAAAACACAAAAACTCCTCTTTTGGACTTTCTGAGGTGCCTTCAGTCCCAAAAGCCATCCCAAGATTCAACGTAAGAGCCTGAGCAGCTTCTAATACTGAGCCTTCTAATACTAATACATGTAGTGAGTAATAAGCTCAAGCAAACTTCTCATTTGCAACGTCCTCCAGTTGGACAAAGTTAGTCTGCTGCTCCTTGTGTCGGGAACATGAGAATCTTTGCAAATCATCAGGGCTTGCTGGATAGAAAGAAACACAACATGGTTTTAAAGTTAACTGAAGTTTTATAATCACTTATATTTCATAATCGTATAGATTTGATACTGTACATGGACTTATAAGCAATCTACAGATTTACTTACGTTTCTTTGCTTTTCTGAAGAGACATGAACAATTCTATAGCATATCATTTGCTGCCTGAAGATGCGAAAAGAAGCAATTCTTACAGCATTTCAAATCACAATCACTAACACACAACGTTAGACAAAACAAACCAAAATACACGAAGGTTTCTGCACATAATCATTATTTCAGCGTATCGCCTAAAAAAAGACAATTAATGCAAACCAATAACAATATTCTGGCATTCCATTTTCCCGTTACCACATACTTATTGATTCCTCTATCTTCGCCTGTTTTCCAAATCCAGTCTGTCGTCAGGTGGGAATGTTCAGGCAGGTTCATACACTTCCTCCACAGAGATACAAAAGTGACGTCAACATGAACAGATTATGATGTATTTCCAAAACATGTATACAAATTCCAACCACAACTGTACCAGTCTAACTAAAGTAGTTCTGCGACATCTTGCACATTATTTGAAGTAACAAACATTTATAAATCTTAACATTTTACAAATATGAAACCTTATATGCTCAGGTTCGTTACAATTACCCCTAGTCTGGGGAAAATTTTTGAAGAAATTGTAAGTTACAAGTTCTGAAACAAATTTGAGTACATATAGAATATTTAAATGTAGAATTTATCTTGACAATTTAATGACTCAATCTTGGCTTATCTTCATTTGACAACAGGTCAGATGGAACGTAGTTTACAGTATCCAAAACAGAATGTAATCCATGTTAGTTAAGCAACCAATAAAGAGTGAATTCAGGCAACAAATCGATGATGGTACAATAGGACTCAAGGCTTCCATATATCTAGTTTCTTCTCCAGAAACACCTTTGTAGAAAGCAGTATAAGATTCGATAAGCAATGAACTGAATCAGTACTTTTCAATAGCACTTCAAACTCCACATTCTCCTTGCTTCTGAACTTCTAGAATAAAACCTTTAAATTCCACACCAGCAATATAATAACTCCTTCTTATAGGAATCAATCCAAATATTTACTATATGGACCTTCTCTTTGAGGTCTGCGGTTTTATACATCGCGATTCTATCCTGACCCTGGACCTTTTGGATGTACCGCACTAACCAAACCAAAACCTAACCTAAACCTAACGGAACCAAAACCTTCTTAAATGAATACTTTGATGCTGAAATTCAAGCCACTAATATCAAGTTCTACTTGTCTACCACCTAACACTCTCTTCTTGAGGTCATCCAGAAAATATACCAGTTTTACATTCGGAACCTTTTGCATTTGACTGCCTGAAAATGCATTTTCAATCAGCTGAAAATTTACATATTATCTTTGTATTTTACGTCCCTTCGAGTTCACTTGCCTAAACGAAGTGGAGGCACTTAGAATAGATTGACATTTGTTTAACATGATTGGGATAGCTTGTTGTGCAGAAACCCACTAGTAGTCTCCACTGCTTCTTCCTGCTCTGAGACGTCATGTCTTGGTGAGAAAGAACCACAATTGTCGCCTCTACATCATGGAGCAAAGTAGGATTATGTCGTTCTTGGTAATTTAAAGGTCTGGAGAACTTTGCCACTGTTCTGGAAGAGGCCTGTAGGAGTTTCTCTGCCTTTTGTTCTGATCTCGGTTGAAGCCTCTCCTGCCTAATCCTCTGTTGAATCTTTGAGGACATGAGAAATTTTCTCCTCGACTTTCTGAATCCGTCTGGATATTCGAGATCTTAAAACTTTTATTTCCTGCAGCATCTTTATTCTTGGAGTCATCTTTATTCTTCCAGGCATCAGGGTCATCATAAATATCGAAGTCCTTTAAGAAATGTGTCAATTCATCTACATTTCGTGGAGCGTGCACCGGACAAAGATTCCGAATGCGATATGGCAACTGTCCAATGATCAAATTAAGAACTTCACTCTCATTAAAATTGTCAGCTACATTTCTGTACGCTGCGTAGACACTCCAGGCAAAACTCTTTAAGTAGTCGTGGACCAGACGAGAATACCTCCGGTTTCTCACAGCCGCTAGTTGTCTTTGTTTTGCCTTTTCTGATGCAATTCATCCTTAAAGTGTGCACAGAAATCAGCATAATTTACAAAGCTGTCCATATTACCAGCTAACCAATGCTCAGGCTTGCTGGTGAAAACCTTAGGTAACAATTCTAATCTAAAGTGCTCAGGCACTTGCATTAAGTCAAAACTGACATTTAATTCACGCAGATATCTTTCGGCAGATTGAGCTTCGATATCGCCTTTAAACTTCGGAATGTTCGCGATATCAGACATTCTGGGCATCTTAAATTCTGTTCTGCATCGAGGACAAAAACCGTCATTACTATCCTTTTTTCTAGGCCTCTTGCATCTATCAGAAGTTGTGGTATTACTGGGAAAGAATGGGTTTGGAAGGACAACAGGAGGTTCATAGGCAGTAGCTTCTGGGTTAAGTCCTCGGATTGGATCAGGTAGTATATCGGAAGAGGTTTCTGGTCGAATCTGTAAATTATGGACCTTTTCCTGCAATTCACTGACCCTTCTTATAATTGTACCTGTTTGTTCCTGAATTTCTTGAAGAGATACTTCCATCTTTTTAGCCTTCTCAGGGAGAAAATCAACCTCTTCTCCAGCTGCCTTTATTTCGACTTTCTGTTCTTGCACTATATTTTCCATGAGTTTGGTTCGTTCACCAAAAGTTTTTAGTGCTACATTAGTAGACTCTACAGAACTCTTTAATTCTTGAACTCTCTCTGGAGTGTCACATTCAGATTCTCTTCCACACTGAACAATTTCAAGACTGTTTCCATATTCTTCTTCAGTTGCTCCTGTTCCTTCTCTATCCGTCCTTGCCGAACTGTTAAGAACTCTAGCTGCTCTTCCACAATTTCCTTTACCCTTTCGTCAACCTTTTCAGTGACTTAGCTTTTCTATCTCTCCTCTGATGCTCTCTACCTGTTCAAGTTTGTGCTGAGAGAATAGAGCCTGTATCTCTGACCTTAGTTTTATATCCTCCTGTATCCTCCTTTCTTCCTGGTTTTCAATTAATGCGCGGAAAATATCTAAGTCTTCTTTTCTTTCTCTTTCCTTCTATAGACTCAACTATGAGTTTAAACTGCATCATTTCCTTTTTTTGAACTTTCTCTATGTGAGCCATCTCTTTCATATGCTGTTTTTCATCCTCTATCCTTTCCTTCTGTCTCGTTCTGCTTTATATTTCATCAGCCAATCAAGTAACCAATGATCTGACGAGGGCTTGGTAGAAAGACTAGATTCTGGTTCTGTTTCTGGTGCTGACAAGCATGATGTGCATCACATCTCTTTATTTGATTCCGAGCTTACTTCCTGCCCATCACAACAACTATGAAACCTCTGCAAAGATTGGCAACACTGAAAGAATTCCCTGTCATTGGTAACATCATCACAGCATCCGAACTTGGTTTCTACATCCATTGTCGCTCTTCCTCTGCTTCGCAGATTCATTCTGGTCACGTCTTTCTCCATTCTGTTACAGTCTATGGCTTTTCCCAGTTAATACCTTCAATTCACTATCACACTTTTACCTTGTGAATTCAAGGACTTTCACTATCACCTTCGTGAATTCTATGGACGAACGCTTTCAGTATGCACTAAATCGGCATCACGCTCGAATTTCTAAAATAATTTTGGACTTGAGCCCCACGTTGGTGTGCCTAAATAACTATGCTACGTCCTCCAGTTGGACACTAGTCGTTACAAAGTTAGTCCGCAGCTCCGTGTGTCGGGAACATGAGAATCTTTGCAAATCATCAGGGCTTGCTGTTTAGAAAGAAACACAACATGGTTTTCAAAGTTAACCGCAGTTTTATAATCACTTATATTTCATAATCACATAGATTTACTATTGTATGTGGACTTATAAGCAATGTACAGATTTACTTACGTTAATTTGCTTTTCTGAAGAGACATAAAGAACAATTCTATAGCATATAATTTGATGCCTGAAGATGCAAAAAGAAACAATTCTTACAGCATTTCAAATCACAATCACTAACACACAATGTTAGACAAAACAAACCAAAATACATGAAGGTTTCTGCACATAATCATTATTTCAGTGTATCACCTAAAAAAACACAATTAATGCAAACCAATAACACTATTCTGGCATTCCATTTTCCCGTTACCACATATTTCTTTAAGACTTTTTCATGAAAAAAGAACTGTTTTATTATTAGATTATCAGTGCTCGAAGTATGTGTGGGATGCTATCCTGCAGTTAAGAATATTCTCACAAAGCATCCCCTCCAGCTAGGATGCAAATTGCATAAGCATCCCCAACTCGCTGCATTGCCTCCATGTTGATCCTCCCCTTTATCCGCAAATTCAAGTAAGCATACTCGCACTTCGAGCACTGTAGATCACAAAATTGTAACAAACTGGAAGAGAAGAACTGGTTCGACAATGCCCACAATTTTTTTAAATGTAAGAAAAATCAACTTCACAAAATCCTCCAAAATAATAGTGACATTTTACTCGTACACTGTATATAGGGTTAGCAGATCGCTGTAAGGGAAATGTAGGACATGCTGTACCGAAATGTAGGACATTAAGTCAAAATGTAGGACACAACACATTATCAATAAATAATACTTATTTCTATAGAACACGTTAGAAAGTAGTTGATAAATGACACTTTTCAGTTTTTAAAAAATGAATTCTCAATGTATTTTTAAATGCAAAATTTCAGTACCTGCAATCATACTAATCAGCAGAGCTAGGAATTTTAGGTGCTGCACCTTAAATTATTTTGTGTGAAAATGAGTAAAAAAGTGACTCATCTCCAAAATAAGCACGTATTGAACTCTACTCATGGTGTTTTGGTTGCACCTTTTTCACAATCTCAGAACCTTTTCCACCTTTTTCACAATCTCAGAACCTTTTGCACCTTTTCGCCCTTTTTGCATCTTTATCATTTTTTTAAATACAACTCGCGCGCTGTTTAACCCCACCCACATTTGAGGCACGGCTTCTTGGCACGCGATTCTTGTTTACCGCACAAGAATGAATCGGCTTTCTTCAGTTCTTGGACGTTAATGTAGTAAGTGCGCGGACTTTAAACAGTGCCAACAATGATGCATTACAATTGCTAGAAGTTGTGGTTTTTTGTCCTATGCTGTATTGTTTACGAATTGTTCAAACCCTACAATCTACAACAAGGATGTGGATTACCGGTTGAAAACAAAATACGCACCACTTGTGTCTGTTGACGTTGAACGTTCTTTTTCAACTTACAAGTATCTGCTTAGTGACCGCAGATGTAGCCTCACTCAGAAGAACATAAGAAATTTTGAATGTAATCTATTTTAACAGTTTTCTAGATGACTAATTCTAAGCAAGTAAGAAGCAGCATATTTTCCTTTATGTCGCTTTCTAATGTATCAGAAAATTGTCTTTGCTTAGTTATATTAAACGATTTAAAACCAGAGAATACTCTATGTGTTTATCCAGACAAGTTGAATCATATATGTATGCACTGCTCACAATAAATTTACATCTGAAAATTAGCACCTATTTTAGCACCTTTTTTGTACAAAAATTGGCACCCTTATTGCACCTTTATTGGCAAATTTTTGCACCTAAAATTCCTAGTTCTGCTAATCAGTGCACCTCTTACTACTTGATTTAAGTGGTACTTCTTAGAGGAGATAATTTTTTATCAAAATTTCAGGTTTAGTCAAACTACATATTTATTTATAAATACGGAGAAACTAGTATTCACTTTTATCCGCGAAGCTGTTTTTTCTTTTTTGATTAATTTCATTGGCCACTGCCACCATCCTCATTGGAACTTGCTGCACTGTTGCTTGGTGTTCGTCTTTTGTTTGTAGTTCTCTGGCTGCCGCTAGGTGCACTGTTGTTAACTGTATGTTAACAACCTTTTGTATTTTATGACTATTGTATTTGATACGTTTAGCAAGACCAGTAGTGGGTTGGGCTTTTTTCACATCTGCTAGGTGCTGTTGGATTCTTTCATTGACAGATCTGATGGACCTGCCGATGTAATGTGCCTTGCATTCACACTCTGCATTGTATACGCCTGGGTTATCAAGGGGAGAGGAAGTACCGTTTGTGTTTGTTCAGTTTATCAGCTATTTTGGAATTGGGTTTGTGCGCTACTTTGATGCCATATGGGAGAAGGGCTTTGGATATGCAGTTTGGAAGTGTTGGGATGGTAGGGGAAGGCAAACCATTTATATTGGCCGCTGGAGGTTGATTGTGGTTGGTTAGGGTGTCTGACCTGTATTTCCGCTTTACTGCACCAAGTGGAAAGTTGTGCTTCAGTGTAGCCATGTTTCAGGGCTATTTCAGTGATGGTGGCTATCTCCTCTCGTAGATCACAAGGTTCAAGTCAAACACACTGCCCACATGCTCGTAGACACCAAAATCAAGGAAACGCACGCCATAATGCACTTCTCGCATGAGTTCAACATCGATAGCGGGCAAGCGCACCACACTTGGATTCCCCTACTACAACAGTTATCGCCTGGAAATAGCAGACGACACACACCCAGACACACAGTTAACAACAGTGCACCTAGTGGCAGCCAGAGAACTACAAACAAAAGATGCACGCCTAGCAACAGTACAGCAAGTTCCAACTAGGATGGTGGCAGTGGCCACTGAAATTAATCGAAAAAGAAAAACCAGCTTCGCTGATAAAATTGAGTACTAGTTTCTCCGTATTTATATACTACCGCATCTCTCTTTTCTCAATTATGAATATATATTTATATTAGATTGGACAGTCAAACTCTTTGAAATTTTAGGGACCAGTACCAAACATTTTACAGACTTTATGAAAAAATAATAATGTCCCTCGTGAGTCTGTTGTGCTGATGGTAATGAAAGTACTCTCTCAACATTTGAATTATGACCTGTAATGGCAAACAAATATTCAGCAATTACCGTAATTTAAAATGGTTCCAGAAGTTTCATCTTGGGTAGTTTTTAGTTCAATAACAGGGTGTGTAACAAAATATTACATCCAGAAATCTTGACTTTTTCTGGACTTTTCTAGACCCCTACTTAGGTAAAGTTGGAAATTAGTAATTAAGAAAATAAATGAAAATCCCTACCAAAGGGCCAGTTAAGATTAAAACTGAAGCTGAATTTAAGAAGAGAATTAGATCTGCTATATCTTATTAATGCATCCTGAACGGTATTTGGCAGACAAGCGAGGCTTTGGCGTCTGGACTCATAGTCAGTATAATCTTATGTGGGTGTTTTGTCAGTTGTCCCTATATGTTTGTGATTATCTATCCATACATCTTTTCTTATCACCATTCATCCTCATCTTTGTGATTAGCCAAAGTGACAGAAAAATGTGAAATACGAGGGTGGTTCAGCATGCTCCGCCCCTGACCCATTTCCAGTGATAGTAGAGACCTGTAATTTTATATGTAACATTGTTCATTCTTTAGACTAATATCCACAAAGTTTCAAGAATTTACAACAATTTCTCTTTTTGTTACACGTTGATGATCAGTAAGAAGTGTAGCCACATGTGAAACAATGGAAAAATCTGATGTCCGAGCAGTGATAAAATATTTACTGAAGAAAAATCTAACACCGAAAGACATCCATGCAGATATGGTGGGAACTCTTGGAGACTCTAGCCCCTCATATGATCTAGTGAAGAGATGGTGCCATGAATTTAAATGTGGTCGGCAGACCTGTGAAGATGAGCATGGTGGTGGCCCACCTGCAGCGGAGACCACACCAGTAATGATTACAAAAGTGCATGACATGATTTTGGCAGACCGGCGAGTGACTGTCCACCATATAGCAGACACGTGTGGCATCTCAACTGGCAGTGTGCATTCAATTATTCATAATCATTTGTTAATGAAAAAAATCTCTGCACGTTGGGTCCTGAGAATGCTGACGGTCAACCAAAAGAGGACACGTTGTGTGACAAGTCAGAACCTGTTGCGGACAATAAAGGCAGACAAGCCAAAGTTTCTGAAGAGATTTGTTACAATGGATGAAGCGTGGGTTCACCACTTCGATCCCGAAAGTAAACGCCAAAGCATGCAATGGAAACACCCACATTCTCCACCCCAAAGAAATTCAAGATTCAACCATCAAAGGGCAAAGTGATGGCATCTGTGTTCTGAGATGCAGAAGGAATTCTTTTGATAGATTATCTCCAACAGGGAAAGACAATCACAGGTGTTTATTTCGCAACCCTAATTGAAGAATTACTTACTGCCATCAAGGAGAAACGCCGCGGAATATTGGCCCGTGGTGTGTTGTTCCATTGTGACAATGCTCCCGCCCACACCTCCCAAGTTGCTGTTGCTGCAATTCATTCAGCAGGGTTCGAAATTGTCCCTCATGCCCCTTATTTTCCAGATCTGGCCCCCAGTGACTTCCACCTGTTCCCGAACATGAAGAAACACCTTCGTGGAAAACATTTTGCCAGTGATTCCGAGGTTATGGATGTTGTGAATGCTTGGTTGCAGGACCAACCAAAAGATTCTTTTTCTGCTGGGATTGAAGCACTGGAAGGCCGATTGGAAAAGTGTTTAATGTTGCAGGGGACTACGTTGAAAAGTGACAGTGATTTGGTTTTCCTACGAGGGTTCCTTCTATGTCAGGGGCGGAGCATGCTGAACCACCCTCGTAAAATAAAACTAAATCAACCAATCAATAGCAAAAATTCTTGACCACAAGAATAATTTATTGCCTTTTTATTGACTTCTTCACCTACTTGTTGATATTTTACTTTTTCTTGACTTCCATGACTTTCTTGACTTGCAGACACCCTGAATAAATTTGTTTTCTATACCCCTGCTTTACAATCAAATTATATTGAATATTGAATAAGAATGGGCAACACCTTGTTCCATCAGTATAAACCCTAAGGCAAGAAATTCTGCTCAGGCATTGAACAGTGACATCAGAAAATGGTCCCAAAACTTTGTTCCCGGATGACGAACATAAGGCTAAAATGTAGGACATGTCCAGAAAAAACCGGACGTCTGGTAACACTAACTGTATACTCTTGCCATCAGGGTAAAGGTATAATTGCCCCTGGGCTGCACCTCCTACTGAATTCTTGGGCCAATTTGAAGTAAAATGTAACAGGTGTGGACAAAGTGGGAAATATCACATGCAAAACTAATATGAGTGCTAAAAGGTATGAATTACTAAGTTTGATCGTTTATTGTGCATCAATAAGGCATCAAATGATTGAGCAACTAACTAAATATTTCTACTGGATTCCTAACTAGACAAGAGACACACTACACTACATTTATGACAAACTGTGCAGTTATAAAGGTACGAGATGAGCGATATTTTCCTATCGTTAACCATCTGTGAGCAAGTAAGTTAATTCTGCATTTCAGAGGGGACCCATGTCTCAAGTTGCCCGGGCTCCTCTGACTGAGACAATACGCCACAGCTTATTATCACAGACATCGTCATATGATGTGTTACGGGGAACCAGATTTCTGTTTGGGAAATTGATTTTTTCTTATAAGTGACACTAGAAGGAGAACATTGCAGGGCCCCTACACCTTGGAGCCATTGTGCCATGAATGTTCCCAGTATGCAGTTCCATGGACAGTTTTGTTGATATGCGGGTTCTGGAGATGAGAGTTCATCTCAGAGGTTATCTGGGACACCATAGTTTTGTTTTTTCAGGGGCTATTATGCTCTTCAACATCTGTTTGTCTACTCCTGGGTGTGATACAGTTATTACTAGCATTTTTAAAGAAGCTTTTTTTTAAAAAAAGATGTTAGTATTTTCCACGAAAAAGAATGGAATGTTATTGAAAATATAACACATGATCGAGTTAATACTTTTGACGGCCATGTGACAATTTATTCATTTTCCCTTCAATGAAGTTAGAAAAATAAGTAAAAAATTTGAAATATTACACAAAAATTCTTATTTGGCAGGTCACTTTGACCATCAGAATGTGCGAATAAAAATGAAAAATCTAGTATGTAGCACTGTTATGTTCCTACAATCATGCCAATTCATGTGGAAAATAGTGAAATACATGGAAAAAATAATAAAAGTGTACAATGCACTTATAAGAAAAGCAGTGTATCAATTTTACAGAAGTTTCTGGTAATTTTGTTCTGGCATCTGGCCTTATTTATGAAAATCGCTTAAAATTGAGAAACATGACAAAAGTACTATCTAAAACATGTTGCATGCATCCCTACATTTTGAAAAGACAAATTAAAGATCAAGAAAAGGCACATGAGTTATAACTTTTGTAAGTTTCAGAAAAATGTTGAAATCGGTGATCTGCCATTTGCCCCTAATGACCATACATTGGAGGAAAATAAAAAAGATACTCCAGTCTGACAACACAAACCTGTGCACCTCAAATCAATCTAAGTTTCACAGCCAACCACAGTCAGCAATAAAATACACAGTGCTTTGTTTTAGGAAAGAAAGGTTCCAGTATTCTCCACAAGTCAGTTTGCTCCAGGGACCTGTAACGTAACGCAATTCATTGGTATTTGTCACCGTTCCGCATTATTTCCGTACCGGGTAACGCGTACCGGCCCAAGTGCCGTGGACCGTTCCAAGGAAAATACCAGAACCACTTGGTAAGGCGAACAGTAACATTTCTGCTGTACCGTTCCGTTCGTACCCAAGAGTGCTTTGGGGACGACAGTTTGAGTACACAGAGTGGAACGTTATTATACCCGTACAAGAAAGCATGGAACTTATTCCTTCTCTGAATGCCGGTTCCGTTACGGTACGTACCTCTCCTTAGAATCATACCGGTACAAAATCATGATGGGTATACCTGAAACTTTGGGATCGGGTACAATTGTAACAAAACCTATTTTCAACAAATCAAATGGGTATTGAATGGATCAGAACATATATGAGTCACGTAACTCTTCATTTCAAACTCTTCTTTCATTGTCGAATTCTTGAACAATCGGCTGTTATTGGAGGTTGTAGGCAATATATATATATATGGAATCCTGAGATACGTTATTAATAATGTTACTTTCACATATTGAGAAAAAAATATTTTCAAGCAAGATATTGAAAGTTCGACATGATGATAGTTCATAGTAATTAGAATATTACCAATTAATACATCTGGAGAAAAGGGGAAGTTAATGTACACCATATTGAGAAATGTTACCTACTAAGTAACATATCTTAAATTCGGTTTACCTATACTAATTAGGACATTGCCAATCAACATGATTTTGGTAAAACTGGAAATTAGACGCCATATTGAAAAATGTTACTACTTACGATAAAGAAGTGAAATTTGGTTTGGTGGTAGCTTTTGCTAATTAGTGCATCTTAAATCAACATGATTGTGGAAAACCGGAAGTTGATGAACGCGATATTGAAAAATGTTACTTTTTAAGATAGAAATGTGAAATTCGGTTTGATGATAACTTATGCTAATTAGAGCATGACAAATCAATATTTTTGTGGAAAACCGGAAGTTGATGGACGCCATATTAAAAAAATATTACTTCTTAAGATAGAGAAGAGAAATTTGGTTTGATGGTACCTTATGCTAATTAGAGCATGGCAAATCCACATGATTGTGGAAAATCGGAAGTTGATGGACGCCATATTGAAAAAGGTTACTTCATAAGATAGGTGAAATTAGGTTTGATGATAGCTTATGCTAATTAGAGCATGGCAAATCAACATGATTGTGGAAAACCGGAAGTTGATGGACGCCATATTGAAAAATGTTACTTCTTAAGATAGAAATGTTAAATTCGGTTTGATGATAACTTATGCTAATTAGAGCTTGACAAATCAATATGTTTGTGGAAAACCGGAAGTTGATGGTCGCCATATTGAAAAATGTCACTTCTTAAGATAGAGAAGTGAAATTCGGTTTCAAAGTAACTTATGCTAATTAGAGCATGGCAAATCAACATGATTGTGGAAAACTGGAAGCTGATGAACGCATATTGAAAAATACTACTTTTTAAGATAGAGAAGTGAAATTCGATTTGATGGTAACTTATGGTAATTAGAGCATGGCAAATCAACATGATTGTAGAAAACCGGAAGTTAAAGGGTGCCATTGTGAAAAATGTTTGTTTTTAAGATAGAGAAATGAGATTCGGTTGGATGGTAGCTTGTGCTAATTTAAGCATGACAAATTAACATGTTGCGAATGGATGGAATCCATATCGAGAAAATGATACTCCTTAAATTAGAAATGTAAAATTCGTTTTGTGTATATCATATGGTAATTAGAGCATGATGTGTGAATATGATTTTGGAAAACCGGAAGTTGATGGGCGCCAAAGTGAAAAATATTTGTTTTGAAAGGTACTTTTTTTTTGTTGTTAATCTTGTTTTTTTTTTGTCATTTTAGATGTGGAGTTATGGTATGATTTAAGTAATACTCATAAGGAACAGCCAAACCAAGGTTTTGAACTAGAACCGACAACTTCGAGGACTATCTGGACCACTTTTATATGGATTAACAAGATTATATTTACGAATTTGTATTGTCACTTACATCATGGTATATTCGGACATATTTATCCGGTTCTAGATATTCGCATGGCATTCACTGAATATCCTGCGTCCATATCCAGAGGTCTCCAGTATGTTATTTGTAAAGTGACACACGTTTTGATATCCTTGGAAAGATTCATCCACTACCAAAATTTACAAATCACATGCTTATCAGGGATATACATGCGAATGTATAACACTCTTCGGATGTGTAGATGTGTGTGTACGTCTTTCCGTCTGTACTTGTGTGCGGTTTGCGTGTGTGAAAGAGAGGTGGTGTACATGATATAGACATAATTGTGTACTGGATTTTTAAAATGCATAAATCTAATCCATGCATGTTATTTTCCTATGCAAAATATATGTAATAAATATCAAATTCCGTTTTTTTGAGAATCAAGTTGATTTGCCATGCTCTAATTATTAGAGATCTGCGTGGGCGGGCATCCGTTCAATCGCCGTGGCTCGTTTCGGTATCCAGCTCTCCATGCGCCAGCGCAGCTTGGATAAAACCGGGCTAGTGTCGTCGAACTACGGTTGCTTGCTGTGCGGGATCCAGGAGCATCGCAGCAGCAGGCTGGAGCAGCTAGTCAATATTCATGGTTCATTGGGATTAGTAACGTGGGTACCATTGTGCAGGCTACCGGTTCACCGTACATGGATTAGGAAGTTTTTCTTTGTTGTAGGTTTACGTGCTTGTCTGCAGGTGTGACCGTATTTTCTCGAAATAGTGCATACTACTAAATAAAATAAGTTGGAAATTTAATGGTTTGTACTTAGTTGTGCACTGTAAAAATCTTTCTTACAAAAACATTGGTTTAATTGTGAGAAGAGGAAGGGGAGGTTCACGCCCATCGTGGAAACTGTAGGTATATCGGGAGAAGTCATACGTATAATTTCACTTTACTGAAATAATTATTAAAGGAGATGAGTGGCGGCGATTAGGGTGGCGCGGGGGCCAGTTGCCCACTGTTTGCCACTTTTCCTCCCGCACTATTCTAAACCTTATCTACCAAGGGAAAGTAAAATGTCCCCCACCCCAGTTTTGTAACCCAATCGCCGCCACTGAAAGAGATTGATAATGAAATAAAAGTATGTTACAGGTTCGTTGAAGGAACGAAAATGTCAAAATTCAAGCAGTGCCCCTCATTGTAACAAAGAGATTTATAAAGTGGTTGACACGGCCATGTGTATGTCTGTGCCAGGGACGTCGTTAGAGGGGGGCACGGGGGGGCACTGGCCCCCCAAAACGTTCCCGTGGCCCCGACAAACTGTTCTACATTTGCTGAAAATTTTACTTTCATGACAAATATTGCAAAATAGTTTTTCAGTAATTTTTCTTTCAGTTAGAAACACTGTACTTAATTTGAGTGGCATGAACCCAAAACCACATTTCTTTCTAGTTTTCCTGGTTCTAGCTATAGTGGATGTCAGTGTAGTAACCTAGAACTTCGTTGTTTCTTGAAATTTTGAGGGAGCTGTCTTTCCTCCCCTAGCAGCGCAGGTCAACAACAGGCAGGGTTGGGCGTTGAGTGTTGCCGTTGCGTCCAAACAAAGTTTTGAGCTTGAGTAGATTGAAGAACGACCGCTTGTGCAGCGGTAAACCACATATATGCAAACAGTTACAAGAACTGGTCCCGAATCAGAGCGCAATACACGCTAAATAAGTATAATGGTGGCAGGATGCCTCATATCTCCGGGTAAGGTAGTATTATTCGCACCAAATAACTATTCTACTATTGAAACAGTCTAAAACACGCAACGCGTTAAAAGTAATTATCTTCACAAACTGTACGATTTCTCGAGTCGCATATTTTTCTCGATATCGTGAAGACTGATTTTGAGAATCCTTAACCTTCCGGATTGCGCAGTGATAGCGTTGTTACCTTGTAATCGAGGGGTCCCAGGTTCGATACATGAGTGGAGATACACAGTGGTCCGGATCTTACTTTAAACTGTAGGTCCAGTCCCGATTAGCATTACTGTGCATAAAGTGGACTAAAACACCAACTCAACTCAACTCCTTAACAAACTTTTCGAAGAATCGAAAATTTAAACAAGAACAAGTAAATACATTTTTGTAATTTTGAAGTAAATTATTATTATTATTGTTATTATTTTGGGTATTTTTGGTTCGTATGAATCTGCCTCACACAGTAAGCTTATTTTGTTGAGTCAAGTACAATAAAAACCCTTGCAATAAGTCACTGGAAAGACATGTGAGGTTGCACATATATTTAAGCATCTATAAATATATAATAACCCGTGGTTCGACAGCCCTGGAAGGGCCTTGGTCTATCTCCCGACTGCCAGTCCCTCCCACAATCCTACCTAAAATTTTAGAGGTGTGGAGATCTTCAACCAGTAATTGGGTGACGTGGGGTCAGCACGTCGAACCCCCAACCGTTATAGGGGATATCCATAAAGAATAATTATATTCTTGTGGTAAGGAGTCGTTGTCATTTAACAAACTTTATTCCATCAGCATTATTTAAAATGTAGTGCCATACTGAACTTACCAACTTAACAAAGGCACATTGATTGCTAAATGAGGCATTTTCCTTGTGTTGCAGAGCAGGTTCATTTTTTGGAGTATTGCAATGTTTTACACAGTCCGTTCGAAGAATTTTGAGAATATTGATGTTTTGTCAAAGGGACCACCCCCGAATAAATATCTGTGGATGTTTTACAGGTTTCATCGTATTTAAGAAGGTAATTTTTTCGGTGCAACTTTCCTCCGTACAATATGTATTTTGCCACTCAAGCTGAAGAGCCGATTAATAAGTCCAACGACCCTGGCAGAAAGAAACTCTGACTGGCACCATGTTGACAAAAGACTTAAGAAGTCCCGCAACCGACAGAACTCGAAGCGCTCGGATCCTACGGTGACATACACTTTGATTGAACACAAACGGATGCATTGGTAGGAAATACAGTGATTTTATGGGCCGTCCCTTTCTGGGAAGTCGGGGAACTTTTGAAAACACACTTTCCCTTCAGGCACACCAGGGGGCCTAAGCCAGATGCCAGGTCACCCCTTCCCACAAAATCTTCTCTTCATCTGGCTCTGGTTATCGGCAGCGCCGAAACGCACTGCAGGTAGCTAGGACTTTCTGGGTTAATTACTTTATGGTTCAGCATGGACATAGGCTTTTCAAATTGCAAGAGACAAAATTCTACTGTTTGTCCTTTTTCTGGCGGGAGATGAATGACAAAGATGTCGCGGTTCCTTCAGGTTCCCACACTCAACCCTTGTGCTCATAACCTGCAATGAAAGGAAAGGCCATAATAAGCCTTTGTAATGGACTTTATATCCTTCCTTGGTAACTTCCCATTCATTTTCAAGAAACATCTGCTTCTTTTTGCCCTACTGTGTTGATTGGTCGACAATTGATGACTGCCAGCTAGTTTGAAGAACAGTTTGATCCAAGAAGTGGTTTCATAGTTAGCTTCTGTAAACGTGAGATTCCGGTAAGATCACGAAGTGCTTGAGATCTCATTTTCATGCTTTGCGAGTGAAATTTTGATTGATTTGGTTCATTTTACTTTGCTCTTCTGCCACATTTGGCTAATTGCGAAGATGGGGATGAGTGATGATATGATTAAATTGATCAATGGACACAACAAACACCCATGCTCTGTCCGGAATTCTAACCCGGCACACCTGGCATCGTAGCACGATGTGCTAACCACTCTGCCACGGGGGTAGGCGAAGTGAAATTTTGATTGTGAAGCTGCCAGCTTGTTTTCCTCTCGAAAAAGTTGAAGTAGGATCGACTGATCGACCAAATGTCCAACACATTCACTTTCTAAATTGGTGTCCGACTACCACACAGGAGACCGGGCTTGACTCCCAGGACGGTTGATCTCACATGTGATGAAGAATAAGTCACATTTCAATTAAGGAAGGAAACGAGGTATGTAGTCAACTTTATAAAGTAGTGTGCATGCTCTAGAAATAATACGTTTCAAAATTCTGCTTATTTTGTGATTTTTCTTTATTTAGCCTCCACCAGGGTTGTCAAAGGTCCATCTACCAATAAGTTCTATGGGTTTTATTGAGTTCCGTTGCAGGACCGGAACCTTTCTTCTCGCACAATTTAAATTCGGTCCTAGTAGTGTATTGTTCCATTTAAAAAAAAGTTACTGGATCGTATTTAAATTGATCCGGAAAAAATCCTGCACCGAATTTTAATTGATCCTGGAAAAAAGGTTCTTGGACAGTGTTTAAATTCAGCCGCAAAACAAGGATCCTGGACCGTATTTAAATTTTACCGAAAAAAAGAGTTCCTGCACCGTATTTAAACTCATACGGAAAAAAGGTTCCTGGACCAAATTGAGGCCTAGAACCCATTTACACTTGCTGATTTTCTCTCCCAGATGTGAAATGAATTTAATTACAATACCTGGACCATTAACAACCCTAGGATTGTTAAAGATTAGGGAACGCATACATTCTAATCCCATTATAGGATCGGAACCTTTCTCTCGCACAATCTAAATTCGTACCAAGCTGCGAATTGTTTCATTTCAATACGGAACTTTGGCCCTATTTAAACTGATCCGGAAAAAAATGTTCGTTGACCGTATTTAAATTCTTCAGGAAATAAGGTTCCTGGACCGAAATTAAATTCATCTGGGAAGAATATTCCTGGGCCGAATTGAAAACTTTACAAATGAAAAGGTTTATTACGGTCCAGAACCCATTTACGCTTGCTGATTTTCTCTCCTGGACCGGAATTGAATTTATTTAAAATTCCTGGACCTTTAACAACCCTGACATCCACCCGCAAATGCAGACATCTGTGGCTGCTGCTTAGGCGGAAAAGTTGACTAGACATACAAATAAAATTTATCCAAACGTATATAGCGATAGTTGCTTACATAATATCATGAAATACGGAGAGCCAAATTACTTATCAAGCATTTTCTGTTATTTGCCTACCCTAGTGGGAGCGAAAATCATTTGCCCTTGCTGGGGAACTCGGTTCCTGAAAATTCAAGGCGGCATTTTCTAATTTACATTTCTATTTGGGCCGACAACTCCGTGTTGAATGTCCCGTGTTCGAATCCCGGCCTGAGAATGTGTCTTCTTTGTGATGGTCCTTTCATCAAGTTAATCTTAACTCATTCTCATCTTCACGATTAGCCAAAAAGTGTCAGAAAAATGAAGTAAAATGAACCAAGTCAATCAATAATTTCTATTTCGTTATTTTACGCCGCTTTCTCCCTCTTGTGTTAAATGCGACGATGAGACTGAATGATGATCCGAAGGAATAGCGATGCGAGACATGATGCAACCACACCTGTCCAAGGTCCGAACCTTGGACCTCTGGTTTCGTAGTGCGTCATGCTCATGCTTCGGGAGTGGAATCCTTTGAATTAAAAACTATAGAAGTAGGGTGAAAGAAAACAACATTGTACTGTGCAAAAAAGCCATGTTTAGGTCCTCTAAAGAAAAGTACAGTTATTCAGTACAATTAATTTTGAAGGACAAACCCTCCGAAGTGTTCTTCCATTCGGTGACGCGTGGTCATCACATCGAGTCCCATCTAGCTTTGAGAGTGGAATTCGCTTACATATTGATTTCAAGTAGCTTCCCAATTGTCCTCACGATGTTAGGCCATCACAGACATTTTGGAGTTCCTACCAGGGATCGAACCTTGAAAGACTAGAGCGCAATAATTTGAGCGCGCGGGAATTTTGTTGTTTCTATTGCCATCATATATTCAGTTTTGCACGCGCAAAGAAGATTACTTTTAAGAAACTAGATGCGTGCATAAAATTTCATATATATCGTCATCATTCTCCAATGTAAACAGTACGACGCCACAAAAGACTCGTGCATGTCCCATAGAATAAAGGCCGCCGGACTCGATTCTGGTATAAGCAATATAGATGCCTATCTTGAACATCTTGAACTCATTACACAAACATTTCATTTTCGCACCGTTGTCATACTTGTACGTACACCTGATACCAGCACCCTTTTATATCTAAACCCACCGAAGAGAGTTTTCTCTACTTCTCAATTTTCTTCGAGCAAATTTACAAATCTAAGGAGTACTGACTAATGACATTGTTCTTGGTGTCTCAAAAATCTAACATAAGAGAAAATACATGGAATTTTAAAGACTGTCTAGAGGAGTTCAAGTTAAGTTCTGCATTTAGATTCCCGAATAATGGCCGTGGATTTCGCGAGTCTATATCCATAAATTTTTGGGGGCTACAGGAGAAAATAATGTTCTCTTCCAACAAGATTATATATATATATATATATATATATATATATATATATATATACACATACATACCGCACATATACGTATGTAGGCCTATATGGTATATTAATAGTTTGTTAGTTTTTAATGGTTTGATAGAAAAAAAAATCTTAAATTTTTGGCCCCCCCGAACTGATCAACCTAGCTACGTCCCTGGTCTGTGCGCACAATACTTTTTTGTCCATGAAATAATGTCGGTACTCTTCATAAGAACACAAACAGAATGAACTTCTATGAAGATCAGGTGTGTAAAGTTAACCAGGGCTGCTGAACATACTACAGCATAAACATACATTATCGTAAGTTCAGCATAATTTTTTTTTTTTACCACCGGCTTGGTAAGAAAGTTCCAGTACGTACTACCAGAAAATTAAAACAGCGTCTGTGTTGGAGGGGCAGACCTAGAAATTTATATTCCTGAGTAGTACATGCGGACCAACTATATGTTTAATTATTTCATTGTGAAACGTTTCTATTTGTTTCCACAATCTGCCGCAGAAATCTCTGGAAAAAGCGAACGAAAACAAGTCTGTGCAATTAGTGAGTCGAGATGATTCAATTCAACCAATGACAGGTTGGAGAGGAGGCGCGAGTGCAAGGGTAAAACATGGATCCAGTTACCAGCTCTTTGAAGCAGCACCCACTGCTTTGCTCCGCCCACTTTCTTTCTCCCCTTCTATGCGAGGCCTGGATCAACATATTCCCGAAACATTTTGAATAAACGGTATATATGATACGTGAGAGTGAAAATTTTTGTTAGTATCATACTCAGTTCCATTTCTTTATTCTATTAAACCAATCGACATTAACCTAATTACTTCCAATGATTTCCATCATTCATGGCCCTTTGGGAAAACAATAGCATGCAGTTTCTATCTCTTCAGGTAATGCTAACAACAACTAGTTACGTTTTGAAATTTCTAACGGTAACTGAATCTTTTTCAAATAAAGAGAAACGAAATTGATGTTTTTCTTTACGATATTGCCACTCATATTTTTGTAACATCTTTCAGTAAATGTTCGCCTGAATGAATGGATAACTTCGTGATTATTAAAACCGTGACAATTATATTTTACATCCCTACACACACATTTATTTATTTATTTATATGTGACAATTATGTTATATTATTAACATATAAATCAATTATATATTATATTTTTATTGCCCAAAAATCAGCGGATGTGCTCATTTTAGAAAACGACAGAACAACATATAAACTCCGGCAATCTTCATGCGCAGCGCAGCTTTGATTCAAATTAACAGAAGTGTGGCTTACGTAAAGCGAGAGAGAGAGAGAGAGAGAAAGACAATTTTAAAATGTTAACCTTAATTTTTATTATTTGGAGGATAATTTGAATTTTATTACCTCTATATATTATGTTTAAAAATTAACAATTTAATTGTAATTTAATGAAAAGAAATCAATATTAACAGTCCTTCTTAGTGCAATTAATGAATTAAATGTAATATATATGAATCATATGTAGAAATTAATTAACTGCAAAGTATTTTGGTAATTTTTTGAAGTAATGGCAGGGGGAGTTACTTTCTCATATGAGTAACTATAAATATAATTCAATTACTGTTTAGCGCAATTTGTGTAAGTCAATAATTTAAAAACAAAACTAACTTTCCAAACACTGGATTACAGTAATGTAAATAAGCTGCAACGTCACTATATGTGGAAGGGGGTACACACATCCTAGTCAGCTTCTTCTCCCCAGAACACAGACGAATTAAACGTAATAACGGACTTCTGCACTAATAATTATTTTTAACGTACTCCTTACGTGTAACCTTATTATGAATAATAACACATCTCAATTAAAAATGTTCATATATTCAACACTACCTGTTGAATTTCGTAGGTTCTATATTTCAAGAACCCATAGTCAATCTTACGGACCCTCCCCAACACCCCCGCATTCCCTTTCGCGACAGCTACGCCTCGGATCATTCACAGGCTATAAGACTGAAAAAAAATAATCAATAGCGTCATCATAAACACTTTCTTTTCTCTAATCGCAGCCCCCGTAAAGAATTGTATTGTGTCATTGGCAGCCCGCCCGTTCTTGAACGAGGCTGGGTACTGACGGGCTCGTAAACTCTCTCTTCTATGCAGTTCGTTCGGACTGATTCAAGACAACAGCTGCGCAGGGTGGGAGTGGGAGGGTATGGTTTACCATTAGGCCGGATGGGTCGCGGGAGGGGAAGGGATCTAGATTGCATATCTCTACGTAATTATCAGAAGCTACCACCAAACCGAATTTCACTTCTCTATCTTAAGAAGCAACATCCATCAATATGCGTCCATCTACTTCCTTTTTTCCACAGCTTAGTTCATTTGTCATGCTCAAATTAGCATAAGCTACCTTGAAACCGAATTTCACTTCTCTATCTTAAGAAGTAACATTTTTCAATATGGCGTCCATCAGCTTCCGGTTCTCCACAATCATGTTGATATGCCATGCTCTAATTAGCATAATATACCGGTCGAACTAAATTTCACTTCTCGATCTTAAGAAGTAACATTTTTCAATATGCCTTCCATCAATTTCCGGTTTTCCACAATCATGTTGATATGCCATGCTCCAATTAGCATAATATACCGTCAAACAAAATTTCACTTCTCTATGTTAAGAAGTAACATTTTTCAATATGGCCTCCATCAGCTTCCGGTTTTCCACAATCATGTTGAGTTGCCATGGTCTAATTAGCATAATTTATTTATTTATTTATTTATTCAAAGTTTCAGATACAGCACTTTTAAGGCCATTTTACACTGAAAACTCTAACAAATAACAAGAACAAGTCAAGATGGTTTAAGGTAAAAACAAGAAAAGTTAAATATAAACATAAGGCATAAACAAGGAAACAAATATTTACATATTCATTTTTAGGGAAGATCGGAAAATGCTTTCAGGGGCAAAAATGTCTATGTTTATGGGTAAATTATTGTAGAACTGGGGCAGCCTGTGGAATAGAGCGCGCTGTATAAGAAAAAGCCTAGCTGTGGAGGTGTGGAACAATTCAGTGTTTCGGGTCGATCGAGAGGGAACTCTGAAGTTGAATTCTGTAAGAAGAGATTCAGATCTTAATTTCCCGTTGATGATTTTATAGAAAAAATTCATATCGGCCATATCGCGTCGGATCTGCAGTAACTGAATGTTCAAAGTAGTCAGGATGTCAGGTTTCTGAAGATGCCGCAAAGAAGGAATTCTATGACGAACAATGGCGGTAAAGAAGCTGAGGACGGAATCCATGCTAGAAAGATTTGTATTGGAAGCCATGGCCCAGACTGGAGAACAGTATTCGAGAATCGGAGAAATGAATGACTTGAAAAACAGGCTAAGAGAAGTTGGAGTATCAATTTCAGTGAATCTGTACAGGAGGCCTAAGAGGCGCATTGCACTTTTAGTTGTAGATGCGATGTGTTCCTTAAAGTTCAGCTTTTCATCTATGATAACACCTAGATCTTTTTGGGTCGCAACTGTAGTAATATAATTGTTATCAAGAACATAATGAGAATGTATTTTCTTCTTTTTTAAAGAGACTGTGAGGGAGGAACATTTCTGCGGGTTAAGTTGTAGATTCCACTGGTTACACCATGTGACAAGTTCGGAAAGAGCATTCTGGAGAATCACAGCATCTTGCGTGGTTGAGATTTCTTTGAAAAGTTTACAGTCGTCAGCAAACATGAGTAAATTGACAGGAAATGAGGAAAGTCTTTGAGGGAGATCGTCCATGTATATAAGCTACCACGAAACAGAATTTCACTTCCCTATCTTAAGAATTAACATTTTTCAATATGGCGTCCATCAGCTTCCGGTTTTCCACAATCATGTTGATTTGCCATGCTGTAATTAGCATAAGGTACCGTCAAACCGAATTTCACTTCTCTATCTTAAGAATTAACATTTTCAAATATGGCGTCCATCAGCTTCCGGTTTTCCACAATCATGTTGATTTGCCATGCTGTAATTAGCATAAGGTACCGTCAAAACGAATTTCACTACTCTATCTTAAGAAGTAACAATTTTTAATATGGCGTCCAACAACTTCCGATTTTCCACAATCATGTTGATATGCCATGCTCTAATTAGCATAATATACCGTCAAACTAAATTTCACAACATTTTTCAATATGGCGTCCATCAGCTTCCGGTTTTCGACAATCATGTTGATTTGCCATGGTCTAATTAGCATAAGCTACCACCAAACCGAATTTCACTTCTCTATCTTAAGAAGTAAAATTTTTCAATATGGCGTCCATCAGCTTCCGGTTCTCCACAATCATGTTGATTTGCCATGCTCTAATTAGCATAATCTACCATCAAACCGAATTTCACTTCTCTATCATAAGAATTAACATTTTCCAATATGGAGTCCATCAGCTTCCGGTTTTCTACAATCATGTTGATTTGCCATGCTCTAATTAGCATGGGCTAGCCATTAAGCCAAATTTCATTCCTCTATCTTAAGAAGTAACATATTTCATTAAGGTGTCCATCAACTTCCGGTGTTCCACAATCATGTTGATTCGCCATGCTCTAATTAACATTAGCTACCTTGAAACTGACTTTCACTTCTCTATCTTAAGAAGTAACATTTTCAAGTGGCGTCCAACAACTTCCGATTTTCCACTATCAGGTTGATATGCCATGCTCTAATTAGCATAATATACCGGTCGAACTAAATTTCACTTCTCTATCTTAAGAAGTAACATTTTTCAATATGTCTTTCATCAACTTCCGGTTCTCCACAATCATGTTGATATGCCATGCTCTAATTAGCATAATATACCGTCAAACTAAATTTCACTTCTCTATGTTAAGAAGTAACATTTTTCAATATGGCGTCCAACAACTTCCGATTTTCCACAATCATGTTGATATGCCATGCTCTAATTGGCATAAGCTACCATCAAAGCGAATTTCACTTCTCTATCTTAACAAGTAGTATTTTTCAATATGGTGTCAATCAGCTTTCGGTTTCCCACAATCATGTTGATTTGCCATGCTCTATTTAGCATAAGCTACCATGAAACCGAATTTCACTTCTCTATCTTAAGAATTAAAGTTTTTCAATATGGCGTCCATCAGCTTCCGGTTCTCCACAGTCATGTTGATTTGCCATGCTCTATTTAGCATAAGCTACCATGAAACCGAATTTCACTTCTCTATCTTAAGAATTAACATTTTTCAATATGGCGTCCATCAGCTTCCGGTTTTCCACAATCATGTTGATTTGCCATGCTGTAATTAGCATAAGGTACCGTCAAAACGAATTTCACTACTCTATCTTAAGAAGTAACAATTTTTAATATGGCGTCCAACAACTTCCGATTTTCTACAATCATGTTGATATGCCATGCTCTAATTATTCATAATATACCGTCAAACTAAATTTCACTTCTCTATATTGAGAAGTAACATTTTTCAATATGGCGTCCATCAGCTTCCGGTTTTCGACAATCATGTTGATTTGCCATGGTCTAATTAGCATAAGCTACCACCAAACCGAATTTCACTTTTCTATCTTAAGAAGTAAAATTTTTCAATATGGCGTCCATCAGCTTCCGGTTCTCCACAATCATGTTGATTTGCCATGCTCTAATTAGCATAATCTACCATCAAACCGAATTTAACTTCCCTATCTTAACAATTAACATTTTCCAATATGGAGTCCATCAGCTTCCGGTTTTCTACAATCATGTTGATTTGCCATGCTCTAATTAGCATGGGCTAGCCATTAAGCCAAATTTCATTCCTCTATCTTAAGAAGTAACATTTTTCAATAAGGGGTCCATCAACTTCCGGTTTTCCACAATCATGTTGATTCGCCATGCTCTAATTAACATTAGCTACCTTGAAACCGACTTTCACTTCTCTATCTTAAGAAGTAACATTTTCAAGTGGCGTCCAACAACTTCCGATTTTCCACTATCAGGTTGATATGCCATGCTCTAATTAGCATAATATACCGGTCGAACTAAATTTCACTTCTCTATCTTAAGAAGTAACATTTTTCAATATGTCTTTCATCAACTTCTGGTTTTCCACAATCATGTTGATATGTCATGCTCTAATTAGCATAATAATAATATACCGGTCGAACTGAATTTCACTTCTCTATTTTAAGAAGTAACATTTTTCAATATGGCGGCCATCAGCTTCCAGTTTTCTACAATCATGTTGATTTGCCATGCTATAATTAGCATAAGCTACCTTGAAACCAAATTTCACTTCTCTATCTTAAGAATTAAAATTTTTCAATATGGCGTCCATCAGCTTCCGGTTACCACAATCATATTGTTTTGCCATGCTCTAATTAGCATGAGCTACCTTGAAACCGAATTTCACTTCTCTATCTTAAGAAGTAACATTTTTCAATATGGCGGCCATCAGCTTCCGGTTTTCCACAATCATGTTGATTTGCCATGCTCTAATTGGCATAAGCTACCATCAAAGCGAATTTCACTTCTCTATCTTAACAAGTAGTATTTTTCAATATGGTGTCAATCAGCTTTCGGTTTCCCACAATCATGTTGATTTGCCATGCTCTATTTAGCATAAGCTACCATGAAACCGAATTTCACTTCTCTATCTTAAGAATTAAAGTTTTTCAATATGGCGTCCATCAGCTTCCGGTTCTCCACAGTCATGTTGATTTGCCATGCTCTATTTAGGATAAGCTACCATGAAACCGAATTTCACTTCTCTATCTTAAGAAATAAAATTTTTCAATATGGCGTCCATCAGCTTCCGGTTCTCCACAATCATGTTGATTTGCCATGCTCTAATTAGCATAATCTACCATCAAACCGAATTTAACTTCCCTATCTTGACAATTAACATTTTAGTAGTACAGCAAAGAGAATTCCACGCCCGAAAATGAGGTATAGTGAGGTACACAGTGTTGCCAACCTCTTACTCGAAAAAATAACCAAGGTTTTTGTTTTTGGGTCTAACCTAACCTCAAACAAGGAGTTGGCAACGCTTGAGGCTTTCTCGCAGTGTTGCCAACTCACCCCAAGAATATTTCACTATGTGATATTTTACAAGCGAAGCTAACCTACAAATGGGAGTTGGCAACACTGATTAGTGGAGGTAGCCGGGTTCACCAGCATCAATTGGCGATCAGTGTTGCCAACTCACCTCAAGAATATTTCACCATGTGATATTTTACAGGCGAAGCTAACCTACGAATAAGAGTTAGCAATACTGATTAGTGTAATCAGCTTAGTTGAGCGCCATCAATTGCGGTTTAGTGTTGCCAACTCGCCCCAAGAATATTTCACCACATATTATTTTACAGGCGAAGCTAACCTACAAATGGGAATTAGCAACTCTGGCAACATCAATTGCGATTCAATATTGCCAACTCACCTCAAAAATATTTCACCATGTGATATTTTACAGGCGAAGCTAACCTACAAATAGAAGTTGACAACACTGGTAACATCAATTGCGATTCAATGTTGCCAACTCACCTGAAGAATATTTCACCATGTGATATTTTACAGGCGAAGCTAACCTACAAATAGAAGTTGACAACACTGGTAACATCAATTGCGGTTTAATGTTGCCAACTTACCTGAAGAATATTTCATCATGTGATATTTTACAGGCGAAGCTAACCTACGAATGGGCAACACTGACTAATAGAAGTGGCCGGGGTTGCGTCCGAATCAGCAGCAGATGTCACCTAGAGCGCTGTTCCATCCGGGACTCAGCCAATCTTTGTTGTCCGAATTTGCGGTAGACGTGGAGTCGGAGGGAAGAGCAGAGAGGCGCGACAGATGCACGCTTGAACTCGCTGTGACGCTGCGCTTGGCAGCCATATTCTAATTTTTATTTTGTACAGGCAATATTTACTGATTAGAGGATGTAAAACTCAGTTATATTTTAATATTTTATCGATAATGAATGCAGAAAAATTGTAAATGATGAAATAGCGTGTTATATTTTTAATATGAGTAGTTAGGTGGAAATTATTTGTTTGTTTGCGCCCCACGCGGTGGGTGAAGTTTGGGCTGACACCTGGCGGGAAAAGTGACAGGCGTACTACAAGGGGGACATGCAGATTCGGACGACTTGGACGTGATTTTGACGGCATGCGAGAGCAATGGGGAGAGAACGGGATGGAGTGCTTGCCAATCCGGACACGGCTTTTGTAAACCTCTCTCGCAGGCGATGTGCTGCACATGCATACGCGCGTGCTTCTTATTATTTTTGTATTGTGAGGCAAACAAACAAATAAATAATTGTTGTTTTTTAGGATGCCTGGCCTCTATAACCTCGCCAGGGTGCGTGGTGCCCAACCAAAAAAGTAAAAGGTTCTAACGGCTGCGGTTGTAGATAACCGCACCTCTGTAGAGTTTTACGTGTTGTTTTTTTAATTTGCGCATCGAACTAATTTATATTGGATTTTGATCGTAGTGTGCAGTGTTAATTTGATCAGAGGTGCCTTATCGGCTGGATTGTTGTTATTCTGCAGCACCCTCGAGGTGAAATCCAAATTGTACATGTGCTTGTCGAAATGCTTTTGTATGCGTGGAAGGGTGTGCTTGGACCAGTGGGGAAATTTATTTTTTGCACCGAGGTCTGTCGCGGAAGTCTTCGTGCTCGAATTGTGCGAGGGGGGGGTTGTTGTCGAAGATTCGTCTAATAGGAGTTGGCAACACTGACTAGTTGCTTCACAATTTTTTTGTTTTTTAAATATATGATATTTCACAGGCGAGGCTAACCTACAAGTTACAAGTTGACGGTGTAATCTTCTATAAGATGATAAGTATGCAATAAGATGAAGAAGACGCTAACTGGCAATAGCGGTGTTAATGTTTCCAGTTTTCTACCCCCTCTCACCGGGCCTCCTCCCCCTATGGCGCAGTGGTATTTAAGGATTCGATACTCGCACAAGTGGTTTTTGAAACTGTAGGTCCACCCCTGATTAGTCTTACTTACAGGGGGGGCTCTTGTAAACACCACGGGGAGCGAAAAAAAAAGCATACTTCTGTTTTTCCACATGTATGTATGTATGTAATGCGATTTGTGTGAGGGTCAAAATTTTGAATTTACGGCTTAATTAATTTGCATGAATGCTTAATGTTTGATTTTTTTTTATTTCTAGTTCGATATGAGATACACACAATTTTATTTTTGAAGTACAGTTAATATTACCTAGTTTGGGTTAAGCTGTAACATACAACTAGCGATCGACACGACCACCTGACACACAGACAGAGAGAGTGTGAGCAAATTCAAAGTGTGATCTATCGTGAACTAAACTAACCTCACTCACCCACCCACATATAGTCTTACAGGTAACTTAAAAAGCAGAAAGTAGTATATAGCATGACAGGTCGATCTATTGTAAACTAAACTAACCTCACTCGCCCACCCACATATAGTCTTACAGGTGACTCAAAGGCAGAAAGGCAGCTATATCACTTGTAAGGGGCAACACACAAGATCTATTGCAAACTAAATTAACCTACGACATAAGCCATGGACATATTTTCCAGACAGGGTATAAGCAACTCACCTCTTGCAATTGTATAACGGGGAAAATTAACCTACAGCTGGCAACACTGTTTGAGTTGCTTTCGACGAGCCAAACTTACACTTTGCAAATAGGCTCTACAGCTAGAAGCTTGAAACATATACCCTCGCAGATTATGCCAACTTACCTCATGTAAAAATATTACCTAGTACAGTTAAGCTGTGACATACAACTAACGATCGACACGACTACCTGACACACATAGGGAGAGAGTGAGACAGCTTATACGCAATATATTCCTACATATTGTACTGGGTTTAAAAGGTAATTTGCAACAACTATTTCACTCACTCCCTATCAAAATCTTCTAACCGCATGTTTTTGATACTTGCTGCCAGAACATGGTGGTTTTAGACTGTAAATTCAACCCGATTATTCTATTTGTGCATGATGCCTGCATTTGGAATATTTAATTTTTGGCATACGGTATTTTGCGTGCTCCAGTAACCTTGCGCTCGATTCACGGAAGCTATGATGTGTATTTCCTGTTTCGCGAACATGCGAGAATTTTTCACAATAGATAATATATTGCAAGAGCGAGTTGTTTGTGTATATAAATCTAGCTTTGGAAATGGACATGAATATAATGTCAAAAATTATTGCATAACTTAAAAAACATTGATATTTATTGTACTAGCAAAGGTAAATGTGGAATGCCTTGCCCCCCTCAGCTGTTAGGTTAAACACCATAAAAATTTCATTACTGATAGCAAGCATTCTCATATTGACAAAACAGATCTAGTAATGAGCTGTCTTGTAAGTCTCCCGAGTGAAGGAATATGATGCCACTATAAACTGTAAACAAGATATGCAGTCCCTTGCATGAGATGTACGAGGCTTATGAACCTCAACCTATAGAGTTGTACAATGGATGTTTTTTTTGTTAAGCATAGCGGTGTGTTTTTGTTTATTTTAATGTCATCGAGCGTGCATGTAAAGAAGGGGTGAGAAAAAAAGAGGAGGGGGGGTTATAACAGATAATTCATGTTTTGATTTCAATATTTTAGCTAGTCACGATTCACCTGCTATCTAGAAGGACACTGGACGATGGCTAAAAGCGAGGGAAGGAGAGAAATGTTATTTTTTATTTTTGATAGTGTGATGAAATAGTTTTAGATAATAATAGTAGGCTAATAGAATTGTAGAAAACGGCTGTATCGTGATGCGAGGCTGAACGCAATTTCGAAAGCAGTCTCGGGCATCTTCGTGTTCAGCCAACAAGAAAAATGCACATGGAGGGCGCAACGGTATTGTCTATAGATGGTTTTTCTGAATAAACATACATATTATTTTTTGCACTCTCCAGATAGGACCGGAGTTTTTTGTTTTGGTTGGACAAGAGGGTTCAGATAAATACATGGACATCAAAATAAAAGAAAAAAAATTTACTCCACTGCTTACATGTATTGAGTTTTCCAATAACACACCTCGCGGGGCGTACCTACATGTATGCAAAATATAGTTAATGTCTTATTTCTCAAACCTGTGGTCTGTAGATTTGCTTTTGTTGGCAACAGAAACAGAAAAATGGCGCCATGTTATTGTATACTGATAAGGGTGTACTGTAATCATAACAATTTTCTAGTTAAAAATCTATGTTGAAAAGCAATGTTGGGTGACTTGTCTGTGTTGGGTATTATTAACAACTTCACAGCTGTACCTGCACAACTCATCGACTACAAGCCAACAATGTTAGGAAATGTGTGCATGGCTCCGAGAATACAATTTAAAATCACTAATGTGGCATGAACCCCTCTTCACTTGTGTGTATTTGAATATGCGAAAATTAGATATTTTGAATAATCGAGGAGAACAATCACAAAAACAGCTTGCACCGGTATGACGTGTTCAAACTTCAGACGATTTTTGTTAATCTACAAAAGCCAATTGCGAACGGAGATCACTACGAAAATTGTGGAAAAAAAAGAAGCGAGGCTATTTTGGCTAATGGTAACGATGAGGATGAATAATGGTTGTTTTAATAAAATTGACGAAGTGGGGCATGTTGAATATACCTAGCCTAAAATAAAATTCAACAATTAATGTTAAACATTTGCCACTCTGAAATGGCAACGGCTATCATCATAACATCACTTGTTTCTAACCTGTCCATATTGGCCCTCTCTCTACCCCTCCATAAATTCGATTCGAAAGGTACAATCATTCCAGTTTTTGAATAATCAATCAAATCAAATTTGACGTAATCAAATATTTTTTTGAAAAGATGGTTGAAGAGGTTGAGACTATTGGCAGCCTCTTACGCGAATCGAAACCAAATGCTTCTATTATCCAGCGATGAACTTCAATCTCACAATAACATTGAAACGTGTCCGGTGTGCGATCAAAGGTTTCCACCGACGAGAACCGGAAAGTTATTTCATCATAATCACTTCACCGGAAACTACATCGGTGGAATCTGTAACATAATGTATTCATGTATGTGTTTGACAATCATATATCACTTATTAGAACAATTTTCATATTGTTTTTACTATGTGAGATGATATTTTATTTACATTTACGATAAAATAGAGGTTTGGGTGTAATAACAGTTTTTTATTAATTAATTTAGAGATGCTTTTTTTTATTTGTTGAGTTAATGATTAGGTTAATTTGTTATTTCTCGCGAAAAAGAGGGAACCACAGCTGAAAGAAAATACACAACTTGTATTATTGAGGTCAAGAGTTTGTTTTAACATTACTTTTTGCACACATAGGCTAATCACGACTCGGGATATGTTTAAAATGGAATCTGAAATATTATGCGACCTGACTGGAACTCGGAATAGGACACACTGATTACAAGACGTCGATACATTACCACTTGGTCGGTTCGTATCTTATTTTAAACTGTAGGTCCATGCTCTATTAGCCTATCTGTGTATAACGTGGATTTAGAATTCAGTAGAAAATAACGTCGATCTAGCAATTTTTTTTTTTTGGATTTTAGATGTGTTGAGACCACTAAAATTACCAATTCTTATAATAAAAAACTTTTCCTCATATTACTATTTTGAAAGAGAGAATTAATTGTATAATATTTTGTTGTTAATTTCAAAGAAGACTAATTCAAATAGTAACAACGGGAACGAATAAAGCTTACGAAAAGTTTTTGCCACTGTGAGAATTTGAACCTACGACCATTAGAGTGACAACCCAGTGCGATAACCACTAGCCCACGAGTTTGTTTCTTCTTACGGCATGATTATGAGTTAAGACCAATTTGTTCAATATGCATAAGAAATATAATCCCCCCACTCGCTTTTTTTTATAAACAACGCACCCAAATACTTCTTTATAACAAATAAAATAAAGGTGGTATGAATGTCACAAGATATTTAAGCAAAATCTACTATATTTACGTCGCAATTGTTTTACATGGAGAGGCCACATCTTCGAGAATTGAGGTTGTGGTTTGACTGTAATTGTAGGATACCCCATAGGTATTGATAAGCCAAGGCTCTAGTGTGCACTAGATTTGTTTATTTGTAGTGATGTGCTCAGGAATTTTTGTAAAGAGGTATGTGAATATAAAAATTGTGTTAATGCTTATTTTTTTAAACAGTGAACTCATATTTTAATATCTCTCTGTCTATTTTATTATTCTACTTAGGAACTAATTAGTATTACAGAAGTTATATTGAAAAGAAATCTCACGTGACAATGACGAGAAATTAGATTTGTGGAATGAATAGTTTTCATATTTTAAAACCTCGAAGGGTTATGGACTATCTCCCGATTCCCTTTTTCCACAATCCTACCTAGAGTTATTTTTAACTAGCAACGAGGTGACGTTTGGTCAGCACGACGAACCCTCAGCTGTTATAGAAGATATCTGAAACCAGCTTACACCAGTCATTTGTAGCTCCCCCAATTTTTTTGATGGTGGGTTGCTACCGGCCTTATACGTAGCCCGAATAAATTCCGACCAGAGCCGGATTCGAACCTATGCCGTCTCGCAGCGAACATTCTCAAGACGAGTGAACGCCGTAACTCGCTCAGCTACGGAGGAGGACTCTCTCTCTTTTTTCTCCCTCTCTATTTTTTCTCTAATTTTCATCATCATAGTTAAAATTAATCCAAGAGAAAATATATATTTTGTGTTGACATAGGAAATATGCAATAAAAATGCATGATCAATAGTTAAGGTCAAAATCTGAATAAACAGTGAGGGTGATACACGCAAGCTTCCAGGCATGTGATTTGCACAGAATTAAATATAAAAAATGAGAGATGGAAGGTTTTTGTTACTATTAGAATTTAAGGACGGAAAATATGTACAGTGAATGAATACTACGTTTGACTAATCGTGAAGATGAGTATCACAGTACGTTTTTTATTGTTCTTATATAAACGTTGAAACGTTTAAGAACGTATAAGAATGTTTACCGAAACGTTTCAACGCTGCGTGAAAACAACGTTGAAACGTTTCGGTAAACATTCTTATACGTTCTTAAACGTTTCAACGTTTATATAAGAACAATAAAAAACGTACTGTGATACTCATCTTCACGATTAGTCAAACGTAGTATTCATTCACTGTACATATTTTCCGTCCTTAAATTCTAATAGTAACAAAAACCTTCCATCTCTCATTTTTTATATTTAATTCTGTGCAAATCACATGCCTGGAAGCTTGCGTGTATCACCCTCACTGTTTATTCAGATTTTGACCTTAACTATTGATCATGCATTTTTATTGCATATTTCCTATGTCAACACAAAATATATATTTTCTCTTGGATTAATTTTAACTATGATGATGAAAATTAGAGAAAAAATAGAGAGGGAGAAAAAAAGAGAGAGAGTCCTCCTCCGTAGCTGAGCGAGTTACGGCGTTCACTCGTCTTGAGAATGTTCGCTGCGAGACGGCATAGGTTCGAATCCGGCTCTGGTCGGAATTTATTCGGGCTACGTATAAGGCCGGTAGCAACCCACCATCAAAAAAATTGGGGGAGCTACAAATGACTGGTGTAAGCTGGTTTCAGATATCTTCTATAACAGCTGAGGGTTCGTCGTGCTGACCAAACGTCACCTCGTTGCTAGTTAAAAATAACTCTAGGTAGGATTGTGGAAAAAGGGAATCGGGAGATAGTCCATAACCCTTCGAGGTTTTAAAATATGAAAACTATTCATTCCACAAATCTAATTTCTCGTCATTGTCACGTGAGATTTCTTTTCAATATAACTTCTGTAATACTAATTAGTTCCTAAGTAGAATAATAAAATAGACAGAGAGATATTAAAATATGAGTTCACTGTTTAAAAAAATAAGCATTAACACAATTTTTATATTCACATACCTCTTTACAAAAATTCCTGAGCACATCACTACAAATAAACAAATCTAGTGCACACTAGAGCCTTGGCTTATCAATACCTATGGGGTATCCTACAATTACAGTCAAACCACAACCTCAATTCTCGAAGATGTGGCCTCTCCATGTAAAACAATTGCGACGTAAATATAGTAGATTTTGCTTAAATATCTTGTGACATTCATACCACCTTTATTTTATTTGTTATAAAGAAGTATTTGGGTGCGTTGTTTATAAAAAAAAGCGAGTGGGGGGATTATATTTCTTATGCATATTGAACAAATTGGTCTTAACTCATAATCATGCCGTAAGAAGAAACAAACTCGTGGGCTAGTGGTTATCGCACTGGGTTGTCACTCTAATAGTCGTAGGTTCAAATTCTCACAGTGGCAAAAACTTTTCGTAAGCTTTATTCGTTCCCGTTGTTACTATTTGAATTAGTCTTCTTTGAAATTAACAACAAAATATTATACAATTAATTCTCTCTTTCAAAATAGTAATATGAGGAAAAGTTTTTTATTATAAGAATTGGTAATTTTAGTGGTCTCAACGCATCTAAAATCCAAAAAAAAAAAAAAATGCTAGATCGACGTTATTTTCTACTGAATTCTAAATCCACGTTATACACAGATAGGCTAATAGAGCGTAGACCTACAGTTTAAAATAAGATACGAACCGACCAAGTGGTAATGTATCGACGTCTTGTAATCAGTGTGTCCTATTCCGAGTTCCAGTCAGGTCGCATAATGTTTCAGATTCCATTTTAAACATATCCCGAGTCGTGATTAGCCTATGTGTGCAAAAAGTAATGTTAAAACAAACTCTTGACCTCAATAATACAAGTTGTGTATTTTCTTTCAGCTGTGGTTCCCTCTTTTTCGCGAGAAATAACAAATTAACCTAATCATTAACTCAACAAATAAAAAAAAAAAGCATCTCTAAATTAATTAATAAAAAACTGTTATTACACCCAAACCTCTATTTTATCGTAAATATAAATAAAATATTATCTCACGTAGTAAAAACAATATGAAAATTGTTCTAATAAGTGATATATGATTGTCAAACACATACATGAATACATTATGTTACAGATTCCACCGATGTAGTTTCCGGTGAAGTGATTATGATGAAATAACTTTCCGGTTCTCGTCGGTGGAAACCTTTGATCGCACACCGGACACGTTTCAATGTTATTGTGAGATTGAAGTTCATCGCTGGATAATAGAAGCATTTGGTTTCGATTCGCGTAAGAGGCTGCCAATAGTCTCAACCTCTTCAACCATCTTTTCAAAAAAATATTTGATTACGTCAAATTTGATTTGATTGATTATTCAAAAACTGGAATGATTGTACCTTTCGAATCGAATTTATGGAGGGGTAGAGAGAGGGCCAATATGGACAGGTTAGAAACAAGTGATGTTATGATGATAGCCGTTGCCATTTCAGAGTGGCAAATGTTTAACATTAATTGTTGAATTTTATTTTTAGGCTAGGTATATTCAACATGCCCCACTTCGTCAATTTTATTAAAACAACCATTATTCATCCTCATCGTTACCATTAGCCAAAATAGCCTCGCTTCTTTTTTTTCCACAATTTTCGTAGTGATCTCCGTTCGCAATTGGCTTTTGTAGATTAACAAAAATCGTCTGAAGTTTGAACACGTCATACCGGTGCAAGCTGTTTTTGTGATTGTTCTCCTCGATTATTCAAAATATCTAATTTTCGCATATTCAAATACACACAAGTGAAGAGGGGTTCATGCCACATTAGTGATTTTAAATTGTATTCTCGGAGCCATGCACACATTTCCTAAC